>NW_026294562.1:54060674-54660674 GCF_007827085.1 Peromyscus californicus insignis | reverse complement strand
GCATTTGTTGCATTTCCCTGAGTCTGGGTGAGCCTGATGGTAATTTCTGGCAAGAAAAAGTGTGGGGATTTGTAGCCGCAAAGATGCAGTCAAACTATATATAAAGTTTATTTTTCTTCCTTAAGCCAAAAGATGAGTGTAAGCTCAGACCTCAGGGGGCTGAGGCAGGAGGAGTGCCAGGAGTTCAAGGCCTAGTCTACAGAGTGAGACTATCTCAAGTAAATAAGTAAGTGAAGGGTTGGGGTCGCAGGTCAGTTGGTAAACAGCTTGCCGAGTGAGAAGCCCTGGATGGGATCCCAGCACTTGGATCCCAGTGGAGGCAGGAGAATTAGGAGTTCAGAGTCAACCTCAGCTACATAGTGAATTTGGAGTCAGGCTCTGATACAAAAAAGATGAGATCTCTCATGGTAGCACATGCCTGTGATCTTAACACTGGGGACGCTGAGGCAGGAGGATGGTGAGTTTAAGACCAACCTGTGCTACACAAGTAGTTCTAGGCCAGACTGAACTCTATAGCACGACCCCGTTTCAGAGAACAACAGTGGGGCTGGGGGTTTAGCTCAGTGGTAGAGCGCTTGCCTAGCAAGCACAAGGCCCTGGGTTCGGTCCTCAGCTCCAGAAAATTTAAAAAACAAACAAACAAGCAAAAAAACAAAAACAGAGAACAACAGTGTAAGACTCAACAAGAATGACCAAATGATCCAGCTGCAGCCAGAGGTGACAAAAAACAGGGAGCATGTGGAGCTGAGGGAATATGGTGTCGATGAGGGGGTCTTTGGGTGTGGCTAGCACACTGTGGGTAGGTAGCCTGGAGATGGAAGCCAGGCTGCAGGATGCTGTGGGAGGCAGGGTGGGCCCCTGGATAAATCGTAGGCCTCTGGAGGCAGATGTCTGGATTTGAATGTGGCTCTGCTGCCTACTGGCTATGACCCTGGGCAAATCATTTAAGTTCTCTCTGCCTCAGTTTCTTCAACTGTGAAATGGAAAGATACTGTTGTAAGGGTTGGTTTGGGATAAAGCCATTGGACAAATACCAATGTATTATCAACAAATATTTCCTGGGATGCTTTGAGATTGAGGGTAGAAGTTCAAATTCCCTCAAAGCAGGTCTACCATGAACCAGAGAGGAGGTGGGGCATTCTGACCAAAAGAGACCCTGACGCAGGGATTCCCGGGGTAGAGTGTGTTGAGAGTGGGAGGCTAGAAAGAAGACTCCTCCTGGAATGCTGGCAGGAGGGGACTAGGGTCCCTGACACAGGCTGCACACCGTTTCTTTTTTCTTTTTGTTTGTGTTTTTTTTTTTTTTTTGGTTTTTTCGAGACAGGGTTTCTCTGTGTAGCTTTGCGCCTTTCCTGGAACTCACTTGGTAGCCCAGGCTGGCCTCGAACTCACAGAGATCCGCCTGGCTCTGCCTCCTGAGTGCTGGGCTTAAAGGCCTGTGCCACTGCCGCCTGGCCAGCTGCACACCTTTTCTAGCTCTTCCATCCCTTCCATGTCCCCAGCCTACTCCTGAAGTCAGAGGACCCTGCCCTCCGACTCCTCATGCCTTCTTCTCTCCAGGCACCTGGCGACCCCGCAGATCCATCATCTTCGCCAGCTGGGGGGCAGAGGAATTCGGGCTCATTGGCTCTACGGAATTCACAGAGGTGAGTGAACCCCACAGAGGAACGGGTGGAAGGGGTTCTTGGATGGGGCTGTAACAGACTGAGGTGTTCCCCCACCCTGCAGGAGTTCCTCAGCAAGCTGCAGGAGCGCACAGTGGCCTACATCAATGTGGACATCTCCGTGTTCGGTAGGGGAGGTTCTGCCAGCCGAGGTGGGCTGGAAAAGGGAGGAGCTGGGTCTGAACAGGTCTCCTTGATTCCTCCCACAGCCAATGCTACCCTCAGGGCACAGGGGACGCCCCCTGTACAAAGCGTGATCTTTTCTGCCACCAAAGAGGTACAAGGGGGGTGTGATGATCTGGTGGGGTAGGCAGGACTGGGCCAGGATCACAGTGGATCTGGAGACTGGAGTCTGGCAGAGACCCACCCCGTCCAGTTGTGAGGCTGCGTTTCCTGAGCCATCAGGTGTTTCTCTCTGTACCAGATCAGTGCACCAGGTCCCAGCAGCCTCAGTATCTATGACAACTGGCTCCGATATACCAACCGCAGCAGTCCAGTGTATGGCCTGGTCCCCAGGTGAGCCCCCAAACCAGAAAGGCAGGACCATAGGCCCAGCACGTTCATCAGGCACCCTCCAAATGTTATTCTCTTCCCTCCTCTAGCCTGGGTACACTGGGTGCAGGCAGTGACTATGCCTCATTCATCCACTTCCTGGGCATCTCTTCCATGGACCTTGCCTACACCTATGACAAGGTGAGCAGAGTCTGCCACGCCACTCCCCTTCCAGGACTGCTGCATCAAATCTCTGGGGTACAGACTAGCTCTAGCTCATTCACTAAGCAGCTGTGTGTCTTAGTTTTGTTTCCTGTTGCTGTGACTGACACCCTGACAAAAGCGACTTTGAGGAGGAAGGGGTTACTTTGGCTCACAAGTCCAAGTCAGTCCATTATGGCAGGAAGTCACAGCAGCAGGAGCTCCAGAGAACATATCACATTCACAGTGAAGGGCGGAAAGCAATGAGTGAATGCACGATTACTAGTGTGCAGTTCAGTTTCTCCACCCTGACCGAGGGAATGGTGCTACCCAGTGTGGTCCTCCCACCTCAATGAATGTAATCGAGATAGACTCCCACAGACATGCCCATAGGCCATCCTGATCTAGACAGTCCCTTCTTGAGACTCTTCCCAGGTGATTGTAGATTCTCAAGTTGACAATTTTAACTAACCATTAACACGGCAACACAGGCCAACTGTCTTAGTTAGGGTTTCTATTGCTGTGAAGAGACACCATGACCACAACTCTTATTTTTTTTTTTTTTTTTTTTTTTTTTTTTTTTTTTTTTTTCGAGACAGGGTTTCTCTGTGTAGCTTTGCGCCTTTTCCTGGAACTCACTTGGTAGCCCAGGCTGGCCTCGAACTCACAGAGATCCGCCTGGCTCTGCCTCCCGAGTGCTGGGATTAAAGGCGTGCGCCACCACCGCCCGGCTGACCACAACTCTTATAAAGGAAAACATCTAATTGGGGTGGCTTACAGTTTCAGGGGTTTAGTCTGTTATCATCCGGGTGGGACATGGTGGCATGCAGGCAGACGTAGTGCTGGAGAAGGAGCTGAGAGTTCTGTATCTTGATCTGCAGGCAACAGGAAAGGATTGTGTCACTGTAGCTTGGGCATAGAAGACCTCAAAGTCCATTCCCACAGTGACATACTTCCTCCAACAAGGCCATACCCACTCCAACAAAGCCACACCTCCTCATGAGCTTATGGGAGCCAATTACATTCAAACTACCACAGCAACTTTCTTAGATTCTCTGAGCATGTTTATACTCACCGGATATTTGTGACATGTTATCCTTAGTCAGGAGGAAGAAAAGACTACTGTCAATCAGTTGTAGGATGCCAGTGACTAACAGAACTGAGTTTGGAAATGCTTTTGTGGGTGTCAGCACTAATCAAGTAATGCTAGGGAACCAAGAGGAGTCACACACTGTTGTGGGGACTGAGGTGGGAGCTGCAGCTCCCTGGCCTGCACCTCTTGAGTGGATGCTTTAAGGCCCTTTCTCCCAGTAGCTCTGCTGCCCTTGGGTAGTGGAGCTGGGACCCCCATAGCTGACTCTACTGCCCCAAGTTCCTCCTCTTTCCTATCTGGGAGATACCAGGCAGGTTAGTCCCTGAGCCTCAGCTCCTTCTCTTATGTGGGAATTCTGAAGCTCACATCCTGGATGTGATGAGGACTGAGGCCATGCTGACACAGCTCACACACTGTGGCTTTCCCACCCCAAGCCTAGCCCCTCTTCCTTATTCCTCTAGGGCAAGACCTCAGCCAGGATCTACCCCACCTACCACACGGCTTTTGACACGTTTGATTACATGGAGAAGTTTCTGGACCCTGGTGAGGAGGGGACAGGGACATCCTGAGGATAGAAGGATGGGCTGAAGATGCAGTCCTGGCCTCATGTCCCCTCCACAGGTTTCAGCAGCCACCAAGCTGTGGCCCGGACTGCTGGGAGTGTGCTTCTGCGGCTCAGTGACAGCCTCTTCTTGCCCCTCAATGTCAGTGATTACAGTGAGACACTACACAGCTTCCTGGAGGCTGCCCAAATGGGTCTTGGCACCCTATTAGAGCAGCATAATATCAGCCTGGGTATGCACACCCCAACACGGAAGTTCGGGGAACCCTGTGTCCCCAGGCAGAGCTAAGCCAGATGTTCCTCACGCAGGTCCCCTGGTGACTGCAGTGGAGAAGTTTAAGACAGCAGCTGCAGCCTTGGTCCACCGCATCTCAGCACTGCAGAAGAACAGCCCTAAGTGAGCATGGGCAGTGGGCAGGTGTCTGGGAGGGGGCACCAAGGGCACATGCCAAGCTAGCAGCTAGACTACTGGCTTGTGGGGTGACCCACATGCCCTCCAGTCCCTTGCAGGTACGGATGGTCAATGACCAGCTAATGCTCTTGGAACGGGCATTCCTGAACCCAAGGGCTTTCCCAGAGAACCGATACTATAGGTAAGTCTATGCTAAAGCTCCTGGGAGGTGGGGTGGAGCAATGATCCACCCAAAGAGGTTTCCTGCTTCACTGCACAATCTACTCACTGATGGCTGGGAATGAGGTCCTCCCTACACTGCTAAGCCCTTTCTTTCAGAGACCAGACAGGGGGGCTTTTATGCTTGCCTGTGGACAATGCAGAGTTCCAGGCCAACCTCTCACTGACCGTCAGCTTGTTATTTCTCCGCAGTCACGTGCTCTGGGCACCCAACACAGCCTCTGCTGCCACATTCCCAGGTCTGGCCAATGCTTGTGCTAGAGCACAGGACGCCAACTCAGGATCTGAAGCATGGGCTGAAGTACAGAGGCAGCTGAGCATTGTAGTAATGGCCCTGGAGGGTGCAGCAGCCACCCTGGAACCTGTGGATGACCTCTGACCCTAGCCCTATCTCTTGGGCTTTTCCTTTATCTTGCGTCTCACACCTGTTTCTCTGGGATATGTCCCAGTCTTTGCTGAGGATAGGGGCAGATTAAACCAGGAAACTCTCTCAAGCTTTTGAGGCAACAGCTGGGGATCCTTGCAGTTAAAAACACCTGCTCATGGTAGTGGGTGAAACTTGGGCCTAAAGTAGAGTGTAAAGGCCATTGCCCAACCGTGCTTCTTCTTGCCCTGCTCTTCAATGTTCTATCTCCCCTCTTAACTCTCAAATAAATGAAGTCTAACAAGTTCCTGTAAAACAAGTTCCTTTAATTGTTTGGGAATCATGAAAAAGAACCCCAGGTGCTCTGGTCCAATCCTTGGGGGAGACAGAACCCTCTCAAGCTGGAGATCCAGGTCTGCATATTTCCCTGTCTTCTTCTGCCATGACCACCTCCTCCAGGGTGTGTCCCTGCAGCTTGCTTCCCACTAATAGGTGGCAGGTACCAGGGGGTGGGAGTCCTTCCTCAGAGTATCGACCCCTCAGGAATACAACTCTGTCTTTATCTAAGGTCAGTCCATGGGCCCGACACAGGTCCTGTGCTTCGTGGAGCCCATCCAGGGCCAGAAGGTGTACTATGAAGTCCAAAGGCAAGGTCTGTCCTTTAGGAGTACTCAGGGCACGGGACAGACGGGCCAGGGCTTTGCGGCGGGCAGAGCCAATGTGTCCCTGCACTGCGCAGCTCTGTAGGTAGGGCAAGGTGCGAAGCAGGCGAAACAACCGGGCATGGTTGCCTTCACGGAAGGCAGCGTCAACAGCCAGGGCAGTCTGAAGGGGTGGACAGGCACGAAGGGTGGCAGGCAGCTGTAGAACCGCCTGCAGGGCTTCCACAGATCCTG
This sequence comes from Peromyscus californicus insignis, assembly GCF_007827085.1. Taxonomy (NCBI): domain Eukaryota; kingdom Metazoa; phylum Chordata; class Mammalia; order Rodentia; family Cricetidae; genus Peromyscus; species Peromyscus californicus. The sequence goes on along the minus strand of NW_026294562.1, from coordinate 54,654,771 downwards.
GGGGCAAGAATCAGAAAGAAACAAGAATGCTTAGTAACTTTTAGATCAGGCCTACCTACCTTATATTCCACCCCCTCCAGGTCTTTTCCAGAACTTGGTTCTGCCCACCTGTCAACTCCAGTCATGTTCCCTCAGAGAGGCTAACCCACTTCCTCTCTCCTTCCAACAAATCCAGCCATCACACCAGACCCTTCTCTGATCTATTTGAGGTGCCACAATACCAGACCTCCTTCAGTCTAAATCCTTACAAGGGGGAAATGGGCATTGTTACATTTACAGATGAGGACACAGGCTGTCTTGAGTTTCAATTACTGAGACAAAATACCATGACAATCACAAGTTTGGAGAGGAGAAAGTTCATTTGGCTTACACCTTCAAATTGCTGTTCATCACTAAGGGCAATCAAGACAGGAACTCAGCAGGACAGGATCCTGGAGGCAGGAACTGATACAGGGCCACTGGGGTGCTGCTCACTGGCTTGCTCAGCCTGCTTTCTTTTTTCCGTTTTTCAGGACCACCACAGTGGGCTGGGCCCTCCCTCCCTCCCCCACTGATCACTAATTGAGAAAATGCATTACAGCTGGATCTCATGGAGCCATTTCCTCAACTTAAGCTCTTTCCTCACTGATGACTAGTTTGTGTCAAGTCGACCACAAAACCAGCCAGTGCACAGGCCAAAATAAAGGCTTGCCTGAGGCTGTCCTAGAGAGCTCAGGCTACTCCCGCTAGACCCAAGATTTCTGACTTGGGTTTCCCACTGTCTGGGTTGCAGTATCAAAAGGATTTTGGGTGCTGGCTTCTTCGCCACACTCCCACTTCTCCATCTGGAAAGGTCATTTTTTGAGGAAGACTCTCTTCCTTTCCAGGAAATCTTGGCCACTGGAACCTTGAGCCACTTTTTATGAAAGAATATCCTGTATAATAAAGCAACCTCTGGAGGCATCACCATCCCTAACATCAAGCTCTACTATAGAGCTATAGTAATAAAAACAGCTTGGTACTGGTATAAAAACCGACATACAGACCAATGGAATCAAATTGAAGACCCTGACATTAATCCACACACATATGAACACCTGATTTTTGACAAAGAAGCCAAAACTATACAATGGAAAAAAGAAAGTATCTTCAACAAATGGTGCTGGCATAACTGGATGTCAATATGTAAAAGATTACAAATAGATCCATATCTATCACCATGCACAAAACTCAAGTCCAAGTGGATCAAAGACCTCAACATAAATCCAGTTACACTAAACTTAATAGAAGAGAAAGTAGGAAATACTCTTGAACGCATTGGCACAGGAGATCACTTCCTAAATATAACACCAGCAGCACAGACACTGAGCACAACAATTAATAAATGGGACCTCTTGAAACTGAGAAGCTTTTGTAGGGCAAAAGACACGGTCAATAAGACAAAAAGACAGCCAATAGAATGGGAAAAGATCTTCACCAACCCCACATCTGACAGAGGACTGATCTCCAAAGTATATAAAGAACTCAAGAAACTAGACATCAAAATACTGAACAATCCAATTAAAAATGGGCTAAAGAGCTAAACAGAGAATTCTCAAAAGAATCACAAATGGCTGAAAGACATTTAAGGAAATGCTCAACATCCTTAATCATCAGAGAAATGCAAATCAAAACGACTCTGAGATACCACCTTACACCTGTCAGAATGGCTATGATCAAAAACACTAATGACAGTCTATGTTGGAGAGGATGCGGAGCAAAGGGAACACTCCTCCACTGTTGGTGGGAATGCAAACTTGTACAACCACTGTGGAAATCAGTATGGCGGTTTCTCAGAAAATTGGGAATCAATCTACCTCAAGACCCAGCTATACCACTCTTGGGCACATACCCAAGGAATGCTCAATCATACCACAAAGATACATGCTCAGCTATGTTCATAGCAGCATTATTTGTAATAGTCAGAACCTGGAAACAACCTAGATGCCTCTCAACTGAAGAATGGATTAAGAAAATGTGGTACATATACACAATGGAATACTACTCAGCAGAGAAAAACAATGACAGCATGAAATTTGCAGGCAAATGGATGGAACTAGAAAATATCCTGAGTGAGGTAACCCAAACCCAGAAAAACAAACATGGTATGTACTCACTCATAAGTGGATTCTAGATAAAAAGCAAAGGACAATCAGACTGCAACCCACAGAACCAGGGAGGCTATATAGCAAGGGGGGTGGGGCTAGGATGACTGTGGCTTATAAAAAGTTTTGGTTTTAGCTGGGCGGTGGTGGCGCACGCCTTTAATCCCAGCACTCGGGAGGCAGAGCCAGGCGGATCTCTGAGTTCGAGGCCAGCCTGGTCTACAGAGTGAGCTCCAGGAAAGGCGCAAAGCTACACAGAGAAACCCTGATTCAAAAAAACAAAACAAAAAACAAAAAAAGAAAAAGGAAAAAAAAGTCACTCTGTGTGTGTTATCATATATAAAATCACCAAAGAGCCGGGCGGTGGTGGCGCACGCCTTTAATCCCAGCACTCGGGAGGCAGAGGCAGGCGGATCTCTGTGAGTTCGAGGCCAGCCTGGTCTCCAAAGCGAGTTCCAGGAAAGGCGCAAAGCTACACAGAGAAACCCTGTCTCGAAAAACCAAAAAAAAAAAAAAAAAAAAAAAAAAAAATCACCAAAGAATCTGCCTGCCTGAGTTGGGATTAAAGGCACCTGCCGCCACGCCCATCGGATTTTCTTTTAATAAGTAATTCACCCACAGGAAGGACCTTTTTAGCAACTCTGTTAGATTCATTCATGGGCCAGCCCATTGAGTAGTTTTTAAAAGTTTGGAAAGCGCTTTCTAGGCCAACTCTCTCACTACTATTCCACCTCCCTCCATCTCTATTAACGGAGAAAACGGCCCAATTTCGGACTGACAGGTCTGAGGTCTCACGTCGGGACTCGAGGGCTCTTACGAACTGACTTTCCCGAGGAGGAGCTATTACGGAGTAACGGAAGCTGCCGTACCCCTAAGCTACACTTCGCCGTCGATGCTAGAATTGCCTCTCCCCCAAGATCCTCAGGTCCCCCACGCTCAGCTCCGTGGGACCCGACTCACCCAAGTTGTAGAGCAGAAAGAGGCCCTGGAAGGCGGCCTGCCGGGGGTGCGGAGCCTCGCCCCGCGCGTAGCAGCGTCTCAGCGAGCCGAAGCCTTCCTGCACCTGCGTCTGCAGCAGCACCGGGTCCGCGGCTCCGCGCGCTTCTTCGGGTCGCAGTCGCGCCACCACGGCCAGCAGCGTGGCCAGCGCGGCCTCCAGCACCGCCGCCGCTTCCGCGTCGCCCACGCCCTGCAGCGACAGGTCCAGCCGCACAGCGCGCAGGCGGTCCGCCACGAAGCCCGCCACCTCTGCGCACGACGCGTCGGCGCGGCCGGCCACCTCACCGGCCAGGTAGCGCACGGTGGCCAGGAGCACTGGGGGCGGCCGCAGCAGGCTGGGCGGGGGCCGGGGCTTGCCTGCCGCCGGCCGGCTGTACTCCTTCACGGCGCGCCGCCGGTCGGCTCGGGGCGCGCTCCCAGGTCCGCCCGGCTCTACCTCCAGTCGGTGCAGGCGGCGCTCGCGCTCGCGTTGGGAGCGCTCGGCGGCCGGGCACATGTCTGGGCACAGGCCCCTCGGCAGCTTGCAGCCGGACATAGCAGGGATGTGCGTAGCCGACGAACACTCAGCATCTCCCGGGCAGCGGACGCGCGGCGCTGCATCCTGCCTTGGGCTCAGGGAACAGGCGCGGGGCCCCGTTTGGTTGGCCCGCCCCCGCTCCCCGTGGTTCCCCAGACCGGCCGATACAAGAACGCTCCCGCTCCCGCGGCCTTCAGAAACGCCTCCCATAATCCATCGCGCCTGGCCTCGTTCTTTTTCCCACTTTAAGCCGTCCCATGATGCACTGGTTTGTAGTCCAGCGATGAGGCCACACCTCTCCAAGTCTTCTGGGATTTAGTGAACTTCAGTTTTTGGATTTGGGGCTCTCGAAATAGTTAACTCTGTTTTGTGTATCTCTCCATTATCTCTTTAACACACGGAACTAGTGCCGTGGGCTTGCCATTCTTTATTGTTTCCCTGGAGATAGCCTCCCTAAGCGTTTTGTTTTGAGACAGCGTCTCCATATGTAGCTTTGGCCGCCTGCCCCTGCCTTCAGAGTACAGGGATTAAAGGCGTGAGCCACACACACTCATAGACACAGTTTATTCAACTCAGTTGGTACAACCATAGACAGTAATAAGCAAACGGACCTGGATGTGTTCTGACTCGTTTTTATTCACACACATTTAAATATTATAAATTTTTCATTGGTCAAAGAATCATTTTCCTTCCAACCATTAACAACAACAACAACAAAAAAGGAAAAACCCTTGTAGCTTGAGGGCCTTACAAAAAAAGGCAGTGGGCCAGGTCTGGCCGCAGAGTGTGCAGGCTGCAGACCCTGGCTCTAGATGGGTGAACTGACAGATTAGTGGCCACATGCCATTCACATAAAACAGGTCAGAGCTGATGAGTCTTTGCTTTTCTCATACTTGATCCAGTTAATAGAGATATGGCCCCTGGGGTTACAAGAGCAGGAAACAGGGTCAGGTCCCAAGGAAAGGGGTGGAGGAGACTGGCAGTGCAGGAGCTGACATCCGGGGAAGCGTCGACCCCTCAAGGCAGGTGCGCATGGAGGGTCTCTGCCCGCCTCAGGTACTCAGCTGCCTTCTTTTTCACACCTTCCCGGCGCGCAGGGGATGGGTCACCTGCAGAGAGCAGAAGGCCCAGCTACCTTCAGAACCCCTGGCCAGCATGTGCCCTGCCCCCTGCCCTGGGTCCTAGTGTGTCTTTCCCCGTTTTATGAGGCTATTAAAAAATTAAAGAAAATTCTGCCCAAGGTCTCTGGTTGGCCTGTGAGAAATGAAGGTTCCTGGTCCTTCTTTGTTTCTTTGAAATATTTTGTATATTTGTGAGAGTGAACATGTGCAGGTCAGTGGTCAACCTCTGATGTAGGTCTCCTCCTCCACCATGTCTGAGCCCTGGTCTCCGCTGTTCTGTTACACATGCCAGGCTCACCAGCCCTGGAGTTTCCGGGCATGTTCCTGTCTCTGCCTCCCATCTTGCCGCTTTGTGTGGGTTCTGGGCATTCTAATTCAGTTCCTTACGCTCGCATAGCAAGCACTTTACCCACCGTACCATCTCCCCAACCCCGTTGCTTTTCACTTCCGGTCTCCTTACTGTGGCACTCACCCGAGACTCCCTGAAGCAGGATGTGCACCCCGTCCCGGTAGCCTTGGAGCGCCTCCGCATAGGCACCACTGTTTTCACTCTGAAGGGCTTGAGTGATGAGCTCTGTGGCCTGCCTCAGATAGGCTGGGGCAGGCTCTCCATCCTCGGCCTCTTCCTTCTCCTGGCCTCCTGGCTCCCAGGGTTCCTGGTCCAGTCTTCTGGACTGCACCTCCATGGCTGCCAGCTCACCGGTGTGGGTAGGGCTGGGGCCTGTACTTTCTGTAATAAACCGGAGGATTCAAGCCGGCCTGGCCTTCTTTCCCAGGGTCTGTTGTGCCCCCCCCCCCCCCCCAGGCTTATTTTGTTCATCAGGACACAAAACTGTTCCCACTGGACGGGAACAGAGCCTGGAAAATCCAGAATTCCTTGAGCAGAGCAGACCAGTAGTGTTCTGTTTGCTTGGTTTGGCTCAGGAGCTTTTTGGAAAGGCGTAGTTTATTATTGTTGTTGCACACATGAGCAACATAGGTGTGCTGTGGCACGCATGTCGAGGCCGGAGGACAAGTTTGGGGAGGTTTTTTTTTCACCCTAGGTGGAGTCTGGAGATAACTCAGGTTGCCAGGCTCCCAAGGCAGCTGCTGTCACCCTCTGAGCCCTCTTACTGGCCCATGACCTTGAACTGGCCTGGTCTCTCTGCCTCTGCCTCTCTAGTGCTGGGACATAGCCATGTGCCATGACCTTTTTTGTTTGTGTGTTTTAGTAAGGACAGGGTCTCATCACCTGGCTATTCTATAATTTGCTGTGTAGACTACTAGGCTGATCTTGACTCCACAGATCTGCATGCTCTGACTCCTTGAGTGCTAGGATGAAAGGTGTGTGCCACCGTATCCAGCTTTCCTGTTCAAGATAGCATTGCATTTGTGTGTGTGTGTGTGTGTGTGTGTGTGTGTGTGTAGGTTGGAGGACACCTTGCCAGAATCGACCACGTGAGTCTAAGTCATCAGGCTTGTTGGCTAGTACCTTTATCCACGGGGCCATCTTGAAGGCCCTTAATTTTGGTTTGAAATAAAAGCTGGGTGGGCAGTGGCACACCCCTTTGATCCCAGCACTCAAGAGGCCGAGGCAGAGGCAGGTGAATCTCTGTGAGTTTGAGGCCAGCCTGATCTACAGAGAGAGTTCCAGGACAGCCAGGGCTACGCAGAGAGACCCTGTGAAGTGGCACTAGAAATTGAACCCAGGGCTCTGTGCAGCCAGCCAAGCACTCCATCAGCTGAGTCATGTCCCCAGCGCAGTCGCAGAATGAAGTCGGTGAATTTTAGAATAAAGAAAGCTTCAGTGTCTCTTTGCTAGGGATTTGCAAGTAGGAGTCCAGTACCCTGACCTGTATGGGGAACCTGCCTGACTCTGACAGCCCCCAGGTCTCATAGGAGGTCTAGTGCCTACTGCTCTTCAGGCCCAGACTAGACTGTTCCCTGTTGACTGGGACAAGGTCCCACTTTCTGTTTGTTTAGTTTTGTTTTTGAGATTATGTAGCCCTCCCTTCCCTGCACTGTTATGTAGACCATGCCAGCTTCAAATTCATACAGCTCCTCCTGCCTCTGCTTCTGCCTCTCAAGTGCTGGGATTCAGGGCATGTGCCACCACGGCCAGCCATAGCAGGTCCATGAGCAATGACACTATGATGCTGTGCTACCCAGACTCTGCTCAGAGAGGAGGGCTCAGGAGGCTGCCACCTGGCTTCGGGGCAGCAGTGCCAAGGGGCTTACCAGGACGGCATGTACTCCCTTCCTGTCCCTTAGCTCCTCTTGCTCCACACCTGCTCCTTACCTTCTTTGGAGTAGGGGTCGAAAAGGGCAAGTTCAGCCTCAGAGAGGGGCCCTCGGGCTGGGGAGCTGGATGCTTCCTCGGTGCTGTCACAGCTGAAGAGAAGATCCAAGGCCTCCTGGGCAGGGCTAGATGGTAGGGGATCCGCTGAGGAGAGACCAGGGGACATTAATGCTTGCATCCACTGCTTCTCAGCTCTCAAAACAGAATCTCTGTCTTGATTAATTTTTGAAGCAGCAGCCATGGGTACAGACAAGGCCACTCTTAGGTCTTGGCCTATTTGACAGATTAGCAAACCGAAACCCAGAAAAGAAAAATGACTTGTTCAGAGTTCCCCTGTAGGTGAGTGGTAGAACTACCCACCCCTGTACTTCTCCCTGAGATTCCTGGGGAGGACTCACTCCCTTCCCTGACCCAGATAAACCTGGCACATCCAACTCCTCCTGGCCCCTCCTTTCTGCAGGCAGTGGCTGGAGTAGCCGGGCCTCATCAGGAGGTGGTGTGGGGATGAGAGGGGGCGGCAGGATGCGTAGGTCCCTGGATACCTCAGAGGGCCGTGTTACCTCCCCACCCTGCAAGAGACAAAGTCCAGCAAGGGAGAGGAGTCAGGAATTTAGCTGCTAGGGAGGGAAGCTGTACAGGTGCTGGGGAGGTGGGGAGAGCAGGCAGATTTACCCGGAAAAACTCCTTGAGCTGGGGGCTGTTGTTGAGTGCAGGGATGGGTACTGTGAAGCGCAGCAAGTCCTCTGCACCCTTGCGCCTTTCTTCGATCACAGAGGCTTCAAATCGACCTGCAGACCCCAGGACAGGAGAGCAGCAATGACCACGTTTCCTGGCTCTGCCTGACAAGTGCTAAGCAGCCTGCTGGACTCCCCATTCTCCCATTAGTCTTCTCCGGCTCCTCCTGCAGGCACCACCTGCTCTGCTTATTCTTCTCCATGTGCAATGAGCACCTGCTTCATGTTGCCTCCAGAAGGTTAGTGAGAGAAGCAAGCCCCCTGTTCTCAGGGTGTCATACCATAGACAGGAGGAGGCAAAACATGGTTTTTTGCTTTGTTTTTTTGAGACAGGGTTTCTCAGTGTAGTTTTGGTGCCTATCCTGGATCTCGCTCTGTAGACCAGGCTGGCTTCAGCTCACAGAGATCCGTCTGGCTCTGCCTCCCGAGTGCTGGGATTAAAGGTGTGTGCCAGCACCACCTGGCTTTTTAAAATTTTTTTAATGACAATGTCTCATTATATAGTTCTGGCTGGCCTGGAACTTGCTATGTAGACCTCAAACTCATAGAGATCTACCTGCCTCTTCCTTCTATGTGCTGGAATTAAAGGCATGTGCTATCATGTCTGGCAAGAAAGGCCATTTGAGGAGGCTTGCATATAATCAGGATATAATCAGGAGGAAAATAAAGTTCAGAGAAGGGAGGTGACTTGCCCAAGGTCACAAAGCAAGAGGCTGTTTCACTGCTGGGCATAATAACCACACACCCATCACCCTCCTACTTGGGAGGCTGAGGTAGGAGGATCATCAGAAAGTCAAGGCTAACCTGAGCTACATTTGAGACCCTGTCTCAAAAAAAAAAAAAAAAAAAAACAAAACCAAAAAACCCAGGAAAAAAAACAAAACAAAACCTGGGCGTGGTAGTGCATACCTTTAATCCCAGCACTGAGGCAGAGGGAAGCGGATCTCTGAGTTTGAGGCCAGCCTGGTCTACAGAGCAAGTTCCAGGACAGCCAAGGCTACACAGAGAAACCCTGTCTCAAAAAACCAACCAACCAGCCGGGCGGTGGTGGCGCACGCCTTTAATCCCAGCACTTGGGAGGCAGAGCCAGGTGGATCTCTGTGAGTTCGAGGCCAGCCTGGTCTCCAAAGCGAGTTCCAGGAAAGGCGCAAAGCTACACAGAGAAACCCTGTCTCGAAAAACAAAAACAAAAACAAAAACAAAAAACAAAAAAACCAAAAAAACCAACCAACCAACCAACCCAAAAACAAACAAACAAAAACCAAAAGAAAACAACAAAAAGCTCCAAAGTTACGTTCGAGTAATCTAACTCCACCACAGTTATTGTGCCGGGGCACATCCTGCACCCCACCCTACTCCCTATCATGGTCTCATTGGCCTTGCATGACCTGCCAACAATTCTTCGCCTCATTGTAAAGAAATATTCACATGAGTCGGAGAACTCTTGTAACTAATGGGTTACTGAACTCCTGGTTCTCTGCTATAAAAACCAGCTTGTTTCGGTCACTCATATGATGCTCCCTGTCACCTTGGGCGTGCTGCTAGCAACAGAGCCATCAGCAGATGTGGCCTCTGAACCTTGGACCAGAGCCATATGTCAGAACAAGCCTCTGTTCTGTATAACTAAGGCATCCAGTCTGCGGTATTGTATTACTGCAACAGAAAACAGACTAAGGTCAGACAAAAGCCCTTTACCTTGCTGAGCCTCATCTTGATGGGAATGATAATAGCCCAACACATAATAAGCAGTAGGTTGCTCTGAGCCTCGGTTTCCCCATATTTCAATGAGACCATTGCAGTAAGCCCATCCAGTTTTCCAAAAGTGTCTGTTCTGGGTGCAGGACCACATTCACCAACCCCCAACAGTCCAGGTCCCCTTTGCCTAAATCTACCTGCATACTGGGGCTAGAGGTTCAGATACAATACTCACCAAACACCTGGGCACGGGGGAAAGCCGGAAACTCTTCTAGGCGGCGGAAGAGGTTGCGGTGAGTATAGGCCAAGTCCCCATGCAGCTTACGGAAGTCACTGTATCGCTTCCAGACTACTACCTGTGAGGTATGTGAGACTTGACCTGGACCAGCATGGGTAGAAAGTGGCTTTCCCATGCTCAGTATGTCCTAGGAGCTGAGAAGGACAACACATACCCTCTCCAGCACAGACCAGGGAAGAAGGCAGGTTCCTTGAAGTTACCAACTATCCCTTACTGATGCTGGCTCTGTATATGGAACAGTCCCCTCTTTCCCAGGAGCCTTACCTCTTTGATATCCTCTGGGTCCTTCTTTGAGATGAACTGAGAAAGAAAAGGCAAGAGCCAGGTGAGCCCAGGGCCTAACACGCAACACTGCATTATCCCCCAAAGCTGAGGGAGCCCCAAAGGTCTCCTAGTGTCCCTCAAAGGACATAGTGCCTGTTGGAATAAAAGGGTCCTGGAATGAAGGTTTTGAGCAAGTTTTCTTTTTGGTTTCTGGACACAGGGTTTCATATAGTCCAAGCTGGCCTCAAACTGGCTATGTAGCAGAGGATGGCCTTGTATTCCTAATCCTTCTACCACTGCTTCCCAAGTGCTGGGATTATGGGCATACACCACTAGATTCAGTTATTTTATTATTTATTTTTGGTACTAAGGATTGAACTCAGGACTTCTTCAGACCTGGGTTAGCACTCTCCCACTGAGTTACAGCCTCAGCTTCTTGAGAAAATTTTTTGTTGTACACGTGTATCTTCATCTGGGAAATGTGAGGATACTAAACATCTGTCTAGGAGTCAGGCTGTGGTGACGCACACCTATTTTTTTTTTTTTTTTTTTTTTTTTTTTTGTTTTTCGAGACAGGATTTCTCCATGTAGTTTTGGTGTCTGTCCTGGACCTCACTCTGTAGACCAGGCTGGCCTCGAACTCACGGCTCTGCCTCCTGAGTGCTGGGATTAAAGACGTGCGCCACTGACGCCTGGTTTTTCAGGATTTTTTTTGAGGGGGGTGGTGGTGCACACCTTTAATCCCAGCACTCAGGAGGCAGAGGCAGATGGATCTCTGTGAGTTCGAGGCCAGCCTGGTCTACAAAGTCAATTCTAGGAAAGCAAGGGCTGGTAAACAAAGAAACCCTGTCTCAGAGAAAAACAAACAAACAAACTAACTAACAAACAAAAACCAAACCAAAGCAAAACAAAAAACATCTGTCTAGGTAGTCCCATATTCAACTTTGTGGGTTTTTTTTTTTTTTTTTCTTTTTTGAGTCAGGATTTCCCTGTGTAACCCTGGATGTCTTGGAAATAACTGCAGACCAGGCTGGCTTTGAACTTAAGAGATCCATTTGCCTCTGCCTCCCAAGTGCTGGGATTAAAGGCATATGCCACTACCACCCAGCAACTTTATGTTTTTTAAGTTGGTCTTTTTTTGGAGGAGGGGCAAGGTCTCCCTGTGTAGCTCTGGCAGGCCTAGAACTTACTATATAGATTAGGTTTGCTTCAAACTCACAGAGATCTGCCTGCTTTTGCCTCTTGAGTACTTGGAGTAAAGACATGTACTACAAGGCCTGGCTCTCTGTTGTGAGATATTTGATTACTGTGTAAATATATGTCACTGTGATTAGTCTAAGAAAAAGCTAAATGGCAATACTAGGCAGGAGGTATAGGCAGGACTTCCAGAGAGCGCTCTGGAAAGAAGAAAGGGGGAGTCACCAGCTGGATGCAGAGGGAGCAGGAATGGCCTGTCATCCCGTCCACAGGGATCCACTGCCCTCTTCTGTCCTCTTCCGGCACTGCATGCACAGTGCACAGACATACATGCAGATAAAACACCCACACATGTAAAAAAAGTAACTAAAACATTTTTTAAATTTTAAGTAAATAAGCTGGATGTGGTCTGCCTTTTAATCCCAGCACTTGGGAAACAGGCAGGCCTGATCTACAAAGTGGGTTCCAGGACAGACAGGGCTGTTACACAGAGAAACGCTGTCTTGAAAAAAAAAGAAACATTTAAGCAAATCTTTAAAATAAAACACAAGGAGGTGCAGGGTGTGGTGGCACACATGATCCCAGCACTTGAGAGGTGTGTGTGTGGGGGGAGTATTAGTTCAAGATCTTCAGTTACATAGTAAGTTTGAGTGTGTGTGTGTGTGTGTGTGTGTTGCACTTGTCTAGCATGAGGGAGACCCTGGGTTCAATCCCTAGCATTAAAAAAAAGAAAAAAAAATATGCATGTGTAATGCATTGTGACTAGGTCTAAAAAGCTAACAGGAAGACATGTAAGAAAGGGTTCTAAATACTTTCCAATGCTTCCTACCCTCCAGCCATCTTCCTAGAGACAATTATTTTGTTTGTATTTTTTTTTTTTTGGCATGGAACAAAGCAAGTTATTGGGCAGAAGCACAATCCCCAAACATCTAGGATTCTGACTTAGATCGCCTTGGGAGCAACTTTTATGTGTTTGCTTCCTTTAACAGTTGGCAGGTGCACTAATCAAACAGTTGCCTGGCTGAAAAGGGGTACAAGAAAACGTATTGCAGTCTTCCGGCAGCTAGAGGCCTCCATGGTTACAGACCCTTGGGTAAAATTCTAAAAGCATTCTCTCATGAAGATTTATTTGTATAGTTTCCTCCATGTCTCTATTTGCTCATTTTAAGTTTTAGCGTTACAAACTTCAGTTTTTATTTACTTCCTGAGACAGTCGTGAAGATGGAGACTTTTTCAGACCTTTTGGATTGCGTGAGCTTTTTAAAACCACACAAATACATATATTTTAATGAAAAAAAAACCCCAACTCCTTGAAACTTTTTTATAGTCGGACACAACGGCGCACGCCTCTAATCCCAGCACTCTGTCAGCCTGGTCTACATAATGAGTTCCAGGACAGTCAGGGATAAGTAGAGAGACTCTGTCTCAAAAAAAGAAAAGAAGGGGGGAAAAAAAAGGTGTGTGTGGAGGGGGGCTTTTATGTATCAAGCAGAGCTAATAACCAAAAGTTACTCCAAGCGATTAGAGAAGGAATATTTGGGTTAATCCGGAGTTTTCTTGCTTTGAGAAATTCGCAGGCAGCATCTAGAGACAATTAGTAGAAGGGCGGGGACGCAAGCCTGGCCCGGGAAGGACCAGTGGTCCACAGGCTTTAAAAATGACCCCGGCCCCGCCCCCAGCTGGTGCGGAACCCAGGTCCTCGGCCTCAGGCTCCTCTTAAAGGGGAAGTCCATATTTGTAGGCCAAACTGCGACCTCCCAGCAGCTCTTTGCCTTTAAGGTACAACATGGGTCCCGGGCTGTTTAAAAGGGTAGGTCTCCCGCTGGGTCCCACCTCACCTGCGCCGTCACTTTGTACTCCGTGTAGCCCTTGGGGTGGGTCCTGGGGTCGGAGACTGTGTAGTGCCGCAGGAAGTCATCCTTCGCCTGGCGCGACATGACAGCGAGCGGGCCGCAAGCTCCTCCTCCTGCACGTCGTCCCGGCTCCGCGTGTTGAGTCTGCTGCCGCCGCCAGGCTCGGGCCTGCGCCCTTCTTCTTCAGGTCCAGGGACCTAGTCGCAAGTGACACAGCTGTTCTTGGCCTGGGGGCGTGGTTAAGGGAGTGTCTGACAAGTTCTAGGTCATTGGTAAAGCGGAGAGATCTAGGTAAAGAATTGGTTGGTTGGTTGGTTGGTTGGGGAGGTTTTACTAACTGGCCTCATCTTGGTAAGTGGTTGAACCCATCTCACCCAGACATAAACCCTCCTTTCAGACCACTGAAACTTCTGCCCTGTTTCTCTGTATAGTTTTGGTGCCTGTCCTGTATCTCACTCTGTTGACCAGGAGGGACTTGAACTTACAGACATCCTCCTGTCTCTGCCTCCCGAGTGCTAGGATCAAAGGCTTGCACCATCTCAGGCTGTTTTATGAATTATTTTGAGCCAGGGTCTCCAGTGTGTTGCCTAGACTGAACTTCTGGGCTGAAAACATCCTCCTGCCTCAGCTTCCTGAGTATCTGGAAGTACCAGTTCCAGCCAAAGGGTAGGTAAAATTCACCCAACTTTCATTGTGTTCAAAATGTGCAAGAGGCAAGTCAAGTTCCCTGCATTCCTGTGCAGGATTGGCTGGATGATTGACATTTTCTGATGCTGAAAAAGTTGGATGGTGACAGAGGCAGTGAAGTCACAATGCTTATAGCTGTTTGGATTCCCCATAACTGCTTTAGATTTGGGTGAGGCTGGAGGTACCCAGGTTGGCCTCTAAACTCACTATGGAAAAGAGGCTAGTCTTGAATTTCTGATCCTCCTTCTTCCACCTCCCAAATGCTGAGATCACAGGTAAGCGTCTGTTGTGAGATATTTGTACACTGTGTGAAGATATAGTGCTGTGACTGGTGTAATAAAGAGCTGAACGGTCAATAGCTAGGCAGTTGGTATAGGTGGGATTCCTTGGGAGGGAAAGGAAGGGGGGGGAAATCCAGGGTGTGGGAGAAGCCAGGAGATAGAGAGGAAACAGGAGGTGCAAGATGGAAGAGAGGTAATGCCATTTGATAGAATATAGATTAATATAAATGGATTAATTTAAGTTATAAGAGATAGGAACAAGTCTAAGCTATAGGCTGAGCCTTCATAATTATAGTAAGTCTCTGTGTAGTTATTTGTGAGGTAACAGCCTAAAGGAAAGTCCAACTGACTACATATCACACTCAGTGTGGGGCTCGAACATCCACACAGGGCCTCAGAAAGTGGTAGAGGAGCCCCTGCTGTGCAGCAGAGCACTTGAGCAGCCCGGCAACTCATGGACACAGCAGCTTCTCAGAGCTGGGGCTGTCACGGAACACAGCAAAGCCAGCTGCCAGAGCCACATGGCCGCTGGCATGGCTGTTTCAGGTTTGTCTGTGGGTAGAGAATATTGCAGGCACACAGTAAAGCAGTCCAGACCAAGAAAACCTTTAAACAGAGACAGTAAAAAATGGTAGTTTAAAAATAATAAAGTCTTTAAAGAGAGAGTAAATTAGTATAAAAAGAATAAGCCATGTAAAGATGAGAAATACACAGGACATCTGATCCTGTATGGTGCTTTGTTGACTTTGAATTTCTTCAATGCTAATGTACAAAAAACAATAGCTTTTGAGAGACACTGGATCATGGAAACTGCTAAATAAACCAACCTATATATTTTTAAATGTCTTAACTTCAAAATGGAAGTCATTTTGCGTTAGGGGGGAGGTTATGGCTTTTTTTCCACAGGAAACAAAAAAGTTATGGTTCTCTTCAAATTTAACGAAGATCAGATTTGACTGGGGGAGACCTCCTGAAAATCTTGACTACAGATATGAAAAAAAAAAAACCCTACAGGACAGGTGATGTATATGCTGATCCCTCTACATGGAAACAGGTCCAAGATTGATGAGACATAAATTTTGTTGGCTACAGAGTCCTCAAGAGTTATTACATGCCATCTTTTCATAGGGCATGCATAGAGGTTTCTTTATACAGTCTTAACGGACTTATAAAGTTGACAAATGCCTTTTACCTGCTCAAACATAGAACAAAAAAAATCATCTTTTGCTAACTTGTGCACACTGCACATTCCATACTTGTGTTAATGCAGATGTATATGTTACCTTTAAAAGTTTGTGTTTTCAGAAAAAAAGAACCAGACACCAATAAAAACAAGTAGCCCAGGTGATCCAGCCTCTCAGAGCGCCTCTGTTGCAGTTTCCTCAAAATCTGCATCCAGAACAGCTTCAAAGCTGCTGGCTGAGATGGTCTAGCCTCATGCACCACTCCAGCCAGGACTCCAGATGGGCGCTACGCTTTCCCATCACACAGAGACTAAACAAAAAATAACACAGCCAGCTCTCCCAGGACTTGACCATTGTCCCCATTTTCTCAGGGTCCCCTGGAGATGCTGTCACCCCGCCCCCCAGACAACAGGAAGCAGTCCAGGAACACAATGCCCACATTTTTGGTCATTCGGTGGGTTATGGATGTTTGTCGTCATTTAGGAGGGCTGGTTACAAGTTGTCACTGGTCCTGGTAAGGGAGGAGACTAAGCGAGGGAGGTGGGATTCAGGGATCTCCTGAAAGGAAAAGGGAGGCATAGGAATGATGGGATAAAGGGTAGATTATTGAATCTACTTTTTTTTTAGTTTAGTGTTAGTAATTTTGCCTGCATGTATGTCTATGTGAAGGTGTTGGATCCCCTGGAATTAGAGTTACAGACAATTGTGTGAACCCGGGTCCTCTGGGAAAGCAGTCAGTGCTCTTAACTACTGAGCCATCTCTCCAGCCCTTGAATCTACTTTTAACTAAAAGGAAAATATCTCAAATATTTTACATTGGTATGTATTTTTGTATATTGATACAAATTTAAGGTTATTTTGTTAGAGAATACTCTGTTTCTACTCTTTTTTTTTTTTTTTTTTTTTGGTTTTTCGAGACAGGGTTTCTCTTGTGTAGCTTTGCGCCTTTCCTGGAACTCACTTGGTAGTCCAGGCTGGGCTCGAACTCACAGAGATCCGCCTGGCTCTGCCTCCCGAGTGCTGGGATTAAAGGCGTGCGCCACCACCGCCCGGCCTGTTTCTACTCTTATTTAAGATATTTTGCTCTGTGAGTTCGAGGCCAGCCTGGTCTCCAAAGCGAGTTCCAGGAAAGGCGCAAAGCTACACAGAGAAACCCTGTCTCGAAAAACCAAAAAAAAAAAAAAAAAAAAAAGATATTTTGGGGGGGCTGGAGAGATGGCGGCTCAGTGGTTGAAAGCACTGACTGTTCTTCCAGGGGTCCTGAGTTCAATTCCCAGCAACCACATGGTGGCTCACAACCATCTGTAATGAGATCTGGTGCCCTCTTCTGGCCTGCAAGCATATATGCAGAACACTGTATACATAATGAATAAATAAATCTTAAAAAAAAAGATACTTTTGTATAATGATACAAATTTAAGGTTATTTTTGTTATATTGTATATGTTTCTATTCTTGTTTAAGGTATTGTACTTATTGCAGCTCATTTAAAAATATAAAGTTCTAGTCCTTAAAAGCTATTATTATAAACCTTTTAGGATAATTAAGAAACCCAGGTTAGTAGTTAGTCATCTATAACAATCAAACATAGTCATATTAGGTATATTTTCAAAGTCATACAGAGATATATTTTAGATAGACAGTCGTCAAACACTTCAGAGACCTACAGAAATGCATTTAAGATGTTTTAATAACGTAAGGCTTTTCATGACAGTGAGATGCTTCTGCTCCTGGCAACACTAATCTACTTCTAAAAAGGATGATGGGCATCGAAGAACCTCCCTATGGCATTTCTTTTTTTTTTTTTTTTTTTTTTTTTTTTGGTTTTTTGGGACAGGGTTTCTCTGTGTAGCTTTGGTGCCTTTCCTGGAACTCAGTGTATAGCCCAGGCTGGCCTCAAACTCACAGAGATCCGCCTGGCTCTACCTCCTAGGTGCTGGGATTAAAGGCGTGCGCCGCCGCCGCCGCCGCCGCCGCCGCCACCACCACTTGGCTGAGTTTGCTTTTATTGTGGCATAGTTAGCTACTATGCAAGAAACTGCCCTTGCTTTGACTGCTGACAGTATGCTGTCCAAATTGGATAAGCAGGACACAAAAGAAAGCAACTGCTGAACTTTGTAAAGACAAGGTAGGACAGTCCTTCAACACCCCTGCTTCACAGAAAAGTCTGTCAGATGTTCTAGGCCTGTAGACCAAAGATGGATGCCCCAGCATTGCAGAGGAACCTTGGGGTGACTGTCCAGGCAGCCAGATGTCTGTCATTTCTATAGTTTTGGAAGTTGCTTGCTCTGCACTTCCTGTTTACTCAGGTAATATTGTATCCTTCTTGGATCGCTGATGGAGATTGAAGATTGAACAGTTTTTCTTGCTACCAAATTCAGAAAAAAAATTTATATAAGAGATGTAAAGTATTTTTTGTTTGTTTGTTTGTTTTGGGGTTTTGTTTTTGTTTTTTTCCAAGACAGGGTTTCTCTGTAGTTTTGGTGCCTGTCCTGGATCTTGCTCTGTAGACCAGGCTGGCCTCAAACTCACAGAGATCCGCCTGGCTCTGCCTTCTGAGTGCTGGGATAAAGGTGTGTGCCAAGCCGGGCGGTGGTGGCGCACGCCTTTAATCCCAGCACTCGGGAGGCAGAGCCAGGCGGATCTCTGTGAGTTTGAGGCCAGCCTGGGCTACCAAGTGAGTTCCAGGAAAAGGTGCAAAGCTACACAGAGAAACCCTGTCTCGAAAAAAACAAAAAAAAAAAAAGAGCTAGTTAGGAACAAGCTTGAGCTATAGGCCAAGCTTTCATAATTAATAAGTCTTCATGTCATTATTCGGGAGCTGCCTGGCAGGACAGAAAAGGTCTCATTACAAGCATCACCATATTTCCCTTCCTTAACTTCTTGAGCCTAGTTTTTCATGTACTTGTAACAGTATCTACTGTAGTGGAACAGATCAAGGGGCATGCTGGTAGAACACTGGTATGGTAAAGCCCAAATTTTTGAGGAAGATATATCAACAGTGTTAGCACTAGACACGTAGATTCCAGCATATTACACCACTACCAAAAATCCCATCTTCAAATGGGAAAGAGTAGATAAAATAACCATTGAAAAGTCTGAGGAGATGTGGCAAAGTGGTGCACACCTTTAATCCCAGCACTTGGGGGCAGAGGCAGGTGGATCTCTGTGAGTTCTAGGCCAGCCTGGTCTACAGAAGGAGTTCCACGACAGCCAGAGCTACACAGAGAAACCCTGTCTTGAAAAAAACAAAACAAAACAAAAAGTCTAAGGAGGCTTGTCTTAGTCAGTGTTCTATTGTTGTGAAGAGAGACTATAACTATGGCAACTCCTTTTTAAAAGAAAGTATTTAACTGGGACTTGCTTACAGTTTCAGAGGTTTAGTCCATTATTACCATGGTAGGAAGCATGGTGGCATGCAGGCAGACATGGTGCTGGAGAAGTAGCTGAGAGTTCTACATCTGGATCCACAGGCAGCAGGAAGAGAGAGACACTGAGATTGGCATGGCCTTTTGAAACCTCAAAGCCCACCACCAGTGACACACTTCCTCCAACAAGGCCACACCTTGTAATCCTTTTCAAATAGTGCCACTTCCTGGTGACCAAGCATTCAAATATATGAGCCTATGGGGGCCATTCTTCTTTAAACCACCATAAGGCTGCTGAGGTGGGAAAAGCCCAAAACTTGGTTAAACAGAAAGCTGATTGTGAGTCCACTGTCACCAGTGATGGTCCTGTGAAAATTAGAGTAGCAAATCCCTCGTGACCATCACTGGTGCTCAGAATGCAGAGGCAGTGCAGCACACTGGTCCGTCACCCCCACCCCCCAATACACACAGAGGTACCCACCCCACCCCACCCACCTCAGGCTGACTTGTGACTGACATTGGTAGTACTCGTGAATTTGAAGGGGATGGGGGTGTGAATGCTCCCTCTTGGCTTAGCTGCCATTAACAGAATGGTTCCTACTAAGCCACTCATCCTGGGAGCAGAAGGGATTGCTAAGGGCTGGAGATAAGATTCAGTGATTAAAGAGTGCTTGCTACTCCTCTAGGGGACCAGAGTTCAGAACCCAGCACCCATGCCTGGCAGCTCACAACTGCCTGTAACTGCAGCTCCAGAGGCTCCAACATCCTCTTCTGGTCTCCTTAGACACACACACACACACACACACACACACACACACTGTGAGGCAGGCTCTCACCTAGCCCCAGCCGGCCTCAAGCTCTCTGTGTAGTTGGCCTCCTGCCTCTACTCCCAAGGCTGGGATTGCAGGTGTGCCCCACCATGCCTAGCTCCTGGTCCCTTGCCTTCTCCCTGCCCTTGCTAAGCTGTCTACAGCGGTGCAGTCCCTGGCCCTGTACAGATCTCGAGGGGCACCAGATGCCCCAGATGCCGGCAGAAGAAGCAGGAAAAGGTAGCAGCTGCTTTGTGCCCCATGTTTCCTGCCCGTTGACTGTGAGGGGAGGGTTCCACCCCTTGCTTTCTTCTCACAGTCCCTTGATGAACACAGCCTTGCTGTTTTCTGGTCTCTATGTCTAATTCACTTCTTCCTGCTTGCTCGAGGCCTAAGAAGGCTGGCACTGGGGTGACTCTCTTCAGAGTCTGTGACAAGAGTATGTTCCTAGATGTCTTGGTGTGCAATTTAATCAGCACAAAGAAAGCTGTGCTTGGAGTGGAGGTGTAAACCTGTAATCCCAGTGTTGGGGAGAATGAGGCAGATCATGAGTTCCAGGACAGCCTGGGTTACACAGAGGGACTCCATCTAAAAAAAAGAGAAAATTTTAAGAAGATATATATTTATATATTTTAGGAAGATGGGAGAGGAGGGAAAAGGAGGGGGTAGGGAGAGAACCTGTCTTGGGAGAGCTGAGCCTGGATGGGGAAGGCTCTTTAAATTTCTTGGCAATTCCACCCACGGTCTGTCTGGAAAGGACAGACGAGTTCTGGAGGACAGTTTCTGTTCTGATGCCTGTGTGTCTCTCCTTCCTGAGGACCCAGGTTTTGCTCAGGCCTCTTCCTTTCTGGAGGTGGCATGGGTGGGGCTCAAGTTCAGTGTGTCATCACTTCCCTTTAGGTAACTGCCCTACACCCTAGGACACAGTCCACTGGGCTTGGTGGCATCAGGACCTTGAGAGACTGGCAGGACCCCTGGACAAACA
Source organism: Peromyscus californicus insignis (assembly GCF_007827085.1). Lineage (NCBI taxonomy): Eukaryota > Metazoa > Chordata > Mammalia > Rodentia > Cricetidae > Peromyscus > Peromyscus californicus. The sequence goes on along the minus strand of NW_026294562.1, from coordinate 54,634,379 downwards.
AGCCAGTTTCTGCCCTGGGCATTTCACTTTCAAGCATGAGTAACAACAGAACATGGCAGGATCTGGACTTACACAAGAGGTGGCAGAATGGAGGTGCCAGGTAACTGGGTTCAGGTCCCAGCCACTTCCCTTGCCAGAGGCTCAGCTTGCCCCATGGAAGGGGTACTTAAGTCTGTTGGACAGGGCTGACCCTGCACTAGGCTGTGGGTAGCTCTTGGTAGAGAGCCATCAGCAGCTTGGAGACAGCCTGGCTAGGCAGTTGAGGTCCTGCTAGTTGTAGCCATCCCCAACTGATACAGCTACCCATTTTCCCACTCCCCGAACATCCCAATCTGTTAGGAATTTCTGCCTGATCCGTCCTCCTACAGCTCTGCAAGTTGCCCACTGCACAAGTTTTCCTGGTTGCACTGGCAAGCTAGGAGCTGAATTTAAACTATCTATGAGCCCCAGGATTGGTGGGGAGTGAGTCTGTTTTGTTTTTCTTGTAATTTATATTGATGAAGGCAGGTGTTCCTCTAGGGAATTGCAACCCCTTCTTCTTAAACCTTTCTCTTCCTTTGATTCCGTTTTAATGTAACCTCCAGGAAGCCCGGTTGGTCTCTTGCAGGTGGAACCAGCTAGCCCTGTCCTGAGCATCCATGCTCTGCCTGGTCCTTTGATAAAGTCAGTTATACCTCTGCCCCATCTGTCCCCTCTGGACTCAGCATTCCAGGTGAGGGCTAAAGTCAGTGAAACACAAATGGCTCAGCCAGGAACTGGGAAAGGAATGTTTTATTCTCACTGCTGGACAGAGGCGACACCTAGGACCTTGGTAGCAGCAGGTAGTCCCTCCCAGTTCAGCCTTTCCTTTTGGCATGGCAGCTGGAGGCCACTTTGGGAGCCAGAGTGACAGCTCTGGCCTAGAGGGGGAGCAGCAGTGGGTAGCAGTAGCAGCAGCAGATCACAGCGGGGTTGGGAGTGTTAGTCTGGCCGGCTGGTGCCTGTCCCCCAAAGCTGGTGTCTGATGAGGGGAGGGGCCTGGACAGTGAGCTGGGGACACTGAAGAAGCTCAGTCGGCAGTAAAGACACGACTGGAAATGTCATCGAGGAGCCAGTCGATGCCAGGCAGCAGGTCCTCCCCGGTGACGGCACTGCAGCCCTGGATGCGCCAGTGGTGGCTGCGGATGGAGGCCAGGTCCAGGGCCTGGGGACAGAAAGGACTGGTGGAACCAGCAGGCCTTAGCCTGTCCTTTCCCAGTCACCCAGTGGGCAATTCCAGCTGCACACCAGTGCCACCCCTTGGTGACATAAAATCAACATGGGCTGCTGAGTGTCTGCTAGGAGCCAGGCATTTTGCAGGAACCACAGAGGTCATCTGTCTCTTGCTAAGGCCTCCTGATCCAGGGATGATGTGGTCCATTTTACCAAGGATGGACTCCAAACTGAGGCTCCATAGCCTTCTACACCACATAGCCAGTTAAAAGGTGGTAGAAAGATTCTAAAGCCAACTATGGTGGTGCACACCTACGATACAGTACACGGGAGGTGGAGGCAGGAGGGGTTACATGAAACCTATCTCAAACAGACAAAAATCAAGATTCTAAACCTGCTAGAGTAACAGTTAAGATGCAGCTATGACTCCAGGGCTAGGCTAACCTGAGGAACAACCTTGGCTTGTTTACCTACTATGTGACACTGGGGAGGTTACTTAACCTCTCTAAGTCTCCTGCATCCTTTGTGTAGTGACAATCATTTTTGCCTCATGAGATTGTTGTATAAAGGAAGAATGAAACGTGAATCCATGCAGAGAGCATCGCAGTGGGAAGCACTCACTGCAGGCTGGCTGCTAGAACCCTGTGAAATGATCTATTTACAGGTCTGCCTTTGCCTAGACTGGGGCCACACTACCTTATTAATCATCAAATTCCGGGTACCCTGCCTAGGGCTTGCCACACAGCAGGAGCTGATAAGTGCTTTTAAAACCAATTATTAGCCAGGCATGGAGGTGCATGCTTGAAGTTTCAGGCAGGAGGACTGCTGTTGAGTTTGAGACCAGCCTGGCCTACATAGTGTGTTCTAGGCCAGCCTAGGCTACAGAAACCCTGTCTCAAAAGTAAATAAAAAAGACTGCTGGGCGGTGATGGCGTACACCTTTAATACCAGCACTCGGGAGGCAGAGCCAGGCAGATCTCTGTGAGTTCGAGGCCAGCCTGGTCTACAGAGCGAGATCTAGGACAAGCTCCAAAACTACACAGAGAAACCCTGTCTCAAAAAAAAAAACAAAAAAAAAAACAAAAAAAAAAACAAAAACAAAACCAAAAACAACAACAACAAAAAGACTGGGCCTAGGGATGCAGCTCAGTTAGAAGTGCTTGCCTAGCATGCACAAGGCTCTGGGAACAGTCACCAGCACTACAGAAACTGACATTGTGGTGCACGCCTTAATCCCAAGGACTCTCCAGGAGGAGGCAGGAAGATGAACATTCCTGGGCATCCTCAGCTTCTAGTAAGTCTGAGGCCTGCTAGGGCTGTGAAACCCAGTTGAAAAAACAAAAATAAATACAATTAAAAATAATAAAGCAGCCGGGCGGTGGTGGCGCACGCCTTTAATCCCAGCACTCGGGAGGCAGAGCCAGGCGGATCTCTGTGAGTTCGAGGCCAGCCTGGTCTCCAAAGCGAGTTCCAGGAAAGGCGCAAAGCTACACAGAGAAACCCTGTCTCGAAAAACCAAAAAAAAAAAAAAAAAAAAATAAAGCACTAAGGACCTTTCAGTTTTTCTCAATGAGCCTGCACCAGGGCCTGACTCACCTCCTGAATAGCATTAGAGGACAGTGCTCCAGGCAGGTCCTGCTTGTTTGCAAAGATGAGGAGGGTTGCTCCAGCCAGGCGCTGGGGAAAGAGAAAACAGGTTGGGGGTTGGGGAGGATTAGTGAACAGCCTGATCCCTTCTCGACAAGCCATGGGGGTTAGTGGTCAGCATGCAGGGTCAAGAGCAGGACTCCATGGTTGTTGGGGAGCCCCAGGTGGGGTAGGCAAAGTGGACAGAGCTGCTGATGCGAGCTACCACCCAGTGGGCATCTCTCCCATGATCAGGGGGAGGGTGTTTGTCACAGTGATCCCTGAACCCTCTGTAGCTCTGGCTCTGTGTGGAAAGCATAAGCATGCTGGGGGCTGCCCTGGGGACTTGGTGATATAACCACCTGCCCCTCCTCCCGTTCACAGAATCCTTAAATTGTACTCCCAGTAGACTGCCCTGTTGGCCTTTCTCTACTTAAGCACCTTGGAGTGTTTGCAACCAGAACCTCTCCATGTGCAAAGAGGAATCTAACTTCTGGGCCTAACCCGGCTGGGCCTTGACTCAGCCTCTGTCAACAGTGACCTCTCTAGACTTGTTCAATACTCCAGAAGGGGCTGCACTCATACTGGTGGTGTGTGTCTGTTAGTCTGACAGTCCCATGCATTCCTGTGGCCTCTGCACAGATGTTAGCAGTTCCCTCTCACTCTCTCAAAAGTGCCCTGGCCTTCAACTAACTGAAATGTGGCAACGTGATTCAAGTCCTGGGACAGACAGAGCACATTAATGGAGAAATGGCAGTATTCAAATAAAACTTGTAGCTTAAGATAATAGCAGTTCCTGAGCATGGCTTAGTGGCGCCCAACTGTAATCCTTGTACTCAGGTGGTTAAGAAGGATGGAGAGTTTGGAGCCAGCCTGGGCTACACAGAGAAACCTGATCTCACCACTCCCTCAAAAAAAAAAAAAAAAAAAAATCAACCCCACCAAAACAAATAGCTAATAATGAAGGAGTGTGGCGGTACACACCAGCAATCCTATTATTTGGTAAGTAGAGGCCAGTGGATCAGAAGTTCAAGGTTAGCCTCAGCCAGTTTAGGCCAGCCTGAGATTCAGAGTAAAACTCCGTGTCAACAAAACAAAAAACGGTGTTTTGGTCCAGACAACAAATGTCAAGATTAGCCTAATTACAATTTTAGGAATGTGGAAGTTGAGGCTCAGGGAGGTTATGTGTCTTCCTAAAGCCACACAGTGAAGTTAGATTCCTACGCAAGTTTCATTGGCTCTCTGAGCTTCGCCCCTGCCCTGGTCCTGAGGCAGCTCCTGCAGATTCACTCAGGGTGGTGAATCAGTAAAACCAGAGATGTGAGTCCAGGTCTCAGCCCAGGGCCCAGTGAAGGAATGACTTCACCCCTCCCTCCCCAAGCGTCCAGACCAATCATGGCGCATTTGGAAGCCCAGGGCACACCTCCTCCACCAGCAGGCTCTGCAGCTCCCGCTGACAGTCCTGCATGCGCTGGCGGTCGGCGCTGTCCACCACCCAGATGAGGCCGTCTGTGCTCTCAAAGTAGTTCCGCCAGTAGGAGCGCAGAGACTTCTGGCCACCCACATCCCAGATGTTCAGTTTGAATCTGGGAAGGAAGGGGCGATGGAGGTCAGGCTGGTTCTGCCCTCCCGGCTTCCCCCCCACCCCACAGTGGCCCGCAGTGGCCCTACTCACCCCCGGTGCTCTAGGGTCTTGATGTTGAAGCCCAGTGTTGGGGAGATGGTGTCCACATCTTCCCCGTTGAACTTCTTGAGGATGGTTGTTTTGCCAGCATTGTCCAAGCCACTGGGGCACATAGGCTAAGGAGAAATCCCTGAGCTCTTCGGGAGGACATGTCTTTACACTACCACCTTCTCAGGGACTAGTATTTTCCTACTGTATATTGAAACAAGTTGAGCATATGCCTGGCCCGTAACTGGCTTGAGATAAATGTGGAATATCAAAATGGAATTGTATCATCTCAGCCAACTCAAAGTAACTTAATTTATGCAACAAATATTTAGTGCCTATTATGTGCCAAGTCCCCTTGGGTGTTGGTGGACAAGTCTTCATTCACCCTTATGACACTTAAACACTAGTTTAAAAAAAAACCTAAATAATGGGGCTGGAGAGATGGTTCATCAGTAAAGAGCACTAGCTGCTCTTGCAGAGGACCTTGGTTCAGTTCCCAACACCCTCATGGTGGTTCACAACCAAACTCTGACCTCTGTGGGCACCAGGCGCTCAACATGGTTCACATACATACATAGAGGCAAAATACTCACACAAAGAAGGAAAAAAAAAGACTAAATAAAGCAGGAGAGGACAAAGTTAGGTATGTGGGATCCCTGAAACCAGTGAGACATTCCTGTAAGGGGTGGCTTTCAATTAGGTACCAAATAAGGCTCTATGGGGTCTTGAGGACCAAAACAGATGGGCCCAGTCTTCTGAAGGACCTAGTAAAGCGCAAATATCTAGAGGTGGCAACCACCTTCATCTCTTTCTGGAATGATCCATAGCCTCTACTGCAGAGAACAAACGACTGGGTGAGCTCGACGGCAGGTGAGAACTTGGGGCAGCCACAGCCTGAATTGCGGGGTGAGAGGGAAGGGGACAAGCTTTGCATTTAGAACTTCCTCCTGCTCACCTGACCCAGGCCCAGTGATCCCCATCTCTAAGGGGGTGAGCAGAGTACCTCTCATCATCTGTAGCCCAACTTTAGCCTTGGAAAGTTGGCCCTGATTATCCCGTCCCTTCCAAAACCATCCCCTCTCTCCATGCTTCCTTCTCTCTTGTATCTTCCTCGTTAGCAAACTCCCATTTCCCATGCTCCAGCAGTACCCTGTATCCACTCACTCTCCCCATCTTGGGCCCTCTGCCTAAATTTTCCCAGACATCTCTACCTTCTTCAAATCTTTGCCCAATAGTTACTATCTTGGCATGGTCTTTGACCACTTTGGACTGCATTCTTCTCTACTCAACCAAACTACACATTTTATTTGCTTTATTACTTTTCTCCTCTTCTGTTATCCATAATGAAGGCCTTTTCGTTTCCCTGTTTTACAGCATTCCCTAACACAGGAGGTGATAAATAAATAGTAATCTAGTGACTGTCTTTCCCACAACTGTCTAAAACAGACAGTTGGCAAATTCTAGGTGCATATTAATTTCCCTCTTCTCTCCCTGACAGTTTGTGGATCGCAGATGTCCAGGCAGCCAGGGACAGCGCAAGGCGGTGATGCAGGTGCCAGTTAAGGCAATGGAAGGTCCGCAAGGGGCCCTGAGTGACAGTTAGACCTGTAGCCCAGTCCACGCCTACGCGCAGGGGCCTAGGCGGTCCTCACGCCCCTGGGATTCCAACCCGGAGGGAACCGCCAGGGCCTACACGAAGGGGTGGGGGTCAGCGGTGGGGAGGAGCGGGGCCCACGCTCGAGCCGGCCCGAGAGACCGTGACGTCCGATCACCACCAGCGCGACGCGCCTCCCCATGCCACTGGAGACCCCAGTCCAGGCCCGTCCTTCAGGCTCACACTGCCGGCGTTAGCACGCAACCCCCCGCCCCGCAGAGTGGTACGGCCCGCCCCGGCCCCGCGCCGGGCAGTGGTAGCGCCGCGTGCGTGACGCACCACCGGCGGTGGGTACCCACGGCGGCCGCGCCCTCGCGCCCGGCTCCGCCCACCCGGCGGATCCACCCTCGCGGCCGCTGGGGCGCTCTGAGGATACAGCATGAGCAGCCGCAGCTCTCGCTCTTTCTGCTTCATCTTCTTCAGAATGGTCAGAAGCCCCATGATCCCGTAGCCCCCTCCCGGCCGCCGTTTCTTCTAGTCCCGGGACCCCGCTCCCGGTTCCTATTGGCCAGTCCGGTGCTTGGTTCCGCCTTCGATATCACGTGACGACTGAGTGCGGGGCGTCGCCCTCTAGCGGCGCGGCGGCGAATTTGCTGCCAGCCGCGTTAACCCTTCCTTCGCTTCCGGATGTCTGTGGTTTGGGGAGGACTAGGGCAAAGTCCCCAAACCCTCTGACTTCGTGGCCTCGGTCGCGGACGCGAAGCTGACATCTCGAGCTGTATCTCGTTTGGGTACGGAGAACCCGCGAAGGGATTCTTAGCCCGGAGTTCGAACCTAGTTCCCCAAGGGGCTGACGAATCATCCGGGGACCGTAATAATGGCCCAGGTCCTGCGCATCTTGTGACTTGCATTATTCACATCTGCCAGTGACGGAGAACGCGTTGATCCTGGTGCGGGACTCTGTCGGATATGGCCGTGTGCGTTCAGTCGAGGGGGATGATGCCCCCTAAAGGCCATTTGGAAATGTGCGGGCAGTGAGGGCTCCTTTGGGTTGTTTCAGTGACACAATAGTCATAGTCATTTAAAGCTCTAAGTTTCCCGCAATGCCCCGATCAGACCTGCACAAAGGATTGGCCCGTCTAGGAAGCTATCAGGTTGAGAAGCTCCATTCCAACGTTCGGATAAAACTGGGGAGCTATCCGGCGGTGGTGGCGCACGCCTTTAATCCCAGTACTAGGGAGGCAGAGCCGGGCGGATCTCTGAATTCAAGGCCAGCCTGGTCTACATAAGAAGTTCCAGGACAGCCAGTGCTATGTAGAGAGACCCTGTTTCAAAAAACAAACAGATTTTTAAACACCTGAAGTCCACCTGCTGGCATGATTTTGAATGATTTTGCCCAAGAGTTCTTTTTGTTTTGTTTTTCGAGACAGGGTTTTTCTGTGTAGCCCTGGCTGTCTTGGAACTCGATCTATAGACCAGGCTGGCCTCAAACTCAAAGAGATCTGCCTGCCTCTGCCTCCTGAGTGCTGAGATTAAAGGCGTGCACCACCACCACCTCGCTGATGGTGGCACACACTTTTATTCCCAGCACCTGGGAGTCAGGCAAGTAGATGAGGCCAGCCTGGTCTACATATCAAGTTCCAGGCCAGCCAGGGCTACATATAGTGAGATACTGTCTCAAAAAAAATATTATTGTCTGTAAAGTGTGTGTGTGTGTGTGTGTGTGTGTGTGTGTGTGTGCGCGCGCGCGCGCGCGCGCGCGCGTGTGTGTGCGCGTGCGCTCATACAACTGGAGGTCAGAGGACAATTTAAAGGCTGGCTTTAAACTCACTATGCAGCTAAGGATAGTGAAGAACTCTTGATCCTCTTCCCACTTCCCAAGTGCTGGGATTATGGGCTGGTCCACTGTATCTCACCCATTGTTGTGGGTTTGCTTTGTTTTAATTTACTGTTTCATTTATATGTGTATAAATATTTGTTTGCATGCTTGTCTGGGCACCACGTGAGTGCCTGGTACCACTCGGGGCCAAAAGGGGGCATTGGAGCCCCTGGAAGTGGAGTCAATTGTGACCCACCATCAGGGGCTGAGAATGGAGCAGTCGGTGCTGTGTACTGATGCACCACCTCTCCAATCCCTTTTGTTGTTGTTTTGTGTAGCTAAGTAGTCCTGAGGCTCTCTGCAGGGCTCAGTTTACCCAAAGGAAACAACTTAGCCAGACTTTTGCTGGATGCAGTGGCTGGTGCTTACTGAGGCTGGAGTGTCTTGAATCAACAGTTCAAGGGCCTGCTAGGGCTAGCAGGTGGCTTGAACCGGGACTTCAGGACTGGCAGGACGAAAGAGTGAGACTTCCTCCCAAAACTATAAATAAATAAACAAGGTGTCACCTTTCAAAGAGCTGCTCTTCCCCTGTCATCTTTGGAGTCAGAGTGACCATAACCAAACTTTTTATTCTGGAACAGAAATGAAAACTACTAGGACTCAAGGACACCTGTTTAAATGAAAATTGCTGGGCTAGAGGGATGGCTCAATAGTTAAGAGTACTGTCTGCTCTTCCAGAAGACCCAGCTTCAATTCCCAGCACCCACATGGCAGCTCACAGCTGTCTGTAACTCCAGTTCCAGGGGACCCAACACACAGGACATAAATGCAGGTAAAACACCAATGAATATAAAAATAAATCAATCACTTAAGAAAAAAGAAAACTGTCGGGTGGTGGTGGCACACACCATTAATCCCAGCACTCAGGAGGCAGAGCCAGGTGGATCTCTGTGAGTTCGAGGCCAGCTGTGTCTACAGAGCGAGATCCAGGACAGGCACCAAAACTACACGGAGAAACCCTGTCTCGAAAAACCAAAAATAAATAAAGAAAGAAAGAAAGGAAGGAAGAAAGAAAAAGAGAGAAAAAAGAAAATTGCTAATCATTAAGCACTATTGAAGTGTATTGAAATATTGAAATATTTTTAGTCATTTTTAATGTCAACATTTATTTTTAAGGCAACCTTAGATAAATTTTCTGTTTGTTAGAACTATAACGCTATTTACAGCCATACCACCTGATGTCTGATCTCTTCTGAACTTGGAAGCTAACCAGGGTCAAGCTTGTTAGTACTTGAATGGGAGAACTGTAATACTCTATTAGCTTGTTATATATTGGGTATATACAACATGAGTAGTATTGTTTGTTTCTTGGCTCTTTTCAGGGGCCTGCCACCCAGCTCTCAAGTAAATCACACATCGAGGCTTATTCTTTTTTGTTTGTTTGTTTGTTTTTCAAGACATGGGTTTCTCTGTGAAGCTTTGCACCTTTCCTGGAACTAACTCTGTAGTCCAGGCTGGCCTCAAACTCACAGAAATCCGCCTGGCTCTGCCTCCCGAGTGCTGGGATTAAAGGCGTGCGCCACCACTGCCGCCCGGCGAGGCTTATTCTTAATTGTAAATGCTCAGTCTTAGCTTGGTTTGTTGCTAGCTAGCTTTTCTTAAATTAACCCATCTATCTTTGGCCTTGGGGCTTTTCCTGTTCTCTTACTTCTATAAATCTCACTCTGTGGCTTGCTTGGTAGCTGGGTGGCTGGCCCCTGATGTCCTTCTTTTCTGGCTACTATATCTCCCCTCCCAGATTTCTCCTTCTATATGTTCAGTCTGCCTGCCAGCCCCACCTATCCATTCTCCTGCCTTGCTATTGACCGTTCACTTCTTCATTAGCCCATCAGATGTTTTAGACAGGCAAAGTAACACAGCTTCACAGAATTAAACAAATGCATTATAAACAAAAGTAACACACCTTAAAATAATATTTTACAACATTTCCCCTTTTTGTCTAAATAAAAAGAAAGGTTTTTAACTTTAACATAGTATAACTACATACAACAAAGTTATCAAATAAGAATTAATTTACAGTATTCAGTTTATTTACATTGAGCAAATTCAGAGAAAGCATTCCACCATCCATCCATCTGAGTGACTCCAAAGTTTTAGACATAATTACTTTCTATCATAGCTAAGGAAAATTGCAACTGTAACTAGCTAGTCTTAACTCCATCAAAGACCCAGAAAGATGTCATATTATCTAACAACAGAGACATTTGACTGCCTGGACAGTCACCCAAAGTTCCTCTGCAACTTGGGACATCCATCTTCAGCCTACAGGTTCAGAATATCTGGCAAATGTTTCAGTAAAGCAGGAATTTTGAACTGTCCTGCCTTGTTTTGGCAAGTTCATCAGTCACTTTGCTGTGTGTTCTGCAGAATATTGAGCAGTTTCTTCTGTGAAGCAGGAACCCTGAAGGACCATCATGCCTTGTTTTGGCAAAATGCAGTGGTCACTTTCTGGGGGTCCTGCATGTTCAGTTTATATAACATACTGTCAGTCAGTCCAGGCAAGATCAGCTTCTTGCCCAAATGGCTAGCCTTGCCACATTGAAAGCAATCTCCATAAGGAGTTTCTTCGATGCCTATCATCTCTGACATAAATTCATGCTATCAGGAGCAGACATTTCTCATTGTCATGAAAAGCCCTAAGTTAACAAAACATTTAAAATGCTATATTCTGTAGATCTTTGAAAGGTTTGAAGACCATCTATCTAAAATATATCTCTATATGACCTGAAAAGCATACCTAACATATCTACAATTTTGATTGTTACAAATAACTAACCACTAACCTATGTTTCATGATTATCCTACATAGTTTATAATAATAGCTTTCAAAAACTAGAATGTTACCCCACATTTCCAAATGAACTGCATAGGCACAATACCTCAAACAAAAGTAGAAATATACATACAATATGTTGTAACAAAAATAACCTTAAATATTTACCAATATACAAAAATCCTTTAAATAAGAGTAGAAACATATATACAGTGTAATAAAAAACTTTAAATTTGTATCAATATTCTATATTCTCTTAAATGAGAACCAACATCCATAACCCACCAAATAACCAAAAGCCTCCCACACCCCTCTTAGGAATGTCGACATCATGTTCTCCAAATTGCTTCCTGCTGTCTGGACAAAGTATCTTTAGGGTCCCAGAGTGAAAATTTTGAGATAATGACCAAGTCCTGGAAAGACCAGCAGTAGCCTTTGCTGACAGATATCACGTGTCAAGTTTCAGGAGGTCTTGCCTGATCAAATCTGATCCATATTAACCCTGAAGGAATCCACAGCCTCTCATCTCCTGTGAGAACAAAACTCCAAAGCATTTTTGATTTCCATTTGACAAATATATTTTTTGACTTTTAAAAATTAAGGCATTCCTAAAGTATACAGGCTGATTTATTTCAACAGTGCCTCTTTCAATTCCAGGTCTCTTTGCAGCTGTCCTTTGCTTTTCAACAACCAAAAACTTCAAAATCAGCACAATAGCAAACAGGATCCAACTCCGTGTGTATTTCCCATCTCACATGACTTTTTTATTTTATATTACTTTTACTCTCTCTTTAAAGACTTTATTATTTTTAAACTATTCATTTCTTTCTATGACTATACCTTTTCTTTTCCTAAGCCTATGTACATTGTTAGACACACTGTAACCTATTTAGAGGTTTTTCTGCCGGGACCTCTATTATTGCATATCTTCCACCTTTTCTGACCTTATGAGCAAACCTTTAAACTGCTAACCTACACCTGGAACCTCTGAGAGGGACTTTCAGCTGGCTCTGCCCACTGCTTGGGTTGTGAAAAACGAGCATGGGCCGGGCAGTGGTGGCACACACCTTTAATCCCAGCACTCGGGAGGCAGAGGCAGGCAGATCTCTGTGAGTTCGAGGCCAGCCTGGTCTACAGAGTGAGTTTCAGGAAAGGCACAAAGCTACACAGAGAAATCCTGTCTCGAGAAAAAACAAAACAAAACAAAAAAACAAAAACTAAGCATGGAACTTGAGGCTGGTCAGAAGTTTGTCTGACCAGGAATTGCCTTCAACCCTCCTAGAGCTCTAGAAATGTGCTTGCACTGTGGCAGGTGTTTTTACTTAGTTTTTTGTTCCTACTTAACATACTAGCTGCTCAGGGGCTCATTAACTGGCAGAAACTATTTGGAACTCTTAAAGGAACCCTATCTCCCCCCCCCTTTTTTTTTTTAGCTTTCTTAGGCCCTGGGGATATTTGAGCACCATGTTGGTACGCCAAAATGTTGTTGTTTGTTTCTTGACTCCTTTAGGGGGTCCCAAATAAATCACACACAGAGGCTTATTCTTTTTTTTTTTTTTTTTTTTTTTTTTGGTTTTCCGAGACAGGATTTCTCTGTGTAGCTTTGCACCTTTCCTGGAACTCATTCTGTAGCCCAGGCTGGCCTCAAACTCACAGAGATCCACCTGCCTCTGCCTCCCGAGTGCTAGGATTAAAGGCGTGTGCCACCACCGCCCAGCCAGAGGCTTATTCTTTTTTTTTTGTTTTTTTTTTTTTGGTTTTTTCGAGACAGGGTTTCTCTGTGTAGTTTTGCGCCTTTCCTGGAACTCACTTGGTAGTCCAGGCTGGCCTCGAACTCACAGAGATCCTCCTGGCTCTGCCTCCCGAGTGCTGGGATTAAAGGCGTGCGCCACCACCGCCCGGCCAGAGGCTTATTCTTAATTATAAATGCTCAGCCTTAGCTTGGTTTGTTGCTAGCTAGCTTTTCTTAAATTAACCCATCTATCTTTGGCCTTGGGGCTTTTCCTGTCCTCTTACTTCTGTAAATCCTACTCTTAGTCCATGGCTTGCTGAGTAGCTGGGTGACTGGCCCCTGATGTCCTCCCCTTTCAGACTTCTCCTCCTATTTATTCTGTCTGCCTGCCAGCCCTGTCCATCCTTTCTCCTGCCTTGCTATTGGCCATTCAGCTCTTTATTAGACCATCAGGTGTTTTAGACAGGCAAAGTATCACAGCTTCACAAAGTTAAACAAATGCAACATAAATAAAGTAACACACCTTAAAATAATATTCTACAACACATGGGTACATGAAAAGAAGACACAGATGCCCTCTAAGGATGAAATTTTTAGCCTTTTCAGCTGCAGAGGGATCAGTCTCTCACAGACTGACTCACTGTCACTTAGCAAAGGGCTTTTATTGTTACCCAGTTCCCATCTTTAGCAAGTCAGTCTCCTACACCCAAACCTCTAAGTTCTCCAAAGGGACCATGCCAATGCAGATTCTCAATCAGGAGACCTATTGGTTTGCTAAGTCCTCCGCCAACCAAGTACTGCACAGGCTTTGCACTCTTAGGAAACGCTAGACAAGATTGACATGTTTCAAATGGAAGGTACTGGAGACAAAAGGTAGCAGTCAGAAAAGGCAGATCAAAGCCAGGTGCTAACCTCCACCGCCAGCCCCTCCAATCAAACCAGCTGCAGCTCTGCAGGAACTCTCCCTACATTAGCTTATTTAAAGGTACAGGGGCTGGGGACAGGCTTGCACAGTGGCGGTGTTCCTAGATCAAGGCCTTCTGTTCAGCCACCAGCATCACCGAAGTAAGTAAGGGAGTGTTGAGAAAGGAAGAAAACCTGATTTTCTCTCTTGTAAGGCATGAGATGCCCACAACAGTGGCACCAACCAGCACTTGGTGGCAGCATACTCAAATACAGGTTTTGTCCTGTTAAATAGAAAAGAACCGGAAGGTAGAATGTGTAATCTAAATATTGAAATGGTAACTGTGAACAGACTAGTTCTGTCCTGGCCTGCTTGAAGACTCCCACTCATCTCCGAGGGAGTCTCCAATGTCCTAGGGCAAACCCTGTCCAGGTGTTTGTCTCTGACTGTTCAGTGGGTGTGTGCACCATGCGGGACTCTGTCAGGTACTTCAGAAGACAGGTCAGAGCACCCAAACATCTTCATTACAGGTCTCGGCCCAGCTGCCTCATGTGGGCGGAACAAACATTGTCCCATCCCACTTGCAGGTGACAAAGGAGTGGTTACTCCCCGCAGTCAGTCACTGCCGGCACATGCCATCCTCAGGAGGCAGAGGCAGAGGCAGGAGGATTGACACCAGTTTGAGGCCAGCTTGAGCTACATAGTGAGTTCCAGCCTAGCTTGGGCTATAGAGTGAGACCCTGTCTCAAAACAAACAAAGCATACTGGGTATGGTGACCCACACCTTTAGGCTCAGCACTTGAGAGGCGGTCAGGAAGATCTCTGTGAGTTCAAGGTCAGTCCAGTCTACACAGGGAGTTCCAGGACAGCCAAGGCTACATAGACTCTGTCTTTAAAAAGAAAAAACCATCAGGGTGGTGGCTGTGCATTCCTTTAATCTTGGCATTCTTGAGTTGGAGACCAGCCTGGTCTACAGAGTGAGTTACAGGAGAGCCATGGCTACCCAGAGAAACCCTGTCTTGAAAACCAAAACAACAACAACAAAAAAAAAAAAAAAAAAAGAGAGAGAGAAAGAAAAACCATAAACCCCAAACCCCAAACAGAGAATGCTATTAAAGAAAGAAGCAAATGACAACAGCATCTCCCCCAAATGAAGTTGTCACAGTGTCTCAGTTGGCATATGATTCCTGAGGGCCAGCTGATGACTGAGAGCAGGAATGGCTGTGTGTTTCCAGGTGTCCATCCTCGCTGGGCTTCACTTGGCTGAGAAACAGGCCAGTCTTGTCTCCACCCACACAGCCTTTGTTCACCTGGAAAGCAGGGCAGCTCCTGGCTGCTTCCTCTGCCCTTGTTTCTTTGAGACAGGATCTTGCATGTAGCCTAGGCTGTCCTTGACCTTATGGCCTTCAATCCTCTGGCCACAGCCTCCTGAGTGTCAGGATTGCAGGGGTGCCCACCATGCCTGGCTCCACAAGGTGTAGCTGAAGTTTTTCTAGTCCTGCCCAGCTCCCACGGCCCTGCGACCACTTGGACCCAAGTAAACACACACAGGCTTATATTAATTAAAACTGCTTGGCCATTAGCTCAGGCTAACTCTTGACTAGCTCTTACACTTAAATTAACCCATAATTCTTATTTATGTTTAGCCATGTGGCTTGGTGCCTTTTCTCAGTTCTGCCTTCACATCTTGCTTCCTCTGTGTCTGTCTAGCGACTACTGACTCAGCATTCCTCTTCCCAGAATTCTCCTCTCTGCTTTTCCTGCCTATACTCTACTTCCTGCCTGGCTACTGGCCAATCAGCGTTTTGTTTATCAACCAAATCAGAGCAACACACATTCACAGCATACAGAAAGACATCCCCAGTAACAGGGTTCTTTTAACTTTGGCAGTTTGTATCTCCAGAACTTAAGCATGTCTGCTAGAGCTTGAATGTTTGGTCCCTTGGATCAGTCCTGATCTACTGCTCCCCTCCACATTGATCCCACCTGGGCCCGGAGTACACTACCCTCCTTTGCTGCTGGCCACCCAATGCCTCCCCTTTCTTTCTTTGCTCAAATGTCCAGTGTCTAAAACTATATGTTCTTGTGCAGATATTGGCTGGGACTTTAGCTCAGTGATAGAGTTCTTACCTGGCATGTACAGGGCCCAGGGGTAAGTTCCAGCACTACAAGCAATCAAGCAATTAGTCTAGCAATATCTTAATTAAAATAGTTGGGAATGGTGATATAAACCTGTAATCCTAGTAGTTGGGAAATGCAGGCAGGAGAATCAAGAGTTCAAGGTCAATTGAGTTACGGGACAGTCAGGGCTACACGGAAGAACCCCATCTAGAACAAACAAAATAAATAAGTTCAAGGTCATTGTCAACTGCCTGGCAAAGTTGGAAGAGACAGGCCAGTTTAGGCTGCAGGAGAACCAGACTCATCCAAAAACAGTAAGAACAATAAGCCCAACAAGACTCCATTAAAAATTATTTTAGTTGGATGTGGTGGTACATACCTCTAATCCCAACATTCGGGAGGCAGAGGCAGGCAGATCTCTGTGAATCTGAGAGCAGCCTGGTCTACAGAGAGATTTCCAGGACAGTAAGAGCCACATAATGAGACCTTGCTCAAAAAACAAAAAAACAAACAAACAAACAAAAAAATTTTTTAAATTACTCTTTATTTTATGTGTATGTTTTATTTTGTTTTGTTTTGTTGTTGTTGTTGTTTGCCTTTTTGTATGTCTGTGCACCGTGAGCATACCTGGTACCTATGTAAGTCAGAAGAGGGTGTTGAGTCCTCTGGAGCAGGAGTTATAGGCAGTTGTGAGCTGCCCTACGTGGGTGTTAGAAACTAAACTCAGGTCCTCTGGAAGTGCCCCAAGTGCTTTTAACTGCTGAGGCATCGCTCCAGCCCCAATGATTTTGTTATTGTTTTGTTTGTTTGTTTATTTTGTTTTTTCAAGACAGGGTTTCTTTGTGTGGCCCTGATTGTCCTAGAACTAGCCCTGTGGACCAGGCTGGCCCCGGACTCATAGAGATCCGCCTGCCTCTGCCTCTCAAGTTCTGGAATTAAAGGCGTATGCCACCACCGTCCAGCCTGTTTTGTTTTTTTAAGACAGAGTTTCATGTTGCCCAGTCCGTCTTCAAATTCCTATGTAGCCAAGCATGACCTTGAATTTTTCTTAAACAGGTGTTTCCAGTGGCCTAGAACAGGACCTGCCATGTAGTAGATGTTCAGAGTGTTTGCTGAGTAATAAGGATAAGGACGGAAGGTTTGTGTACTAGTGATGAGAACAGGAGATAACAATGAGACAGGGAGAGCTGGGTCAGTGCAGAGCAAGATGAGCATGTGGGGGCTGGGGACAGCTCAGTGCCTGCAGTGCAAGCCTGAGGACTGGATCGGATGGATTCCCACGAGCCACAGCCAAAACCAAAAGCAAACATAAAACCCCACAGAGCCTGGTGCCACCCATCCAGAGGCCTACTGCTCATCTAGCTAAGCCTAATGGATGAAGTCCAGACTCAGTGAGAGACCTGTCCTAAAAATCCAGGTCAAGAGGCTGGAGAGATGGCTCAGTTGTGAGGAGTGTTTACTGCACCTGCAGTACACCTGAGCTTGGTTCCCAGCACCCAGGCTGGGTGGCTCACCACCACCTGAAACTCCAGCTCTAGGAGATCAGACCCCCCTCAGGCCTCCACAAGCACCTGCACATCCAGGGCACATGCACACACAATGGGGAAGCGGGAGAGAGGGCAGAGAGACAGATGAAAAATCCAACAAGGTAGAGAGGACTAAGAAAGACATGGAGGTTGCCCTCTGACCTCCACATATATGCACATACAGGAACATGTACACACACACACACACACACACACACACACACACACACACACACACACATGTGCTGAGACTGGCAGAACCTGAGTCTCCTTGGTTTTGCCATTTTGACTTTTACTGTCCTCTCCTCTTACTGAGCCTCAGTTTCCTCCAGTTAGAAAGCCAGGAGGCTGGATAGACAAGTTTTAGAGTGCTCTGGTTGTGGTCACCTGTCCACTTGCCTAGCTCAGGTGGTCCCAGGTCCATCCCTCCCCTCTTGGCACCATCCAAGGTGCTGAGTTGGCCAAAGGCAGTCTCTTGTGTTGGGGCCTGTGAGGTGCTGGCCTCTCGGGAATGGGCAGGCTTCACTCTGCTCCAGCCCAGCCGGGTCTCTGGTATTTGCTCCTTGACCCTTGCTGGCTGCTCCCAAAGGACAAGGGGACTCACCCTTCCTGAGCTCACTAGTGACGACTGTCCATATGTAGCTTCAGTCATGATGATAGCGCTGACAAAGAGAGGGCTTTTCATTTTATAGACAAGGAAACCGAGGCCCAGAAAAACCAGGCCTTGGCCAAGGTCACAAAGGTAACCAGCTTTGGGAGAATCTAGGAGCTGGGGTCCCAGCCACCGCCTCCTCAGCCCTATTGTTTACTGTTTATACTTCCTGCTCTTCTCCAGGAGTTCAGTGAGCTTCCTGGAAAGGCATGCAGCTTAAGGAAAGCGGAGCAAAGCACAGGCAATACTTCCCAGACTGCGGAGGCTCCACAGAGAGCTGAGCGCTGGGATGTATCATCGCCCACTTCCTGTCAGTGGCACAGCCCACCACCAGGAAAGGACTGATGACTGTGGTGATGTCATAGAATTCCAGGTGCAGTCACCTGCCCCTTGGGAGACCTTTTCATTAGCTGTGCTGGAACTGAAAGCGGTCCTTCCTGGGCTATGTCCCCCAAGAGTCACTTCCCCAGTCCCTGCCTAGCAATCGGCTGCCTAGAACGGTTCCCTTGGGCAAGCCTTTGCTTTCCTGTGTGTAGGTGGCTCTCAGGACCTCGCTTCCCAGTTCTAGCTGCTGGGAAGGAATGCAAAGAGATGAGCAGGGATAAAAGACCCTGCAGGAGCAGGTGGCCCATGCCTTCCAGCACTTGGGAGGAAGGTCAAGAATTCAAAGGCTTGGGCTGGAAAGATAGTTCAGTAGTTGAGAGCACTGGCTGCGCCTCCAGAGGACTTGGGTTCAATTCCCAGCACCCATATGGTGGCTCACAACCATCTGTAATTCTAGTTCCTTCTTGGGCCCCAGACATGCAAGGGTACACATACTTATCTGCAGGCAAAACAGGCATTAGAAGAATTCAAGGTCATCTTTAGCTGCATAGGGAATTTGAGGTCACCCTGGGGGTATATAAGGCCCAATTTCAGACAACAAAGAAAGTCTGTCCCTCCCTGGCAAGGTGACTTGGGAGAGGAGAGGACAACCTAGACTTTTAGACTTTTCGTGTTGGATTGATCTGAGCCCAGGAGGCACTCTTCCATGTGCCCTTCTTCTGACAGCAGCATCTTAATGGCCTTGGGAGTTGCTCCTGCCTCACTCCTAGTCCCTTAGGTTCAGATAAGGTTGACCCCACTACCTGCCACCAAGTGAGCCTGGGACCCTGGCTTTGCCCAGCTCATGGGTATTAGGAATACACAGGAGACTTGAATCAGACCAGGAGTGAAAAGCCTGGAGATATTTGTCATGCCTACTGAGAAAGATTGGGGGACTTCCCCTTCCTGGGGCCACTAAGTTGCTGCCCCTTGTGGGCAGCCTGCTAAGGAGGCCCTGCGTGAGAAATGCAGCCAGGCACCAAGTGGGCTTGAGGGTCTTTTCATTAAATATGTATATCCTCTCTGTTCTTGTACCCTGGAAAAATGGGCGGGGGGAAAAGTTGGGGGATCTAGGAACTTGTGACTATCTTCCCAAGGCAGGCTGGAAAGAAAATTCTTAGAGGGAAGGGAAAGGTGACTGTACCCTGGACTCTGGGTGAAGCTTCATTGCCAACTGAGAAACTCAAACAATGTAAACATTTGCTGTGGGGCTGGAGAGATGGCTCAGCACTCAAGAGCAATTACTGCGCTTGCAGAGGACAGGTTGATTCCCAGCACCCACAGAAGGTGACTCACAACTGCCTGTGACTCCAGCTCATCTGGCTTTTGAGGACACCCATGCACACACATATGGTACATATAAAATCATGCCAGTACACATACAGACAAATCTCTAAATAAAATCTTGTTAAAACATTTATTTATTGTGTATATGAATATTTGCAGGTGAGTGTGTTGTGGAGTATTTATTTACACTGTAAAGATGTGTCTCTGGGGCTGGAGAGATGGCTTAGAGGTTAAGAGCACTGACTGCTCTTCCAGAGGTCCTGAGTTCAATTCCCAGCACCCACATGGTGGCTCACAACCATCTGTAATGTGATCTGGCACCTTCTTCTGTATACATAATAAATAAACAAATCTTTAAAAAAAAAAGATGTGTCTCTGCCTAAGGCACCTTCTGATTGGTTTAATAAAGAGCTAAATGGCCAATAGCTAAGCAGGAGAGAATAGGCGGGACTTCCAGGGAGAGAGAGGATTCTGGGAAAGGAGTAGACTCCAGCAAGACTCAGAACAGGTTGAACATACAGTACAGAGGAGAGGTAACCGAGCCACATGGCAGAACATAGGTTAATAGAAGCAGGTTCATTTGAGTTATCAGAGCTAGTTGGGGACAAGCCTAAGCTAAGGCCGAGCTTTCATAATTAATAAGAGGTCTCTGTCCTTATTTGTGGGCTAGCAGTCCAAGAAAGCCTGACAAGAAAGTCAAACTACAGGGGTGTGCATGCCAGGGCACATTCCGCAGGTGGAGGTCAGAGAACAACTTTGTGGAACTGGTTCTCTCTTTCTACCATGTAGGTCCTGGGGATTGAACTCAGGTCATCAGGCTTGGCAGCAAGCCCCCTTTACCCTCTGAGCCATCTCACCAGCTGTAAATTGTAGGCTGACTTTTTTTGGTCGGGACCATTGGCTCCCCAATAATGACAGATTTATTATTAATTATGAAAGCTTGGCCAATAGCTTAGACTTTTTTTTTAGCTAACTCTTATAACTTAACCATTTCTATTCATCTGTGCGCTGCCCTGAGGCTCGTTTACCTCATCTATGTACTGTCCATCCTGCTTTCCTGCTTCCTCCTCGACTCTCTCTCGTCTCCGCCCTTCTTCCCAGGGTCCTCTGTGCCTGGAAATCCTGCCTAGCTATTGGCCATTCATAGCTTTTTATTCAACCAATCACAGTGACATATCTTTACACAGTGTAATTAAATATCTCACAATAGTAAATTATCTTTAGTAAACCTCAACTCTGCTTCATAATGGCTAGTCATGAAACTTTTTCTGTTTTGAAACCAATGGCCTGGTTTTACCTGAGTAGAGGTCCCTAAAAGATTAAAGGAACTTATCAGGCTTCAGAGGCAGTGGCATGGAGCTGTGTCTCTATCCCTGTTACCACTGATCCTCCTGCCTCAGCATCGAGAGTTATGGGATTATAGGTGTGAGTCACCACTCTTGGCTATTGATGTTGGTGGTGCTGGCAAAGAAGGTAATCCAAGCTGGCACGACATGAACAAAAACAATTAGATGTCCACTGAGTCCCTCCATTAAAAGTCCAACATGCTCCTTTGTGAGCATCGTGAGGTGACCTGCAAAAATGATTCACTGTTCTTTTGACGAGAAGACCTACAAAATTTATAAATCAAGAGGGTCAGCCATCATTCCCCAGGGACTACACAGGTAAGCATAGTGCTCACCCCTCACCAAGAACATTCTTTGCAACAGATGGAGAACACATCAATTGTTTATTCAATACCAAGAGGTCAACTCTGAAATCATTTACATGCAAGTAACATTATACAGAATCAGCAAGTTAAGTGTGTGTAACAACAATTAAGGAAAAGACTGTAAATCTGAAAGAAAGCAAGGGGGATACATGAAAATGTTTGGAGGGAGGTGAGGGGAGAGAGAAATGATGTAATTATAATCTCAAAAAAAATGGGTTTGGGGATTTAGCTCAGTGGTAGAGTGCTTGCCTAGCAAGCACAAGGCCCTGGGTTTGGTCCTCAGCTCCGAATTAAAAAAGAAAAAAAAAGAAAAGAAAAAAAAAGTTATATTAAAAAAGAGAGCCAAGAGGCCCACCTGCCTCTTTTCATAGGTGGGTGGGTGCCACTATGATGAGCAATTATGTAGTAGAGAGATTGGGGAGAAAGAGAAGCAGAGTGGTTTGTGTGCTGTGGAGGGAGGCAGAACTGGTGAGGAACAGTCTGATGATGTGAGAGGCCTTTGCTGTCACCTGAGGGCCATGTCTGGGCCTGTGGTCCTACTGAAGCCAGGATCTGTGTTGATGTCTGTGGTCTGGGCTGCAGCCTGAAACCATGTTGATGTCTAAGCTGGCCCCACACCCTCACCAGCTGCCGCTGACCCACCCCAACATCTACCCCATCTGTGAGCTGCCAGACTGTGTGACGGATCTGGTCCTGTGGAACCACAGCCACAGGATCTCCATGACAGGGGCAACAGCAGGATATCGAAGGGGAGTCTCGGTGAGGGTCCAGGATTGATGGTGTGCCAGTGACCTTGAACCAGACCAATGACTCATTGCAGTGAACATTTGCAAGTAAAGCTGTTTGGGCAAAAGGGTTCAGGGCTTGACACACCGCAGCTTCGTGATGGAGAGGCAGGAAAGACAGAAGAGCAGAGTGGTGCATGCCCAGTGGAGCTGCGGCAGCCATGACAGTATGAGAGAAGGCTGCAGTGGAGAGAGGAGCAGGTAGTTGTCCAGAGGCGTTGGTGAGATGGCTTAATTTTGTTTTTCTTTTGGTTTTTCGAGACAAGGTTTCTCTGTGTAGCTTTCTCTGTATAGCTTTGCGCCTTTCCTGGATCTCACTCTGTAGACCAGGCTGGCCTCGAACTCACAGAGATCCACCTGGCTCTGCCTCCCGAGTGCTGGGATTAAAGGCATGCACCACCACCGCCTAGTGAGAAACTCTGTCTTGAAAAACAAAACAAACAAAAACATTTTTTACTTTTTTATTGTTGTTGGTGGTGGAGGGTTACAAGGGTGAAAGAACTAGAGGATGAGTGGGATTGAGGTGCATGATAGGAAATTCCTAAAGAATCAATAAAAAAATTACGTTAAAAAAGAGGGCCAAATATTCTTGTTCACTATGTAGCTGAAAATAACCTTGAACTCCTGATCCATCTGCCTCTACCTCCCTAGTCCTAGCTGTAAACCACTAGGTTATTTATAGCTAGGTTGAAAGATGTCACTAAGTTTTGGGCATGGTGGTACACACCTTTAGCATCAGCATTTGATAGGCAGAGGTAGACAGATCTCTGCAAGTTTGAGCCAGCCTAGTCTACATAGTAAGTTCCAGGCTGCAGAGTGAGACCCTGTCTCAAAACTTAAAGAATGACCAAAAAGACAGAAGTGCTGTGAAATATTCCTTTACACTGTGTGAAGATGTGTCACTGTGACTGGTTTAATAAAAAGCTGAACAGCCAATAGCTAACAAAGAGGTATAGCAGGGACTTCTGGACAGAGAGCGCTCTGGGAAGAGGAAAGGGGGAGTCACCAGCTGGACACAGAGGGAGCAGGACATGAAGGAGGAGAGGTAAATGCCACGAGCCACATGGCAGCATGTAGATTAATATAAATGGGTTAATTTAAAGTTATAAGAGCTAGTTAGAAACAGCCCTAAGCTACAGGCCGAGCTTTCATAATTAATAATAAGTCTCTATGTCATTTTTTTGTGAGCTAGTAGCCCAAAGAAAAGTCTGGCTACACAGAAAGCAGGAGGATCACCCACAAATTCTAAGCAATGAGTTTCAGGCAGCTAGAACAACACAGAAACACACACACACACACACACACACACACACAGAGAGAGAGAGAGAGAGAGAGAGAGAGAGAGAGAGAGAGAGAGAGAGAGAGAGAGAGAGAGAGAGAGAGAGAGAGAGAGAGAGAGAGAGAGAGAGAGAGAGAGAGAGAGAGAGAATATGAAAATGATTTTCTGCTGGGCAGTGGTGGTGCACGCCTTTAATCCCAGCACTCAAGAGGCAGATCACTGTGAGTTTAAGGCCAGCTTGGTCTACAGAGTGAGTTCCAGCACAGTCAGGGCTATACAGAGAAACTGTCTGAAAACACACACACACACACACACACACACACACACACACACACACACACACGTAAAAGATTGTTGGTTATAAAAAAGCAAAACCCAAAAATATTCCCCAAAAGTTTGACTTACGGTCTGCTTCGTAACATGCTAGGCCTTTTACATTTTCTGCTTCATCAAACCCTTATTTTACAGAGGAGACACAGAAGTCAGTCCAGTGACTGATCCAGGACAGATTTCAGACCTGGCACAGAACCTGCTTGTTCTCTAATGTACATCCCAAACTGCTGTTGCCTTCCCTGACCTCCTCCGCAGGAGTGTCCCACACACTTTTCAGTTACAGAGTGTGAGCAGCTGTGGCTTAGCTTTCAGCAAGCCCTTCATTCTACATGAGAAGGCAGCCCACCTCAGTCCCATTTTCTTCTGTTCACTTCAAGGGCTGAGGAGGCCAGGCCTAAAACAAAGCATGCACGAAATGGGAAGATTTAAACCAAGAGATCCTCGTCCCTGCACAGCTGGAGGTCTGAGCATCTGTTCCAACCCGAGGAGGTGTGGGAGGGCATTAGGAGCAAGCATCAACACATCCTGGACTCTAGCAAATGATCCCTTCCCTGTGCCTCAGTTTCCACACAAGCATATTGAGGAGCTTGGCTAGTAGAGTCCTCCAGGTTTCTAGTGTAGGTCTTATGGGAGTGAGTCTTCCCGAAGTTTCTTTTCTGAGGAAAATTTTGGAGATCCTGGACGTACAGAGTCCAGCCAACTGGGCTTTGGTTCATTCAGGTGCCAACAGAGCGTTTGTTAGGTGGAGGCACAGGGACCACATCAGAGAGCCAGACAGCCGCTCGCTTTGGACCTCAGGTATCGGACCTGAGACCCTCCAGCTTCCACCTCCCAGGACTGCCAGATTAATAGGCCCCCAAGAGCTCAGTGGAGAGGATTAAGGGCTTGGAAGAGGGAGAGATTCTGTTCTCCTTCCATCTCTGCCTCCCTGGGGTAGGTGACCTTAACTCTCTGGGTATTCTGTTCCTCCCCTTGGGGAATGTTCTGAATGTCTTTGTTCTTGCCAAACTCATATTTTAAATACCAGTCCTTCAGTTAGGTATGGTGTCACACATCTGTAGTCCCGCCACCAGGAGGCTGAGGCCGGATTGCTACAGCGAAATCCCAGAAGGCCTGCCTGGACTATATAAGACCCTGTCTCAAAAAAAAAAAAAAAAAAAAAAAAAAAAAAAAAAAGAAGAGGAAGGAGGAGGAGGAGGAGGAGGAGGAGGAGGAGGAGGAGGAGGAGGAGGCGGCAGCAGCTGCAGCAGCAGCCACCAGGTATGGGGCTCAGTAGGCACTAGGCAGAGGCAGTAGGTGTGAAGCCAACTTGGTCTACAGCCAGGGCTACCTAGTGAGAACCTGTCCTACCATACCTACTGTAGAACTTGGTGCCACACACACTTGTAAAGCCAGTGTTCTGGAGGCTAAGACAGAAGCTTCTCTGTGAGTTTAAGTTTAGCCTGGGCTACAAAATGAGACCCTGGCAACTCTCTGCAGGAGCTGAATCTGCTGCATCTTTGGGCTTTTCTGCCTCCAAAGCTATGGGAAATAAACGTTTAAGCCACCCAGGCTACAGTATTGTGTTGGTGTGAGGTGATGAGGGCACTTTCCAAGTGAGGGGTCATCAGGGGCCTGGGAGTCCATCCACCTCTCAGGGAAGCCTTGCAGGACCATTTAGGGTTAAATATTACCTTGTACCCCTCCTTGCCTGCCACTCCCTCTCCCTTTTCCTGGAGATCAAGCCATAAACACCTCCCTTTCCTCTTCCTCTGGGAGGCTTTCCCGGGAAGGGGGCGGGAGGAGGGGACACACACACTCCTGTAGACTGTCTACCCTCTACTGGAAGCCACTGGTCGCCACTGGCCTAGGAGGTCAAGGGAGTCTAGATCTAGTTAGATCTACAGGCTGAAGTAGGGACACTAGGCCCTAGCCTCCCCCATAGGTGTTTTTTTTTGGAGTGTCATCATGCCCAAGCCTCCTCCTCACTGTTCCCCAATGGAGTTCACAGACTGGCTTAATGAGCCCCTCAGGTGCGTGTCTCAAGCCAGCTGTCCTCGTCTTCTGATGTCTGGGAAACAAAAATAGTTCCAAGAAATGAGCAGCCTCATTGTATGGGGTTACCCCATTTCAGCCTCTGCCCCCAGGACTCTCAGAAGCAAGGTGACAGGGTCCGGCTGTCATATCTAATCTCACCTACTCAGACAGTTTTAATTATGAGCGTACATCAATGATCCTAGAATCCAGAATCATTACAAGTTTCAGAAGAGGGAATGCATCTAGCCTGGCAGTACTTTATGATAGGGGAAGGGCTTTCTTCTCGTCTTGTTCTTTCCCTCAAACAGCTCTGTAAACTAGGACTGATTTTATCATCCCCAGAAAAGGGATGTGCACACTGAAGCTTCCTGCTGTAAACTTGGTGGGCAGAGCACCAGGGCTCAGTCAAGATTTCCAACTATAAAGCCCAGGCTGGCTTCAGGACCAGTTCTAGAGATGGCAAAGGATTGTTGTGCTCCATAGCTCTGGTCATTACAGACATCACTAATGTAGCTATAAATGGACTTGAACTTTCGATCCTCTTGCCTCCATTTCCCAAATGCTAGGATTCTTTAGTACTGGCTACCCTGTAACTTGATAGCCTGTAACTCATAGACACCCTCCTGGCTCTGGAATTTAAAGGAGTGCACCACTATGCCAGCCCTGACTGTTTATTTTTGCAATCATGCCTGCCACATTGGTCTCAGAGATTTCAGAGTGGTTGCATTGTCTCAGTTCCTTTGTCAAGCCTGGGAACTCTTACTATGTAGCCCAGGTTGGCCTCAAACTCATGGGTGATCCTCCTGCCTCTGCTTCTGGAGTGCAAGCACAGCACTGACCACACCCAGCCCCAAGTCTGGGAATTTGTTCCATCCTACCACGTCCTTTACAGATGAAAAAACTGAAGTTCAGAGAAGATGAGTCACCTTCTCAAAGCTGCACAGCTCCAGTGTGGACTGTGAACCTGGGGCTCCCCAAGAGATTACAGGGGCTCCTTCATGCACCCCCATGCACCCCACCCGCAACCCCGCTTTTCTTCTAAATTCTGTCCCTGGCAGCCTGCCAGCCCTCCCCAGGGTACTGCCTTGTTCCTCCTGTCTACCGTCCACCATCCTTCTTCCAGAGAAAGGGCCAACCGGAAGGCAGTTCACGTTAGGAAGTTCCAGCCACGTGAGCAAGCAAGAGCCAAGGATTCTGGGCAGCCGGTGGCTTTAGGAGAAACTGAAACTGGGTGTGCTGGGGGCGGAGTGGTCACTGGGGATTTAAAGAGCCACCACTTCCTTGGGCCTCCAGAGGGCACTGGGAGGGCAAGGCTGCTGAGGGACACCCAGGACCGGATTGAACCTCTGCTCCCCTGCCTAAGCCATGCAACTCTGTGGGAGCGGTGCGCTGCTGACTGGGCCAGTGAGTACAGGGGACTAGGAAAGAAACACATGGAGAGAAAGCGGCCACGGGTCCCTGGGCTCAGACGAGGAAGGATGCAGTGAGGAGCTCCCAGTGAGGAGCTCCGGTCCCAGCTCCACACCATGGTCTGTGTGACCTGGGACTGGGCTCCACACTCCCACCTCTGGGTTCAGTTCCTCCTGGGGATTGGAATGAAGCCTTCCCAGCTCTCACACTGCAGACCAGCCTCCAGCTTTCGACTTGGACTCTGCAGACCTGCTTCCTCTTGTTCCATTTGCTCTCACCTTGCTGCTGCATTTTCCAGACCCTTCCCTTCTCTCCTCAGTCCCTCAAATCGAAGCTTCCTTCTTTCCTTCACCGACTCTCTCTCTCCTAGTCTTCTGGTCCTCTGGGCTCTGAAGTTTGCCCTGAGGAGAATACAGCCATTGGCAGCCACAAAGCAAGGAATGTGCAGCGTCCTCGGCCAGGGTGGCTGGGGTCCTTCCTGCCTGGGGTGGAGTGACAGAGGCACAGGTTCCATTTAAGTCCCGTGGTCCCCAGGGTTGGAAGGCTCAGAGCTCTCGGCCACAGTCCCCGCCTCTGTCAGGCAGACTCTCCATTCATTCAGTCTAGGCATTCATTCATTCTCGGCAGCCATCCCATTTCAGTGTGAGCATGGAGCTTTGCCACCTTTTCTAAGCTAGACAAATACTCCCCACCAAGCTGCATTCCTACCTTCTTTATTGTTTGTTTGAGAAAAGATCTCACGTATCTCATCCTAGCCTCCAACTCACTATGTCGCCAAGCCTGGCCTGGACCTAACCCTTCTGTTGGGATTGTATGCAGGCACCACCACGTCGGGCCATTTTGCCTGTTTTGTTTTGCCCTTTGTTTTGTTTGTTTGTTTTTGTTTTTCTTCGAGACAGGGTTTCTCTGTGTAACAGCCCTCCCTGGTTATCCTGGAACTCACTCTGTAGTCCAGGCTGGCCTTGAACTCACAGAGCTCCGCCTGCCTCTGCCTCCCCAATGCTGGGATCAAAGGTGTGCACCACCACTGCCCAGCTTGTTTTTGTTTTTTCAAGACAGGGTTTCTCTGTGTAGCTTTGTGCCTTTCCTGGAACTCACTTGGTAGCCCAGGCTGGCCTTGAACTCACAGAGATCCACCTGTCTCTGCCTCCCGAGTGCTGGGATTAAAGGCGTGTGCCACTACCGCCTGGCTGTTTTTGTTTTTTTTCTTCCCACTTCTGTGCCCTCCTAGATTAGTGCCTGGTACACAGTAGGTGCTTAATAAATGTTTGCTGAAAGGGTGGGGAGATGGCTTAGTTGGTGAAGCTCTTGCCTTGGGAGTCTGAAGACCTGGGTTTGGTCCCTAGCAGCCGTTTAAAAAGTCTGGGGAGCAGGGAGACGCAGGTCTCT
The DNA here is from genome assembly GCF_007827085.1 of Peromyscus californicus insignis. Lineage (NCBI taxonomy): Eukaryota > Metazoa > Chordata > Mammalia > Rodentia > Cricetidae > Peromyscus > Peromyscus californicus. Next base: position 54,606,136 of record NW_026294562.1, on the reverse strand, counting down.
GCGAGATGACCAGGCAGTGGTGAGTCCCAGGTCAGTGAGAGACTGCCTCAAAAAATAAGACGGGGGCTGGAGAGATGGCTCATTGCTTAGGGAGCACTTACTGCTCTTAGAGAGGACCTGAGCTTGGTTCCCAGAATCTGCTTGGGGCAGCTCACAACCAAACCACCTGTGACTCCAGCTCCAGGGGATTTAACACCTTCTTCTGGCCTCCAAGGGTACCTACACTCACATACACACACATGTCACCACATACATATGCACATGACTTTAAAAATGAAAATAAGGTGGAGGGCTTCTGAGCATGAATGATATCTAAAGTTGACTTTCTGGCTTCTATACACATGTGTGTCTATACACACACACACACACACACACACACACACACACACACATTAAAAAATAAATGTTCTTTTTTTGTGGTAAATAAATGTACTTTGAGTAAGTGAATACTAGTACTTTGGGACTGAGGTGGGCATGAGCACATGGAACATATCAGGCCCTGACGCTGTCTTTGTGGAGCTCTTGGCTAGGAAGATCAACCCTTGGATTATAGAAATGGCAGCTCACTGGTGTGTCTACTCCCAACTTCTCTCCTCTACTCTCTGTGGACATTTGGGGTAGTACCATGTGCCTCTGTTGTACTCAGAAGAGTCAATGCTGGCTTTTGAGAATCTGTGTTTGAGGTTGCTATATTCTGGGTTCAAATCCCAGCCTTCTAACTTATGTAAGCTGTGAGCTGGATACTGGATAAGGTTGGGTTTACAGTAAGGACTGCAGTGTCTTGGGGGGGCGGGGACTGTAGGCACCATGGGAGGAAACATTTTGGGAGAACAGGGGTTCTCAAGGACTAGACTTGAGAAAGACAGCTGATCAGGGTAGAGGGGGCATGCCACTGCCAGGAACCCAGAACTCTCTGCCTCATGCCCCATAGGACCCTGAGGAGTGTCAGAAGCAGCTGAAGAAGAAGCAGAAGAACCGGCTGGCTGCCCAGCGCAGCCGGCAGAAGCACACTGACAAGGCGGATGCTCTGCACCAGGTAGGGATGCCCTCTGTTGGTCCCTACAGAGAAAAGAGCTCTCTTCTTTCTAAAAGTTTACCTTATTGTTGTTATTGTTTCTGTTTTGTTTGAGTTTGTTTTTTGAGACAGGGTTTCTCTGCATAGCTCTGGCTGTCCTGGAACTCACTCTGTAGACCAGGCTGGCCTCAAACTCAGAGATCCGCCTGCCTCTGCCTCCCGAGTGTTGGGATTGAAGGGGTGTGCCACCACTACCCCGCTAAAAGTTTGTTTTATTTTGTATGTATGGGTATGAATATTTTGCCTGCATATATGTCTGTGCACAACATGTGTGTCATGTTCTGGAGGACAGAAGAGGACAGCAGATCCCCTGGCACTAGAGTTACAGATGGTTGTGAGCCTCCATGTAGGTGCTGAGAATGGAGCCTGTCCCTCTGGAAGAGCAGCTAGTGCTCTTACCCAATGCGCCATATCTCTAGACCCAGAAGAGTTTCTTCTGTAAAGTCCAGAGCATGATCCAGCATCTGCCCAGCATCTAGTGAGAACCTCTTGGGGAGTCACGGGAAAGTGAAGACATGACATGGTGAGGAAGGAGTATGCCAGAAACATAACCCACTAACCCATGAGTGGATCAGTCCATTCCCTCACCATGGCCATCATTCCATACTTTATCCACACTGTTGCCTTGAATCCAATAACGTGTGAATAGTTTATTAAATCTACTTTTAGATAAAAACTACTACTCTTAAATATTTTACACTGCTATGGATTTTTGTATATTGATACAAATATGAAGTTATTTTTGTTATACTGAATATATGTTTCTACTCTTTTTTAATTATTTATTTTTGTTTTATGTGCATTCTTGTTTTGCCTGCATGTGTGTGTGTGTGTGTGAGGGTGTCAGATCCCCTGGAACTGGAGTTACACACAGTTGTGAGATGCCATGTGGGTGCTGGGAATTGAACCCAAATCCTTTGGAAGACCAGCCAGTGCTCCTAACTGCTGAGCTATCTCTCCAGCCCTGTTTCTACTCTTGTTTAAGATATTTTTATATATTGATACAAGTTTAAGGTTATTTTTGTTAGAACCTACTGTACCTATGTTTCTACTCTTGTTTAAGGTATTGCACCTATACAGCATATTTAACAATGTAATATAAATTTACAGTCCTTGAAAGTTATTATTACAAACTATTTAGGATAATAAGGAAATGCAGGTTAGTAGTTAGTCACTTATTGCCATCAAACTGGTAGTCATGTTAGATATGTTTTCAAGGTCAAACAGAGATATCTTTTAGGTGGTCTTCAAACACTTCAGAGAGCTACAGAATATGGCATTTAAAATGTTTTAATAACATAGTTTTTTTTTTTAAAGATTTATTTATTTATTATGTATACAGTGTTCTGTCTGCATGTATGTCTGGACACCAGAAGAGGGCACCAGATCTCATTTCAAATGGTTGTGAGCCGTCATGTGGTTGCTGGGACTTGAACTCTGGACCTCTGGAAGAGCAGTCAGTGCTCTTAACCTCTGAACCATCTCTCCAGCCCCATAAGGTTTTTTTTTTTTTTTTTTTTTGACAATGAGACATATCTGGCAGCATCAATCTACTTCAGAGAAGATGATGGGCATCGAAGAAACTCCATATGGAGTTTACTTTCTTTGTGGTAGAAATTAGCCACTGGGCAGGAAACTGTCCTTGCCTTGAGTGCTGACAGTATGCTGTCCAAATGGACATGTAGGACACAAAAGAAAGGGACTGCCAAACTTTGCCAAGATAAGGAGGACAGTCCTTCAAAATTCCTGCTCCCCAGAAAAGTCTGTCAGATATTCAGTACCTGCAGGCTAAAGATGAATGTCCCAATGTTATAGAGGAATCTTGGGTGACTGTCCAGGCAGTTAACTGTTTCTGTCATTTCTTAGTTTTGGAAGTTGTTTGATCTGCACTTCCGGTTTACTCAGGTAACATTATATCCTTCTCAGGTTTCTGATGGAGTTGAAGACTAGATAGTTATAGTTATAGTTTTCCTTGTTACCAGACTCAGAAAAGAAACTCACAAAAGAGATGTAAAGTGTATAAGGTTGAGAGACATAAAAAGATAGTTTTGGGTTGGTCATACACGTTAGGATGGAAAGCGAATTTGGTACAACACTTTGAACAAAATAGGATAGATAATGGAGTGTCTTCTCTGAATGTGTCAAATGCAAATGGACTGGACATTTTTAATGTAATTCTTACATATATATTTGTATATAGTTATTATATGTATTGTATATGATTTTAGCATGTTAGTTAAAATCTTCCTTTTGAGCCAGGCAGTGGTGGCGCACACCTTTAATCCCAGCACTCGGGAGGCAGAGCCAGGTGGATCTCTGTGAGTTCAAGGCCAGCCAGATCTACAGAGCGAGATCCAGGACAGGCACCAAAACTACACAGAGAAATCCTGTCTCGAAAAAACAACAACAAAAAAGTCTTTCTTTCTTCTTTTTCTTTTCTTTTTTAGACAAAAAGGGGGAAATGTGTGATATTTTGAGCATGTTCTGACAAATAAAGCTTTCTTGGAGTCAGATGGTGGAATTAGCCACTAGGTGACCAAAATTAACCACAGAAGTTTTGGAAGACTGAGGACAGATAGGAGAGGAAGTAGTAAGGTGGGGCAGAAAGGGATCTGGCTCTCTGTTTGGAGGAAGGAATTGAGCAGGTAGGATGGACTGGTGGCTTCTCTGCTTCTCTGATCTTTCAGGCTCTTACCCCAATACTTGAATTTTTATTGATAAAAATAATTAGAGGGGGTTGGGGATTTAGCTCAGTGGTAGAGCGCTTGCCTAGCAAGCACAAGGCCTGGGTTCAGTCCTTAGCTCCGGAAAAAAAAAATAATAATAATTAGAGTAACACTTCAGTCATCCTTCACAATAGCCTTCTCTTGCATCCTCCACGTTGCTTCTCTCCTGAGACTCCAGATGCCACGAAGGCAGGGAACTGTCCCATTCCGTTCTGCTTGCAACCACCTACAACAAGGCCTGGCAGGAAGAAGAAGCTCCACAGTTTACTGTAGAGCAAATGGCAGCATCAGGACAGAGCGCTCTGGAAGACAGTGTGGGAGGACACATTCAGTCCCTTGGGCCACCATACCCAGCACCACAGATTGGCTTAAACCACACACAGTTCTGCATTTGTCTGGTGATTTTGATGCTGGGAAGCACAACTCCAGATCAAAGTCATGGTGCTGGACAAACGGTCTCTATAACTGAGCTATGCCTTCACCCCCGAATTTATTTATTTATTTGTTTATTTATTAGATTTGAACTGATTGTTAATGTGAGTATGGGGGGGCTCGTGCATCTGTACCACAGCATGCATGTGGAGGCCGGAGGACAACTATGTGAAGTCAGTTTTCTCCTCCCATGTTTGAACCAGTCCCAGGGATCACACTTAGGTCATTAGGCTTGTGTGGCAGAGTGCCTGTACCTGCTGAACCACCTCACTAGGCTGGCTTACTTCTTATTTCATTTCATTTATTTATTTATTTATTTAGAGCAGGGTTTCTCTGTGTAGCCCTGGCTGTCCTGGAATTCACTGTGTAGACCAGGCTGGTCTGGAACTCAGATCTGCCTGCCCCTGCCTCCCAAGTGCTGGTATTACAGACATGCACCACCAGGCTTGTCTTATTTTTTGTTTTTTATTATGTATATGTGTGTGTCTATGTGCTTATAGGTGCAGTGCCCACAGGAGCCAGGGGTGTCAGAGCCCCTGGAACTGGAGTTCCAGGTGGTTGTGAGCCACCTGACATGGGTGCTGGGAGTTGAACTTGGATCCTCTGGAAGACCAGTTCACTGTCTTAACCTCTGCCTCTCTGGTGCTAGGATTACAGGCATGCGCCACCATGCCCAGTTTATGTGGTGCTAGGGATTGATCTCAGGACTTCATTTATGCTAGGTGAGCACCTACCAACTGAGCTACGTCCCCAGTAGAAATATCCATTCTGGGGCCGTAGAGAGGGCTCAGCAGGTAAGAAGAGCAGGTGCTGCCAGGTCCGAGGACCTGAGTTCAATCTCTAAGACCCACACAGTGGAAGAAGAGGACTGACCCCCGGAAGTTGTCTTTGACCCCACACTTGCACTGTGGTGTGGATGTGCCCCCTACACAATAAATGCACACATAAATAAAATACACTTCAAATTTCTGTAAAGGAAAAAAGAAAGGTCCTTTCCATCTGTAGAAACCGTTGTGCAAGTGGTGCTGCTCGTGGCTCTGAGGCTTTCCGAGCCACGCCCGTGGCCTCCACCACACTGCATGCAGAATGCCCGTGGCCTCCACCACGCTGCATGCAGAATGCCCGTGGCCTCCACCACGCTGCATGCAGAATGCCCGTGGCCTCCACCACACTGCATGCAGGGCGCCCGTGGCCTCCACCACACTGCACGCAGGGCGCCCTTGACCGTTCTCCTTGTAAAGTGTCCCACAAAGGGGACAAAGAAGTTGTTTGAGTTATTCAGACGTAAGAGGTGTGGAAATAAAGTTCTCCATGTCTCCACCGTCACTGTCACCTAAACGCTGCTCAGAAGTGCGAGTGCGGAGCGGAAGGAGGCAGGACGTCTCAGTGGGTAGAAAGTCGGACCCCTGAGTTTGAGTGGCGAGAGGACAGCACTTCTTCCACTGGTTTTCCTCTGATCTCCACACACGGATCATGGCACATGCCACTCCCCCCAAAATGTTTAAAGAAATAGAAGCACAATCCTTGCATGGTGCACATGCTCAGATGGGGCTCTAATCCAAGAGGACTGAGAGTCTCACAAAGGGAGGAACGGTGCAGTGGGCATGGTGGCACGTGCCTGTAATTCTAAGGTTTGGGATCCAACAGTCTAGAGGATCAGGAGTTCAAGGCCAGCCTGGGCTATATGCTACTGTCTCAAAAACAAGACAATTGCATGTTGATGATTGCCCTGTGTGTTTTCAGAACCTATGGTTCAGCCAAACAGGGCTTAGAAAATGCCGACTCAGGGGTACCTGCCAACCTATGCAGCAGTACCCTGAATCCCTTAGTGTCTTGTTGGTGCCTTCTGAGGACCTGGAATCTGAGCCCTGGCCTTTAGCAGGCTCAGTGTATCCAGGGAAGAAGGACATTGAAATTGCCCTGTAAAGGCCATCTCAAGAGTATCAAAGAGTCCAGGCAGAGCAGACAGTAATGTGCGAAAGAAGCAAATTCCAGAGGGAAGGACAGGAATTAAGAGAAGCCTGACCGGGCGGCGGTGGCGCACACCTTTAATCTCAGCACTTGGGAGGCAGAAGCAGGTGGATCTCTGTGAGTTCAAGGCCAGCCTGGTCTACAAAGTGAGTTCCAGGACAACCAGGACTGTTACACAGAGAAACCCTGTCTTGACCCCCCCCCCCCCCCCCCCCGAGAGAGAGACAGAGACAGAGAGAAGCCTGGAGCCCCACAGCAGTGCATTCAGACCCTGGAGTCTTGGAAATCTTTAATGACTTCAGTCTACAGTTAATGGCACAGGAGGGCACGGTGGTACTTGCCTATAATCGCAGGATTTGGGAGGCTGAGGCAAGGGAGGGCTGCAGCCAGTTAAAGGCTAGCCTGGGCTATAGAGGAAGACCTCGTCTCCGAAAGCCTGGGGGGATGCCGTAGTAGGTAAGAGCATTTGCTGTGCGAGCATGAAGACTTGAGTTCAAATTTCTAACCATCTTAGATGCTGGGCGTGGCCACCTGTGCCTGGAACTGCAGCATTATCGGCAGAAACAGGCACATCCCAGGAGCCTGCTGACCAAAACGCCCCCAGCTTTAGTGGGGGGATCCAGACTTAAGGAAATAGAAGGCAGAGAACAATAGAAGATCCCCAATGTCTTCCTGTCACCTCATCTGCTTACAGTGCCCCCTCCCCAATCAATCAGAGATACAGTTCAAATCCATCAAACAAGACCCAGTCACTGAATGGGCCAATGAAGTGATGGGAGGTGGGGGACAGATCCTGGGTAAGAAGTGGTGCTCCCCCGAGGACCTATAGTGGGCAGAGAGCAAGGTCTCAGCTCCGGAGATTCGGGATAGGGGAACATGATGAGCCTGCCAGAGAGTAGCCAAGAGGTTCTATCTGGACATTCATATCCTATGACAGTGAGTACCCTGCACAGGGTCCTGATCCTGACCTCTCTCCCTGCCACTTCCTTCTCTCCCAGCAGCATGAGTCCTTGGAGAAACACAACCACGCCCTTCGGAAGGAGATCCAGGCCTTGCAGGCTGAGCTGGCACGGTGGGGCCGGACACTGCATCTGCATGAACGCCTGTGCCGAGTGGACGGTGGCTCCTGCCCCACTCTGCTGCCCTCTGGATGCCCAGTCCAGGCCGAGCAACTCCCGGGACAACCTGCCTCCCATGGATACTGTGGCTGCCAGGAAGAGCCGGGCCTGTTCCAGACTCCTGGTTCCTCTCCCCCAGCCCAGCAACTCTCTCCAAGTCCATGCTTCCATGAGTCCCCTGGCCTCCTCCCTTCCCCACTGCCCTCACTGTCCTTTGACCCTCTCATGATGAGGACCCCTCTAGCCCAGCTGTCCCCCAGCCCTGTACTGTCCACATCATCCCCTGGCTCCAGCCTGCTGGGGTCTTTCTCTAAGTCTGATGCCCTCATGCCCAGCCCCCCAGACCAGCTGGGCTCTCCTCAGCCCCTCAGGCTGGAGCATCCCACCAGCAGGAAGCTGGCATCTTCCTCCAGCCCACCAGCTGCTCTGGGACCAGAGTGTCCACAGAACATACAGCGCTTGCCTGCACTGTCTGGCTCCTCAGCAGATTGGCAGAAGCTGTCTGTGGACCCTAGCCCACACCCCCTCATGGCCTTCCCGCTGCTCTCTTCTGCAAAAGTCCACTTCTAGCCTGTATCTAGAGTTGGGCTGCCTTCCCTGAGTTCCTGAAGCAGCCTCAGCACCCAGGCAGCGCCTCCATTCTGCTTGAGTCACCAACTGCCTACTGCTGTGGACCAAGCAAAGCCATCCTCTCCCTCAGCAGAGGCTGCAGGAAAAGATGATGGGGAAGGGGCAAATGCAAGAACCTTGAACCTGGCTGCAATACTGCCTGTGTTTTTCTTGGTGGCTCTTCCAGCCCTGCACAGTACCAGGTCCTGTTACCCTCGGGCTCCTCTAAAGAGGCTCCTTCATGACTCTCAGGACTGGGACCATGACAGCTAAGAGAGTAGGTGGGAGCTCTGCAGGGTTATCAGCTCCGAAAGGGCAGTCATTCCCACTCAGCACTAGGGTTTCACACATGGAACTGAGTGAGAGGGTGTGTCAGAAGTGGACTCACTCCAGGATCAGAACACACATCTCAGCACTTGTGATGCTAAAAAAAAAAAAGTGTTTCCCAGGCCCCTTTGTTTTTCTGGGTTGTTGAAAACTGGTTACACTCTGTTGATTATATATATTATATAAACATATATGCTGTGGAATAATCTTTCTGTTCATATGTCACTATGATTGGTTTAATAAACAAACTGAGAATGATGGGATGAGGAAGGGTGGAGTCAGAGGGGCACCAGCCAGACGGAGAATGAATGAGCAGACACACAAAATGGGATAGAGGTAAAAAGCCATGAGCCTCAGGGCACCACATACATTAATAGAAATAGGTTAAGTTGTAAGAGCTAGTTAGTAACAAACCTGAACTATTGGCCAAGTGTTTATAATTTATATTAAGCCTCCGAGTCAATTATTTGGGAAGCAGCTACCGGATATTTGGGAATAGGCATGTGGGACAGAAAAACCACCTACACACACACACACACACACACACACACACACACACACACACACACACACACGTTGGAAGCAAAAACAAGACAGCAAAGTAGAGATGAGATGGATTTTCTCAGGCATATCAGTCATCAGGGTTCTCACTGGGTGGTGCAGACTTGCCCAGGAACTCACTATGTAGTCCAGGTTAGCCTTGAACTTGCATCAGTCTGTGAGCTTCAGCATCCCAAGTGCTAAGATGACAGACGTGGACCACTATGGCTGTTTCTTCCCTGCACTCTGAGTGCAGACCTTGAGCAGAAGGGCTAGCACATGCTTCTAGTCAAGGGCTCAGAAGGCTACCCTCCATCTTCTGCTCAAATGTGAAAGGGCTGCGCTTAGATTACTGCTCATTTGGCGACTACTGAAGAGCTTCGAAGAATAAAGAATATTTTGGAGGGCCAGCCAGATGGCAAAGGCACTTACTTGCCATTTAACGCTGGTGAGCTGAGTTCCACATAAAAGTAGGAGAGAACTGACTCCACAAAGTTGTCCTCAGGTCTCTACAGGTGTGCTGGGGTGCACCCTCATCCCCACACAGCATCCCTGCACACAGTAAGAAACTAGAGTGCTTTGTAGATTGAGAGGAGACGATGTTTGCAGCATCCTAAGCAGAAAAACTGGAGTCTAGCACTAGAACTGTCACTGTAGTTTGATCCTCTGTTTGTTTAAAAACATAAACAGAATCAGGCGGTGGGAGGACTCGGCTTCTGAGAGCAGCAGGCACTCTGTCTGTGCGACTCCAGATATGTAAACACAGCTAGCAGGCTAGACCAGCTCTCCAGGAGGCTCGGCACATCCTCATGTCTGCACGGCCGTGCTAGTGATCTGCTGCGATGTGACAAATGGCTCCAAGACTTAGTAGCTTAGGTACCAAACAGTTCTTTCTTTCTTTCTTTTCTTCCTTCCTTCCTTCCTTCCTTCCTTCCTTTCTTTCTTTCTTTCTTTCTTTCTTTCTTTCTTTCTTTCTTTCTTTCTTTCTTTCTTTCTTTCTTTCTTTCGACACAGTCTCATACTGTAGCTCACACAGGCCTTGAATTCAAGGTAATCTTTCTGTTTCTGCCTCCCAAGTACTGGTTGATTTTTTTTTCTGGTTTTGGTTTTTGGTTTTTCTTTCGTTTTTATTCTTTCTTTTTTTTTTTGTTTTGTTTTGTTTTGTTTTTTCAAGACGGTTTCTCTGTGTAGCTTTGCGCCTCACTCTGTAGTCCAGGCTGGCCTCGAACTCACAGAGATCTGCCTGCCTTTGCCTCCCGAGTGCTAGGATTAAAGGCGTGTGCCACCACTGCCCAGCATTTTTTGGTTTTTCAAGGCAGGGTTTCTCTATGTAGCCCTGACTGTTCTGGAGCTCACTCTGTAGACCAGGCTGGCCTGGAACTCACAGAGGTCCACCTGCCTCTGTTTCCTGAGTGCTGGGATCAAAGGTGTGTGCCGCCACTGCTCAGGTCCCATGCTTGACTTTTTGAAAGAAAAAAACATTTATAGGTCTGGGAATGTTGCCACATGCTTTTAATCCCAGCACTTGCAGGAGTCAGTTAGGTGGATCTCTGAATTTGAAGCCAGACTGGTCTACATGGAGAACTCCAGGCCAGCCAGGGATATATAGCAAGATTTTTTTTGTCTCAAAAATACAAGGGGCTGGAGGGATGGCTCAGCAGTTAAGAGCCCATACTGTTCTTTTTTTTTTTTTTGAGACAGGCTTTCTCTGTGTTTCTCTACTCACTCTGTAGCCCAGGCTGGCCTCAAACTCACAGAGATCCACCTGCCTCTGCCTCCCGAGTGCTGGGATTAAAGGCATGCACCACTGCTTGGCTAAGAGCCCATACTGTTCTTGCAATGGACCCAAGTTTGGTTCCCTGCACCCATGGCAGACAGCTCATAACCACCTGTTAGTTCCAGCTCTAGGGGGTCGGAAGCTTCTTCTGAACTCTTTGGTCACCTTCCCTTATATGTGCATACCCCACAGGCGTATACACATATAGACACATAACTAAAATAAACCTTTTAAAAATAATAAAAGGAGGGGGCTATGGCTTAATGACAGAGTGCTTGCCTAGCACACATAAAGCCTTGGTTCATCCCTAGCATTGCAAAAACAAGTAAATATTGGTCTGGGAAGATAGATTAGCTGGTAAGACATTTGCTCTGCAAGCATGAGTGCCTAAATTCAATCTGCAGACATCACCTTAAACAAACAAACAAACAAACAAACAAACTGGTGTGCTGCAGAACATGCTCCATATGCTGCTGGTGTTAGCCCCTCACCACCCGCCAGCTTCCAGGCAGCTCTGTGCTTTCACCTCCCCGCCAGTCACACGTGCTAATTTCTAATTTATAGAAATGGATTAATTTAAGCTATAAGAACAGTTAGCAAGAAGCCTACCACGGCCATACAGTTTGTAAGCAATATAAGTCTCTGTGTTGCCTTGGTTGGGTCTGAGCGGCTGTGGGACTGGCGGGTGAGAGAGATTTGTCCTGACTCTGGGCCAGGCAAGAAAACTCAAGCTACATGGGGCTGCCAGGCAGAGAGAATAAATAGGAGGAGCAAGAAAAGGAGAAGGAGAGGACATCAGGGGCTACACCCAGCTACAACCAGCAACGGAGTAAGAAATAAAGAAAGGTATATAGAATAGAAAAAGATAAAAGCCCAGGGGCAAAAGGTAGATGGGATAATTTAAGTTAAGAAAACCTGGCTATAAACAAGCCAAGCTAAGGCCGGGCATTCATAAGTAAGAATAAGACTCTGTGTGTGATTTATCTGGGAGCGGGGTGGTGGCCCCCAAAAGAGCAAAGAACAAAGAGTAAAAGAGTAAAGAGTAAAAAAACAACTACAAGGCCAGGCAGTGGCGGCGCACGCCTTTAATCCCAGCACTCGGGAGGCAGAGCCAGGAGGATCTCAGTGAGTTCTAGGCCAACCTGGTCTACAGAGCGAGATACAGGACAGGTACCAAAACTACACGGAGAAACCCTGACTCAAAAAAACAAAAACCAAACAAACAAAACAAAAAACAACTACAGCACTCAGGGGGCAGAAGCAGGCAGATTTCTGAGTTTGAGGACAGCCTGGTCTACATAGTGAGTTCCAGGAGAGCCTGGGCTACATAGTGAGACTCTGTCTCAAAAAAAGAGAAGAAAATGACCAGAGTTAAAAGGACAGAATGTCTAGGTAGGTGTCATTCATGGCCAAGCCCTGGGTCATGCAAAAACTTGGGGTAGGATATCCCAGGCAGAGGACAGGGAATGAGCAAAGGTTCTGGGTTGGGACAGGCTAATTGTGCTTGAAGACAAGAAAGAAAACTGATGTGACGAGAGTCCCATTAATAATGAGTGGAGAGACAAAGATGAGGCTGGAACATGGGCCATGATATCATGGAGCCTACAAGAGGCCATTGTTTGGGTGAGTGAGCAGTCCCTGGAATATTTTAAGCTGTTTTGTTCTGTGGAGGTGGTTTTACAAACACACACACACACACACACACACACACACACACACACACACACACACACAGAGAGAGAGAGTTTATTTGAGAGAGTCTTGTAGTTTAAGCTGGCCTCAAACTCACTATGTAGCCAAGGCTGGCCTTGGTCTTCTGATCTTCCTGCCTGCTCCTACCAACTGCTGAGACTATAGGTATGTACTACTATTTTGTGTCCTACTTCCACCTTAGAACAATTTATTGAAGGCCATCGAGTTAACTCAGTAAGCAGAGGCAGTAATGACCAGACTTAATAATAATCAGAGTTGGGTCCCCAGATCTCAAAAAGTGACAAGAGAAAGCCAACTCTCAGGAGCTATACTCTGATCTGCACACATGTATCATCACACATTCAAACCTGCTCTCTCTTGTTCTTTCTCTCACACGTAAGATAAAATAAGTTATTTAAAAAAAATAACTATTGACATGCCTAGAATCCCAGAACATGAGACATTCAAACCTGCTCTCTCTTGTTCTTTCTCTCACACGTAAGATAAAATAAGTTATTTTAAAAAAATAACTATTGACATGCCTAGAATCCCAGAACATGAGACACAGAGGCAGGAGGATCACCACAGGTTCAGTTCAAGGCCAGCCTGGTCTACTACATAAGTTTAAGGCCAGCCTACGCTACATGTGAGTGTCTCCACAACAAAAGTGGGGGCAAGATGAATAGGTGGGTAAAAGCACTTGCTGTGCAAGTGTGGTGGACCTGAGCTCAACCCCCAGATTCTGAGGTGGAGAGAGAACTGACTCCTTAAAAGCTGTCCTCTGACCTCCACATGTGACCTGTGGCACATGAGCACCAGCATGCACAGCTCACACATGTATGTACTCTTCCTTCCTCCCTCCTTTCTTGTCTGTCTGTCTGTCTGTCTCTCTCTCTCTCTCTCTCTCTCTAAAAAACAAAACACCAAAGCAGTTATATATTGACTGCTACTGCATGCCAAGTACTATTCAAAGCACTGGAAATAAGAACAAACACCTGCAAATGCCTATCTATATGAATCTTGCATCTTAGTGAGATGACGGGGTAAGAAAAGAAGAAGCAGGAGTGTCAGGTGTTGTGTGATATTTTGGTTGTGTTCTGACAAATAAAGGTTGCTTGGAGTCAGAGGGCAGAGCTAGCCACTAGCTGACCATAGAGGTTTGGAGGACTATAAACAGAGAAGAGACAGGAAGTAGTAAGGCAGACTTTTGGACGAAGGAACAGTAGAGGTAGGAAGCAACTGCAGCTGCTTCTGGCTTCTCTGATTTTTCAGGTTCTTACCCCAATATCTGACTCCTGATTTTTTACTGATAAGATTAATTACATTGATGCTTAATCTGGCATTTGGGGGCACAAATTCACGAAATAGCCACTTGCCTGTGGCTTTGTGGCCACTGACTCCCATGGGGGCGGGGGCGGGGGCAGGGGGGTGCTGCATACAGGAGCTGCTTGCAGGAGCTGCACTCTCCGGAGTCACCACACCATCGGCTGGCTTTTCCTTTTCTTCCCCAGGCCCTCTGAGCAGTCTGGGATTTTCCTCTTGCAGCCCCTCTACAGCAATCTCCACAAGCCCAGACTCCACAGGCCCCTGGGCTCCATAAGCTGCTGGTGCTAGCCCCTCACCACCTGCCAGCTTCCAGGTAGTTCTGTGCTTTCACCTCCCCGCCAGTCACACGTGCTGCTTTCCACGTTCCCCTGTGTCTGCCTTTCAGACTGTCCGGCTCTTTGGCTCCTTTCCCCCGTGGGTTGTGAGCTTTCCCTGGACCACTTCCTCAGGCTGCTGACATGCCATCAGCGGCAGCTGTCCTCAGCCAGACTGTGCAGAGCCTGTGTTCTCCACCGAGAGGTGCTACGCATTGACAGCCAACCTCACACTTCACTTCACACTAGAGCGGTGTGAGGAGTGCCTCTGTGCAGACCGTCTCCTGCACAAAGGGCTCCACAGGGCAAGGACTGTCCCTGCTCCAAAAATGGGCCGGGGTTACCGGGCACTGCAGGGGCCTGGCAGGTGCCCTAGAAGGGGCCAAAGACTTGGAAGAGGTCCTGGACCCATTAGACTTTTGGCTTGGAAGTGGGTGACTTACCTGAGTCAAAATTTGATCTGGCTGGGCGGCGGCGGCGGCGGCGGCGGCGGCGCACGCCTTTAATCCCAGCACTCTGGAAGCAGAGGCAGGAGGATCTCTGTGAGTTCGAGGCCAGCCTGGACTACAGAGTGAGTTCCAGGAAAGGCACAAAGCTACACAGACAAACCCTGTCTCGAAAAAACAAAAAAACAAAAAAAAAATGATCTGATGGAGGGTGGGATAAAAGGAAGAGTGGCTTCACACGTGGTCAGGGGACAGGTGGGGAATGCTCAACTCTACCCAGCCTGGGTACCAAGATGATAGCTTTTTTTTGGATACCGATAGTAGATTTCTCAGCTGACATAGTAAGCCAGATCAAGCCGAATTAAAAAGACCAGGCTTATTGGGCCAAACGCTCTAGGGTGACTCTCCAGCCCCTAGAGGTTAGGCGGGGGTGGGGGCGATGGGGGGATGGGGGGGCTGAGGGGGGTGGGGAGGATGAGGGGGTGGAGAGCATGTGGCAGGTCTAGAAACGGGCTTAAATACCCTGTAGGTGCTGTCTTGAATTTCGTGGGAGGAGCCTAGACTTTTGGCAGTCTTTTTGAGAGGGGCGGGACTTGGAATGGGAAAGAGTGGGGCTGAGGCAAAGTTTCTAGCCAGACACAACCCCCTCCCCCCCCAAAAAAAAAGAGAGAACAAGAGTGGAGTTAGGGTGGTGATGCATGCCTGCAATCCTAGCACTCAGAAGGCGGAGGTAGGAGAGTCAGGAGTTCAAAGCCAGATTCATCTACATAGAGAGTAAAGGGAGTTTGAGGCCAGTCTGTCTCTAAAAGAAAATAACAATAACAAAAATACCCAAAGTGCTTATATCAGTAGCATTCATAGTGGGAGAAAACTGGGAACAACCCAAATACCTAATACCTATCAACTAAAAATAAGCTAGAATATTTTACATGGGCAATGCTATACAGCTGTGGGAATGAATGAGGTATACAGCTGTCTGGGACAGTATGGATGATAAACATCACAAATGTCAAAATGAACAGGGTCAGTGACACAGTTCCAGATTACCACCTAACAGCCCAAAGAGTCACCTTATCTCCTGAGACCTCAACACAGGCAAAACTGAATCCTTGGCTCCTCTGTAGAAAAAAGCTTCAGGACTGGGCAGTGTGAAGCCCAGCTGAAGTTTATGAAAGATATTTTAATAGAGACTTTAAGAGAAAGACACACCCATAGCATGGGTACAGGCTTCTCAAAGAAGTGCTCACTTTATTGTCTTCATAATCATACGTACGATTGTGGTTGTGTCTGAAGCTATCGTCTTCAAGGATCTGATGTCGTCTTCAAGGAGCTGCTGTGGGATCAAGATGAGATCACAGAGTGTCTCCCAGGGTTTCTGACAAGATTACAATTGATACTGTTTGCAAAGGGAACAGAACGGTTGGAGAGATGAATGGTTCCAGAGGACCCAGGTTTCATTCCCAGCACCCACATGGTAGTTCACAACCATCTGTAACTTCAGTTCCAGGGGACCCAATACCCTCTCTGACCTCCAGGGGTACCAGGCATGCTTAGACAGACATGCAGGCAAACACCCATACAAATGAAAGAACAAAACAAAACAACCCACAGATTTTGAAGGGACCAAAATGGAAGGTTGTTACTGTAAACCAAGTTTACAGCCTTGCTTGCAATCCCCAGAACATGTCTGAGAAATGAAACAAAGCCCCAGCCAAGGTCATATACATTGCAGGCCTTAAGCTTGTCTCTTTGCAGTTTTAATGTAAAATGTTTATATGCAAAGGAATAGCATCTGTATTTCTTCAGCTCTTACAGAAATGTGAATTGTGCTAAAATCTTTGTTTCTCAGCTGGTGAGAAGCTTCACTCGGCTCCTTTCCTGCAGCAACCCCCGCCCCCCATTTTCCTCCGTCTTCATATCTTCATACGCTAAGAGAAGGGAACTTGCATGCTCCATGTATTTCAGGTTCAGGAGGAATCTACAGTTAAAAGCTGAGTGAGTTGTCACAGCTGTCAGCCTCTGGGGGCCCAGGAGGGTCCTCCACAGCTCCATCGTGCTCTGCTATTTTTCTTTTTCTTTTTTTTTGGGGGGGGGTTGAGACAGGGTTTTTCAATGTAGCCCTGACTGTCCTGGAACTCACTCTGTAGACCAGGCTGGCCTCAGACTCAAAGATCCACCTGCCTCTGCCTCCTGAGTGCTGGGATTAAAGGCGTGTGCTACCACCGTGGCTTGGCATAAGTGTTAGTTCTTAAAAAAGAACAAAGCCAGGCTTGGTGGCTCATGGCACTTGGGAGGCAGAGGCAGGAGGATTGCTGTATGTTCTAGGCCGGCCTGTTCTATATAGTGACAATCTATCTATTACCTGCCCCCCCCAAATAAAATCTGGGAGTGGTGGAATGTGCCTATAATTCTGTGATACAGGAGGTGAGGCAGGGTAGTCAGGAGTTTGAGCCCAAGTAGGGTATGTAAGATTCTGTTTAAAAAAAAAGTGCTGGAGAGGTGGCTCAGTGGTTAAGAGCACTGGCTGCTCTTCCAGAGGTCCTGAGTTCAAGTCCCAGCAACCACATGGTGGCCCACAACCATAATGGGATCTGATGCCCTCCTCTGGCCTGCAGGAATACATGCAGACAGACCACTCATGCTGAAAAAAAAAATAAGTCAATCAAACACACTCACATAAACACACACACAAACAGAAGAAGAAGAAGAAGAAGAAAGAAAAGAAGAAAAGGAAGGAGATGATTGTAATGGCTCCAGCCAGCAGTAGTGTTTGGGAGGTGTTCCTGAGCTACAGAACAGGGTGTTGTCTCAGAACAAACACTGTGGCAGAATGCTTGTGTAGCATGTGCACCATGAACAAAAGGCATGAAAGGAGAAAGGGGGGGGATAGAAGAGTAAAGGGTTGGGTGGGAGAGAAACACAGCATTGCTGCCAAGTTGGAGTCATTGACCGTCAGAACCATGGACAGAGCCAAGGCTGCCTTTAAGGGACCCTTGACGGGGGTGGGGGGGTGGGGGGGTGGGGGGGGAGGTTTCATGTCTCACAGAGGTGACTCGCATCAGGAAAGATTCAGACCACCTTTGGACAAGAGCTTGTCTGTGCCTTTGGAGTAATTCCCATCCAGCAGCCAGGAGAGGATTCCTGAGGACTGTGTCTGTATGGTCTGTGTGCAGATTTTCATTCCCTCGCAAAAGAGTCTGCAGCCTCTCATCTTTTTAAATCAGTGAATGCTCAAGTCTCCCTAGGGAGACCTGCCCCGGATCTCACAGATCCAATGGCTGTCCCCACCCTCGAAGACTTCCTGTCTGTCGTAGACTTGTGTTTATGTAGCATGGAGGCCATGGGTCATCTCCCACAGAGGCAGCCCATCATCACCAATCCAGCATACTCTGCATATTATTACCTAGTGATTCATAACACAAAACCTGACTAACAGGAAGTGGAATGGCACACAGACCCATGACTGATGGAGTGCCCTGCCTCCATAAGTCCTTCCATTTCCAGGTTGTTTTAAAATTGGAAGACCTGCCTTAGGGAATGGCAATGAGGACTGAAGGATGGAGTATACCAGGGTGCTCTGCATAAGGCCTGCCACACAGTAGGTGCCCTTAAGTGGCTGGTACCTGACTGGACCGTGCCTAGCATGGAGCAGGTGGGGGGTGGGGAAAAACATGCCTAGAAATCCCGCCTATTATGGACTTAAGTGTGGTCCTGTAAGAACTAAGGAAGGCAGACTGCGACCTGGCTCAGTTAGTAAAGGCGCTTGCAGGATAAGCCTAATGGCCTGAGTTCAAGTCCCAGAACCGACATGGTGGAAGGAAGAGAAAAGGCTCCTGTGAACTGTCTTTTACACACACACACACACACACACACACACACACACACACACACACACGGAAAAAAAAATAACAAACAACAAAAAGGAGAACTCCACAGCACGCTGCGGCCAACTCAGAGAATGCATATGCTCGGAAAGGTCAGAGACGGTGTGTGCTTGCACAGGTTTTAGTTTCGTGGAACCCGCCGCGCTTCACACCTGCGCATGCGCAGAGGAGCTGGCGGGAAAGTCCCGAGGCTGCGCTTGCGCAGAAGGATTTGTCTCGAGGCCGCGTTCCGAGAGAGACTGGCTCGCGAGTCGGTGGCCTTGCAGTCTTTGGGATCGGCGTCCTCTCTTTGAGGCAAGGTTTCTGAGCGGGAACTCAAGCGTGGCCACTTTCCTGAGGTGCTCGAGGACCCCTAGTCGGTGTGCGGGTGAGAAAGTGTGGCCAAGCCTGTGCGCTTCGAGGCTGAGGTAACCGCCCCGCTGTCGGGTGTGCCCACGAGACTGGCTTGCAGTGATCCCTTGCCCTGAGGCCGCCCTGTCAGGCGGGCTTGGATGGACCGTGGGTTGGAGGTTAGAGGGGGGTGCGGAGCTGGCGTGGCAGAGGGCAATGGCGGCCGTGAGCACCGGCCACCACCAAGGCTCAGCCAGCCTCCAGGACCTCGACCCCAGATGGTGACCAGCTCAGAGATGGCGAGAACCTTTGTCTTCTGGGCTACCCAGGACTGTTCTTCAACCCCACCACTCCTAAGGGGGTGCCATGTTGTCGATGACACCTATTCAGCGTTCCAGCTTCCCCCGCCCAACCCTTCTGCACAGAAATTTCCAGATAATCAAAGAAAGTGTTCAATCTAGTTTATAACCACTCCCTAATCAAGGCTTGTCAGTTGCCATGGGGAAAAAAAAAAAAGACTTCTTCCATTGAAATGTTTCCTGTCACAACATGGGTTGTTTTTGTCGTTTTATTTTGTTTTCTTTATTGTTTGATGGTTTTGTTCTTTTTTTTTAATTTTATTTTTCTTTATTTACTTTTTTTAAAATTTTATTTATTATGTAGACAGGAGAGGGTGCCAGATCTCATTACAGATGGTTGTGAGCCACCATGTGGGTGCTGGGAATTGAACTCAGAACCTCTGGAAGAGCAGTCAGTGCTCTTAACCTCTGAGCCATCTCTCCAGCCCCCCCCCCTTTTTTTTTAGTATGGTTTTGTGTTTTGGAGTCTCATGGAGTCAGGGTTTCATGTAGCCCAAGTTGACCCAAAACTCAACATATAGCTAAGGTTTGATTCTCAGCACCCATACAGGAGTCATGACTATCAGTAACTCCAGTTCCAGGGGATCTGGTGTCCTCTTCTGGCGTCTGTGGGCACCAAGTTCTATGTGGTGCACAGAAATATATAGAGGCAAAATACCCATATACACAAAATGATAACGATAGCAAAAACAACAATAATATTTAAAGAAAAAACAAAACAAAGAATTTATTTTCCAAGACACCCTTTTTTCCCCAGGAAGGGCATGTATACATCTTCAGTTAGGTGTTCAAGTAACTGTCGAGTAACTGGGGATCTCTCTTTGTTTGCTCTTTTTTAATATTTATTTTTTTCCATTTTCATGCATATGTGGTGTGCATGTGTAATTACATGTGTACTAGGCAGAAGGTTGATGTCAGAATTAGCCTCCATTCCTCTTCCACCTCATTAATTGAGGCGAAGTCTCTCAATCAACCCAGAGCTTGTCAATACAATTAGTCTTGCTAGTCAGCTTGTACTGGAGAGCCCTGTCTCTGCCTTCTGAGGCTGACATTGCAAGCCGCCAGGCATTTACATGGGTTCTGGAGACCCTAACTCTGCTCCTCATATAGCAGGGCAAACACTTCAACCCTTGAGCCATCTCCCCAGCTCACTTTCCTTTTTTGAGACAGGGTCTGACTCTTGAGCTCAAGCAGCCATCAAACTTATAGCAGTTCTTCATCCTCCTGAGTGTTATGTTAGGATTACAGGTGTGAACCATGACACGTGGCTGTGGGAGTCATTCTTGACTGTTCCTTTTCCTTCACCTTGTCAAGTCACCAAATCATGAGTGGGTATCTTTCAAGTCACTCTATATTTCAGCTTTATTTTTCTTCTTTCTTCTGGTTTTTTGAGACAGGGTTTCTCTGTATAGCTCTGGATGTCCTTGAATTCATTCTGTAGACCAGGCTGGTCTTGAATTCAAAGATTCACCTGCCTCTGCCTTCCCAGTACTGGGATTAAAGGCATGAGCCACCACTGCCCTTCTTCAGCTCTACTTTTAGCACTAAAGATCATGCTACTATTAGCTTCTGTCTGGAACTACAAATGTCTCCTTAATCTGATCCTTTTCATCTTCTCTGTTCCAGGTTATCTTAGTTACTGTTCTCTTGCTGTGAAGAGACACCATGACCAAGGCAACTCTCATAAAGCATTTAATAGGGGGCTTGCTTACAATTTCAGAGGGTTAGTATCATGGTGGGAGCATGGTGGCATGCAGGCATGATGCTGGAGAAGTAACTGAGAGCTACATCCTGATCTTGGCAGCAGGCCAAGAGAGATACACTGGGCCTGCTGTGGGCTTTTGAAATCTCAAAGCCCACCCACAACAACACACTTACTCCAAGGCCACACCTACTCCAATAAGGCCACACATTCTAATTCTTCTTATCCTTCTCAAACAGTCTGCCAACTGCAGATCAAGCATTCAAATATATGAGCCTATAGGGGCCATTCTCATTCAAACTACCACACAGGTTTATTTTTTGTCCCCCCCCCATTACAACCAGTAAACTGGACAGCAGTAATCCCAGAACTTGAAAGGTAGAGGCAAGAGAGTTGGGAGTTCAAGATCATCCTTAGGTACAGTTGAAGGCCAGCCAGGGCTACTTGAGAACCTGTGTCAAAACAGCAGAGCAAAAGAAAATCAACCATCCAGTTTGTGTGGGTGTTATGTACATGTTAATATGAGACGGTGCACAGATGAGTGCAGATGTGCAGGCACGTGTTTGAGCAGAGCCCCAGAGGTTTTTCTTATGCCCTTCAGTGCTTTCTTTCTGATTTAGGATAGGCTGTATGATCCATAACCATCCTCATAAGGAAGGCCTTTGTCCCTTCTCTGCACCTCCTCCCTAGATGATCTCATCCCTTCTAACAGTTTCAAGTACCACTGAAACACGGATGACTCCCTTTTACATTTCCATCCTGATTTCCATCCCTGCACAGGAGGACGCTGCCTCCTCAGCATAACCAGATCTTGCCAGACTTAACAGAAACAGCTCTGGGTTCTGTTTCCCAGAGCTCTTTCTCAGAGTCCTCAGTAAAGAATAAGCACTGTTGCTTACCCAGTTTCCAAAAGCCATCATTGATTCCCATATCCAGCCTTCCATTAATGTCAAATCTATCTCAAGTCCAGTCATTCACTACAAAAGCTGCAGGTCCAAGTCAGGAGCAGCTTTCTCCTGGAGTAACAGCAGCTTTCTGACTGGCCTCTCAGCTTCTGTTCTTGTGTTTCCAGCCCTTTTCACCTTAGCAACCAGATATTAAAATGCCTAAAGCAGGGCCAGTGAGATGGTTCAGGGGTAAAGAAAGGTACCTTCTGACAATCCTGACAGCTGAGTTCCATCTAGGGGTTCCACTCCGCAGAACTGACATCTGACCTACCTGTGTTTGCTGTGGCACATGCACACCCACAAACAAAATTAAAACAAAAATCTGAGATTAAAAGTGTGTGCCACTATACGTGGCTGTTTGCCTAGTCTTAACTTCGATGTCTAACTCTGTCAAAATTAGATGACCTCATGGCAGGCCTGTCATGTGTGTGTGTAGTAGGGACAGAGCCTGGAGCTTCATGCACGCTAAGCAAGTACTCTACACTTGAGCCTTTGTTTCCATGTACTTAGAATTTAAAACTATCTTACTGAATTGTGTAGGTTGGCCTTGAACTTGGTCTATATTCCTATCAGGTCTTGAACTTGGAATCCTATGTCAGCCTCCAGAGTAGCTGAGATTATAGGCCTGTATCTCCAGGCCTTTTCAAGTCTATCTTCATAAACTTAGTGAATACAAGTATTATATCCCCAATATCTCGCCAAAAATTGTATTAAAGCTAGTAAAATATTTCAAATTTTCTAAGTGAAATTTTTTCTTATATAAAAGGCTTTTTTTAATTTGTTTTTCTTTTCTTTTTTAAGACAGGGTTTTGCTGTGTAGCCCAGGCTGGCTTTGATTGCAACAATCCTCCTACCTCAGCTTCTTCAGCGCTAGAGTTACAGGCAGGAGACACCACACCCAACTTCAGTTCCCTGTCAAGAACAAAGGTGTATATTTTAGGAGCTTTCTTTCACACTTCCTTGTTCCTTTCTTCTGTCTCTAAGGCCCTTGAGTTATATATCCCAGAGACACAGGGCTTATAGCCCAACATTGTAAAAGATGCTTTCTTTTTCTAGCTGAAGGTATTCTTTTGCCATTTTCCCTTCTGAAACTACAGACTTTGCCTCACTTTCTTTTATAATTTTCTAGTTTATTGCTTTAAGCAATGGGCCCATTTGGTATAACCAAAAATAAAACATCCCCAATTTCCTGTAGTTTTAAATCTAAATGATTTTTAGGTCCCTGGGACAGGTAGAATTTTGAGAGTGCTGCCGTGAAGTCAGTGTGATATGAATGCTAATAGACAGGTTGGTCGTCAGGTCATAGGCCACAAATGGTGGGTGGCAGAAGGCATCGGAAACAAATGATCCTTACATACATCCATATACAGGAAAAGACACATCAGCAGCTTGGTTCGGTTAGGACAGGCCGAGCCCCTTGGAAGGGAGCTCATGTGTGACCCTTCCAGGTTTCAGCACCAGATGTGTAAAATGAAGTCATGACTGCTCCAAGGTATGGTTGAGGGGAAGGTTTTTATTGTAGATATAAGGGAAAGAACAACCAGAGGCATCTGGAAGAGTCCAGAGAGGAAGAGAAAGTAGTAGACATGACCAGTAGACTGAACCGGCCATGAGAGGAGAGAGGACGGTGGGGAGAGCCAGAGAGAGGGGCTCAAGAGGACCAAGAGAGGGCATGGCTAAAATGGCAGGGTTATACAGGGGTGGGAAGCTGGGAAGGAAGGAAGGCATGGCTAAAATGGCAGGGTTATACAGGGGTGGGAAGCTGGGAAAGGAAGGAAGGCATTGGCTAAAATGGCAGGGTTATACAGGGGTGGGAAGCTGGGAAAGGAAGGAAGGCATGGCTAAAATGGCAGGGTTATACAGGGATGAGAAGCTGGGAAAGGAAGGAAGGCATGGCTAAAATGGCAGGGTTATACAGGGATGAGAAGCTGGAAAGGAAGGAAGGCATGGCTAAAATGGCAGGGTTATACAGGGATGAGAAGCTGGGAAAGGAAGGCATGGCTAAAATGGCAGGGTTATACAGGGATGAGAAGCTGGAAAAGGAAGGCATGGCTAAAATGGCAGGGTTATACAGGGATGAGAAGCTGGAAAAGGAAGGAAGGCATGGCTAAAATGGCAGGGTTATACAGGGATGAGAAGCTGGAAAGGAAGGAAGGCATGGCTAAAATGGCAGGGTTATACAGGGATGAGAAGCTGGGAAAGGAAGGCATGGCTAAAATGGCAGGGTTATACAGGGATGAGAAGCTGGAAAAGGAAGGCATGGCTAAAATGGCAGGGTTATACAGGAATGAGAAGCTGGAAAGGAAGGAAGGCATGGCTAAAATGGCAGAGTTATACAGGGGTGGGAAGCTGGGAAAGGAAGGAAGGCATGGCTAAAATGGCAGGGTTATACAGGGGTGGGAAGCTGGGAAAGGAAGGCATGGCTAAAATGGCAGGGATATACAGGGATGAGAAGCTGGGAAAGGAAGGAAGGCATGGCTAAAATGGCAGGGTTATACAGGGATGAGAAGCTGGGAAGGAAGGAAGGCATGGCTAAAATGGCAGGGTTATACAGGGATGAGAAGCTGGGAAAGGAAGGCATGGCTAAAATGGCAGGGATATACAGGGATGAGAAGCTGGGAAAGGAGGGCCGTGAGCAGGAGACAATTAGTGTGAGGGCAGAGTGAGAAGAGCTGGGAGGAGCCAGGATGCCAGCATGCTCTTTGGTATGCTCATATGCCCTACAGTTAGCCATTTGCTCAGTTTCTTTTGGACCTGACATTGGGCAGGACAGAGATGAGAAAATGCTGTGTTCCAGAATAGAAACACAGTCTATTGAGCAGAACTAGTTTCCAATGGCTTTCAGTATAGCTAAGGAAGATGTGAAAGATACACTCAGGTACAATGAGGAATTTAAGAGTTTGACTCCTGGTTTATTGAATTGTCCACCAAAACCTTTTAATTTCATTTTCAGGGTAGCTTTGCAACTATAAGTTTACCCTTTCCTGCTAAACAAAACCAAATCTGGCACAGCTCTAAAGGCAAAACTCTTACCACAGAGAGGCCAATTTTAAAGGTTATGTTTACTAGAAAGAGTGGGAATAAACAGGTAAAAGAACAGAATGATCTCAATAATTGTGGAAGTTTCCAAGAATCTGGACTAGATCATCAGTCTCTTCCTGTCCTTTTTTCCTTGAGACAGGATCTTACTATGTAGACCAGGCTGCTCTGGAGCTCACAGAGATCCGCCTACCTCTGCTTCTGGAGAGTTGGGATTCAAGGTGTGCACCACCACTGTGCAACTTAACACGGTTTTTTGTTTTGTTTTTCTAGACAGGGCTTCTCTGTGTAGTCCTGACTGTCCTGAAACTCTCTTTGTAGACCAGACTGGCCTTGAACTCACAGAGATCTGCCTGCCTCTGCCCCCTGAGTACTGGGACTAAAAAGACTTCTTTACTGACTGTCTACCCATTGTTAAAGACTACATTTAACGTGTGCTTTCTTTCATTAGTCTTCATGATTAGTCTACAAGTGGAGGAAACAAAGTTTTCTTTGAAAAAAGAAAATGGATTTTTGCTTTGTTAAGACAAAGTCTCTCTATGTAGCCCTGGCTATCCTGGAACTCACTATGTAGACCAGGCTGGTTGGTGTCAAACTCATAGAGATCATCTTGCCTCTATTGAGATTAAAGATATATACCACTCACCATGCCCAGCTCTTGAATATACATCTTGAAGAGAAATATGTTTTAACTCTTCATATCCCAAATTATAATTTTAATAACCACTAATCAGAAAAGTTTATATTTTGGCCTGATGTATTTGAACCCAGAATGAGTTTGCCTAGAGTTACCTGAGTCAAGAGAGTGCCCAGAGATATAGTTTAATAAAATGACTAAATGATGATAGGCTGTAGTGGAAATTTTGTGGACCAAAGGAATTATAATCTTAGCAATCCAGTCTAGACCTGCTTCCATACAGGACTATGTGAGCCTGAAAAGCATTTCCTCCTTTGGCAAAGTGACTTCCCTCCAATGCCCTCTGAAATTACATTCTCTGAACTTAAGTGTCCTGTCTGTGAATCTCTAGTTCAGTTGTTCTCAACCTTCCTAATGCTGTGACTCTTTAATACAGTTCCTCATGTTGTGCTGACCCCCAACCATAAAGTTATTTTCATTGCTATTGCATAATTGTAATTTTCCTACTGTTATTAATTGTAATGTAAATATCTGATATGCAGGCTATCTGATATGCAGCCCCTGTGGACTGAATTGTTCTATTCCCAGAGGGTCATGACCCACAGTTGAGAACCACTGCTCTAGTTGGAAATACAGGCTTTTAGAGATTCTGACTCTACTTCAGCAATAATGGGAAGATCTCTTGAAACTACCAAGGACTTGGAAAGAGAAGGAGAAAGTAGTCATATGCCCTTGATCTCAGTCCTGAAAGCTGGGTTTGTACATTAATAGGATTCTCCTACATTGTTGTCCACACTCACTTGTGTTCTCAGTAGCCTACCAGGTTAGGTTTGCTGTGCAAATGTATGTTGAATAAATGTAGACACTCTTTATTCTCCAATGCTGTAGAGAATTTTTCCTCCAGATATGTTTAGTGGCTTCGAAACCCTACTGTTATCTTCCATGGCAACTCGTATTATCCTCATTAGCATTCAGTCCCACATTAGGTTCTGTACTGACCCAGATGTTTCTGTATGTGAAACAAATTACTCAAACCTTGAAAAATCTTTCTTAGATGTTGTTTAAATCTAATATTTGGGAATCTCATGTCAGATTGTGTGTCTGTGTTAAGTTTTTTTTTTTTCGAGACAGGGTTTCTCTGTGTAGCTTTGGAGCCTGTCCTGGAACTCTCTCTGTAGCCCAGGATGGCCTCGAACTCACAGAGATCCGTCTGCCTCTGCCTCCCGAGTGCTGGGATTAAAGGCGTGCGCCACTGCCCGGCAAGTTTTTGGTTGTCTTTTTTTTCTTCCTTTTTTTGTTTTTTGAGACAAGGTTTCTCTGTGTAGCTCTGGCTGTTCTGGAACTCACTCTGTAGACCAGGTTGGCCTCAAACTCAAAGAGATCTACCTGCCTCTGCCTCCCAGGTGCTGGGATTAAAGGTATGTGCTACCACTGCCCAATCCAGTTTTGCTCTCTTAAATTTGCTTTTCTTTTTTTTTTTAAATTATTTATTTTATTTTGTGTGCATTGGTGTTTTGCCTGCATATATGTATGAGGGTGTTAGATCTTGGAGTTACAGACAGTAGTGAGCTCCATGTGGGTGCTGGGAACTGAACCCAGGTCTTCTGGAAGAGCAGCCAGTGCTCTCAACCGCTATCTCTCCAGCCCCAAATTTGCTTTTCTTGTAAAGCATTAAGAGAAAACCTCTTCAATAATAAGGGTTGGGGTGTGTGTGTGGGGGGGTGTCAGTGGATAATAGTGTTTGATCTGTAATCATTAAGATGTGAGTTTGAATCCTCAGCACCCATATAAAAACCCAGGCATGGCTACACTTGCCTATAACCCC
Source organism: Peromyscus californicus insignis (assembly GCF_007827085.1). Taxonomy (NCBI): domain Eukaryota; kingdom Metazoa; phylum Chordata; class Mammalia; order Rodentia; family Cricetidae; genus Peromyscus; species Peromyscus californicus. Next base: position 54,579,060 of record NW_026294562.1, on the reverse strand, counting down.
AGCATTGAGGGTATGGGAGTAGGGACAGGGAATGGGGACAGGAGGATGCTGGGAGCTCACTGGTTAGCCCGCCTAGCCAAAACAGGAAGCTTCTGGTTCAGTGAGAAACCTGGTCTGGAGGCTGAAAGGCTGAAATTGATAGAGGAAAACTCCAAATGTCCTGCTCTGGCTTCCACATTACACACACAGGAGGACCTGCCCACACAGTCATGTGTGCGCTGTACACACATGCACAAAAAATCCACCATTAATAGCTGATGCTTATATAACATCTTGGTGGCTATTTATAACAGTATTTCATTTATTCCTGCAATTCCAGGAATAGGTAGAATCATTGCTGTATCTGCTGTAGAAATTAAGAAATAAAGAGGCTGAGCTACTTCTCAGGGCCTAATTTCTATGAAGCAGAAGTCAAACGTTCCAGCACTGGGAGGCCAAGGCAGGAAGATTTTGAATTCCAGGCCAGCCTGGGCTACATAGTGAGATCCTGTTTGGGAAAAGAAAAAAACAAAACAAAACAAAAACCCTTAAGCTGTGGTCTCCTAATCTCATCCTATGTCTTTTCCACAAAGCCATACTTCCTGTAACTTTTCTTCTTTGTTTCCTTCTGTCATGACTTGTAGTCACCCACAAATGGGTCGAGAGTCTGACCTCTATTCTATAAGGTCCTGTCAACCTAATAGTAGTTACTGGCACCTAGTGTCACCATGACGACAGTAGTCAAAGTTGGAAAATAACCCTGTGAAATCCTTGAGCCACTACTGCCATCTGGTTGTTTTGGAGTATGCTGTCTACTCTTTATTTTCAAATGAGGTAATTAGTGTGTGGTATCTGTATCTGAAGCAGGCAGCCAGCAACTAATAGGAACAGGCTTCAGCTAGAAGAGAGTTTTTGTTTTCTCAGCCAGCCAGCTGTAGTGCAGGACATGGAGTTTCCTCTTGGGATAGTCATCTTTCTTTTGCTCAGGCACCCCTAGGTCTTAGGTTATGCAGAGGTCACTGTGTCTATAACTCTGAAGAACTGAGTTTCTGTGGCAGCAACCAAAGCCTCACCAGGTGGGCCCCCTACCTCCTTAGAAAATCTGTCTGGAGCCCAAACTGATCACCTTTACCTTGGATTCCTGCCATGCCTTGGACAAGGGACGTTCACAACTTTTTTCTCAGGATATGCATAGCATTTTCCCTCTGGTAACTTTGCAGTTGGCAACTATTGCTTTTCATTTTTGACTGAAATTCTAGTCTAAATAGTCCCTGCTCCAACCACCTCCCATTCCATTCCCAAACAGCCGGGATCAGACACTGGGGTATCTCCTTACTGGCAGCTCAGACTTAACTTTGGAAATTTCAGGAAATTCCGTTTCTTTGGCACATAGCTTTTATAATTCTGCCGTACAAGATTCTCTGCTGCTGAATAGAAATGGTGTAAGACAATATAGAGGAAAAATAATGAAAATAGTACAGAATGTGGTGGTGCATGCCTGTAATCCCAGCACTCTGGGATACTGAGGCAGGAGGATTGTTGTGAATGAGAGACAAGTCTGGACTACATTAGCCACATTAATGAGCTCAAGGCTTTGCTGGAATGCATATAGAAACCCTGTTTCGGGCTGGAGAGATGGCTCAGGGGTTAAGAGCACTGGCTGCTCTTCCAAAGGTCCTGAGTTCAATTCCCAGCAACCACATGGTGGCTCACAACCATCTGTAATGAGATCTGGCGCCCTCTTCTGGCCTGCAGGAATATGTGCAGTCAGAACACTGTATACACACACAATAAATAAATAAATCTTTAAAAAAAAAAAAGAAAAAGAAACCCTGTTTCAAATAACCAAAAAAGAAAATAAGAAAAAAACTTACATGAATGTCTATAAGATATTTTACTATTTACAAAATGATTTTATGCTTATTATCTTGGTTTCTTCCTCTTTGTAACTAGAAGGTGGGCTAACAAAATGGTTGATGGACATACACTCCTTCGATAGTGCTTCAGTTCCTAGTCTGTCGAGTCTATAATACTTGTTGCATAGGCTTGTGACAAGTCAGGTAAATACATACTGAGCATTTAGGGTAGGGTGTAGCAAAAGTAGTTTTTTATTGGTCACTGTGACGCACTTTATAGCCCAACTATTCAGAAGGCTGAGGCAAGAAGATCACTTGAGCTCAGTAGCGCTGGGCCTATACTGGATGGTTTTGTGTGTCAATTTGACACACACTATAGAGTCACCAGAGGAAGGAGCCTTAGCTGAGGAAATGCTTCCTTGAGATCCAGCTCTAATGCATTTTCTTATTTAGTGACCAATGGGGGAGGACCCAGCCCATGGTGGGTGGGGCTCTATCCCTGTGCTCTTGGTCCTGGGTTCTATAAGAAGGTAGGCTGAGCAAGTCATGGGAAGCCAGGCAGTAAGCAGCTCCACTCCATGACCTCTGCATCAAGACAGTACCTCACAGACTTGCCCACAGGCCAATCTGATGGAAGCATTTCCTTAGTTGAGGTTCTCTCTTCCAGATGATTCTAGGTTATGCCAAGTTAACAAAGCAAACAAACAAAATAAAAACACAACTAACCAGCACAGTCATAAAATTCAAACTTGAATGTTGTCTTTTTGCCTTTATATAGATGTGGGTCCAACACACCATTTATTTTCACTGACTAGGTAAGAAAAGGGTCCAGGTAATCAATAGCAGTGCTGAGTGAGCCTGGTTCATGGGCACTGGTACTATGTTGAACATTTACCCTTCAAGAGATGCTGCAGATTGACAGGCTTCCTTTCCTATATTTAAGGAGCCATCTTTTGAGACAGGGTCTGTTTGTAGCTTTGGAGCCTGTCCTGGACCTCGCTCTGTAGACCAGGCTGGCCTTGAACTCACAGAGATCCGCCTGCCTCTGCTTCCCAAGTGCTGGGATTAAAGGCATGTGCCACCACCGCTGGGCTCATCTTTTGCTTTTTACTGCCTGGCTCATCTTTTGCTTTTTATTCATTAATATTTCTACTTTTTTTTTTTTTTAGGCTACCATCAAGAAACAATGAGTTTAAAACCGTTCACCTACCCATTTCCAGAGACAAGGTTCCTTCATGCAGGACCCAATGTGTATAAGTTCAAAATCAGATACGGTGACAGTATCAGGTAATTTGAAAGGTAGGAAGATAGCTCATGCTAGCACAGGCAAGTGCATTCCTCCTAGTCATCATGTCTTTGCCTGACTCAGTCCAGGGGAGTGACTGCTGTAGCACCTGGTTAGGCTTTCCCAGGTGCTTAGTATTTATTATATTTGTTATTGATATACTTTCCTAAAGTAGGGACAGTATGCCTTTGAGAAGATATTTCTCAGAATTTTTTCAGCTTGGCCTTGTCTCAAAACCACCATGAATCAATCAATCAATTGTAAATAGGTCTGGAGAAATTACTTGTCAGTTAAGAGCACTGACTTCTCTTCCACATTCGGGTTCTGTTTCCCGAACCTATGTGGTGACCTCTTCTGTAACTTTCGTTCCAGTGGGTCTGATGGCCTGCTAGCCTAGCCTCCACAGGTACCACATGCATGTGGTTCACAGACATACATACAGGCAAAACTCCCATGTGCATAAGATAAAAATAGGGCCTGGAGAGATGACTCAGCAGCTGAGTAGGTATTACTCTCCCAAAGGACCGGAATAAGATATCCCGAACCCAGCCAGTGGTGGTGCACACCTTCAATCCTAGCACTCAGGAGGCAGAGATAGGCGGGTCTCTGAGTTTGAGGCCAGCCTGGTCTAAAGAGTGAGTTCCAGGACTGCCAAGGCTATACAGAGAAATCCTGTCTTAAAAAAACAAAACAAAAAAAGATTCCCAGAACCCAAGTCAGATGTCTTACAAGTGCCTGTGACTACAGCACTAGGGGATATGATGCCTCTTATCTCTGAGGGTAACCACACACATCTATACACCCACACAGACACAAATATATGCACATTATTAAAAAATTTAACTTTCAGAGGATGGTGGATTTCTATGAGTTTGAGGCCAGCCTGGTCTGTGGAACCAGTTCCTTGCTAGCCAAGGTTACATAGTGAAACCCTGTCTCAAAAATTAATAAAATAATAATAATTATTATTCATTAAGTAAAAAGTCAAAAAACAACAACAACAAAAATCAAAACATCCACTTTTACCACTTTTACTCAACCTCACACTGGAGTTCTAGCCAGAGCACTTAGACAAGAAAAGTAAAGTATACAAGTTGATATGATCTTATTCATAGAGAACCCTAAAGAACACACAGGTGCATATATGGACATGTACACACACACAAATTATTAAATAAAAGTAAAAAATTAAAAAGAAAAACAATTCCCTTTAAAATAATGTCAAAAACATCAAAGTACCTCACAATCAAGTATTCCTTAAGAATTATACATTATTGCTGAAGGAGATTAAAATCCCATTTGCCTGAAGATGTAGCTCAGTGGTAGAACACTTCCCTCACACACCACACTGGGCTTTGTGCCCAGCACCGAGAACTAAAGGACATAGTAGGTGTTTTGTGTCCCCAGCTTAGAAGGCACGTCATTAAGACGGCAATGCTGGCCAAATGACCTACGTGACATTTATTCAGAAATGGAAACGGCTGCCCTAAAATTCATAGCAAATTTCAAAGAATGCCGGGCAGCTGTGGCACACACCTTTAATCCCAGCACTCGGGAGGCAGAGGCAGGCGGATCTCTGTGAGTTCAAGGCCAACCTGGTCTACAGAGTGAGTTCCAGGACAGGAACCAAAACTACACAGAGGCCGGGCGGTGGTGGCGCACGCCTTTAATCCCAGCACTTGGGAGGCAGAGCCAGGTGGATCTCTGTGAGTTCAAGGCCAGCCTGGTCTCCAAAGCAAGTTCCAGGAAAGGTGCAAAGCTACACAGAGAAACCCTGTCTTGAAAAACCAACCAACCAACAAACCAACCAACCAAAACTACACAGAGAAACCCTGTCTCAAAAAACAAACAAACAAAAAAAATTTTCAAAGGACACTAAAGAGCCAAAACAATTATAAAAATAACCAAGTTTGGTTCATATTTTCATACCTTACTTTTTTGTTGTTTGGCTTATGGTTTTGTTTTGAGACAGGTCTTGCTGTGTAGCCCTGGCCCCAAACCTATGGTCCTCTTGTTTAGCCCCTGGATACTGGAATCAAAAGTATACACCACCATACTCAGGTTTTTATGTTTTGGTTTTTGGTTTTTTAAGATTTATTAGCTGGGAACTGGAGAGATGGCTCAGTGGTTAAGAGCACTAGCTGCTTCTTCCATAGGACCCAGGTTCAATTCCCAGCACCCACATGTCAGCTCACAACTGTCTGAAACTCCAGTTTCAGGGAATCCAACACCCTCACAGAGACATACATGAAGGCAAAACACCAATGCACATAAAATAAATAAATAAATAAATAAATAAATAAATAAATAAATAAATAAATAAATGTTAAAAGAAAAAAAGATTTATTAACCAGGTGGTGGTGGTGGTGGTGGTGGTGGTGCACACCTTTGATCCCAGCACTCAGGAGGCAGAGGCAGGTGGATCTCTGAATTCTGAGTTTGAAGCCAGCCTGTCTACAGAGAGAGTTCCAGGACAGCCAGTACTGTTACATAGAAAAACCCTGTCTTGTGGGCGAAATAGATAATTTTTTAAAAATTCTCTCTCAAAAGCCCAAAACTTATTATTGACAACAAATACTGCCAGTTGTTTTCCTTGATTTGACACGCTTTCTTTATTGATATTTGAGAAAATGTTAACCTCACAGAGCTGGAGAACAGACGATTTGTTTATCAGCTAATTATTCAAGTAAAACATTATCGCATGAAAAGAGCAGCTCATTCTGTTTGCAACTTAAAGTGTCACACATGTTCTTTTCCTCAGTGCTTCTTGATTTGCTACGTACTGTATCAGGATTCTCTAGAGGAGCAGAACTCAGGGAATGAAGCTGTATACATATGCATACATACATACATACATACATACATACATACACACACACACACACACACACACACACACACACACACACACACACACACATATATGAATGAAGGGAATTTACAGGCTGTGGTCCAGCTAGTCCAACAATGGCTGTCACCCAATGGAAGGTCCAAGAATCCAGTAGGTGTCAGTCCCTGAGGCTGACTGTCTCGGCTGGTCCTCCGTACATACCTGGCTCTTGAAGTGGACTCTAATGCCAGTGAAGGAATGGACTTGACAGCAAGAACGAGAGCGAGCAGGCAGAGAGAACAAGCGTCCTTCTTCCATGTCTTTTCTATAGGCGGCCAGCAGAAGGTGTGGCCCAGATTAAAGTGGATCTTCCCACCTCAGAAGATCTGGATTAAAAGTGGGTCTTCCCATGCCGGGTAGTGGTGGCGCATGCCTGTAATCCCAGCACTCGGGAGGCAGAGCCAGGCGGATCTCTGTGAGTTCGAGGCAAGCCTGGGCTACAGAGAGAGTTCCAGGACAGGCGCAAAGCTACACAGAGAAACCCTGTCTCAAAAAACAAAACAAAACAACAACAGCAAAAAAGTGGGTCTTCCCACTTCAAATGATTTAATTAAGAAAATTCCTGCTGGGCGGTGGTGGCACACGCCTTTAATCTCAGCACTCGGGAGGCAGAGCCAGGCGGATCTCTGTGAGTTCGAGGCCAGCCTGGGCTACCAAGTGAGTTCCAGGAGAGGCGCAAAGCTACACAGAGAAACCCTGTCTCAAAAAACCAAAAAAAAATCAAAAATCAAAAGAAAATTCCTCACAGTTGTACCCACTCACTTGGGTTTTGATTATTTCCACATGTAGTCAAGCTGACAGCCAAGAATAGCCATCACACATACCTTAAAAGAAACAGTATGGGAGACTAGAGAGATGGCACAGTGGATAAGAGCTTTGGCTGCTCTTCCATAGCACCAGCACCCACAATCAACTGGAACTTAAATCTAAGGAGATACTATGCCCTCTTTCCATATGTGGGTACTTCACACATGTGATGCACAGATGTACATGTAGGCAAAACACCCATACACATAAAATAAAAAATAGGGAGTAAATGTAAGTTAAAAAAGTTTAAGATACAATGAAACCCAGTGTGATGGTATATTTCTTAAATCTCAGCACTTAGGAGGCAGAAATAGGTAGATCTCTGTGAGTCTGAGGCCAGCCTGGTCTACAGAGTGAGTTTGTGGATAGCCAGAGCCATACAGTGGGACCCTGTCTTAAGGAAAAAGAAAGAATATCTCCTGAATCTCATAAAAATTTATGTTTCTATTTATCAGTTAAAACAATTTTTTTTGAGACAGGGTTTCTTGCAGCCCAGGCCAACTTCATTCACTGTGTAGCTGAGTCTATCTTAAACTCCTGATCCATCTGCCTCCACCTCTCAGGTTCTGGGATTACAGGCATGTGCCACCATGCTTGGCAGTTCAAATAAATTTAAATAGTGGGCTTAAAGTGTGGCTCAGTGGTAGAATATTTGCACTGGATATACAAAGCCCTAGGTCTAATGCTCTGAGCCCCTCCAATTTAGTAGACTTTTAAAAAATGCTCTGGAGAATTATTAACCTTTACATCAGGAATACAAGGTCTTGGAAGTTTAACAGAGAAGTCTGGGGGTGGGGAAACTGCTGCTCAAACTACACCGTGTAAGGCGAGCACTGGGTCAGCCAGACTGTAGTGTATCTGGTTTCTTTAGCCACAGAGCAGGTGCTGGACACGGCTGACTGTCTTATGGTACCTATCTGTTTACCTTCTAGAGGAGAAGAAATAGAGGACAAGGAAGTCATCATCCAGGAGCTGGAGGTAGGAAAAAATCAGACAACTTCTGAAGAAATTATTTACTCCTCAAACCAAGGAAGAATGCATACCCAGACTTCTATTATTTCCCTCAAATGGAGTCACAAACTCCACCTGGTAAATTGGTATCTCAGTGCAAAGAAGCCACTTTTTCCAGGAAATGTTAAAGCCTGTATCCTTTCTCAAGTCTCACTAAAGTATGAGCGCCTTTGAGACTGGTTGTTGTTTGTTTTCACGAGGGTTCCCAGACAGGGCAGCTCTGTTGTGGCAGTTGGCACAGAGCAGCTTCCGGAGGACTGCTGCCTTCCAGGGCTCTGGGAATGCCATGATCCCAACCACCGCCTGGTGTTTGACGTTCAGGAAACTGGGCAGTAAATACACTGACAAGTGGCTGTGTCTTCATTTTAATTGGAAGCATTTGCCATTGCTTTGTTCCAAGTTCATGTTCATTCCTTTTCTGCACAGCTCTGCTTGTTAGAGATTTCCAGAAAGAAGACTGAGTGGGGATACAGCTTGTAAACTGGTCAAAGTATTGGGCCAGCAATTGTAGTTCTGGGGACCTGGTCCTGTGTCCCAGTCTGTCCCTTCACCTGTCAAATGAGGTTAACTTGTTTTCAGAATTATGGTACGGATTTCAAATAGATGTGTCCAATACCTGCCACACATCCAGACTAGAAAACATTTGCACACATTTATGTGCATATTAAAGATTGAAAGCTGCTTTTTTGTTTGTTTTTGTTTTTGTTTATTTTTGGACACAAGGTCTCAGTATATATTACTGCCTGGCCTGGAACTTGTGTAGACCAAGATGGCTTTGAACTTTCAGAGAGCCTTCTGCCTCTGCCTCTGCCTCTGCCTCCCAAGTACTGGGATTTCAAGCATGAGCTTCCACTGTTGGTCCTTTGCATGCATTTGTGGGTGAGTGCATGTGTATTTTATTTTTTGCAGCAAGGTCTCATATATCCCAGGCTGGCCTATGTATCTGAGGATATCCTTGAACTCCTGGTCCTCCTGCCTGTGTATATCACCCTGGGTATGTTATAGGTATACATCTCTACACCTGGTTTATACAATGCTAGGGATTGAACCTAGGACTTCATGTATACTAAGTAATGACTCTACTATCTATGTTGCATCCCCAACTCTTCTTTTAAATTTTTATTTATTTATTTTATGTATATGGGTACTTTGCCTATGTGTATATCTGTGTACCATGTGTGTGTCAGGTGTCTGAAGGGACCAAAAGAGGGCTTCGGATCCATTGAGACTAGAATTACAAATGGTTGTGAGTCACCATATAGGTGCTGGGAATTGAACCCTGTTCCCCTGGAAGAACCTCTGAACCATCTCTCCAGCCAGCTTTCTTGGTTTTTGAGATAGAGTCTTATTTGGTAGTAGCCCTTGCTAGACTGGTACTTGTCATGAAGCCCGGAAATAACCTGGAACTAATGGCAATTCTCCTGCTTCAGCTTTCCAAGTGCTGGAGTTAAAAGTATGCACTATATGCCCAGCTGCAAAGTTTTTTGTTGTTTTTGTTTTCTTTTTGTTTTCAAGACAGAGTTTCTCTGTGTAACAGTCCTAACTATCTTGGAACTGACTCTGTAGCCCAGGCTGGCTGCGAATGCACAGAGATTCTCCTGCTTATGCCTCCCGAGTGCTGGGATTAAAGGCGTGCGCCACCACCGCCCGGCCGCGAAAAGCATTTTTTAAAAAAAATTTTGAGACAAGATCTCACTATGAAGCCTAGGTTGGCCCTGAATTCATAATCCTCCTCCTGCCTTGGCCTCTCAAATGCTGTGATTATATGCCACCATATCTAGCAGCAAAATACTTTTTATATGTTTTCTTTTATTTTTACAAATTTTATTTATTTATTTTATGTGTGTGAATGTTTTGCCTGCATGCATGTCTGTGTAACACCCATGTGCTCAGTGCTTGCAGAGGCAGAAGAGGGTGTTGGATCCCTTAGAACTAGAGTTACAGATTGTGAACAGCCATGTGAGTGCTGGAAATCAAGCCAGGGTCCTCTAGGACAGCCCATGCTCTTTGCCACTGAGCCGTCTCCCCAGCCCTATGTGTTCTCTTTCACTCCTTATTAGTGTTAGGGACAAATATTATCATTCTCTTTTATTCCTTTAGAAAATATTGACTGGAGCTGGGTGGTGGTGGCACACCTTTAATCTTAGCACTCAGGAGGCAAAAGCAAGCGGATCTCTGTGAATTTGAGGCCAGCCTGGGCTACAGAGTGAGTTCCAGGAAAGGTGCCAAAGCTACACAGAGAAACCCTGTCTCAGAAAGAAAGAAAGAAAGAAAGAAAGAAAGAGAGAGAGAGAGAGAGAGAGAGAGAGGGAGGGAGGGAGGGAGGGAGGGAGGGAGGGAGGGAGGGAGGGAGGGAGGGAGGGAGGGAGGGAGGGAGGAAGGAAGGAAGGAAGGAAGAAAGAAAGGAAGAAAATAAATATTAACTGAGAATTAGTGTAGCCTAATGATTTAAAATGTCAGCTCTCGAGGCTGAAAAAGTACCTACCACAAAAGCATGAGGACCTGAGTTCAGGTCCTCAGCACCCACAAAAGCTGAGGTCAGCACTCTGTGACCCCAGTGCCAGGGAGGCAGAGACACTGGATCCCTATTGCTCATAGACTGGCTAGCTTCACCAAATCAATGAGCTCCAGCTTCAGTGAGGAACCCTGTGTCTAAAACTAAGAGGAGAGATGGAGGAAGACACTCAGGATCAACTCTGGGCTTCTATATGTGTGCACAGGTGCATGTGGACACGTGCACATAACCACAGAACACATGTATATGCCAAAGAAACTTGCCACCATAAAGGATGTTAGCTACTATTATAAGCAATACACCATGTTAGTATAGCAGATACAACAATAAATGATAGTTTCTGTTTCCTGAGACCCAAACTTGAGGAAAACCATGGTTACAAAAGTGAAGTTATGCCTGGTGGTGGCGGCGGCGGCGGCGGCGGCGGCGGCGGCGGCGGCGGCGGCGGCGGCGGCGGCGGCGGCGGCGGCGGCGGCGGCGGCGGCGGCGGCGGCGGCGGCGGCGGCGGCGGCGGCGGCGGCGGCGGCGGCGGCGGCGGCGGCGGCGGCGGCGGCGGCGGCGGCGCACGCCTTTAATCCCAGCCCTTGGAAAGCAGAGACCGGCAGATCTCTGAGTTTGAGGCCAGCCTGGTCTACAAAGCAAGTTCCAGGATAGCCAGGGTTACACAGAGAAATCCTATCTTGAACCCCCCACACACAAAAAAAAGTAAAATTACAAAAGTTGGGACTTAAAATCACAGTTTTTTCCATAGGAAAAAAATGGTTGCTGGGTGGTGGTAGCACATGCTTTTAATTCCAGCATTTGGGAGACAGAGGCAGTCGGGTCTCTGAGTTCCAAAACAAAACAAAACAAGAATGGTCTTGGGAGAGGGATCTAGTTCAGTGGGAAGAACACATGACAACAAGGCCCAGGTTCAGTCACAATATCCACTCCTCCTCCTCCTAGAAAAAGTCAGAGAAATTTGTTGTTGTTGTTGTTGTTGTTGTTGTTTTCGAGACAGCATTTCTCTGTGTAGCCCTGGCTATCCTGCCTGCCTCTGCCTCCCAAGGGCTGAGATTCAAGTGTGTGTCACCACCATCTGGCCATTTAAAATAAATGTTAAAAAACATTTATTTTGTGTGTGTAGGCACCACAATGCACATGTGCAGGTCAGAGGACAACTTGCAGGAGCTGGTTCTCTCTTTCCATTGGGGTATCAGGGATTAAACTCAGGTTCTCAAACCTGGTGACAGGAAGTCTCTCTACTGAGCCAGCCCGTGGTCCAAGCAGTTATTTTATAATACCAAAATATTTAGACTAAGGAGCATAGATTAATTACGGACTGTAAGACAAATTGCTAAACGGTCTTATTAATAAAAACCTGGAGCCAGATATTGGGGTGCACAAATAAAATATTGCCACATTTCCCATTTTTTGTCTAAAATAAAAAAAATTATAACTAATATAAGAAACACTATATACAATAAATACAATAATTATATACAATTTATACAGGCAGTAAATACACCAACAATATCTAGTCCATTTGCATTTGACAAATTCAGTGAAAATTTTCCATTATCTATCCTATTTTGGTGTGGGGCCAGATGTAAGACAAATTGCTAAACAGTCTTATTAATAAAAACCTGGAGCCAGATATTGAGGTACACAAATAAAATATCGCCACAACGGACTAATCAATTACTAGTTTAAAGCAAGTTCTCGAGAAATGGCTCAGTGGTTAAGAGCACTGGCTGCTTTCCCAGAGGACCTGGGTTCAATTCCCAGCACCCACATGGCAGCTCACAACTGTCTGTAACTCCAGTTCTAGGGGTTCACATGGACATACATGAAGGCAAAATACCAATGAACATAAAATAAAAATAAATTTTGAAAAAGTTTAAAGCAAGACTTTTTGCCCTGAGCAAAAGCAAAATACCTATATATCAATAACTATTGTGAGTACCTGGTGCCCATGGAGACCAGAAGAGGTGGTGGATCCCCTGGAACTGGAGTTACAGATGGTTGTGAGCCACTATGTATGTGGCTGCTGGGAACTGAAGCTGGGTCCTGTGGAAGAGCAGCCAGTGCTCTTAACCACTGAGCCATCTCTCCAGCCCCAACAATTTTTGTTTGTTTCTTTCTTTTAAGACCACAATCAACCTCTTAACATTTTTTTAATTAAAAAATAATATAAATCTGGGCATAGTGACAGATCTCTATAGTGGTAGATCTCTGTGAGTTCAGGGCCAGCCTTGTCTACATAGTGAGTTACAGGCCAGCCAGGGGTACACAGTGAGACCCTGCCTCAAAAAAGAAAAGAAAAAAGAAAAACAAGCAACAATAAACAGAACATAGTGTTTTTTTAAAAAAAAAAAGTGAAAGATTTAAATGGAAATATTAGCTGAGCTTCAACAATATTAAAATAATTTTTAAATATCTTTCAGGATTCTATCCGTGCAGTCTTGGCAAACATGGACAACCTGCAGCCCTTTGTTACAGAACACTTCATTGTATTTCCCTGTATCCTTTCTTTCCTGGTCTTATTTTCCCCAGAAAAGTGAAGTTTGGTGTTTAAGACAGGCCTATCTCATGTGGCCCAGACTGGCCTTGCAATCACTATGTAAGCGCCTGGTCCGACCTCCACCTCCCAAGTGGAGCCCTCTCTAAAGCACCATGCCTGACAGCTGGACTTTTGAGGTAGGTAGCCATGGCTGCCTGCTACTCAGGATGATGTCAAGGGTAGCATGGAAGTCACAGTAATCCTCTTGCCTCAGCTCCTGGGTGTTGTGATTGTAGGCATGCAACAGAACATCTGACTTTTACTAGCTGCTAATGAGCTACAAGTCACACTCCAGATTCCAGTGGAATCAGTGAGACCAAAGGCAGTTTGAAGGGTAGGTAGAGAAAGGAAGCTAGAGTCTCAGTCTTCAAATAGCTTCCAGGAATGCAAGCTGGTCTCCCTCCTCATTTCCTTAGCACCATCCTCAGATAAAAGCAAGTGGGAGAGAGTCTCCCACCTGAAATTTAAACAGGGAGAAATCATCTTGACCCCATACCCGTTTGTTTTCACTCTGTATGTAGAAATGAAATGGTTCACTGGAAATCTGCCTTCAGGTCAGTAGAGGGATGAGAATGGGGGCGGTAGAACAGGAAATAGGCAGGAGTATGAACTGAGTACCATGTAGCTGTCTACCCAACTGGGTCTGACTGCGCAGGACAGAGCTCTGGAGCATTTCCTCTGAGCTTGGCTCAGTACCCTGTGGCTTAGGCATTATGATAACTTATTTAATCTCCCTGTGTCTCCTTTGTGAAATAGTGAAGAGACACTAATTTCAGGGGTTGTATGTATAAGTATTGGTGGGTGGGAATACATAGTCTGGCTGGAGAGTAATTATTCAGTGAAAGAGCCTATGCAAACACTTCGTTTTTGTTTGTGAGAGAGGATCTCACTATGTAACCCTGGCTGTTCTGGTGCTCACTATATAGACTAGGCTGGCCTCAAACTCACAGTGATCCACCTGCTTCTGCCTCCTGAGTACAGGGATTAAAAGCCATGCTGGTCCTTCTCTGATATCTTAACACTATCTTCCAGTTATTAATCTCCAAAGGATGTATGTGGTTATTTTTACTAAAAGACAAATAAATACCTGCTGGTTTGATTTGAAAAGTACAAAAGAAGGCTGGAGAGATGGATGGTTCAGTGGGTGATAATGTTTGCTGTGCAAGCACAAGGGCCTGATTTTCAATCCCCATTGCCCATGGCCACATGTACCTATAACCCCCGACCTTGGCAGCGTTGGTAGAGACGGGCAGATCCTGGGAGCTCACTGCTGGCCAGCCTAGCTGAAATGTTGAGTTTCTGATTCAGTGAGAGATACTGCCTCAAGGGATTAGATGGAAAACAACTGAGGATACCCATGGCATGTAGTAAGATGCATCCTCTTTTGAAGGGCGTACTGATAAGTATAGCGAGAGTCAACTCCATTTCAGCTTAGAGGTGACAATTGTTCTGGAGCAGGGTAGGACAGAAGCTCAAAGACATTAGGTAGGGAAAGTGGTATTGGGCAGAAGAGGAAAGGGCCCAGACAGAAGTTGTATGTCAATCCAGTTCCCAGAAATAAAGTTCAGAAACCCAGGTAAGACAGTCTCAATCCATTATGTTGTTCAAATCTCCCATTGTAGGGAAACCAACAGATGATAGTCCTCTTGAGTTGGTAAGTTTGTTCTTTCTTTCTTTTGGGTGTTTCGTTTGTGTTTGTTTTTCAAGATAATTTCTCTATGTAACAGCTCTAGCTGTCCTGGAACTCACTGTAGACTCACAGAGATCCACCTGCCTCTGCCTCCTGAGTGCTGGAATTAAAGTCACGCTTCACCACGCCCAGCACGTTTGATTTTTCTATATAAAATGAAAGTTGCCTTTCTTGCCTCAAAAGTGCTGCTCTGGTCTCTTCTGCCTTTGCCTCTCAGTCGCTGCTCAGGTCCCATCTCAACTGTAAGTAGGAAACCGTGTGTCTCCCTTTGTCTAGATTTCAGAGGCGATGTCTCTGCCAGAATATCTTGCTGAAGTGGAGGTATTACAAGTTGTCTTTGGTAGGCAGTCCTCTGTGCTGGGCCCTCCTAAACTGTGAGCCACTCTGAAAAAGGTGGGTTCCCAGGAGTCTGGTTTCCTCCCTGCAGGTCCTGGTCGAGAAGAAAGCAGAAGAAGCCACAGTGCGGAAACGAAGACTCATGGAGGAGCCCAGCTCCCCTAGCAGGCCAGGACCACACAGGTCAGTGGTGGAGAGAGGCTTTGCCATCTATTGCTGCTTGTTGATTTTGCCCTTGGGCAGTTCTTGATTTGGAGGTTCTTCAGTACCTTGCTCACCCCAGGGGTAAACTGAGGAAAGGGAAGAAGTTGAAATTTTCTTTTTAATTTGAACAGTCTCTCAGCAAAGTAAGATTGTTCTGTTCATCAAAAATGGAGGCTGAACTGGAGTATAGCTCGGTGGAGTGCTCTCCTAATAAGTGTGAAGCCCTAGCATCAAAAGAGAAGGCTGGGTGCTGGTGGCGCACCCCTTTAATCCCAGCACTCCGGGGCCAGAGGCAGGTGGACCTCAAGAAAGAGGAGAAGGAGGAGGAGGAGGAGGAGGAAGAGGAGGAAGAAGAGGAGGAGGAGGAGGAGGAGGAGGAGGAGGAGGAGGAGAAAAACATAAAGGCTAAGAGGAAACACAGATCTGTAACTCTGAGCTCAACATAGTCAATGAATACATATGGTATTACATTGTAGAAGGCACAAAACTTAGGAAGTCTCAGAATATTATACAAAGACAGAAGGACACTGAAGAGATAGTGGGGTTGGTAAGGTGTTTGCCATGCAAGCATGAGGGCCTGACTGTAATCCCCAGAACCCGTGGGGGCGGCCAGGCGTGGTGGCCCAGGCTTATAACTGGTGCTGGAGAGATGTGGGCAAGTGGCTGGCCAACCTGGCCTGCTTGGCAAGCTCCAGGCCAGTAAGAGACTCCGTCTCAAACAGACAGGTGAACAGTGCTTGAGAAACAGCACTGGAGGTTGTCTTTTGCCCTCCACACAGGTGTACATGAGTGTGCATTCACACCCTTTATACATACATGAACATGCAGATAAAAAAAACTTTGAAAGAATGAGAACAAATAAAATAGAACTCTGTTTCATCCCATGAGCAATTGGGTAAAATGTAAATGTGTGCAAGATATTGTATATGTGGTGGTACACATTTGTAAATTCAGCCTTCAGGAGGCAAAGGCAGTAAGTAGAATCACTCACTGCAAGAGGCCAGCCAGGGATACTAGTGAGACCTTGTCTTCTTAAAAGACAATGTAGTGCGCATGAATTGTTAGAGGGAATGCTGAGCATATCCCAACATGTTGAAGTTCCTATTGTAGAGGCTACGTGTGTCCTTTTGATTCTCTGTCATAGGAAGAATTAGTCAATGAGACAATGTAGTCATTCTTGAGCATCCCAGAGAGGCCACCTGGAATAATCCAAGACGTGGTTTGCTTCCCAGCCCAAGGTGTTTTTATGCCAAGGTCTCCTAGTACCTGAGGGCCCCTTAGACATATAAGCAGTGAAGACAGACTATGAAGGGGCTGACCCTGTGTAAATGTGTCAGTGACAAGCCATATGGAAAGTGAGCATACTTGAGGTATAAGACTCAGTTTGATTTTATTTAACTGATTTTCCCACAGAGATGAGGCCCCAAATCTCCCCTGGGTTTTGATACACAACTGAATATTTCATAGTCCGATACCTCTGTCAGTCACATTTTGTTTCTCAAACATGCCCTTAAATGTCTCCAGTTGGAATTTTATTGTGAATTAAAACAACCAAAGAAATTTTGCCACACAATTTTCCCTGCCAGCCAGGAGTAGTATAAAAATAGCCAGCTTGCTGAAATATTCATTTGGACTACATTTGCTTGAATGTGGTAATGTTGCCATAGCCAATGACATTTCCTGGGCTTTCCTCCCCCACTTCAGGGTCAAGATAGAGACTTCTAGTGAAGCCTTAAGCAATCAGAAGCCCCCGAAGGAAACCAAGAGGGTAAGCATCAAGATGGAAGCTCTGAGGCTCTTGCTGGCTCCTCCTTTGTTAAAGGCTGGGGTTCCTGTCACACACTCAGCTTGGTCCTTGCTGCAGATTGAATTGACTGAACTCATTCTTGGATGTCATTCTCTGTAGATAGAGTGACATCCAACTATTCTGTGCTTGTCACAGTCTATCTCTAAAGTGGTTGTATGGATCTTTTCTCATGTTGAGAGTCTTCTCAACTTAAAAACTGCTTGTGTTCTGTAATTTAAAATATGCCTGTATTGAGTGGGTATGAAATCCAGTGTAGAATCCTCACTGTAGAAAATGTTTGCCTTAGTCTGCACTGGAGTCTGAGTCTGGGTGTGTCTAGTTTTAGCAGATGAGGTGGGCATGTGGCAGCCCCAGAAGTTGGTAAGGAGTCGTAAGTAGCACATGCTGTAACTCCAGCACTTGGGCCAAGGCAGTGAGATGGCTGCAAGTTTGAGGCCAGCCTGACTACACTGTAAGTTTCAGGTCAGACAGGTCTGTGGAGTGAGACATTGTCTGAAAAAACTTAACAAGGAAGAAATAATGTAGGAGCTGGGCGTGGGGTGAAGTGATGTGTGAAGTGATGCCTTCCAGGCATGACTGGTCAGTCATTCATAAGCTCACAGCAGCAGTGGTTATCTGAATAAAAGCTGTACAAGATCTAACCTGTATAAGATCTAGCTAGTTATCTCCCTTCGTGGACTGGGGAAGGGCACATGAAGCTCAGCCCCTAGCTGAGGTGCTGGCAGTTCATGAACTGCTGGGGGAGGACAATCATTTTATCCAGGAGTGTAGCCACTGGTAAGCTGCCCATGATCCTGCAAATAACCCTACACCTGTATACATGCAAGAAGCCTGGTTAGGTTATGGGTTCTAAGGAGAGAGCCATGGCAGCAGGGAGCTAGGGGTAGATGTGCTGGGAAGAAGGGCTGCAGAGTGAGGGGAGGAGGGAAGGAGAGTGGAATGGGGAGTAAGGGTGATCTAAATACTTTATTTTACATGCGTGGGACTGTGAAAGAATACATTTTAAATTGTTTTACAAAAAAGTGGAGGAAGCTGGACATGGTGGCACATGCCTTTAATCTCAGCACTTAGGAGTCAGAGGCAGGATCTGAATTCTCTTGAGTTTACAGTCCTCCTGGTCTACACAGAGAGTTCCAGGCTAGACCCAGTCTTTAAAGAAATAAACAAAGGGGTTGAGAGATGGCTCAGCCCTTCGGAGCACTTGCTGCTTTTGCAGAAGACCTGAATTCAGTTCCAGTATCCATGTTGGACAGCTCACAACTGCCTGGAACTCTAGCTCCAGGAGGTCCAACACCATCTTCTGGCCTCTGTGGGCACCTTCACTATGTACACACACATGTAAGTAAATACATTTTTAATTAAAAAACAAAAACAAAGAGCCAGTGAGATGGCTCGTTTGGCAAAGGCCCCTGCTCCAAGTCTGATGACTGGACTTGCATCCCGAGGACGCACATGGTGGAAGGAAGAACTGACTCACACGAGGTGCTCCGACTTCTTGTACCTGACATGACACAAGCATACCTCGTGCACCACACACTCACGTGTCTACATAAATAAAGATTGTAAAGATAGTTAAGCCAGGGCATGATTGCTAACGCCTTTAATTCTAGCACTGGTGAAGCAGAGGCAGGCAGATCACTATGAGTTCAAGGCCAGTCAGGGCTACAGAGACTTTGCTCCTACTCCTCCCCCAAAATAAAGTAATTAAAAGGGCTAGAGAGATGGGTCAGGGTTAAGATCATATACTGCTCTTTATAGGTCCCGAGTTCGATTCCCAGCATTCAGGTCAGGCATCTCCCAACTGCCTGTAACTCCAGCTCCCAAGGGATCTTTCCTACCCACAGAGGTCTCTGTCTTCTGTGGGTACTGCACTCACATGTACATGTTCACACACATACACGTAATTTAAAATAAATCCATTAAAATGTAAAAACAACAACAATTTAAAAAAAAAGAGCAAAGCGAGGTACAGCACTCAGGAAGTAGAGGCAGGTGGATCTCTGTGAGTTCAAGGACAGCCTGGTCTACAGAGTGAGTTCCAGGACAGCCAGGGCTACACAGAAAAACTCTGTCAAAACAGAAAAACAAAGGAAGAAAGAAAGAAAGAAACAAAGGAGCAAAGCCTCTAGAACAGTGATGGCTGTCCCAGGGATTTTTGTTTTGTTTGTTCTCGAGACAGGGTTTCTCTGTAGCTTTGACTGTCCTGGAACTCACAGAGATCTGCCCGCCTCTGCCTCCTGAGTGCTGGGACTAAAGGTGTGTGCTACCACCGCCCCCCTGTCCCAGTGATTTTATTTGCTTTGATTTTTATTGATTTGGGGGTCTGTTCCTTCGTTTAGATGTTCATATGTTGGCTACTCCATTTTAAGGCTCCTTTCCAATAGCTGTCTTCAAAGTTGCACATTTTTTCCCTCTAATAGTTACCTCCTTCCCCTTCCCAGGCCCACAGCATGATCAATTAAGGAGCAAAGAACTGCCATATGCATTCATTCAAGACACCATCCTGTGTCTACTGTGTGCCAAGTACTTGGCCTGTTATGCTTCTAAAGCCCCCAGGAAGGTCAGGCCAGACAGCCACATATCTCTGTGCTGTGTGCAGGGAGCACTGCGTACCTAGTGAATACAAAGAGGTCACGAGGAAAGAGTTCCCTGGGGAAGCTGAGGCCCTTAAAGAGCCTAGGCCAAGAGGAAAGAGTATGATGCTTTTCATGCCTGCAGGCCAGTGCACACAGAACTTAGGGTACAGCACTGAGAAATGTTACTGGACAGACCAGCATGGGCTAGACAGTGATAGGCCTTAAGTCCACCAAGATCACAGGAATTACCTAAAATATTTTTAAGTAAAGTAATGAAGCAATTTCATTTCTAGTTTACCATTTTATCTCCTGTTGGCATATTGTGTGCCAGGACACCCAATACACATGTAAACCTGGCTGCTTGTTCTAGGAGTTTATCTAGGAGTTTACTCTACTGTGCCCTTGGAATCTAGACTTCTGCCTCTGGGAACAGGGTTAGAAGATGGGGCCCCAATTTTGTGTCACAGCCCCACAGCCCACTGAGGTGTTAGGTAGAAAGCTGTCTCCTGTGTTCCCAGCCTTTGGAGAGGCAAGAAGAGAACTGAAAAAGTACAAGAGGGGTACACGAAGCTCTGGAGAACAAAACGCTCTACACAAGCAAGATAATTGCTCTAAAGGAGCATTTCCCTCGCACTATCCTCCGTCCCTTCCTATTCTTAGTTTGACACACCATCTCCCGCAAGAACAGTACCCACAGCTTCTTACTCAACATAATTACCTTTTCAACCTGATTCTGGGCTTAGAGAAAAGCTGAGCAAAAGGAGCATGTTTATTGATTTTGACTCAACGCCCAAAGACAGCCTCCATCACAGACTCTGTTCCCAGGGAGAGGATTTCTCCTAAATTAAGGTAATCACAGTGACTCTTAGTGCAAGCCACTTGAGCTGGAAAAATTGAATTTGCTCCTATGGTTCAGTGCTTGGCATCCCCCCACCCCTTTGTGGGAAGTTTGGGTATAGGATCACATACAGCACAGAGAGGATTGTGCGTGTCTGAACACATTGAAAAGCTTTTGCAGGGAACGCTTAGAAGAATACAATACTTGTCTCATGAGAGATGTTTGGGGAAGAATAAGGAAGGGAAGACCCTTTCTTTTTGTTCTCTCAGATCCCAGACCTATAGACCCAGACTATGAAAAGATTAAAAGACAGGAGAGAGCAGATCAATGGCCCTGATGTGGACCAGACTGCTCACAGTGTGTCCCCGTGTCTGTCCCACTTCTCAGCAGAACTGGCCCTTAACTGTCAGTGGCATTCAAGGTGTGACACCCACTGGCTCTCTCCCGCGGCACCACAGTCTCAGCTGTGTCTTTCCTTCCTTACAGCTTGTGCCTGTACACTGCCTGCAAGGGAAGCTATCCTTCTTATCTCCTTGTTTCTGGGATGGCCTTTTCCCTCTGATCCCTTATGCCCAGTCCTCATGGATACTGCTGTCTTTGGTCATCTCTGCAGCAAGATTTAAGTCCAAAAATCATAGTTTCCTTAAATTTATAAGTTATTATCCTTTCATGAATCTAGAGCTAGGCCTTCTAAATCCTTCCTCTCTGTTTAGGGGCAGGAGGAAAGAATGGTTTTCTTCCTCCCTGGAGCTCTCTCACACCTATATGGGAATATGTATATTTCTAATTGTACTTATACCGTTCATTTAACAATGTAATGCAATTTTCTGATCCTTGAGTGTTGTTATTACCAACTATTAGGATATAACAAAATGAAAGTTAGTAGTTAGACATTATAATAGAACTTGTAGTCGTATTAGGTATGTTTTCAAGATTGAGTAGATATATTTTAGATAGACAAGTTATCTTCAAACCCTTCAGAGATCTACAAAATGTTTTAATAACTTAGAAAATTTTTCTTTTTTGTTATGGGCCTACCTACTGCAGACCTGGATTTCAAGGGTTTATGAGGAAGCTCATCTCAGAAAGACCTACTATTCTAACTTGAAAGTTATGCTTAGACTAAGGGCCAGTGCGGACCCTCAGGACTTACTGCAACTCTGCCTTCCCCGGTCACCCTGTACAAATTCTTCACCAGAAGCACAGCCTGAATAGCATACATGCTGCTGTGCAATCAGGCACTCGGGCTATGCTTGGTGAGGACAGGCCAGCTGGCAGATATTCCAAAGAAAATGTATGCCTATGTTTCTGAGCATCAGAATGTTTGCTAGAAATGTGGACCTGGAACCAGGAGTTTCTACCAAGCAGTGACACATGGAGAGATATAAGATTGCATTGCATTATACTGGCTGTTCAGCTGTCATGTTTCTACCATGCCTGGCTCTAGCTATGCTGATTGTATTTACTCAGTATGGCACTGTGCCCTTTTCATCCTGTCTCTGCCCGGAAAGCCCTGCTCTCCCTGACCAGCTCCTCACCCCAATTACAACAAAATCCCATTCATCCATCAAAGCTCCATCCAAGTGTCACTTTCCCTGTGAAGCCTTCCTTGACAACTGCCACCCACTTTGCAACCACAACACTGCAGACTCCTGGGGCAGCCTCACCACACTGGCTTGTGGGGTAGCCTTGCCCTGTGGACTGAGTGTGTCTCCAAAATGACATTTGGTTCTTCAGGCTTTAGCACCAGCAGGTTCTCAGCCATAGGGGTGGAGAGGCATGCCCAGGTGGGCTTGTTCTGATCTCCTGCAGCATATGGCTTTAGAGGGACTATGTTAGGAAGCTGGAGTGAACAGAATAGTCCTACAGAAGGACGTATAGGACTTGGCCTGGGCTGTCAGAAGCCAGTAGCACCCAGATTACAGGTCTTGTAGGATGAAGTATTTTATCGTTGGCCTTTTTTTTTTTTTTTTTTTAACAGAACAGAGAAGGAGAAGCCCAGCAAGAATATCAGGATACCCCAGCTTCTGATGCTACTGATGTGCAGGAACAAGGTAGGTTTGGGGAGATTCTTGTTTGGTGGGAGGTTTTGTTCTTTGGGACAGGCTCTTGTGGTAGAGTCCAGGCTGACCTCTAACTCTTGAGCCTCCTGTATGCTGAGATTATAGGCACGAGCCACCATGCCCAGCCTCCCCTCACTTCTGACAGTGAACTCAGTAGTCCAGCAATTCCAAAACATTTCCTAATGAAGTAGGAGGGCTCAAAAGGATGTTGGAAGGGATGTGGTTCCCTCTTCTGTGGGGTTGAAGAACTCTTTCTGGGAAGCATTTTCTCCTCTTCCCCTGGGGCCTCAGCATTAAGGTTGAAGGTGCAGAGACTGGAGCTGGAGCTCAGCTGGTAAAGTACTCACCTCACTTGCATAAAACCCTGGGGACAGTCCCCAGCACCTCACAAAACCTGGCAAGGTGCACACCTGCAGTGATTCACTGCATAGCGAGTTAGGGGCTAGCCTGGGCTGCATAAAACCTTGGCTGCATAAAACCTTGTCTCAACCACGGTAAATGAAGACCACATGAGAATAGGAAGAAGCAAAACGCTAGAGAGGCCCACAGAAATCCACAAAGATACCCCCATAACAGACTGCTGGCAATGGTCGAGAGAAAGCCCAAACTGACCTACTCTGGGGATGGGATGGCCAAACACCCTAATTGTTGTGCTAGAAACCTCATCCAACTACTGAGGGATCTGGATGCAGAGATCCATGGCTAGGCCCCGGGTGGATCTCTGGGAGTCCACTTAGCGAGAATGAGGAAGGTTTATATGAGCGAGAATTGTTGAGACCAAGGTTGGATAAAGCACAGGGACAAATAGCCAAACGAACGGAAACACATGAACTATGAACCAATGGCTGAGGGGTCACCAACTGGATCAGGCCCTCTGAGTGGGTGAGACAGTCGATTGGCTTGATCTGTTTGGGAGGCATCCAGGCAGTGGGACCGGGTCCTGTGCTCATTGCATGAGTCGGCTGTTTGAAACCTAGGGCCTATGCAGGATTGCTTGGCTCGGCCTGGGAGGAGGGGACTGGACCTACCTGGACTGAGTCTACCAGGTTGATCTCAGTCCACGGGGAAGGCTTTGCCCTGGAGGAGATGGGAATGGGGGGCGGGTTGGGGGAAAGGTGAGGGGGGCGGGAGGGGGGAGAACAAGGGAATCCGTGGCTGATATGTAGAACTGAATTGTATTGCAAAATAAAAATAAAAATAAAATAAAATAAAATAAACAACAAAAAAAAAACCTTGTCTCAAAAAACAAATAAATTGACGGTATAGACAGGTGCTCTACAAGGCCTGTGAATGCCCAACGAGGCATGCCCTTCCAGCTTTCTGATCTCTTACCTAGCACAAGGACTTGGAGTGGAATGCAGTAATCCAGATGCAGGATGTGAGCATGTGAATTACTGGACAAGTTGTGGTTCCTTGTAGAAACATGTCAGCTCTGGTGGATGGCTGAGGCTTGAGTTGTGTAAATATCTCAAGCCTGACTTTGAAAATACACCCAAGGACAGAATAGAATTTTACTGAGCTGAGATGAAATTGGAAAGGTCAGAGCAAACATTTCACCTGGCTCTAAATAATTCCTGGTGTGTGCCTGCCCTGTGATCTCTCAGATTCAAGGAGCCTGTGGGCCAGTCTCTTTTCCCTGCCCGAATGTTTTCCTTACAGATTCTAAGTTGGGGCACAGCCTGCCAGAGCTAGTTATCCCTCCACTGCAACATAGCAACCCACCAACACCCAAAGAACCAGGAACCAGTGGCTTCTTTGGGTTTCTAAGGTAAGACAGAGTGTTTTGCCTTCAAGCTGAAAAGCAATCTCCAGGTCCGTTTCTCCCTTGAGTCTTGGGCAGGGCGAGACCAGAGGAGAAGTAGATTCTTTACTGTGATTTCTCCGTTGTGTCAAAGATAGATGGTGGGAATGAAGTTCAAAACAAGGGCCCTAATTCAAAAGACTGTATGCTTGCTTGCTTGCTTGCTTATTTGTTTGTTTGTTTATTTTTTGAGACACGGTCTCACTACATAACCCTGACTGGCCTTGTAACTCACTGTGTAGACCATGCTGTCCTCAAACTCACAGAGATCCTCCTGCCTCTGCCTCCAGAGTGCTGAGATTAAAGATGTGCGCCATCACACCAGGTTCCTTCCTTTTGGGACAGGGTCTCACTTTGTAGCCCAGGCTTCTTTTGAGTTTGGGCTGCTCTGCTCTCTGCTTGTTTATGTACAGTTCTTTCCACCTTGAGGTGCCCACACAAGCCTGTTTCACAAATGTTGCTTGAACAGAAACATTGGTCTTTCTTAGGTTATTCAGATGGTTTGAGTCTAGAATGCTTCCACTCTCCCCTCTGAATCTAGGTGTGTGTTCAGAATCATTTTTGTAGAGAACACTGAGCAAATGTGTCTATCTAGAGCTCAGGCATCCTACTGCAATTCTTTTCTTTTATTTCCCCCTTCTGGATATAATCTAATTTGGGTACCTTCTCAAATGCTGTTTTGGACCTGAATTTCCATTCAGTAGTTCCCCAGAGCAAAATGCCCCAGCTAATGAAGCACTAATGGGAACCAGGGAGAAGGGAAGCGACCTCCTCAGTCTCAGACTCCTCTGCTCTCTTCCCTACAGCACTCTCCTTCCGTTCCGGTATTTCTTCAGGAAGAGCTGGCAGTAAGCCTGCCAGGCACCACAGCACGGTGGTGTTGGTCGGTCGGAAAGAGGACTTTCTCTTGCAGTGGCTCCTGAGCTATACCAAACATCATTTGCTTTAGTTTCTTCCTTTTTTTTTTTTTCTTTTGTTTATTTTTGAGACAAGCATTACTGTTAAATCACCTAGGCTGGCTTCAGGTGCCCCATCTTCCTGTCTTGGGCTCCTGGTCTGTACCACCATACGCCATCCTTTTCTTGTAATTCCTGGGTTATGGGGAAGAGGGCACCAGACTGAATCCTCCTATTGTTTGCCTTTGTTTTTTTCCTATTTAAAACACTAAGGATGGGGCTGAAGAGATGGTGGTTAAGAGTGCACACTGCAGCCGGGCGGTGGTGGCGCACGCCTTTAATCCCAGCACTCGGGAGGCAGAGCCAGGCGGATCTCTGTGAGTTCGAGGCCAGCCTGGTCTCCAAAGCGAGTTCCAGGAAAGGCGCAAAGCTACACAGAGAAACCCTGTCTCGAAAAACCAAAAAAAAAAAAAGTGCACACTGCTATTGCCGAGGACCTGAGTTTGGTTCTCAGTCCCCACAACAAGCAATCCACAATGCCCTCTAAGTCCACTTCCATCAGCTCTGACACCCTCTTCTGGCCTTGCAGGCACTTGCACACCCCATCCCCACTCCCAAAGTTAGAAAAACAAGCCGGAACAGCACTAAGGGACAGCAGGTGACTTGATGGTAAAGCACCTACAGCCAAACCTAGTGACCTGAGTTCAGCCTCCATGGATGCACCATGGCTTGTACATTCATACAGAATAGATGTAATTTTAATAAAAATTAAAACACTAAGGAAAGAATTCCACTGCCCCAAAGTTTAAGTCTTTTGTCTCTAGTGCTTAGGATTCTAATGCCAATAATTGTTCATGATGGATTATTGCTTGAACTTGAAGAAGCAGAGCATGAGAGACCGGAGAAGCATTCACCGACCTTCTCCCCGGGTCACGGGTTGTTGCTTAGTGAACCACATGGATGTTCACCTGACCTCAGCTCTTACGATTCTTTACCAGAGGTCAGGGAATAGGGTCACACGAGATTCACTGGCCTGAGTCCCACTGCCCCTAAGAAACGCTTCTTTATTTGGTTTGTCCCCAGAGGATAATGCCTCAAATGTAAAATGCTCCCCACCTGTTTCTCCCTCTGGTTCCTTCACAGTAACACAAAGTAGTCCATCAGTTAACTGGAAGCCTGTGCAAGTTAGGGGGCCCCTGGAGAAGGCAGGCCAAGGAACCCAAGTCCTTTCTTCAACCAAAGGGCCATTTAGAGAACTATTTAAAGTGGACTTATGCGGCCTCAGAGAACCAAAAGAATAATGGATGGAAATTTAAGAGAACTCCTTTTAGCTCTGAACAAATGCATCCGCATTTTAACTTTTAGTGAAGTCTGATATTAGAGTGGACTACTTGTAGGTAAGGAGCCCTTGCCACCTCAGCTCTTTAAACTGTCTGTCACATGCCAGAGGGTTCCTAATGGGAAGCCTAGGGCTAGAATGCTAAGGTCCCTCCTCGTTCCTTTGCTAGGCTGCCTCTACTTTGACAGAGAAAAGGGAGTGCTCTGGGAGGGCCTGCCAATCAAGGACCTGGGACCTGAGCAGGAAGACACTAAAAGTCAGGCAAGAGTGCAGGGACAGGTGGGTGAGCAACACGGACACCTCCAGTTCCTCCCAAATTCTGTTTACTACCTTCGTCCTAAGATACCAAGCATAATCTGACAGCTGCTGCTGAAGGGTACAGCTTAAAGCCTGGAGACCTGAGTGCCCACACTGACTGGGACCAGCTTACCAAAGGACCTCGGTGGCCCTTTCTTCTCATCTGGAAAGTGAGAGGTAGGATTTGAAAGCTCTGAGGATCCCTTGAGCTCTGGCAGGCTGTGGACTGCCCTAGTCTTTGGAGCCAGGCCGGTGTGGTAGTGGACTGAGAGGGGCTGCTTGCAACCACTGTAGACACTGATCTGGGCCTTCTCCAACTTCCAGCTAATGTTGGCTAAGGCTTTCGTTATTGTGCTTTGTTTTGGTTTGGGATTTTTTTTGTTTTGTTTGGTTAGTTGGTTTCTGGATTTTGTTTGTTTGTTTGTTTTGTTTCGTTTCGTTTGGTTCCCCTGCCCCCAAGACAGTTTTTCTCTGTGCAGCTCTGCATGTCCTGGAACTCACTCTGTAGAGCAGGCTGGCCACAAACTTAGAGGTCCGCCTGCCTCTGCCTCCTGAGTGCACCACCACCACCTGGCTTGTTATTTATTTATTTTTTATGGTGCTAAAAATAGAACCCAAAACCTCAAGCTGCTAGGCAAGTGCTCTGCCACTGAACTACATCTCAACATGTCACATTCTTGTCTCGGGTGTCATTTAGCACCATGGATAGATAGCAGGATATTTGAATGTGATGTTTAGTAGGTAGCCTCTCCTCTATAACCAGAGCTGGATGCCACAGATGTGCTGAGATTGGGATTCAGCTCTGTTTATATGGGGTCCGGTCCCTATTGTTTCAGGGACTGGGAGATTCTCTAGCTCAGAATTCACTCTGCAGCTGGCCACATGAGGAGAAGGCATTCACAGGATACTACTGGGAGACTGACATGGACATACCCCTAGTCTGCCACCAAGCACAGCTTAGGTGCCCCCACTGGTGGGACACCCCTTGAACAAATGGATCTTGTAACGCCATTGGTGGAGTGCCTCCCTAGTATGCACAAAGCCCTGGATTTGACCCCAGAACAACATAAGCTGGATATGGTGGCTATGCCTGTTATTCTAGGACTTTGTTGGTGGAGGCTGGAGGATCAGAAGTTTAAGGTTGCTTCTGGGATGCATGAGATTATGTTTTAAGAAAAAGAAAAAGGTTACATTTTAATCCCTTTACTTTGCAATCACTAAAAGGCGGATAGGCAACAGCACTGAGGGTAGAAGTTTTTAGACAGAATGGCTGATCAGGGCAGAGTCCTGTCCAAGCTCTCAGTGGGAAGAGAGCCCAGCTGCACACATGTCACACTGGGCCGCTCCTGAGCTGGCCTCACTCCTGGAAGTGCTCTACCCTAGAGAGATGTCAGCAGAGACTGCTCCCGATCCCAGGTGGGACTGCACTGAGGCTTCAGGCTAGGAGGGGCCTGAAAGCTGATATCTCGGAAGGCGTGGCTCTAAAACACTGATGATAAAAGCCTGGAGAGCCGGCACCAGTTTGGAGACCAGCAGGAGGCACTGGGAGTCCACAGCCTGTTTCTGCTGGACTGGTGAGCTGCCAGAGCGGGAGAGCAGGTGGAGCTGGGGAGGGTGAGAGGGTTGTGAGCCAGGGCCTTGTTGGCCAGAGCTGCGCATGGAGAGGGAAGAGGTTTGTACCCCAGATGGGATGGGACATTCCAGGGAAAACCTGCACAGAAGGATGACAAGTCCCATCCAGAAATGGCTACTCATACCGTTTCAGAGTAGCCCAGGCAGAGCCACACCCACCCCCCCCACACACACACATTCCTGCCAAAGACAGGATAGACCTCACCAGTCAGAAGACCCAGCAGCCTGGCCTCCCCCTCCCACCCACTCTATTTCAGATGCCCATGGCACCACGTGTCCTGCTCCTCTGCCTGCTGGTCCTGGCAGTCATTGAAGGCCATTGTCAGGAGGCAGCCATCCCAGGCTGCCACTTGCACCGTGAGTAACTCTCTAGGAAGAGTGGACTGGGGACAAGAGCAGAGGTGAACCACTGAGCACTGGGATAACCCCGGCCAGCAGTCTTCACAGCCTGCTTCCTTGTCTCCTTCCAGCCTTCAATGTGACAGTGCGAAGTGACCGCCATGGCACCTGCCAGGGCTCCCATGTGGCACAGGCCTGTGTAGGACACTGTGAGTCTAGTGCCTTCCCTTCCCGGTACTCCGTGCTGGTGGCCAGTGGCTATCGACACAATATCACCTCTGTCTCTCAGTGCTGCACCATTAGTAGCCTAAAAAAGGTGAGGGGCCTGGGCCTGATGGGGGCGTGAGGGGGGGACCCAGGGTGGGAGGGGATGGGAGCAAACTTGGGTCCCTCCTCCAACAGGTGAAGGTGTGGCTGAACTGCGTGGGGAGCCAGCGGGGGGAGATTGAGATCTTCACTGCCAGGGCCTGCCGCTGTGATATGTGCCGTCTCTCCCGCTACTAGTCCCTGGATGGCCCAGGCTCCGGTCCTGCCACTGATTTGCTATGGGCGAATCTCTCAAATGAGGGGCTGCTTCAGCTCTGACCCTCTTTAGAGCCAGCGAAGATGGGCTTTCCCCCCTTTTACCCGGCCTTCAGAGCAGTCTCACTGCTACGCTGTCCTTCCCGCCTGTCCTCAATAAAGCAGGCAAGGCTTGAGTTTCGCTCTTTATTAAGTCTGCCCCCTAGCCAGATGAAGGGGGCAGACCATGATTACTGTAACCCCCCCCTCACCCCAGGACAATGTGAATCTCTTCTCGCCTGTGCCCTCACCCCTCCCCCTGCCCAATAAATAAAAAGGGGACAAGGAAGTACAGGGCAAGGGAGAGGAGAATGTCCCTGGACAGTGTCTTGTTGAGGGTGAGCTGGGCAGAATAAATAGACTGTGCCCCCATGGTGGGGATGAGGAAGGCCAGGCCAGGCTGAGGCAGGCCAGGCCAGGTGCTAAGTGCCCATGTCCCAGGACAGGAGCAGGGATGGGAGCCCAGCTGTATAGGGCAGGGGAGGATCCCTGATGGCAGCTTCCCAGTCACATAGTTGCCCTGGTCTAGTCTTGCCAGAATCTTGCCACAAAGGCCTGAGAGTTCTGCTGCCAAGACTACCATCTTGCATTCTTGTCCCCCCCACCATAAAAGCTGCTCCCATGGGGCTGGCAGGGAGTCCTAGAACCACTCTGGCAAGCCCCGGGGAGGCATGGGCCTCACTGGGCCCCTGGGCAGAAGGGATGGAGGGGCTGATAGCTCTGGGTTTAGCTTCTCTCCTTCTAGATCTGTCTAGCTCTGACCCCCGCTGGCAGCCCCCTGGGGTGTAGGCCGAGGGAGGGGGGCTTCTTTGGCCCCTTGGGTCCCCTGTAGGCGGCGTAGCTGCAGTTCCTCCAAACCTCGCCATAGCTCCTGCCGTTCCTGGGCCTTCTGCTGCTCCCTGGGGAGAGAGGTGAGGCAGCCCTTCCTCCCCAGCTGCCTACAGTCTAAGCTCCCACACCACCACCCCACTGTAAAGTGACTAGGCCTCCACGGGAAGTCCCGGCCTAGAGGGGAGGTGAGGAGAGAAAGGAGAGGAGGGACTGGGCTGGGAGCTGCCCTGACAGAGGCACTGGGACAGATGGGAGCGAGAGCAGTCAGTGGGCAGCCCCCTGCTGGAAACAGGGTGAAGCTGACGGCACTGGATGGGTCCTCTTCATATTCCCGCTAGCCTGAGGGTCTGATTCCTTCCTACTTTTCTGCCCCTCCCCTGGCCAGCCTTCTACCCAGTACTCACTGCTGTTTCTCCAGCTTGTAGGAGGCTGTAAGCTCATCAAACAGCTTTCCATTCATCTCCATGAAAGTCTTGAGCACGTTGTAGATCAGCGATACAATGGTTCTGGCATAGTCGAGGAGAGGTGTTAAGGAGCTTAATGAAATAACATTCTGCTCATCCCTGGTCCCCGACCACTTGCTCTTTCACCGCCCTTTAACATCCTGACATTTGCTCTCCGTCCACTAGAAGTGGCCCTGGGGGCTGGACTGGCTGTGGTGCCTGTCTCCAAGGGTTGGACAAAGCTTGGGCACTCACTGATTCCAGTGCTCCTTGGACACTTGGTAGAGGGTCCCAAATACCGCAGGCAGCACAGTGTGGCAGTTGTCCTCAATGAGGCTCAGGATGTACTCATTATTCCAGAAATACAGAGCCCGCTCTGCAACCTGGGCAGGGGAAGCAGTAGAGAGGGCCTGGTAATGGCTTTTGAGTGGACAAGGTCTGTTTTTCATCCTTAACCCCAAACCCAGATCCTCCGACCTCCACAGCCCATCCTGGGGGCTCCTCTGACCCACGGGAGGAAACAAATGGAGGAGAGAAAGGAGCACTGGTTGTACAGTCGACATCGGCAGTCCTGGCTCCTCCAGAGCCCACTGCACACGTGCGGCCTTGTGAGGCATTCAGCTCCTCAGCCTCAGCTGTCTGCTGTGTGAATGGGGCTAAGAATACCCATCTCCACCAGCTGTTGTCAGAATGAAATGAGTTCCTGTACTTCAAGGTGTTTTAAAAGTGAAATACCAGAGCCATCATGAGGAAGAACCAGCTTCCACCAGGTTATGGCTCCTAGGAGTGGGGGTGAGTGTACTAGCATGGGGAACTGAGCCTTCTCACAGAAAATGGGGCCAGTGAGGTCTAAGGTTACCAAGGAAAGAAGAGAGGGGCTAACAATCCTGCTGCCCACTTTGTGTCAGTTTCCTGATGTGTTCACTGCTATGAGCGCCTCTTCCTGTCACTACACTACGAAGAGACTATTGTTGGCCCATTTTATAGTCAGGGAAACCCACTTAGACTCAGAGAAAGTGCTCCTTCCAAAGCCTCTCAGCCAGTGGAATACCGATCTGCGCTTTGACCCTAGGTCTCATGACCCAAGGCCAGCATCTCCCTATTATCAGGTCTAGGGCTGGAAGAGAAGCTGAGGGAAGAGGGAACTATGTTAGGCCAACTTTGAAACTTTGCCAGGCTGTGCCCCTGCTCTGACTCCACCTGCCTTTGGCACATACCTGGAAATGGGGGCTGGAGACACAGCGAGCCACCTGCTTGAAGAGGGGCTCCTGGATCTTCACAAACTGGGAGGGCTCAATGACATCAAGAATCTCTTCCATCTCCCCCAGGAACATCACCTGGGGAGAGGGCAGGGCAGCAGCTCACGTTCTCCTAAAGCATGCACCTGCTCGCCTTCTGGAAGCTGAGCCCTCCCACCCACTCTCAGGGTTGTGAGAGCCCTTCATACCTCCTTCTGGGTGCAGGTTTTAGGCCAGTATTTGAGGAGCCCCCGAATAACCTGTAGGGTGGAGGAGGAGTCAGATACGCAGAGTGAGGGGCCCACCTTCCCTCCAAGGTACTCACATGCTCCGTCAAGGTAGCATCCTTCTCCAGGAACTGCACCACACAGTACGCCAGCTGCAGGGCCAGAATGGAAAGAAGGAGCCAAGGTCAGGAAGGGCCAGGAGCCAAGAACTAGCTGCCCAGGACAGCATGCCAGGTATCTGCTCATTACTGCCTTCACACTCTTGTTCACTGAGCACTTACTGCTGCTTTGGACTTAAAGGCACCAAGCTCTCGAGTGCCAAGCAGCACAGAGCTGGTGTCTGAGGTCAGCTCTCAGGTAGAGGAGACTGAATTAGTAGAGACTCAGAGGTAAGATAGGATGCAGCAAGGGTCAATCTGACTTCCTGGCCCCACAGGCAGCCCTGAGTGTCAGCAGCACCTGCTGCTGCAGGGCCAGGCCTGGGGCTCACCTGGGCATGAAAAACAGACAGCGACTTGACAGAGTGCAAGGGGATCAGGACTCGAACCAGGAACTGCTTGTGCTCGGTCTTCAGGGGCAACGCAAAGCCATTGATGATGCTTTGGAATGGACAGAAGAGAGGAGCAGGGCTCATCCAATCAGCCCCCCAGTCCCGCCTACCAGAAACCCCAGTTCTAGCCAAAGCTAAGGAGAATTACCTTCCTAAGATCTCTAGCAGCTCAGCCACACCATTGAAGTGCTCCAGCTCATAGATGAACCTGCAGGAGAGAAGAATCTAAAGGGTGGGAGCTTGGGACAGGTCCAGCTCTCCATCAGTCTTCCTGCCAGCCACCCTGACTCACCCCACACGGCTGTCCAACGTTCCCCAAACCACAGGAGTGCTCCCTTCCTGGCGCCCCAAACCAGGCCCCACTGAGTCCACACCCACAGGCAAAGTGTCTTGCCCAGCCCAGCCATCTCGCCACTGTCAGTCCCAGCTCAGCCTCTCATCTGTGAGACAGCCCCAGTTCCTTTCTTCCAGTCCCTAGCACTCCTTACCTGATGCCCAGCCAGCCAGCCAGCCAGCAGCAGGCACCCAGCCTAGGACCTTCAACCTTCACGCAGTCAACCAAAGCAACGACAACCATCTCTACCCTGCACTGTAATTCCCGAAATCCCCCCTGGCAGGCAGGGCATATGAAAGCCATTACAGAGATGAAGTTGAGACTAACAAAAGGCTACTTGCCTCAAAGTTAATAAGTGGGGAAGCTAATGGACTCTGAGCTCCTAGAGAACATGGGTCATGTCTCCTCTATTTTATCACTAGAAACAACAGCTAATATTTCAGCGGCCCCACCTCAGGCTAGGAGCTATGCCGGGTGTTTTGGAGGCCCCATCTGGCTTCATCTGAAGAATGGACCCACATTTAGCACAGGCAGTGTAACCACTTCAAAGAGTGAAGTAATCAGAGAACTTGAAGGACTTGCCCAAGTTCACCCGAATACTTGAACCAAACTCATATCCAACCATAGTCTCAACTACAAGGTCACAGGGTCTCCCAGTGCTCAGTGGAATGGTGCTCAGTACATGTTTGTAGAAAGCCTGATAAGGATCAGAAGATCTAGATTCTATATTGCACTGGACTGCCCTAGTCCCTCTAAACTACTTAATTGGCCTCTATTTTCCTATACTCTTACTTGGCCTCTATTTGCTCATCTGTAAAATGGAAAGAAAACTCATTCTCTACTAATTTCACAGGCTTTGTATCATCAGTACTATACATTGCAGAGACAGAACTTGGTAAACATACAGTCCACACAGCCTGGTAGTCCCAGCAGGGCCCTCCTTCCCTGCCTCCCTCCCAGGTCTCTGCTGAGCAGGCAGCAGTCACGCACCGGAGGAAGATGTGGTTGCACTGTTTGCGGATGTAGGCCCGGAGACCCAGGAACTTGCCGTATACCCGATGCAAGATGGTCTTGAGGTACTCACGTTCCCGAGGGTCCTCGCTGTCAAATAGCTCCAGGAGCTGTAGGACCCAGGGTTAGGGTATATAAGGCCAGGTGTCAACCCCTATTTTTTCCCATCCTATCCCCATGTTCCCCAGATAGCCTGTGCCTGCTGCATGGTACCACCCCAGCCTGGGCTCCCCAAGTCACCATCAGGACAAACTTTTGATCCACATATCTCTTGGCCACAGAGGGCTGGAAGTCTGGACTCTCCAAGAAACGCAGGAAAAACTCATATACCAGCTGAGGGTGGGAGACAGACCAAAAGGTGAGTTTAGTTACAGCCTCACCTACGCCCCTTACCTTGCAGCTCTCAGCCAACACTCAGAAACTATACAAACTCTCCCCACAGCCCTCCAATCTCCTCTGAAATGCAGACCCCCTGCTCCCCAGCCCTTCATACCTGTAGATGTGGCCACGAAGGCTCGAGGTTGGGCTCATCCTCTTCAGGGTCAAATTCAGGGTTCTCACTGGGTGGCAGGGTCCGAAAGATATTTACTGATATCTGGGGGCGGGGGACAAGGCAGGGTTCTTTAAGGATGAGAGCTTGGAGGCAGAAGTTTTGGGAATTCTCAAAGTTCTCTGTATCCCAGGCAGGTAATGACCTTGTGACCATCCTGCCTCAGCCTCCCCAGTAGCTAGGATTATAGGCATGTAACACCAGACCAAGCACTTTTCGAGTACACTGAGGACATGGAGCTTGAACCTGAGGCCTTGCACTGAGTTTTACCACCAGCCCTTTCCTCATCCAGTTCTCTTGGACTGACCTATTCCCCAGCAAGCAACTCACCCCTCTGGACAATTTTCACTTAAGCACCAAGTTCATGCAAACCCTAAGCCAAGGGCTACGGACCCAAGGGTGGCTTGACACATCCCTGGGTGGGTATGATTCAGTGGGGATGGTAAGGTTGAAAGCAGTGAGGTCCCCAGGCATTTAGGGCCAAAGAGTTTCTGGTTCAGAGACACTCCTGAGAGAGGGTTTCACAGAATAGCCCAGGCCGGAGTCAGGTCATGGAAGACAAGTGGCTCAAAGGACAGGTCCCCTAGGCCCAGCTCACAGAGGTGCAGGAACAACAGAGCGAGGAAATCCTGAGTGGGTGCTGGGCAGCAGTGGGGCTCAGTGGAGCTGGAAGCTTAGTCCTTGGCCAAGCTGAAGAACATGCATTAATTCTTCCCACAGGGAGCCTAGTGGTAGACTGACGGGGTTCTTGTCCCCTGAGGCTGGGCACAGTGCTTACCATGCGGATGATGTCTGGGTAGACAGGCTCAATGAGGACACCCCGGGTGCTCCCCACGCATTCCACCAGTTCATTGAGGGCTGCACGCTTCACCTCCTTCCCCTTGAGGTCAGCCACACAGTCCAAGAAGTCAAACATCACCCCACATTGGGCCAGTTTCCGGCTCAGCAACTCATGCAACTCAGAGGCTGGTACATCTGGGAGAGGAACCAGGAGACGGAGCCTGGGCCATCGCCGCTAGTGCTCCGGATAGGGGCGGATCTTCTCATCCCTCAGGCTGACTTTCCCACAGGGTACCAGGGTA
Source organism: Peromyscus californicus insignis (assembly GCF_007827085.1). Lineage (NCBI taxonomy): Eukaryota > Metazoa > Chordata > Mammalia > Rodentia > Cricetidae > Peromyscus > Peromyscus californicus. The sequence continues at coordinate 54,543,530 of NW_026294562.1, read as the reverse complement.
CAGCTACCAAACAATTCTAGTCCCATCCTTCACTCCTGGGAGGTTGGGGGTAGGAAGGTGGTCCTTTTTTCTAATCCAGGATCAGAGACCTCATCATTTTAAAGCAAGACCACAAACTCTGGATATATAGTCATTCTCCCAAACAGCCGCTGCCTCTCTCCTAGGTGGCACATGGATTTATGAGCCAGAAGTAGAAAGCGGGGCAGAAGTAAGGTTGGGGGGATGTGGTGATCACAGGGAATCATGCCAACCACCTATTCCAAGAGCTAGGCAGCTGGCTGGGCTGATAGGAGCCTCCTGAAATGTAGGCTGTGTGCCCCACCCTTGGCCCTTGCCTGCCCCTGGCACCACTTCCAGATGCCCCACCTCCGGAGATGACAGGCCGGTCAGGCCATGCGTCAGCAGAGAGCTGGAGACTGGGGGTCAGTTCCAATGGAGTTCCTAGCCTACAAGGGTATCCAAATTCTACCTGACATGTTCGTCCCCTCGGTCCTCCCCTACCTAGGTTCCTTCTAGGCTCAGGTACCTCAGCATGAGGCAACAGCTCACCTTTGAGCAGGGGCAGTGGCGTGAGCTCTTGCTGGTTGCTCTGATAGCGGAACTGAGAAGAGCTGTGTGAGCGACGGGGACGAGCCCGGCGGAGGGACCGGCGGGAGAAGCCGTCCACCTTGTCTGGTGGTGGCACTGGAGACAGCCCTGGGGAGGAGGGGCTTGTGGGGGTGCTCGCAGGGGGCAGCTTCGTCTCCATGGCCAGTGGGCAGCCGTCAACCTTTCAGAGCATGGGGGGCTCCTTGTAGGTCTGGAGGAAGCTGAGTGAGGCCACGCACACTAACTGGGACCCATCCTGACCAGCGTGTTGCCGGGGCACAACCGCAGTCCTGACCCCCCCAGGGCCTCTGGCCACTGCCCAGTCCTGGGGGGGCAGGCAAGGTAGAAAGGCAATGGCTCAGGTCTTTCCTGGGGGTCCAGAAGAGTCCAGTCAGGGTTCCCACGCTGGCTCTTCTGAGAAGTCAGTTTAGAAAGGTCAGCAGGAGAGACAGAGAGCAGGTGGGTTCTTTTCCAGAAACATCCCGTGTGCTGCAGCTACTCTCGCACTTTTTTTCCTTCGTCCCCTTGCTAGATCCCCAAGCAAGGGTGCAATCATGTCCCTGCCTTCTTCCAGACCCAAGCTCTAAGTAGCCCCTCCCCAAATACGGCCTACTTCTACTCAGGATGGGGACTCTGTTTAGCATCTCCAGCTCCTTACAGCAGTGGGACTCTCCTGCTCCACTAATGCCTCCCGGCCCGGTGCACTCATACACAAATGAGGGTCCTGTTCTCATGCACCCCCCTCCAAACCCTAGCATCTCTCCCTGCATCCCGCTCCTTTCTGATCTCCAAACCTCATGGTGGTAGTAGGGTACACACTCACTTCTCAGAAACCCAGACTTTGGTCGCCGACCCCTAGAGGCTGACTCGGAGGACGGGGCGGCGGTTTCAAGGGTCCTGAGCGGTGGTTCCGCCGCTCGGGGCGCTGGGGCTGGGCGGCGGCGCTCCTGGGTTCGCTCCCGGGCTCTGGGGGTGCTGGAGCATGCCCCCAGCTCAGCCCCAGAAGGGGCCGCGCGCTCGGCGGGCTCTGGGCTGGACCCCAGCAGCACGCGATCCACGGCAGCTATCTCGGGACTCAGACCCGCGCGGTGCAGCGCAGCGGGAGCCCCGGCTCGCTGCGCACCGGCACCCGCCGCCCAGCTGCTCAGGATGACATCAAGTCACCTCCCCCCTCCCGGTCCGCACCTCCCCTCCTCTGGGGGGGCTGCGTCAGGGAGGCCTCGGGGCCGCTGGGAAATGTAGTCTGCACCCTGCTTAAAGGGAGAGACCCGACATTACGGGTAACCCCAGAGACAGACTCCGCACTCCCGGGACAAAGCTGAGGCTTTTCAAACCTGCAGCAGAGTGGGACGGACTCCAGCTCAGAGCTGGATCCCTGGGTTCTGGAAGGGACACTGTGTAGGGAAAGAAGAGGACTCCGGGGTCGGAACCTGCTAATGACAGAGCTGTGGCAGGACAGAGGCCTAGCATGATGTGCCAGGCCCACAATCTGGTCTGGGCCATCTGTGCCTCAGGCCACCCCCAAAGGAGCCCCATACTCGGCCCAGAATGAAGCCGGCTACTTCCAAAACCCCTTGAATCCGGCGTTGGAGTGGTTAATAGTCTGCTTTGCTTTAGCGCCTGCTGGGAGGGGTGTGGTTCACTAGAGAGTCCTGGGAAATGTAGTCCATCCTTCCGGCCTGCAGTGCCCCTCCTGTCACTTGCTGTCTATGGTGACATCATGGCCTATAGTTTAAAGGGCCAGCCTTGGGATGGCAAAGCATGAGGGCAGAAGGTGCTACCTTGGAGTTGCCCCCACCCTAAGGCAACCGGACCTCCCACCTTCTCTGGCTCCTGTGCCCTGGGGAGTGGAGCGTTCTTGATTTAAAAAACAAACAAACAAAAAACAAAAAACGTTGCTGTTATCCAAGGCTCAGCTGTGTTCCAGGAGTTTGGCATTCTGGCCAAAAGTTCTCAGCCTGCAGTCCTGGGGCCCCTTCATAGTACCTGGACTCCAACACTATTCCCTACAGTGACTGTGAGATCTTCACCTCGAAGTTCCGGGTGACTAACTGGTCCATACCGAGCAGCAGGAGTGAGCAATGAGCCTGGACAATGGGGTCAGGGGAAATGGGATGCCTTTGGTTCCAACCAGCTTTGGGTCCTGGTGATATTTAGTGATGCAGAAGCCCTTATACCCAAGAGGTGCCCACCTGTGGAGCAACGGAGAGCAGAGGCCTGGGTTGAGTTCAGTTGGGCTAGAATGTAGGACTGCATCAGTGGAGACCCAGCCAGGACTCCCTTTGCTTTTCATCTGCCAGGAACCCTCTAAACTACTACCTGGCCCACCTGAGGCTCAGAACAGGACTTTCCTCCCCTTACTGCCTAATAATAAGTTGGGGGAACCAGATCCACAGAGCTTCTTACTGCCAGACCAGGACCCAGAAGCCCAGACAGGGGGAAGACTTGTCCATGGTGGCACAGTTTGTCATCCAAAGGATCTGGCACCAGCTGGCTTTAGGACCCTCCACAGACCTCTGTACTGTGTTCTTCAGGGCAGGCTGACCAAGGCGGACTGACCATGGAAGGCAAGGCCCTAGACAAGGCAAGAGGAGACCTATTGGAAGAAGTGGTTTGGGGATTCTGTTTCTGATGCTAGGAGGTTAAGTCATGGGGCCTCACACATGCTGGGCAAGAGCTCTACTACTGAGCGTATCCCTTGCTTCGGAAGTGGAATTTGAATTGATTTTCAAATAGGCATTGAGACATAAAGGGTTTAAAAGTCTTTTCTTATTCTTTTTAAACTCTTATTCTTAGCAAAGTTTCATTATATTTATTTATATCTCTTTGTGTGTGCTGTTTCTGTGTTATCCTAGCTGGCCTGGAACTCACTGCTTAGAATTTGTGGGTGATCCTTTTACATTTTGGCCGTTCTTTACAATTTTAAGACAAGGTCTCACTGTGTAGACTAGAACTCATTATGTAGACCAGGCTGGCCTTGAACTCACAGAGATCTGTCTGTTTCTGCCTCTTGAGTGCTGGGATTAAAGATATGTGTCACCATGCCCTGTGCACACTCAAATTGTTTGCTTGTTTAGTTTGAGACAGGTTATCTTTATGTAGCCCTGGCTGTCCTGGAACTCACTATGTAAGCCAGGCCAGCCTGGATTCCACAGAGCCCCACCTGCCTCTGCCTCCCAAGTTCATAGGATGACAATTCCTCTGTAACCCAGGCTTACCTAGAGCTGTATAGCCCAGCTTGAATTTACAACCATCCTCTTGCTTCTCTTCCCAATTGATGGGATTGCAAGTGTGAGCTACTTCAACCTGCTCTATTATTAGTAGTTTTTTTTTTTTTTTTCAAGAAATGGTCTCGGGGTTGGGGATTTAGCTCAGTGGTAGAGCGCTTGCCTAGCCTTTGCCTTGTTATGTTGCAGAGGGTGACCTTGAATTTCTGACTGTTCTGTGTCTAGATCCCAGGGCTGGGATTACCAATTTGCATCAGCATGCCAAAATTATGTAACGATGGGGATCAAACCCAGGGCTTCATGCATGCTAACTAAGCAAGTGCTCTACCAACTGAACTACATACATTCCTAGCACTCATTTTGTGCACCTGTTACTATTATTAATTAAATAAGCATTTGATGAATATTGGACTCCTCAGGCCTGTCAAGGACAGATAGATCTCTTGAGTCTTTCCACAGATAGTTTCAAAATGGCTACCCCATTGATCTGTCTCTTTGAACGGGGCCTTCCTCCACAGAGTTCCCAATTCTCTTGGGGGCTCTTTGAAGCCTGTTGCACCTAATGAGCTACCCTGGTGCCATTCTAACACAGAGGTGGAGGGTCTAAACATACGAAAGGCTCAGTGGGAGGGTCTGCTTAGAATACACAAGGACCTGGGTTCAATCCCCAGTACTGATAAATAAGCAAACGAACAAATAAGTCAGAATCTCATGTTGAACCTGGTGGAGCATGCCTGAAATACCAGAACACATGGTAAATGACAAGAGGATTAGGAGTTCAAGACCAGCCCAAGCTGTGAGACCTGATCTTAAAGCTCAGAGATTAATGGCTTGCCAAAGCTACCAAGAGCTGAGAGGAAGCCAGGTCTCTGTCACAAGCCAGGGTTTTTGCTCATGCTTGCTTCTAGGAAGTTTGTTTGTTGGTTAGTTTTTTCGAGACAGGGTTTCTCTGTGTAGCTCTGGCTGTCCTGGGACTTGCTCTGTAGTCCAGGCTGGTGTCCAATTCTGAGAGACCCTGCTAGGCAAGCACTGTATCAACTGAAAGATTTCTGCAGTCTGCCTCTCAGTTCCCACAACCCTTTTTTGAGACAAGGGTTACCACACCAAACTCCTTCAAGCTGGCTTTTAGCATTGTACTGAAACAGTCCAACTCCATCAAAGCTAAAATAGGCTCACAGTTACTCATGGTGTCCTTCATGTCTCTCATTATGGGGAAGGTTTGGTGGCCAACTCCATAGAAGAGAGGTGGGCAAACTTTTTCTGTAAATGATCAAAAAAGAAGTAATTGAGGTTTTGTAGGCCTCTGTCTCAATCTCAGTTCCTGAGCTCTGCCACTGTATCAGGAGAGCAGTCCTAGACTGCATTTAGCAAGTGAGCTAGCCTGTGCCCCAGGAGCAGTGTATGAGCACTGAAGTGAATGTTGAGACTTTTTCTCTTCATGTTGTGAACTGTTGTTCTTCCTTCCATTACTCCCCGACTATCTAAGAAACAGAAACGTCCAAGAGGCAGGAGGATCACAAGTTTGAGGCCAGCCTCAGTTATACGGTGAGTTCCACACCAGCCAGGAATGCACAGTAAGGAGACAATAAACACACAAATTCCACCACGTCCCTTTCAGCTTCCAGCCTGTAGGAGACTGTAGATCCCTGCTTCCGGGAGCTGGATCACTGACTTCAAGATTAGAGATATGAAAAGCCATTATTTCAGAGAGGACCCCAAGGACCACAGAAGGGAGGGTGCTGTAATCTCCTGCTGTACATTCCTTAGTAAGGAGTGGGGAAGGGCTTCCTGGTGATGGGCTAAGCAACCTTCGTAATTCTATTTTCTAGCCCTTAAAATGGGAACAATAGCAAACTGAATAAAAATGAGCACATGACCACTCCAAGGTACGGTTGAGGGGGGTTTTACTGTAGATGTGAGGAAGAGAACAGCCAGAGGCACCTGGAAGAGTCCAGAGCAGGGAGAGAAAGTAGACTGAACTTGGCCATGAAAAGAGAGAGATAGGAAGAGAGGAGGAGAGAAAAGAGAGAGCCAAAAGGGCAAAGAGGACCAAGAGCGTGTGTGGCCGAAATGGCAGGGTTATATGGAAAACAGAAGCTGGGGAACAGGCAGGGAAGGGAAGCCCCTGGGCTGGAGAGGCTTGGGGGACAAGGTATGTCAGCCAGGATGACTCTGTAATGTAACAGTACTTGTGAGTAGGGACTGAAGGAGCCTGGAGGCCAGCATAGACCTTGACATGCTAATAGGCACCATGGGCATATATTAATAGAGGAGCCATACGTCCCTTTTGCCAGAGATAAATTGAATGACTCCTTTCATCAAGTAGGGACTATCGTTTTTTGTTTGTTTGTTTTTTTCGAGACAGGGTTTCTCTGTGTAGTTTGGTGCCTGTCCTGGATCTTGCTCTGTAGACCAGGCTGGCCTTGAACTCACAGAGATCCGCCTGGCTCTGCCTCCCGAGTGCTGGAATTAAAGGCGTGCGCCACCACCGCCCGGTTAAGTAGGAACTATCTTAAGTCCCTGAAAGAATGCTGGCTTTTGTCTAAATACCAGACTAGACTTTGGGAAAAGTAATTTCTTGGGAGGTGACACAAATGTGAGAGAGAGAGAGAGAGAGAGAGAGAGAGAGAGAGAGAGAGAGAGAGAGAGAGAGAGAGAGAGAGAGAGAGAGAGAGAGAGAGAGAGAGAGAGAACCATATTTGAGTTCGAGACTAGGAGACTAGCCTGGTCTATAGAGCATATGAGAACAAGTTCTAGGACAGCCGGGACTACATAAACCCTGTCTCAATAAAGAAACAAAAAAGTGGAAACAATAGTTCCTCTTTAGGAAGTTGTTAGTAAGACTGAATGAGATAAGCGGTTAAAAATGTTTTATAAACTGCAAATGTGTATTTGCTGCCACACTGTAAGCTGCAGAGTTCGCACTGACTTTACTCCTCAAACCAGCGGTCTACAAAGCTAGGCGGGTCCCTGTCCCTTTAAATTCTTCCCAAGCGCCTTAAGAAGGCGGACAGATCCGCACATGCGCACTCCTCCCGGCCTGACGGTCGCCTTTCGGTTACAGCCTTCCCGCAGCTTGTAGCCAGGAGGTTAAAGGTCCTCCCACACAGAATTTACGCGCAAGCGTAAACTACGATTGGGAGCACTTTAATCTCGCAGGGAGCCCAGTCCTTTTTTCGCTCCTCCAGGCTCCGCCTCCCGCGGCCAATCAGCGGGCCTCGCCCTTTGCAATGACCAATGGCACTAGGCGTGGGGGCGTGGCTGGGCGTCCGGGGGCGCGGCCTGGCGCGGAGAGAAGCGGCGGGGCGAACCAGGGGCTCTAGTGAGCAACGCAGCCGGACGGAGGTCGCCGGCTGGCGGCTAGAGGAAGCGGCCCGGGCCCGGCGGTCCCCGAGATGTCACGATGGCTGTGGCCATGGTCGAACTGTGTGAAAGAGCGTGTCTGCCGCTACTTGCTTCAGCACTACTTGGGTCACTTCTTTCAGGAGCACCTCAGCCTAGACCAGCTCAGCCTGGATCTGTACAAGGGCAGCGTTGCCCTGCGGGATATTCACCTGGAGACCTGGGTGAGGAGCTTGCACAGCAGAGCCGGGATGGTGCGGAGGGAGGGAGCACGGCCACCGGAGGGTCCTCGAGGAAGGTTTGGGCTGGAGGACAGGCACTGTGTTTGGAGAGGCCAGTGGGTCCCGACCGCCTCCGCCAGGCCCCCTGGCTGGCCCTTCACTTCTTAACCAGAAACTAGGAGAGGAGTCCCTATCTTCGCCCCTCAAGGGGAGAAACAGGCTGGGGAATGGGGTGTCACTTGCCACCATTATCATATGGAGTTAAGGGGAGCTGGCTGGGGAAGGGGATTCTCGAGAGTTTGGGTGAGGGGAGCCCGGCAAGGGTTGTGACAGGGTTGGAACTGGGATAGTCAGAGGAGGCTTTGGGGGTTGTTAAGAGCCCTGTCAGGGGCACCTGTAGAAAATGTGTCCTGACCTCCTGACCCCTATGATCCTGGGCATAAAGGGTGGCGATCGCCCCCGGATGTGGATGTCAACAACAGCGTCATTGCCTGCCGTGTTGATCCACACCTCGTGGGACTGCTGCTGCTCTCTACTTCCTGCTTTGGGGAGAGTGGGAGGGACCTAGCTTGGGTTTGGGAGGGATTTGATTCCTGGCATAGCTACCTGAAGGGCAGCCCTCCAGGAAAGGTGTTGAGGTCTAGCCTCGGGCAGGCTGGGGGTGGGGCTAGGGGGTGGGATGATCTTCTGGAAGAAGATGCTTAGAAGGTCTGAGGCCTACTATGTGGAGTCAGGGGCAGGCTGCTGGGGGTGGCAGATGAGGGGCACTGACTCACAGCTCAGATGACTGGGGAGTAGCCAAGGAGCCACCAATTAGAGGCTCCAGCTAAGGGCTGGTATGGGGTCATCCTCCCAGCTCCACAGAGGCAGAATGGGCGTGTGTGGCCTGGCTTTCTCTTTTTTAGCTGCCCTCTGGGTTTGCAGCTCCCCTCTGGAAGAGCTAGAGGTGGGCCGTGCCGGGGAATAAATATGACTTGTAGCGTTGGTGGCATCTCCTAGTGGCCTGGTATAGGCGGCCTCTGACCTCTTACTTCAGCCTCTTAGGCCGCCCTGCATCTGGGCTCCCCCATTTTGTTTCCAGTTCCAGGAAACCTCCCTAGTTCTCTGTAATGCTCCTTTGTGTGTGTGTGTGTGTGTGTGTGTGTGTGTGTGTGTGTGTGAGTGTGAGAGAGAGAGAGAGAGAGAGAGAGAGAGAGAGAGAGAGAGAGAGAGAGAGAGAGAGAGAGAGAGAGAGATTCTCAGTGTAGCTTTTCGCCTTTCCTAGAACTCACTCTGTAGACCAGGCTGGCCTCGAACTCACAGAGACCTGCCTGCCTCTGCCTCCCGAGTGCTGGGATTAAAGGTGTGCGCCAACACTGCCCGGCCTAATGCTCCTGTTTTGGGGAGTTAATGGCATTGGCTGTCAGTCTTCTCCCTTGACAGCACAGGCACTTCACTTAACCCGACCCGCTCTCAGCTAGTCACCTTGCAGCCCCTACCCAGAAGGCTTTCAAAGAGACCACATGCCTAGGGACTAAGTTGAGTTGGGAAGCAAGGCCTGGGTCCCAGTCTCAGTTTTCATTGTACCTGACTAAGGTACACTGGAGTGACTAAGCCTAGGCCTCAGTTTCCCCATCCATGGATAAGAAATTTTGAGTCAGTCTCCTCTTGCTTCCTGGCTCTGGCTGTGTTTGTTTATTCAAGGGCCCAGCAGGTGTTTATTGAGGCCCTCTCTGGTACCACCCAGAGCACCTGGGGTCATAGAGAGAAGACCCAGTGACTCATGCCTTTAGGAGCTCCCAGGCTGGCAGGGAGGCAACCCTACCACAGACATTTCTATCCTGTGTCTCAAAGAAATGTACAGCTCCGCCGTGGGTCTAGGACTCAGGGCCCATGTGGCCTCAGGTCAACCTCTCTCCTGGACATTATCTCCTGAACTGTTTGCTTGCTGGGATGAGCACGGGTTGCTTGCTGCCCCCTGGACTGGGTCCCTCCACTTGATCTTGTGCCTGGAATGGGCCACCATCCTGTTCCCTCTGCCTGGCCGCTGGTCTTCACTTTTCAACTGTCCCATCCTCGGTGTGCCCTGCTGGGTTAGGTACAGGCTCTGCTCATCCCTTCCTGGTGCTTGTTCACTTCTGAAACTCAGCCTGGCCTTCTGAGACCCTGGCTACAACCTAGCCAGACTGGGAGATGAAGGCATTTATTACCTACATCTGAAGCCTCTGGTTGCCACAAGAAGGTGCTCAGTCTCATGTAGCCCAGGCTGGCCTCTAGCTCAAAATGGACAGCCTTGAACTTCTGATCTTCCAGTGTTGTAGAATATTATTTTAAGGTGTGTTACTTTTTTTTTTTTTTTTTTTTTTTTGGAGCTGAGGATCGAACCCAGCGCCTTGCACTTGCTAGGCAAGCGCTCTAACAAACTCTTTTTTTTTCTCGAGACAGGGTTTCTCTGTGTAGCTTTGCGCCTTTCCTGGATCTCGCTCTGTAGACCAGGCTGACCTCGAACTCACAGAGATCCACCTGGCTCTGCCTCCTGAGTGCTGGGATTAAAGGCATGCGCCAACACCACCTAGCAGTGTTACTTTTGTTTATGTTGCATTTGTTTAACTCTGTGAAGCTGTGTTACTTTGCCTGTCTAAAACACCTGATGGTCTAATAAAGAGCTGAATGGCCAATAGCGAGGTAGGAGAAAGGATAAGTGGGGCTGGCAGACAGAGAGACTATATAGGAGAAATCTGGGAAGAAAAAAAGGTAGCCAGAGAAGGAGGAGGACATTAGGGGCCAGCCACCCAGCAAGCCACAGAGTAAGATTTATAGAAGTAAGAGAACGGGAAAAGCCCAGAGGCATAAGGGTGATGGTATAATTTAAGATAAGAAAAGCTGGTTAGAAACAAGCCAAGCTAAGGCCAGGTGTTTATAAGAATAAGCCTCAGCCGGGCAGTGGTGGCGCATGCCTTTAATCTCAGCACTTGGGAGGCAAGAGGCAGGCGGATCTCTGTGTGAGTTCAAGGCCAGCCTGGTCTACAGAGTGAGTTCCAGGAAAGGCGCAAAGCTACACAGAGAAACCCTGTCTCGAAAAACCAAAAAAAATTTTATATATATATATATATATATATATATATATATATATATATATATATATATATATATATATATGTTTGGGTTGTGGATTTAGCTCAGTGGTAGAGCGCTGCCCTGGGTTCAATCCTCAGCTCAAAAAAAAAAAAAAAAAAAAAGAATAAGCTCCATGTGTGATTTATTTGGGGGCTGGGTGGCAGGCCCCCAAAGAGCAAAAACAGACAACTTTGCAGCCTCTGCTTCCCTGGTGTTAGGATTACAGATGAGTCTTCCCATATCCAGCTCCTCTGTTGGAGATGGGACACAGCACTCAACCAACTGTAGACCAGGCTGGCCTGGATCTTGAGACGATTCCTCTGCCTCCTGAGTGCTGTGATTAAAGGCATGCCAGCCACCACGCCCAGCAGTAAATGAAGTTTTGAACCTAACAGAGAAGGAAACTTTAGCTGGCCCAAAGGGTTGAGCAGTTGGGTGAGGTGAAAACAGGTCAGGACCAAAGGGAAGGCCTTATAAATAGCATAAAGAAGGATGGTCATACCAAGGTTTTCTCCAAGACAGTGGCTGTGCAAGACTGTGACAGGTAGCCATATTTGGAGTTTCAGTGAGCTGACTTACCTTGCCTCTTGCCCAGTCTGTGAACGAGGTTCTGAGGTCGATGGAGTCACCACTGGAACTGGTGGAAGGCTTTGTGAGTTCCATCGAGGTGGCTGTCCCCTGGGCTGCACTTCTCACTGACCACTGCACTGTGTGCGTATCAGGCCTCCAGCTTGTCCTACAGCCCCGCCAGGGACCAGGTGAGGGCAGGGCAAGACCAAGGGTGGGAAGTTGCTGGGAATGGGCCCAGGAGCTATCTGGGTCTTTCTACCCTGAATCCCTGTTCTTTCCCACAGGACCAGGGGCTGCAGACTCTCAGAGTTGGGCCTCATGCATGACCACGAGCCTGCAGCTGGCCCAAGAGTGTCTGCGTGAAGGGCTACCTGAACCCTCAGAACCACCACAGCCCCTGGAGGGGCTGGAAATGTTTGCACAGACCATTGAGACTGGTGAGCAGGCCCCTGCTGCTCGTCTGTTCTTGGGCCCTCCACACTCTACAGGACCAGGGCCCTGGATAAATGCATGGCTGCCACTTTTTCACCCAGAGTGGCAGGAACTTATCTTGCTTCCCACGGCACCATCTAACTCTAGACACTCCTTCATAGTGCTTCGGAGGATCAAGGTGACCTTTCTGAACACCGTTGTGAGGGTGGAGCATTCGGTGGGTGATGTGGAACATAACGTGGCCGTGGAGGTCCGGGTACAGAGGTAGGTAAAGGGAATGAGGGAAGATAAGCACCTCTACCCATTCTGAGCCAGGCTTCTAGGCAGTGGCAGGGTAGGGCAGGGTTGGGGAGACTGGGGATGCGGGCCCTGCTGAGAGCCTGCACTGGTACCTCGGACCAGGAGGTACAGGCCTAAAATAACCGAGTCTAAGGACTCTGAGACTCAGGGAAGCAGAGCTAGTTGAGTTTCCAAGATGGAGGCCAGGCTCCTCAGTTCCATGCCCCTAGAGCAGCTTTAAAGAGGGGCTTCTGACCTGCGATTGTCTAGACAAGGCCGGACCCTTCACTCCCCAGACTGGAGTACTGTGATGAAGCAGTGCGGGACCCAAGCCAGGCGCCCCCTGTGGACGTGCACCAGCCACCTGCCTTTCTGCACAAGCTGCTGCAGCTGACCGGGGTCCGCCTGCACTTTGAGGAGCTGCCCCCCCAGGCGGACCCCCCCGAACCCCCTGTGCAGATTGGCAGCTGCACGGGGTTCATGGAGCTCATGGTGAAGCTCAAGCAGAACGAGGTCTTCCCGGGCCCCAAGGTGAGTCCCTGCGGAGTCGGACCGTCCAGACCCTTCCCGAGGGGCCCCAGGCCAGGAGGAGGAGGAGCCAGGTATATCGGGTCATGCCTGTAATCCCAGCATTCAGGAGCCTGACAGAGGCTGCTTTCAGCTCAACTCCAGCCTAGACTACAGAATAATTTCAGGTTTCTTTTTTTTTTTTTTTTTTTTTTTTTTTTTTGGTTTTTTCGAGACAGGGTTTCTCTGTGTAGCTTTGTGCCTTTCCTGGAACTCACTTGGTAGTCCAGGCTGGCCTCGAACTCACAGAGATTCGCCTGGCTCTGCCTCCCAAGTGCTGGGATTAAAGGCGTGCGCCACCACCGCCCGGCTTCTTTTTTTTTTTTTTTTTTTAATCCCAGCACTTGGGAGGCAGAGCCAGGTGGATCTCTGTGAGTTCAGGCACCAAAACTACACAGAGAAACCCTGTCTTGAAAAACCAAAAAAAAAAAAAAGGTGTACCCCATCACCGCCTGGCTTAATTCCAGTTCCTGCAATGGGGATGGGGGGAATGTTGCTATCTTCTTTGTGACTGAAAAAACAGACTCTGAAAGATCAGGTTGGCCAAGTCTGTGAGCTGCTTGATAGCAAATTTCACATTACAGCTGGTATCTCATGCCCCCAGGGTATGAGTAGGTGGGTTGCTCTTCTTGGGCTAGGTGACATGTAAGGGCTCCACGCTGTCCATTTGGTTCCCAGTTGGAGGTATCCGGACAGCTGGGCTCCATGCACCTGCTCTTGACCCCACGCCAGCTCCAGCAGCTTCAAGAACTGCTCAGTGCCATCAACCTTGCAGGTGAAGCCGCTGGGTTCTGGGTGGCAGGTGGGGTGAGCTAGGGGTAACCATTAGGCTACACTGAAACACTGTTCCTACAGACCCAGGAGGCTTGGCTGACAGGCTGAACAAGAGCCGCCCACTGGGTGCTGAAGACCTGTGGCTCATTGAGCAAGATCTGAACCAGCAGCTACAGGCGGGTGCTGTGACTGAGTCCCTCAGTCTACACCCCGTCACCAACCCCCTCAATTTGGACAGCACTGGTGGGTGCCAGGCCCTTGCAGGTTGAAGGGGCAGTGTGTGCCAGTGCAAGAGCTGGGGGGCCCAGCCTATCTGTTCCTGATTGCCCCTCACCTCACCCCCAGACCTCTTCTTCTCCATGGCTGGCCTCACAAGCAGTGTGACCTCGGCTGTCTCTGAGCTCTCTATGTACAGCGTAGACCTGGGCTCCTCTGTTCACAGTAACATGACCTTCCACCGACCCTCTACCCCAGCCCACTCCGGTGGTAAGTTGACCCCTTAGTCGCTTATTCCAGGGGCAAGATGGGATGGAAGGAGCCTCAGGATGGGGGGTGTGTGTCAGATGTATGCAGGAGGTCTCAGTGATGCCTGTAGACCCACCATCCTTGGGGTTCCCGGCTCCTAACTCAGGGGAGGCTGGTGAGGCAATATGTACAATCTAGGTCTCTTTCTTTCTTTCTTTCTTTCTTTCTTTCTTTCTTTCTCTCTCTCTCTCTCTCTTTCTCTCTCTTTCTTTCTTTCTTCCTTCCTTTCTTTCTTTTAAATTTATTTAGTTTGTATTTTATGTATGAACACTCTATCTGCACGTATGCCTGCATGCCAGAAGAGGACATCAGATCTATTATAGATGGTGGTGAGCCACCATATAGTTGCTGGGAATTGAACTCAGGATCTTTGGAAAAGCAGTCAGCAGTGTTCTTAACCGCTGAGCCATCTCTTCAGTCCACAGTCTAGGTTTCTTAGTGAATGCTTTGGCCAGGAACTCCAGCTCTTTGGACTCAGTTCCCCTTTCTACAAAAGGGCACAGTGAAGATCAGACTGTATGTTTTAGTTAGTAGTTAAGTGTGTGGATCAAAGACTGGTATAGGTGCTTTACCACTTCGACTGACCCTTCTAACACCTTCAGAGGATTAGATTGAGCCTGGTCAGAGGGCCTGGCATACAAGAGGAACTAGGGGTTCTTCCAGGGACATGTGACACAACGAATTGGGTCTCCCATAGCCCAGTTTAGCCAGTTTCTTCCTCCTCCTCCTCCTCCTCCTCCTCCTCCTCCTCCTCCTCTTCTTCCTCCTCCTCCTCCTCCTCCTCTTCTTCCTCCTCCTCCTCTTCTTCCTCCACCTCTTCTTCCTCCTCCTCCTCCTCTTCCTCTTCTTCCTCCACCTCTTCTTCCTCCTCCTCTTCTCCTCCTCTTCCTCTTCTCCTCCTCTTCCTCTTCTTCCTCCCCCTCCTCTTCTTCCTCCTCCTCCTCTTCTTCCTCCTCCTCATCCTTCTAGACAAGGTCTCACTTATGTAGCCCTGGCTGGCCTGGAATTACCTATATAGACCAGACTGAACTTGAACTCACAGAGATCCACCTGACTGCCTGACTCTGCCTTCTAAGTGCTGGGATTAAAGGTGTGTGCCACCATGCCCAGGCTAGCCAGGGTTTCTCCAACCCTCTGCTCAGTGGCCAACTCTGACTCCATTTAAGATACCCAGGAGCCCCTGCTAAGGCCTCTGTTCCCCCAGGCAAGACGGCCCCAGCTCCTCTTCCGGATACCATGCGCCCTGACTCACTGCTGAAGATGACCTTGGGAGGTGTGACCCTGACCTTGCTTCAGACAGCTGCCCCATCTTCAGCACCACCTGACCTCACCACCCACTTTTTTGCTGAGTTTGATGCTGCCAAAGATGGGCCCTTCGGCTCCCGAGACTTCCACCACCTCCGGCCACGCTTCCAGAGGGCCTGCCCTTGTAGCCATGTCCGGTACATGCCACAGCCCAAGTCAGGAACCACCAGGGAACACCCAGAGCCCACAACTCACCCCCTGAAGCTTGTATTCTTGCCCACAGACTAACAGGCACAGCCGTGCAGCTGTCCTGGGAGCTGCGGGCTGGCGGCCACGGGCGCAGGACGAGCAGCACGGAAGTGCACTTCGGGCAGCTGGAGGTGCTGGAGTGCCTATGGCCCAGGGCCACCTCAGAGCCAGAGTACACAGAGGTGAGGGTGGAGGAAGGGCCGGGGGGTCAGGCGGGCACCAGGCCAGCCTGAACTTGTTTACTTTGTATGTTCTCGTGTAGATCCTGAGCTTCCCCAGTCACTTGGGCTCCCAAGCCTCAGCTCGACCCTGTGCCCACCTTCGCCACACACAGACCCTGCGCCGGGTGCTCAAGGTAACCAGTCCCTGTCCGAGCCAGACTGCCTCTCTCTCTTCAGGGTCCTTGCTTATCTGTCCTTGTTCTGACCTTGCTATTACTGTGGCCTGATTTCCCCTTCCCTGCCTATGTTGAACCTATAAGGTTGACAAAGGCAAGCGCTGGTGTCTTTGGTTGTCTAAGCCAGCATGATCGGGGTGTAATGGCACAGGCTTCTCGTCCCAGGGTTTGGGAAGCTGAGTGAGGCAGAAAGATAGGAAGTTGAAGGCCTGCCTGAGCTACAGATAGAGTTCAAGGCCAGGCCAGTCACCTCAATGAGGTCCTGTCTCAAAATGGTAAAAAGGAGCTGGGGCAGCACTGGTCCCTAGCATTGCAGGATGTTTAAAGCCCTCTTCTGTCCCCTGCTGTGGCTCCTGGCCCCCAGCTTCTCTCCCACCATTGGGAAGCTTGTTTTGGTTTGTGGGAGCCCCTTCCTACCCTGACCTCACTCACCACAGCCCTTGCTGACCTAATCACCTTACCCCCCTAACCAGAGCCGGTCCCGGCGCTCCGTTGCCTGCCATTGCCACTCAGAACTGTCCCTGGACCTAGCCGACTTCCAAGCTGATGTGGAGCTGGGGTCCCTGGACCGACTTGCTGCCTTGCTTCGTCAGACCACCACACCCTCTGAGCCACCTGCTGGCCTGCTAGTGAGCTGCCCGGCCGGGTCTGCACTGGGGTGGGAAGCAGGCACTTAAGTTCCATTCGGCCCGCTGTGACAGCTCTGACCTCCAGCCCTTCCACAGACAGAGCCCCCACAGGCCACTGAGCAGCAGACCGTGTTTCGGCTCTCAGCACCCCGGGCCACCCTGAGGCTACGCTTCCCCATCCCAGACCTACGGCCTGAGCGGGATCCCTGGGCTGGCCAGGCTGTGCGGGCCGAGCGGCTTCGACTGGAGCTGAGTGAGCCCCAGTTCCGCTCAGAGCTCAACAGTGGACCCGGCCCCCCAGCTCCCACCCGCCTAGAACTTACCTGCTCAGACCTGCAAGGTAAGGATGGCCAGGGACCAGCTGGGCAGAGGCCTGGGCCCCTTGGAGATGTGGTTTGAGATTACAGAAGGGTCTAGGTTACAGTTGGAGCTGACCCCAGCACAGGCAGGGAGGCCCCTTTATCCCAGAGACACTGACATTGACCCAGCAATGGGGAGGAAACGAAAAGAGGCAGCGGGCTGGAGAGATGGCTCAGCGGTTAAGAGCACTGACTGCTCTTCCAGAGGACCCAGGTTCAATTCCCAGCACCCACATACATGGCAGCTCACAGCTGTCTGTAACTCCAAGATCTGACACCCTCACACAGACAGACAGGCAGGCAAAATACCAATGCAAATGAAATAAAAGTAAATAAATTATTAAAAGAAAAGAGGCAGCAGTGAGACCCTGTTCTCTCTGTCCCCTCCAGGAATCTATGAAGATGGAGAGAAGCCACCTGTCCCCTGCCTGCGAGTCTCCAAAGCTCTGGATCCCAGGAGCACTGGGTCCAAGTACTTCCTACCTCAGTAAGTGGAGTGCTAGAAGGGGCAGCTGGAGAGAAAGGATCTGCTGGTGTTGGTGGCAGGCCACTAACAGGCCTGTGTCCTGGCAGGGTAGTTGTGACCCTGAACCCCCAGTCCAGTGGCACACAATGGGAGACAGCCTCCGAGAAAGGCCGGGACCTAGAGTTATCCACTGAGAGTCCATGCGAGCTGCGGCAGCCTGAGCCCTCGCCCTTCTCCTCCAAGCGGACCATGTACGAGACTGAGGAGGTGAGGAGCATCTCCTGTTCTGGGTAACAAGGGACTCTGAAGCACCCACCCCTGCCCAGGGTAGGGAGAGAAGCGCACCAGGAGCAGGTCCTTCAGGCACCAAGATCAGGACCCTGGCCACCTCAGGCATCTAATACCAGGGGTACACTTGGGCCTCGGGACCCTCTTCTGAAGTTGACGGGCATGAGTGCTAAGTGTGAAGCAGGGAAGAGCCTGGGTGGGGCAGGACCGCCTGGGTTCTAGACAGCTCTGCTCCCTGCCGGCTCGTGTGTTTCCTCCTCTGGAATTGCTGTCTTGAAGGCAATTGCAGGGATTCACATTCATGAAGTCTTTAGAGCATGGGGGAATGCTTGGGCACTGTGTCCCAGATGAACATCACCCACCCACCAGGAGAGACGGGCACCAATGGATAGAATGATGGAGGGACTAACCAGTGAATAGATAGATGGATGGATGAATGACTGAATCTCCAATTCTGAAGCCAGAGACAGGCCCAGGCAGGTCTCCGGGCTGACTTTCCTCACCTGTCTAGATGGTGACCCCTGGAGACCCTGAGGAGATGAGGACATTCCAGAGCCGGACATTGGCGATGTCCCGCTGTACCCTGGACGTGGTCATGCCCAGTGCCCACATCTTCCTGCCCAGCAAGGAGGTCTATGAAAGCATCTACAACAGGTGGAGACCTGGGCTGGCCTGGGCTGGGCTGGGCTGGGCTGGGCTGGGCTCGGCTCAGCTCACAGCCCTGTCCTCTCTTACCTCTGCCGTTACTGCTCCCGTGTCAGGATCAACAATGACCTGCTCATGTGGGAGCCTGCAGACCTGCTTCCCACGTCCACCACTGCCACTCGGCCGCCTGGCTCAATGGGGTTCAAGATGTGCAAGTCGGCCTTCAAGCTGGGTACGAGAGGAATGCTGGGCAGACGGGAAGGGGGGGTCCTGGTACGGGCAAGGCTGGGCCAGCCCTCCACATCTCCTTCCCACCCGGCCAACCTGTTCACTCAGACTCAGACTCGGATGAAGAAGACACACAGTTCTTCTCGATGGCATCGGGTGCCCCTCAGACTCCTGCCCCCGAGCCTTCCCCTCGTCAGTCCCAGAGCACCTTCTCCACACTAGTGACAGTCCTGAAGGGTCGGGTCACCGCGCTCTGTGAGGCTAAGGTGAGGCAGCCCAGTTCCAGAGAGTTCCTCTTGTACAGCCAGACAAGCCTGCCAACTTCAAGTTAGGAACTGAGAGGGCAGAAAGCATAGAGGGCCAGCAGCACCCACTGCCACCGTCTAGCTACTCACCCATACAACCCTCCAGCTGTCAGCCTCCTCCCAGCGTTTCTCCATGTAGAGCATGAGGCCCACAGCAGCGGGAGGCGGGGTGCGTGTCCTTCCCCGTCAGCTAGCAGCACATGGCGCAGACCTCCAGGGAAGCCTGGAAGGAGCTGGAGCTGCCTCAGGCTAGGACTCCAAGAGGCCCCTGGCTCTGGGTGTTAGCAATGCCAGATGCAGGGGTAAAGCTAAATATGTGCACATCTGCAGGGTGAGACAGGGAAGCGGCCGGATGTCACTCACGGGGAGCTGGTACTAGATGTGGAGCAGGGCACCCTCTTCAGTGTCGCCCAGTACCGTGGCCAACCAGGGCTTGGCTACTTCTGCCTGGAAGCTGAAAAGGCGACACTCTACCATCAAGGTGTGGGGGCCGCTGCAGTATATATCAGGCTGGGGCAGGGAGGTTCAGGAGGGCTGTGGGCTGTGAATTGGGTGGTCAACAGCCTCAACAGGACTCACGAGATTCCTCCTCAGCTGCCATTGAGGACTACCTGCTGCCCACTCACCTGGAACTACCCAGCTTTGCTCCCCCAGCTCAGCTGGCTCCAACCATCTACCCATCAGAGGAAGGGGTGACAGAGCGGGGAACCTCGGGCCGCAAGGGCCAGGGCCCCCCCATGCTGTCTGCAGCCGTCCGAATCCACCTGGACCCCCACAAGAACGTCAAGGTATGGATTCCTCAGCTGCTCACCTGCCCACTTGACCTGGGGGCAACTGCCTCCTTGGTGCACACTGGAGCTGGGTCCCCACGCTCCCTCCTGACTGACTGCACCTTCTTCCCCAGGAGTTTTTGGTGACGATAAGGCTGCACAAAGCCACTCTACGCCACTACATGGCCCCACCTGGGCAAAGCTGGCACTCCCAGGTGAGCAAAGTACCTGGGAGGTCACATGGCCCCGTGACCCTGGACTTCTGATTTGGGCAAGCAGGTCAAACATGGGCTGAAGAGGCCAGTGTGAACACTACAGACTGGACTGGAGCTGGCCTTGGTCAGAGCTCCTGACAAGGGGTGTGGTGGATGGCTGATGGGCCATGGGCAGGGTGTCAGGGTGGTATCAGAGGAAAGGTCACTTTGTTTTCACTGTCGCCCCCCCCCATCCCCCGTCCTCACCCTGTAGCTGTTGGACTTCTTGGACGTCCTGGATGATCCTGTGCTGGGCTACCTGTCTCCAACAGTCATCACCATTCTACACACACACCTGTTCTCCTGTGCGGTGGACTACAGGTACCCAGGCTGGGGGGCTAGGGGATACAGGGTCAGAGGCCAGCCTCAGATGGAAGGAACCTGCTCCAGCCCGAGTCTGCCCCTCAGGCCCCTCTACCTCCCTGTGCGAGTCCTCATCACGGCTGAGACCTTCACCCTCTCCAGCAACATTGTCATGGACACTTCTACCTTCCTGCTCAGGTATGCAGGCTGACCCAGACCTGGTCTATCCCACACTCAGCTGGGCTGCGGCCAGCTTCCTGCTGCCTGTCTACCCAGGGCCTCTTGGGACCATCTGTGTTTGGGGTGATGGTGTCCCATATTCTCACATGTCCTCAGGAATGTGAGTTGTCTCCACTTCCACCCAAAATCAGACTGGAGCCTGGTGTCATGGGTCTGTGATCTCGCTTCTGGGAGTTCTAAAAGTACACAAAAGGATGGAGAGCTAGAGTATAGTGCAACCCAGCGTGAGGTACGGCTCCACACAGCACCAGAAAGGAAGGAGCTGTAGTACAGTGCCTACTGGGAACATTTAGATTAAAAAACAAAGGTTTTTTTTTGTTTTTTGGTTTTTCAAGACAGAGTTTCTCTGTAGCTTTGGAGCCTGTCCTGGATCTCACTCTGTAGGCTGTCAAGCTGGTTTCGAACTCACAGAGATCCACCTGCCTCTGCCTCCCAAGTGCTGGGATTACAGGCGTGCGCCACCACCGCCCGGCCAAAAAACAAAGTTTTTAAAACTTATTTTAGTGGTGATGACAATTTAACCCAGAGCCTCGTGTGTGCTCTACCAAGAACTCTACCAACGGAGCTACATTGCCAGCCTACATAGTTTAAAAATACACTAGGTGGGTATGGTGGCACAAGCCTAAGATCCCAGCAGGAGGTCGCGAGAGGAAGGAACAGGAGTTCAGACACAAGCCGGTACTGGGGAGTAGGTGTGTGGTGCCAGCTCCTTAGGAAGCTGAAGCGAGGGAATCCTGCCTGGACGACTTAGTGAGACTGCCTCAAAAACTAGACGGTGTGCCCTGTGTCCAGTCCCTAGTACCCAGATGGCTAGAACACAGGCCCTGTGTTCAGTGAATCCCTAGTACTAGATGGATAGACAGATGAACAGACAGATAATGCTGTAGGGGGTGGGGAAAAGGGCACCCGCCACACACCGGGAAGTCCAAGTCCACTGCAGAATTAGAAAGGCTTTGAGTGTTGTAAGTCCCATGGGAGTAAGGACCTGCAGGGTCTTCCCAGGCTCCCTGTGACTGTCAAGGGACAGTGCTGAGACTGTCGAGGTCCCATCACTGTAGCTCAGGCGCCTGGACCTCTGCCCATTGCCACCAGGACCCCTCCCGCCCCTCTGCCCGGCTCCCACCGAGCTGCCGCCTGCAGTGGCTCCCGGGCCCTTCTCAGCCCTGTTCCCCACCAGGTTCATCCTTGACGACTCCGCCTTGTACCTGTCCGACAAGTGTGAGGTGGAGACCCTGGATCTGCGGCGAGGTGGGCAGGGCCTGGGTTGCGCTCCCCCAACACTGAGGGGACAAGCCCCTGACACACTCAGAGCAGCCAGATGTCACCCAGCTGCTGGCCTGTTCCCAGCTACACATTCCTGCCTTTGCTTGCACACCTGCACACAGATGTACTAGACACCCTGGATTCTTCCCCTGGTGGTGGGTAGTGTGGGGCAGGGTAGACGGAGACCATGAGACCCTTGTGCCCTCTGCCTCAGATTATGTGTGTGTCCTGGACATCGACCTCCTAGAGCTTGTAATCAAAACCTGGAAGGGCAGCACTGAGGGCAGACTGGTAAGTGACTGGCACCAGAGGTCAAAGGAGCCTCGGGAGGGTCACAGTGCATGCCCTGGCCTTACCAGGCTACTATTAGTGTCCTCCAGGGGAGGGCCAGGTCCCTGTGAGTGTCCTTCCAACTCACTGAGGTCATCAGAGGGCACCTGTAGGCAAGACAGAGGTGGGACCCAGGGAGACAGCCACTGTTGGTGCCAGTTTTTCTCATCTTCATGGTGAGATAACAGGTCCTGTATCACTAGGCTGAAGTCTGGGGCAGGGGTGGGTGGGTACCCTGGAGGGGGGGTACTTTCATCAGTTGTCTGGGATGTCTACATATTTGGTCAGTGAGATACTGCCTCAGCTGACCAAACAGGAGAAGATCCCCTTTGCTCTCCCTCCCTCTATGTGGGAGACAGAGCTGAGGTGCCCTGTGGGATGGGGAGCCTGGCATGTGGTGGCTCCTGTGCCAACCATGGCCCACTACCCACAGAGCCAGCCGCTGTTCGAGCTGCGCTGCTCCAACAATGTGGTGCACGTGCACAGCTGTGCTGACTCCTGCGCCCTGCTCGTCAACCTGCTCCAGTACGTAACCAGCTCTGGTGACCTGCACCCCCCACCCCGGCCCTCCAGCCCCACGGAGATCGCTGGCCAGAAGGTACAGGTGAGGCCTGGCCACTTAGGCTACCAGAGCTCGGCCAGGCCCCTCTCTTTACACAGACACAAGGCCTGGATAGGAGGCGCCCTGGAGCTACCCCTTCTGGGGCTCACTCCTGCCCCTTCCCTTTCCTGGCCCAGCTCTCGGAGAGCCCTGCTTCCCTGCCCTCATGCCCTCCAGTCGAGACAGCCCTCATCAACCAGCGAGACCTAACTGATGCCCTTCTGGATACTGAGCGGCGTAGCCTGCGGGAGCTGGCCCAGTCATCAGGTCGGTGAGGGTGCTCTAGGGACAGCAGACCGATCGGGAGCCCTCAGCCGCATCTTCTCACACTGGCCGCTTTCTCCCATAGGTGGCCCCCTTCCTCAGGCCTCCCCTGTCTCCGTTTATCTGTTCCCTGGTGAACGGAGTGGGGCCCAGGCCCCTTTGCCTCCTCCTGGGGGCTCTCCTCATACCTTGGAGTCCTGTTCTGAGGCAAAGGAGCATGAAAAGGAAGAGGAGGGGGACGGAGAGACCCTGGACAGTGATGAGTTCTGCATCCTTGACGCCCCCGGCCTAGGCATCGCGGTGTGTGTTGGGATGGGGGTCCTGAATGCTCAGGTGGCTGCTCAGCCCTTCTAGAACTCTTGGGTAGGAAAAGCAGCCAGGAAGCAGCCTTGGCTCCAGGCTAAAGGAACAGGTGGAAGTCTAAAAGAGGGAGGAGACACAATACCCTACCTAGACAGAGGATAGAGGAAGAAGAGGGCCAGGTAGCAGAAGGGGTACCATGTAACTGCAAGGGCTAGTGGAATGTCCAAACTCCTTGAGGTTCTAGCTGACAGGACCATCAGGAGCAAAGACCCCTCCGACAGACCACCCAGACACAGCACGGGCTGGGAGTCCAGGAGGGCAGAGGAGAGGGAAGCAAAGGGGCGGTGCGGGGCTGACCACTGCTTTGTCAGACCTTTTTGCTTGGCTCTTTCCTGTCAGCCTCGAGATGGGGAGCCCATTGTGACACAGCTGCACCCAGGCCCCATCATTGTGCAGGACGGACACTTCTCCCAGCCTCTGGGAAGCACCGACCTGCTGCGGGCACCTGCCCACTTCCCAGTGCCCAGCAGCCGTGTGGTACTGCGGGAGGTCTCCTTCGTCTGGCACCTCTATGGGGGTAGAGACTTTGGCCTTCACCCTACTTACAGGTTAGAGGCATGTGGGTGGCAATTAGTGGCATTAAGATCTGGGCATAGCCTAGCTATGGCTTCCAGCAACTGGCAACCTCAAGCTTCATGCATATCTGACCTTGAGTTTGTCCTTGCCCTGTGCTGAGGTTGAGGAGAGCAGATGTTTCCTCAGAGTTAGCTTGTCCCCATGTGTCTTTTCTCAGAGCAAGAGCTGGCTTCACAGGCCCCAGGGTCTCCCCTTCCCGCTCCTCTGGTCCCAACCGGCCCCAGAACTCTTGGCGTACCCAAGGTGGCATTGGACGGCAGCAC
Organism: Peromyscus californicus insignis; assembly: GCF_007827085.1. Lineage (NCBI taxonomy): Eukaryota > Metazoa > Chordata > Mammalia > Rodentia > Cricetidae > Peromyscus > Peromyscus californicus. Next base: position 54,519,871 of record NW_026294562.1, on the reverse strand, counting down.
CAGGTCCTCATGGAGATCCAGCTCAGCAAAGTGAGTGCAAGGCTGAGTGAGGGGGTGAACACAAGTGAGCTCTGGGGAGAGAGACACTGGCAGATAGTGCAGGGTAGTGGCGTGTGATGATGGATTCCTGAGGGATTGGATAGCAAGAGCCACAGGTCTACGAGAAAGATTGTGAGTGGTCCAAAGGGCTTGTGCCCCAGAGGGTGTTAAGGGTCCCAGGTTTTTAGAGCGACCCATTTGGTACTGAGCAAGCATGGCAACAGAAGACGGAACATGCGCGGCTGTCAGTAGCCGGGAGGGCTCAGAAAACAGCATCCTGGCAGTAGCTAGCAGACCTGGGGGGAGCCAGAAGCATCCAGAAAGAGAGGGTGGAAGTCAGTCAGCCACACAGTAAGTCCTCCACACAAGGACAGGTGTGGAGGGGAAGTCAACCCCCAGGACGGGAAGCAGAGCATGCCTCCCTGGGTATGGAGCCATCGGGGCAGAGGGAAGGCGTTTAGAGGTACAGGACGGGCCTCAGCAGTGTCTGACAAGGTGGGCCTCTCTACTTTAAGTGGAACAAAGGCTGTGGGAATGTCGGATGGGTGGGGACAGGTCAAGTTTAGTGTGGCCAGGTTGGTGCCAGTAATTTAGCTGGATTAGCAGCAAAGTATGGACCCAACTCCGGCCTCTTCTACCCACAGGTGAGCTTTCAGCATGAAGTATACCCAGAAGAGTCAGCCACAGGTGGAGGCCCTGGCCAGGAGCTGGAGGAGCGGCCACTGTCCCGCCAGGTGCTCATTGTTCAAGAACTAGAGATCCGAGACCGGCTTGCCACCTCCAAGATCAACAAATTCCTTCATTTGCACACGAGTGAACGACTGCCAAGGCGCACACACTCTAACATGGTGAGAGTGTGCCTGGTGTGGGCAGCCTCCTTCCCGTAGACCCTCCTGAAGGGGCTGTATGTCGGGGGACAGAGCCCAGGCTCAGTGGAGGGAACAGCTTGGGCAGAGGCAAGGTTGATGGCAGTTGGGAATGGGGTTCCCAAAGCCCGGCAGTTACCCAGTTTATCCTCTGCCATCAGCTTACCATCAAGGCGCTGCATGTGGCTCCCACCAGCAGCCTGGGAGGGCCAGAGTGCTGTCTTCGAGTCTCCATGATGCCTCTGAGGCTCAATGTGGACCAGGTGAGTAGATGGGCAAGGGCAGAGCCCAGCGTGGTCCCCTCCCCATCTCCAGACCCTGGATCTGACCCAGACCTCTTCCTACAGGATGCCCTCTTCTTCCTCAAGGACTTTTTCACCAGCCTAGCAGCTGGCATCAACCCCATGGTGCCAGGGGACACTTCTGCTGAGGGTGAGAGGCCAGAGCAGGGAGGGGAGTCTGGATCCTGGCTGCCTCCAGCCATTCTCCGTTCCATCCTGGGTCTGTGACTTCTCTTCCTTCAGCTAACCGAGAAACCCACAGCCGGCCCAGCAGCCCCCAGGAAGGGCAGTCTGAGGCTCCAGAGACAGTAAGCAGCCCTCCGGAGGCCCCAGGCAGTGGCCACAGCTCCTCCGAGCCACAGCCCATCTACTTCAGGTAGGGAAGAGGGCTCTGAGCCAGGCTGTCTGCCAGCCAGGTCAGTGACCAGGTCAGTGACCAAAGACCCCCCTTTCCCTACCTTCTTCCCCCTCAGGGAGTTCCGCTTCACATCCGAGGTGCCCATCTGCCTGGATTACCACGGCAAGCATGTCACCGTGGACCAGGTGGTGAGTGCTACCATCAGGCAGGCTGTGTGAGCCACTCTTCAGGTCCAGAGTGTGGGACAAAGATTCAGTATATATCCCAAAACATGCGCACACACCCTGTCCCTCCTCCCGACAGGGCACTTTCACAGGACTCCTCATTGGCCTGGCCCAGCTCAACTGCTCCGAACTGAAGCTCAAGAGGCTTTGCTGCCGGCATGGGTGAGCCCCTCGCCCGCCCCCTTGGGGGGTCTACAGCCCTCCCCCTGCTGTTTCTCATGGGTTGCATGGTCCTGGCCAAATCCCTTCTCAGGCCTCAGTTTCTCCTTTGTAGTAGGCTATTGTTACTCCACACTCTGGAGCAGGGAGGGGTGCTCACAGTTCTTGTTTTGGAGGTACCCAGCCACACTTGTCCCTCATCCTTGCCTCCCTTCCAGTCTCCTGGGTGTGGACAAGGTGCTGGGCTATGCCCTCAATGAATGGCTGCAGGACATCCGCAAGAATCAGCTGCCTGGCCTGCTGGGAGGTGTGGGCCCGATGCACTCGGTTGTGCAACTGTGTGAGTGTCTGCTTTTGAGAAGTGTCTTTTTACAGAACAAATATAGATGAAGGGAAGTGAGGAAAATTCCCCGGGGCGGGGGGGGGGGGGGGGGGGGGGGGGTTCCAAGGGAAGACTGCATTTTTTAAAACAATTCCATTTATTCTATGTATATGTGGGTGGTTGCATGCATACATGCCACAGAGCATACGGAGGTCAGAGGACAGCTTACAGGACTCAGTTCTTCCTTCTACCTTGTGAGTCCTGGATGTTGAACTCACGTCAGCAGACCTGGTGGCAGGGACCTCTACCTGCTGAGCCATCTTGCTGGCCCTCCTGTTTTATTTGATTTTTGAGGCAGAGTCTCACTATGTAGTGCTGGCTGTCCTGGAACTCACTATGTAAGTCAGGCTATCCTCGAACTCACAGAGGTCCTCCTGCCTCTGCCTTCCAAATGCTGGGCTTAAAGGGCACTGGCATCCTATTTTATTTTATTTTATTTTATTTATTTATTTATTTTATTTTTTTTTGGTTTTTCGAGACAGGGTTTCTCCGTGTAGCTTTGCGCCTTTCCTGGAACTCACTTGGTAGCCCAGGCTGGCCTCGAACTCACAGAGATCCGCCTGGCTCTGCCTCCCGAGTGCTGGGATTAAAGGCGTGCGCCACCACCGCCCGGCTCTATTTTATTTTTTGAGACAGAGTCTCATGTAGCCCATGCTAGGATCACAGGCATATGGTACCACACTTGGCTTGTGCCATCAAGCCCAAGAACTCTTGAAACTGCACTTGAACTCAAGGAACTGTGTCATGTAGCTGTATTCCCAGCACTGGGGAGGCAGAGGCAGGAGGATTGCTTGTTGGTTCATGAACAGCCTGAATGGGGCTAGGCCAGGCCAGGGAAAGCTACTTAGCAATATTCCGTCTTTAAAAAGAGGAAAATGAAACTGGATTGGGAAAGGAGTGCGGGTCCTTAGGCAGGGACGAAAAGGCAACCTTGGCATCTCTGATAATCCTGTCCTCCAGTCCAAGGGTTCCGGGACCTCCTGTGGCTACCCATTGAGCAGTACAGGAAAGATGGGCGCCTGATTCGGGGGCTGCAGCGTGGCGCTGCCTCCTTTGGGTCATCTACAGCCTCTGCTGCTCTGGAACTGAGCAACCGGCTGGTGCAGGCCATCCAGGTGAGTGCAGGGCTGGACAGAAAAGGGAGACCCTCATCCCCAGGCTCCTGATTCTGTCCTCCCAGTTCTGCTGAAAGCCAAACTTGAAAAGGCTGGGCACAGATAAAGGCCACACGACATGGTGACTCCCATGGGTGGGGCCAAAAGTATGTTGTGGTCTATCAGAGCCTACCATGTTTCCATGCTCCCTCCCAGCTATTTGTAAGTGATGAGTGTACAAGGAGCAGATGCAGAAACTGGCCCAGTAAAGTGCCCCAGAGCCCGTCTCTATCCCCTGACACACACACACACACACACACACACACACACCCCAAGGCCCAGGTCTTCCAGGAAATGACTGAGCTCCGGGGTGGGGCTGGGTGAGCCTCCTGACATGTGGGAACCCTGTGCATCAGGTGACCTTTGCGCTCAGCCCAGAGAGGGAAGGGCAGGGTTCCAGGGGTCTGCAGTGGAGGTTCCTTTGGATGGGAAAGACTGGGAGTGGGTAGAGAACACGAGCCAGAGGTGGGTAGGCAGAGGGTGGGTCTGGCAGTGGGCTTGTTTTGATGACTCTTAGGGTCTGTCTGTACAGGCGCTGCCCTCTAGTTGGGCACTAGACGGCTCAGGCGGGTCTCGGCCACGGGCAGCCTGGGTGTGGGGCCCAGAGGATGTGGGGTGTGGGGCCCCCAGGAATTCTCTCCAGCGGCTGTCTCACCAAGCCTAAATGCTCCCTTTTTCTCTCTTTAATTTACTTACTCTCTATGTGTACTCTGGCTTGTAGTTTGAAGGTCAGACCATTTGGGGGAATCTGTTCTCTCTACCATGTTGGTTTCTGAGGTTGGGGATTGAATTCAGGTCACCTCAGAGCAAATACCTTAACCTTCGGAGCCATCTGGCCAGCCCCAGAATGGCTTGCTAATGTCTCCTTACATCGAGGAAGCCCTTGAAGAGCTGGAGAGAGGGCTCAGCAGTTAGGGCTGCTTGCTGCTCTTGCAGAGGACCTGAGTTCAGTTCCCTCAAAGGATCCTGAGCCCTCCTCTGGCCTCTAGGGGCACTGCATTCACACAGTATCACACATCAATAAAAATAAATGAGTAATAAGAGGGAAATTTAAAAGGAAGTTCTCTGAGGTAAGTGACGGGAACCACTAGGGGAAGGAGGTGAGAAGTAGACGGAATAGGATGGGGACAGTTGTGCTGACGGAGCTCCGGTCTCAGGCTGGCCTGCAAGGCAAAGGTCGCTATGTCTGCTTGGCCATCTGTCATCGTCCATCTCTGGTGCCCTTCAGGCTACAGCTGAGACAGTCTATGACATCCTGTCCCCGGCGTCCCCCATCTCCCGCTCCCTACAAGACAAGCGTTCTTCACGGAAACTGCGCAGAGGTCAACAACCTGCTGACCTCCGGGAGGGCGTGGCCAAGGCTTATGATGCTGTCCGAGAGGTGAGAACCGCCCTAGCCCCACTCCCAGCGGCCCCACCCCGACTCTCTCGCTGACCTCTGACCTCCACAGGGCATCCTGGACACAGCTCAGACCATCTGTGATGTGGCATCAAGGGGTCATGAGCAGAAGGGACTGACGGGCGCCGTGGGGGGTGTGATCCGACAGCTGCCCCCAACAGTGGTAAAACCAATAATCCTAGCAACAGAGGCCACATCCAACGTGCTTGGGGGCATGCGCAACCAGATCCTGCCTGATGCGCACAAGGACCATGCTCTCAAGTGGCGCTTGGAGGAGAACCAGGACTGACTGCAGGCACCTAGGATCCATCCACTGTCCCAACATGCTCGCCGTGTCCGGCCAGCCACAGTGGCGCCACCAGGCCCTTCAAAGGATGGCCACTGTGAAGGATATCTGCCCAGCCTGCCTGTTGCCAATTCGCCGTGAGATTGGGGCCTCCCGGCTTTGGGGCCTCTGCCCTGTCTGTGCACTTTCGTCTGGGGAGAAAGGACGCTGCTCCTCCCTGCTACCTGGGCCCACACTGCTGCCTTGTTCCAGAAAGAGGATGGAGGCTTTTGGACCCGCGGACCCCGCTCAGCCAAGTGTCTCTCCATGTCTCGTGGGGAGGTGGGGGACAGATGCCATGTGGGTCAGTGTATTTTTAAGATCCTTGAGCGTGTGGGTCAGTGTCTGCATGAAGTGGAATAAACTTGCCCACCGCCAGCCCCTCTTTCAGGTCCTGTGTACCTGTGAGGCCCCAGCCTGCCCTGCCTCAGCCTATACCTTGACCTACCAGTTCCCACCTCTGCACGCAGTACCCGCCTGTTGCCACCAGGGGGCACCACACTCCGCCCTCAGCTTTCTGCTGGTGCAAACCAGCCTCCCTCTTCCACTTCGGGCTCAACCTAGCTATTATCCTGGGTGCCTATCACCCTGGCACTACTTCTGAGTGGTAGTTGCTGAGTGAATTTGTGAGGCATCACCTGGCAATCCCAGAGGATGAGATCTAGGAGCCCGGGTCAAAGCCCCATTTCTTGATTCTATCCCTGTAAGACCCCAGGGTCCAGCCTTATTCTTGGGCTGGAGCAAAGCAGGGCTCCAGGCCACTGCTGTGAAGCCCTGGGTTGTCGCCTAAGGCTACATCTGTTAGTCTGCCAGCTGAGACAGCATCCAGGACTGTCCCACTCTAGAAGGCCGATTCCTAGGCACTATGGGGGCTATGCTCACCATCCTCAAAGAAAGAATTTTGGGATGTCCAGGCCTTAAAGGGGAGACATGTTGGGACAATGCCATGGCGTCTAGAAGATGCCCATTGCCCCGTCCCACACAGCTTGTTCACAAGGGAGTCAACCCAGTGACTGCCCTCGGTGGCACTGCCAGGAAATGGGTGGGTCTGTGGAGTCGCAGAGGTCCCTCACTTGCTGAGCATCTCTGGTGGGCACTGAAGTCAGCTGTGGTCTTTGGCCCCTGTCACAGATCTGAGTATTGAACAGAGACCTGTCCCTGTCCCTGTCCCCGTCCCCCCCATTTTGGCTGCCTGCAGTTAGCTCAGGCTAACAGACTAGTCGACGTTGAGCCACTGAAGCCTGAGAGGGGACAAGCCCATGGGTGGCCAGGGTCTGCCACTGGGTAGCTGAAGGCCCCCGTCTGGCACTTCCTGGACCCGCCCCACCAGCCGGGGCACAGTCCAGGTCTGCTGCCCTTCGGACCCCACTTGTGATCAGTATTGATGGCAGTGGGCTAATCATTAACACTGCCAGGGCTGGGCCAACGGCTCAAAAGGCCCTGGGCCCAGGGTGGCCCCACTTCCTCCTTGTGCCCTGAAGGCCAGCTAGGTACAAGGTAAGAGCTCCCAGGCTATCTCCCGGAAGGCTGCTGTGCATGACTGTCCCCAACTCCAAGCCTTCCTGCAGAGCCATCAGCCCTTCTGAGCAAGAAAAGAGAGGTGGGCATGGGGACTTGGGGGAGCCAATTCCTGTTCTGTGGCCTCAGTTTTACACCTTTGGGTGAGGCGGCTGCAGTGTCCATGCCTGGAGCTTGCTAGCACTTAGGAGACAGGATTCCTAAACGGCTGCTATGTCCGTCTTATAGAAGTGCTGGTGCCTCACGCAGCAGGCGGCTGGGCCTGCCTAGGCCTTGGGATGGGCTGCAGGGCTCTGGGGAGAGGGTTGACCATCTACTTAACTCTTCCTTCATAGGACGGTCCTCCCAGGGAAGATCCCTGCAAAGGACAGGGCAGGACCCCTCCAAGGCCCAGCAATGGGACCTTGGGCGGCACCCTCTGCTTCTCTGGGCCTTTTTCTACCACCGCCAAAATGGGGTACTCGGGAAGCTTCCCTTTCTTTTCAGAATGCTGAGTCCCAGGAGGACAGACACTGGCCCCTGTCCCTGAAGCCTTTTGGGCTAGAATCTGTGGAAATGATGAGAATGTAGATGAGTTCCTGGACCCCTGAGTCAGCTCAGGGGTCCCACCTCTCAGCTCCTTGTCACAGCAGGGATGGAGTGGGGGGAAGGGTAGGCAGCTTCTCACCAGCACAGACCAGTGTGCAAGATGGCCTCCCCTAAGCCCTGGCTTACACAGGTGGAGCTGGTAGTACTTCAGAGAAGTGAGGCTACTAGGTAGAGGTCACCAGCTCCCAGGCGCTCGCTGGCTGAGGCTGGTGAGGTACTGAATCCTTCCAGGGCCTGGCTGCCGATACCCGTGGTCAGCATTCACGATACCCGTGGTCAGCATTCAGTGAGCCTGGTTGGCGCCCCCTTCCACGCTCTCTCCTTCCCTTCCCCCCCCCCCCCCCCTACTGATGATTAAGCTCAGAGCCTTAAGCCAAGCACTCACCACTGAGTGTCACCCTGGGGTCCCTTGTCCTTTCCTTCTCTACCTCCTCCCGTGTCCTCGTCTTTTTCTCTTGGCCCCTCAGCCTCGCTTTCTGTCTTTCATGTTTCCGGTTCCTTCACTCTTGTCTCCAGCTTCCTGGATAGGGCCACCCCCGGAAAGTGGCATTTGGAGATCCTTGGAGGTTACAGCCCAGCTCTCCTGTGCTGTCCCTCTGCCCCATGGCTGCAGCCCTGAGGGTGGGCAGAAGCTGTAACTGGCCCCAGGTCTGTTTAGGAGGAAACAAGGGGCCTTAGGGGCAAAGGGTGTGGGTGTCCGTGAGCAAAGGCTGCAGGAGAGTTGTAAATCGGAGCCACTCCCATCTGATGAGGAGGCTCTCAGGTTGAGCTTGGACTTCGCCCAGGAAGAAGGCCGGCGTCCTGTGGGGTGCCGGGTGTGGGCCTTGGAGGAATGATAAGAAGCCTCAATAAAAAGAGTGTGGACCTGGAGCCAAGAGGGCCTGTGGGCAGCTGTGGGGCTCTTCCCAGATCCTGCCAGAAAGGAGGTGTCTGCAACCGTACCCTGACTCAGTGGCTCCCACCCCCTGTAACAGCAACTCCATGTGGAAGTGCCCACTGGTTCCAGTGGGGCTGCTGTTATCTGGGGTGGAGGCTGGTACCCACGGAGGAAGAGAAGCCGCAGCCACCCAGCACACCAGCAGGGACGCGGCAGCCCTCAGGCCTGGGAATGAAAGGCTGCCGAGATGGAGTGCACAGGGCTCTGACCTATGAATTGACAGCCAGTGCTCTGGTCTCTCCTCTGGCTGCCAATTCCATAGGTCACAGGTATGTTCGCCTCAATGCCAGCCACAAGGACCGGAAAGAGCAGGGTGGGGGTGGGAAGGAAGATGTCAAGGTCAAGGTCTCAACTCCTTCCACACCACCGCCACCTGTTTCCACCTTTGTAGCATGCCTGTGTGTTCTGCGTGCTGTTCCCTCCCCAGCTTCTCTGCCAGGTTCTTTTTGGGTTCTGGTGGGAACTTGCTATGTGAACCAGGCTGGCCTGGAGCCTCTCTCTGCCTGCAGAGTTATAGGGACACAGGCATGAGCCATTGTGCATAGTACCAGATGTATTCTTATCGATCCCTGTCCAGGCTCAGCCCAAGCATTTGCTACCTTGTTCTTGAGGTACTAGGGATGCAGCCAGGCCCTCGTGCTAAACATCAGCTACTTCTCAGCCAGGAAGAAGTTTCTCTGTTCAGACAGGGTCTCATGTAGCCCAAAGCTTGCCTCAAACTTTGTGTAGTCTAGGGTGACTGGGAACTTCTGATCCTCCTGCCGCGACCTCCTAAATGCTAAGCTTACAAGCATGCACCAGCAGGCCTGCTTATTGGTGGTGCTGATGCTTGAACCCTGTACATGCAAGGCAGGCACTCTGCCGACTGGACTCCATTCTCAGCCTAGGAATCTCCTTAACGTGATTGATTCTAAGTCTCACCTGGGCCTCTTAAGAAGATTGGTATGTCTGTGCACCACACATAAGCAGTGCCCACAGAAGTCAGAAGAGAATGTCAGATCCCCTTGAGCTGGTGTCACAGACACTTGACAAGGGTGCCTGCCGGGCCCCCCCCCCACCCTGTTTTTTTATTTTTGAGACAGGGTCTCTTCTCCCCCCCCCCCTTTTGTGTGTATATATATAATCTCCCAGGCTAGCTTGGAACTTGAAGCCAACCTTTGCCTGGGTGCTAGGATTCTAAGTGTGTACTAGCACCTGGCCAGCTAAAAAAATAAAAATTTTAAAATTAGAAACCCAGACCCAGGAATAAAATCAAATTGCTTAATGACATGAGCCAGTCATCGAGAGATCCCAGGCATTCACAAACCACAAGGGCTCGGCCACCTGGTGAGGTCACTTGTGAGCCTCCCTCAGAAATGAAGATGCAGGATCCAGGAAGAGGAGAACTGGCCAAAGCCACACAGGACCTTCTCTGGGGACCTGTGCGACAACAAAATGGATGACTCGGGTCCCAACATTGTCTCTCATCCCTTTCCATACCTGAGTGGCTTTGGGCCCATGGGCTCAGGGACCTTCCCTGGATCCTGTAGGTCTACTCCACCACCCTTATCTGAATGCTTATCTAATCCTTGCCTGGTCTCAGTCTCTAGAGAACAAAGTCCTCGGCTTACTCATCTTCCACACCCACTGGCATGGTAGGTACTGGAGATGCCCTGGCTGAACAGATGGGCACTGGACCATCCCTTACTCCATCCCAGGTGCTGGCGTAGGGCCGAAGGGGATGGCAGGTAGTCCCTGGCCTGGGTTCCCTCCACTTGTCTCTACCAAGCGCATAAAAGCCTCTAATGCTTTGGGGAACTGTCTCAACTCAGAGCACACCCAGCTCTCTCCGGTCCAGTCTCTTGACCCCTGTGGACCTGTGGTCTTTACCCAGCAGACCCTGGACCTATGAACATCTTTCCTTGCTGGCTTCCTCCCATTCTCTCAGAATTGCCTCCCAGATACCTGCCTGAGCCTCGGGAAACTTGCCTGAGTCACTTGCCCCAGCCACCTCCCTGGTGCAGGTGGCGTGTTAGGGACCCTGTGGTACCTCATCACCAGCATCTATTCTCTACAAACTGTGGACCCCTGGGAGTGATAGCCATTGACTTTGTTAGAATTGCTTAATAAACGCTTATTGGAGGATCCACACTTTGTGTGAACAGAGATTCTTAGGGAGGGACATTAGGAGGTAGATATAGTGCCTGGGGACAGGAGATCCTTGAGTGCCAGCGGTTGTCTTGCCCACCACTGCCGTCATGGCACACATGTTGAAACACCAAGCATCCCGGGAGCATGTGCAAATAACTCACATTCCCACAGCAAAGAACGGGTCAGTAAGTCAGAGTTGGGTGAACATGACCAAGAAAGATTCCTGAGAGGTGACCTTGAGCTCAGCTTTTGCTGCAGAGAAGGACGGCAACTGGACAGGAGCACAAACACACAGAAAGGAGAGAAAGCTTGGTGAGACCACTCGGCAGCCACGGAGGAGGCAGCTGCTCTTCTGCAAGCCTCATTCCCCGGAACCACCACCAGGGGGCGCCAGGGACGCAGCTACCGAGCTGGGCCTGTTAGGTACCCCAAGGCAATCCACCTCTTGGGCTTCTGCTGCTTCCTAAGCCAAGTGCAGCACCTCCCTGGGGTCTCTCCTGGCGCCTCTGAACTGTACCAAGCCACAGTTTTACCCTTCACTGAGTGGGTCTGAAAATGGGTTTTTGGGCTGGAGAGATGGCTCAGAGGTTAAGGTCCCTGGCTGCTCTTCCAGAGGTCCTGAGTTCAATTCCCAGCAACCACGTGGTGGCTCACAACCACTTGTAATGTGATCTGGTGCCCTCCTCTGGTCTGCAGACAGAATACTGTGTACATAATAAATAAATCTAAAAAAAAAAAATAGAAAGTGGGTCCTCGCATGCCTTTAATCCCAGCACTTGGGAGGCAGAGGCAGGCAGATCTCTGTGAGTTCGAGGCCAGCCTGGTCTACAGAGTGAGTTCCAGGAAAGGTGCAAAGCTACACAGAGAAACTCTGTCTCAAAAAAAAAAACAAAAAAAAAAAAAAAAAAAAAAAAAAGAAGAAGAAGAAGAGGAGGGGAAGAAAGAAAATGGGTCCTCGTGTAAGAACCACATAATGGGTCGCCACTGTTTATATACAGGGAGAGCCATGGCTGGCTCTGGCCAAGTTCCCCTGAGGTTTCTGGAACCATAGTTTATCATTTTGCAGCCGAACAATATTCTGTTGTATGAATGAAAATATAAATTTTTTTTTTCATTTTTATTACAAAGGGACTTGGCACCTGTCCTCCTTAGGGCTAGGAGCAGTGGGACTCCACAATTCCGTCTCTGTGGTAGTGTGAAGGGCATATCTGGGTTCAGAGACACTTTGTTTTTCTTTTTGACAATTGGGAAACCTTCCGAAATGTTGCAAGAACAGAACACTCAACCCCACAGAGCCTTTATTTGGATTCATGGACAGCTGGCATTCTAAGGTAACATCTGCTTCCTCTCTCTTGCTCTCTCACAGACATACATGTTTTTCCTGAACTTCTGGAGACCAGCACACAGGTCACGACCCTTCACCATGAAATCTTTCAACATGTATCTCCTAAGAAAAAATAATTCCTTACACAACCACAAAGTTGCCAAATTAGGTCCGCCCCACTGATGCAACCCTGTTCTTCAATTCACAGTCCTCTTCTAGATGTTGCCGAGTCCAGGGGGTGGGGGGACGCCCCACCCCGCCCCAAGCACGTCAGTGCAGATGGGTCAAACAAACTTGTTCAGGGAATGAAAAACATGCGTTTTGTTTTCTCCCATAAACAGGGGCCTCCAGGATTTCAGGAATTGGCTGTCCTTGGGCAAGGGGCTTGCAGATCAGAGGCAATTTTGTTTCATGGATCTCTTAGGCATAGTAATTAAAACTTAAAATGTAACTTTGGCTCTCACATAACAAGTGCTCTTAATGGCTGAGCCATCTCTCCAGTCCTTATTTTTGGTTTTTATTCACTAATTACTAGGACTTTCTGTGTGTACGCTCACTCGTGGGTGACTGTGTACAGCACTCAGGTGGCAGTCAGGATGGCTTTCAGGAGTCTTCTCCACCATGGCATCTGGGCTTGAACTTCAGTCCTCAAGTTCGCACAGCAAATGCCTTTACCCACTGAGCACCCTTTTTTTCATTTCTAGTCAGGATGCTCAGGCTGCTGGCCTTGAATTAGTGATCTTTCTGCTCCAGCCTCCAAGTCGCTGGGCTCACAGGTCTGGGGCCATTGACTCACTGGTGCAGTTTGATCATTTAGGCATCTGTGTACTGGCTACCCTTAGGGTCCTGACAGGATGTACCTCAGCTGCAGCCACTAAGAGCACCACCTGTGCACATTTGCCATGTTTCCCTATAAAAGGCCGGCCTTGCCCACCTCTGGTCCCTTTCACTTTTTCTTCCTTTGCTCCGTCTCCAGGGACTGGTCTGTGTCCCCCTCTCTGCCCCTTCTCTCCCCTCCCCTCAATAAACCTCCCAGGGGAGCCCTGTTGTATGGTGTGACTCCTTCCTGCCATTTTAAAAATGCAACAGCCGGGTGGTGGTGGCCCACACCTTTAATCCCAGCGCTCGGGAGACAGAGCCAGGTGGATCCCTGTGAGTTCGAGGCCAGCCTGGGCTACAGAGCGAGTTCCAGGAAAGGCACCAAAACTACACAGAGAAACCCTGTCTTGAAGAACCAAAAACTAAAAATAAATTAAAAAAGCAACAGCCTTCCTTTTCTGCAACCGTCCAGCTAGAGGACTCTGTGGAAGCTCGTGGAGCCATGCATGGAGACTCCTATGTGTAATCCTAGCACCCTGAGGCCCAGGCAGAGATTCAAGACAAGTTTGGGCTACCTTGTAAGACTGTTAAAAGACTTTCAAAAAAGTTGGGTGTGGTGATACATAGTTGTAATTCCACAATTTCTGCTACAGAGACAGGAGGATCACTGTGAATTCTAAGCCAGTTTAGCTACATAATGAGATCATTCATTTTGTGTTTGGTTCTTTGTTTTTGTTTTTTTTTAAGACAAAGTCTTACTATGTGGCCCTGGCTGTCCTGGAACTCGCTCTATAGATCCTCAAACTTAGAGATCTGCCTGTCTCTACCTCCCAACTTGGCCAGACCCAGCCATGGCACTCCCTGTATATAAACAGTTGGGATTAAAGGCACTTGCCACCACCGCCCAAGATCCTCTTTCAAAAAGAAAAAAAAATAGAGGACTTCCAGAGGACCCGAGTTCAATTCCCACCACCCACATGGCAGCTCACATCTGTCTATAACTCCAGTTCCAGGGGTTCTGACACCCTCACACAGACATACATGCAGGCAAAACACCAATGCACATAAAATATAAAAACAGCTGGGCAGTGGTGGTGCATGCCTTTAATCCCAACACTTGGCAGGCAGAGGCAGAGGAATCTCTGAGTTCGAGGCCAGCCTGGTCTATTGAATGAATTTCAGGCCAGCCAGGGCTACAGAGTAAGACCCTGTCACAAAATAAAATAAAATAAACAAGACTTAATGTAAGTCCATCAGCCTTCAGGGACAATGACCTTATGTAAAGGAAGGTATGCCTTCTAACACAATCTATCTGGAAGAATCCACAATTGTTCAGTACTAGTGTGGGGTGTGCACCCAGGGCCAAGGGATCTTGGGGACATTTTGCAATTGTGCCTTCCACAATGATCAAAAGGATAAGACAGTGTGTCTGGGGCTGGTTGTGAATGGAGGAGTCAGGACACTGGAGAGATAAGCAGCATGCCTCCACTTGGGGAGGGCCCACCGCACACACCCTTGGGACGTCCCAACATGTGCTCCTAGGGGTGACGTGGAGTTGGGCACACACGCCCCGGTGGAAGGAAGGATGTGGCTTCTGTCCCTTTCAGACGTCTGTCAGCGTCACCACTGCCTGCCCTTCAGGACAGGGTGAAGAAGATAGTTAAGTGAGGCTCTGCTGGACCTCGGGGACTGGTATTCTGAGCAACTGCAAGGACTACTTGGGAGCCATCTCACACCTCCTGCAAGACTAGCTGAGGAGATGAGGGAGTTTAAGTCCATGGAAGAGCTGGACAGTAGCTTGCACACTGTCTGGCCCCACTGAGGTGTAGGTGTGAGATCCCGGCCATAGGGCAGAAGGGCTGCACTTGCTGAGGGTCAGCCAGCTTCTGTGACACATGGCTGGGAACACAGCTACTCTAGTCCCCAGAGTGTAAGCCCCACGAGGAACCCCCAGTCACAGAGTGGACAGGATGGGGAGGCCAGGGTCACGGAGCAGCAGCAGCAGGACAAAGGCTGACTACTTGTGGGAGCCCACAGAGGTTTCCTAGTGAGATCTGAGCTTGCTTTATCCAGCAGGACTGCAGAAGATGATGACTGGATCACAGGCCTGGGTACCGGGTGTTTGGAAGGGTCTATGCTTGGTTGTATCTAGCAAGGGGGAGGTCTTTTGCCTCACCCCTTGACATTGTTATAAATAGCCCTTTAGGTGGATAAGGATCCAGGCCCTCCTGAGGCTATCCTGCGTTTCTCTCTCTCCCCTCTATCCTTCTATCTCTTATCCCTCACTCCTCAAGAGTACCTGGAGAAGAAAGTTGGAGCGGGTCCCCCACAACTACTTTGTGAGCTCCTCAAGACACAGGCCAGAGTCACCCTCAAAAGTGCCTGGAGAGTGTAAGGATTATGTCCATAATTACGTCGCCAGCCTGCACAGTGTCCCACCTAAAAAGTGGGCGTGCCCTCTCTGTGCCCTCTTTCCACATTTTCTCCTTCCGTATTCTCTCTCTCTCTCTCTCTCTCTCTCTCTCTCTCTCTCTCTCCCAATAAAGCTCTAGAAAGGTAACCATGGCTCGTGATTCTTCCGCCGCCGCTTAACCAACAGAGGGGACCTTCAGAAGGCAGTGGCCATGCTCACTTAATGGACTAAGCTTGGCGACAGGCTGGGAAGCTATCTATCTCTACATTTCATAGGTGTGTTTTTCTTTTTGAGACAGAATCTTGCTATGAGCCCATGCTGACCTTAAACTAACAATCTTCCTGCCTTGGCCTCCTATAGGCTGGTTTCATAGGTATAGACCATGACACCTTATTTAAAAAGAACCCCAGGATCCTGAAAGGGATCCTCCTATGTTATCTGACCCCACTCCATTGTAGAAGGCAGAATGTTCCTGTTTCAAATTTTGAACCGCTTCCTGGGGGTCCTGCAGCAAAGGCTAGAGGGTAGCCAGGCTAGCCAGTGCCCTTAGGGAAATCATGCTGCACCCTGCAGTCGCTCAGCTGTCGCTCCTGCTTCGGCAGCCAGAGGCCCAATACTTGGAGCCAATAACAGGAATCTTCTTTAGCCTGGCAGTTAACTAAAGTGTTTTGGGGGGTTTGTTTTTTCTTTTTCGATAGGATCTCATGCTCTTATCTAAATGAATGAATTCTGGCTTTCAATTTCCTAGGTAGCCAAGGGTGACCTTGAATTTCCAATCCTCCTGCCTCCACCTTCCAAGTGCATCATCATGCCTGGTTTATACTGCACTGGGTACAGGACCAGTGCTCTGTGACACAAGCACTCCACTGAGCTGCCACCACCCGGGACTGTCACTTGAGTGAAAGCGTTCAGAGGTGTCTAGACTTCAGCTCTGCAAAGCACTGTGTGGCTGGTTGCCTGTGCACGTTGTAGTACAGGCGTCGTCTACTGGTGCAAGCTGCAGAGGAGCGGAGGGCAGGTGAGCTCCAGGGCACGGTCCCCACCAACCTGTCCTTTACCAAGAGGCTTTGAAAGCACCACTGCTTTTCTGACTGCAGGACCTGCAGGTGGGATGGGTCAGAGTGTGAGCAGTTCAGATTCCAAAGGTCTAGCTTCTCCTCAGCCTGTGTTTCTTCAGGCAAATCACCGGACACTCTGGGTCCTCAGGCTTTTTCCTTACTGGTATAGAGAGCAACCAAGATTCCAGCCAGCACTGGAAAACCCGGATGCAGAGGAGCAGACCCTTTCTTTGACTTGTAACTCTGGCTGGCCTCGAACTATAGAAATCCACCTGTCTCTGGCTGAGATGGGTATAACTACACCTGGATCCATGTTTAGTTTTGGTTTTGTTGTTTTGAGACTTGGGTTTCCCTGTGGAGCTCTAGCTGTCCTGGAACTCACTCTGTAGCTCAAGCTGGACTTGAACTCAGAGATCCACCTGCCTCTGTCTCCTGAGTGCTGGGATTAAAGCTGTGTGCTGCCACCTGGCTGGGTATTTTTTTTTTATGTTTATGTAGTGTATGTGGGCACATGAATCCCTGTACACCTGCAGAGGCCAGAGGAGGATGTCAGGTGTGCTACTAACCATCTTATTCCCTTGAGGCAGGAGCTCTCATTGAACTTGGAGCTAGGTTCGGCAGCCAGTAAGTCCCAGAGATCCACCTGTTTTTGCTATCATAGCACTGGGGTTACAGCCTCCTCAACCTCTGCCCTAGGGTTTCACTATGTAGCTCTGGCTGTCCTGGAACTCACTATATAGTGCCTATGCCTCCTAAGTGCTGGGATTAAAAGCATGCACCACCACTGCCCAGCTATTCTTATTTTATGTTTATTGATGTTTTGCCTGCATGCATGTCTCTGTGAGGGTGTCAGAAGCCCTAGAACTGTAGTTACAGACAGGTGTGAGCTGCCATGTGGGTGGTGGGAATTGAACTCGGGTCCTCTGGAAGAGCTGCCTCTCAGGCTTTTTCTGTGGGTGTTGGGGATTTGAACGTAGGTCCTCATGCTTGTGTAGCAAGTGCCCTTAGCCGCTAAGCCATTTCTCCAGCCCTGTTTACTTTTTCATTGAACTGGTCTGCTGCCAAATCTACTCTTAACTGTGGGAGCAAAAGTCTGTGCTTATGTGCTGACTTCCTCAGTGGAAAGAATGAGGCACTGCTCAGCCAGGGAGAAACCCGTGTTTTGGGCTTTTCCCAGTCCAATTCTTTTGCCATATTTGGAGAAAACCTCCCCTACTTTTTTTTTTTTTTCAAAAGTTGTCTTCAATCTCAGCACTAAGGAAACAGAGATAGGCTAATCTCTGAGTTGGGGGCCAACCTGGTCTACATAATGAGTGCCAGGCCAGCCAGGACTACATAGTGAGACCATGTGTCAAAAAAGGGGGGAAGGCTGGATCTGAAGAGATGGCTCAGTAGTTGATTACTCTTCAAGAGGACCTGGGTTTGATTCCCAGCACCCACATGATAACTCACAAGTGCCTTTAACTCCAGTCCCAGGGGATCTGATACCCTCTTCTGGCCTCCAATAGCACCACGCATGCGCGTATTGTGCAGTCATACGTGTAGACAAAACACACATACACAAATTCTTTCAAAAATAAAATTCGCTGTTAGCCAGGCGTAGTGGTGCACACTGGGGAGAAAGAAGCAGGTGGATCTCTGTGAATTCGAGGCCAGAAGGGCTGTCTTAAAAAATCACTCCCCCTGCAAAAAAAAAAAAAAAAAAAAAAAAAAAAATGTCTTTGGGAATATTGCTATCACCTTCTTAGAACAAGCCAATAGAGGACCAAGGAGACTGAGGGCAAGAAAGTGGGAGATTTCTGCTGGGGCAATGGCTGCTCTTCCAGTTCATAGGGGTGTGTGTGTGTGTGTGTGTGTGTGTGTGTGTGTGTGTGTGTGTGTGACTGGCAGCGGGCAGTGGGCAGAGTTTGTGAGGTAGAAGGCAAATATTTGAATCTCGCCCATCTGTCCTGGACCCAGGCAGACAGCAGGAGGAACCAAAAGTGCCATTTGCTTGTTCACTTTCTACACGTTCCCACCAAACAGAAAGTGCCCTACTCAAAACTGGGAGGGAAATGAGGGGTTTCACAATCTGGGACATCACAGGATAGGAAGGCAGCCAGCACCTGGGGAAACCTCGATGAGGGACGGAAAGAGGAAGGGTGAGGACCCCTTTTCCTACCCTCAGCTCCTTGGACGAAGTTGAGCGAACACACATCTCGTTTCATTTATAAATAACCCAGGAACATTTTGTTTTTAGTTTTCTGGGGCTGGGTTTTCTCAGTACACAGGGCTCTGGGGAGACATGGAAACCATGGCCGGTCAGTGTGAGTGTTGCTGGAGACAGAGTGCCATGAAGCTATTCAGATGTCTAAACAACCACCTCATTTAGGATCCTCAGCCTCCGGCTCTTCTCTGGACCAGCCCTGAAATTACATCTCCGGGGTGGACCCCTCATCTAGGCTGCGTAGGAGGCAGAATCATTGAGCTTCTCAGGCTGGCTGAGGAAGTCTGGACTGGGTTTGCCTGAGGCTCCGGGTCACCAATTGGCACACATCCGATGGCGACAGCTCCTGCCCATGAGCTTCTTTTTACAAAAGGGCCATGGCTTCTGTGTTTTACAGTGATGGATGAATAGAATGCTAATGAGTGAGGGTTGGCGAGAGGGCTCAGAGGGAGAAAACACTTGTCAAGGAGCATGGTGACCTGAGTTCAGTTCCCGGGACCCACATGGTGGAAAGTGAGAACTTCTGGAAGCTGTCTTCTGACTTGTACATCGCACACTCACAGCCCCACCCCATAAAGAGAAACTCCAGATCAAAGCTGAAGTCAGGGTCCTGGGCTGGCAAACAGGTTGGAATTTGCTCCTCTGGCAACAATCTCCGAAGTGGATGACCAAACCTCCCCAGCTCGCCTTCTCGGGATCCCACCTGACTCAGATCCCCAGTACATTATCGCTCTGTCTTCCACTGGGCCTCCGGTGCTTTCTCTTCCCTTCCTGATTTCTTCCCTGACATAGGTGTCCAGACCCCAGGCTTCCAAATCTCTCAAAGCTATGAAGTTGGACCCCAGGCTTTTGTTTGTTACAGTGGTGCTGGAGATGGGCCCCAAGGGCTTGTGCATGCCGGGAAAGTGCTCTACCATTAAGTGACGAGCCTAATCCATCAATAAATAGATATATTTTTAAGACCGAGTCTGTTGCCCAGGCTGGCCTCTCATATTGTTGGGTTCTAGTGATCCTCCAACCTCAGCTTTCCAAACAGCTGAGACCACGTAGGTGTGTCAACCAGTACCAACTCCCCAGGTTCATTTTAGACTTCTCCAACAACCCTTAGATCCTCTTCCACTTAGGCGACCTGATACTGGTTACCTAACAATCAGTCCCCAAATCTCTGACATCACCCACTGAAAATTCTCACCAGCAGAGACAGCCAAGGGGGCCTAGGTGTGGCCAGGGATGATGGCCGGGGCATGAAACAGCCATCAACTGGTAAGGAGGTTGGAACTCAGAACGGAACAAAAGATGGTACTGGTGGTGTCCCTGACATGAAAGCGGAAGTTTTTGGGCTTTTGATTTCCCCTAAGTTCCCACAACATTTCATTGTTGCCCAACATTTTCCCCTCTTCCTCACAAGGGGAATTTCCGATTTCACTTCCTCAAAACTCAAGTAGCCAGAAAGCCTCGATTTCTTCACCCCATTCGGAGGATGAAAGCTCTTCGGTGAGACCTTGGCCTCTCCCCACCAGGGCACCTCACTTGTGTCCATTGCCGGGTCCCTCTCCCATCTGATGAGTGGAGTCCCACCGCACTCCTCCGCCTTCCTTACCGATTTCCCTCTTCCCGTTGTCCTCTACTTTCTCAGCTTTCCCTATCCCCGCCGTCCCGGCTCTCCCCAGAGCCGCTAAAAGACTAAGGGGTGAGGAGTGTGTGGGAGGGAAGCGGGAGAAGAGGCAGCACCCGATGCTTTTGGGGTTCCGAGCCGGTGGAAGCACTGTGGTTGGGGAGCACAGCTGAGGTGTTTGGGGTGCCCAGGAGTCCGCTGGTGCTGGAGGGTGCTCAGGCTAAGTACACATTGGCACTAGACCCTGGCACGGCCAACTGCAGCACTTCCGCGAGCCACGCCCCGAGGGGCGGAGCAAAACAGGTGCGGTTGCCAGGGCACCGCAGCCAGCCACGGGCTCGCGAGATTTGAAATCAACCAATGGGAAGCAGGGGAGGACGTGGCACGCGAGCGGGGCCGGGCTTGGAGGACTTTTCCCCGCCCCCTCTCCGGCCAGCCCCGAGGCGGCGGCCTGCGTGCCGGAACGCCGGGCTCCGGCCTATAAAGGGGCCGCTCGGCGAGGCGGGCGCGGCTCTCGGCAGAGGGCGCTCTCGCGATCCGCGCGTCCGCGAGCCGGCGCCTGCGCAGTGTGGGCCGCGCCCCGCCCCCTGCCCCGCTGCCCTCCGCCGGCCGGCCGGCCCCTCCTCGGCCGCGAGCCCTCGTCCCGCTCAGCCGCCGCTCCGTCCCGCAGCAGCCAGCTCAGTCTCCGGCAGCATGTTCAGCTGGGTGAGCAAGGATGCCCGCCGCAAGAAGGAGCCGGAGCTCTTCCAGACGGTGGCCGAGGGGCTGCGGCAGCTGTACGCGCAGAAGCTGCTGCCGCTGGAGGAGCATTATCGCTTCCACGAGTTCCACTCGCCCGCGCTGGAGGACGCTGACTTCGACAACAAGCCCATGGTGCTCCTGGTCGGCCAGTACAGCACCGGCAAGACCACCTTCATCCGCCACCTGATCGAGCAGGACTTCCCGGGGATGCGCATCGGGCCGGAGCCCACCACCGACTCCTTCATCGCGGTCATGCACGGCCCCACCGAGGGCGTGGTGCCCGGCAACGCGCTCGTCGTCGACCCGCGGCGCCCCTTCCGCAAGCTCAACGCTTTCGGCAACGCCTTCCTCAACAGGTAACCTACCCCTTCTCTCCAGGCGCGAGGACCGCCATGGGCCCCCGCAGCCATTGCCCCCGCCGGCCTTTGTCTCCAAGAGCCCCCGCCAGACCCTAGGCGACCACTCCCAGGGACAGTGGCCTTGTTGCGTCCCAGTGACTACCCAGGTGTCGGGGAATAGGCATCGTCCACTCTTCTGGCTTCAGTCACCCCCAGGATCTTCCAGGTTATCAGCTTAACTCTGACTCCCTCCCCCTCGAAGACCCCCGACCTTCCCACAGAGCCAGGAGCCGCCGTAGGAAGATGAGCCCTTACCGTCCTCCCTTTCTTGTTCCTCATTCTGGAAGCAACCAATTCAATCTCCCTCCTTCTCTGCTGGAGTCTGTTTTTTTTAAGTGTCATGGGAAAACCTGAGACTTATATGTTCCCTTTGCTGGTGTGCGTCTCACTCTGTGCTTCATATCCCCAGGGACCAGTGGTTTTTGGGTAGGAGGGCAGCCCCCATTGAAGGCAGGGGATGATGGAGTCTCGACATCCCTCCTAAAAGTAGCACTTAAGTGAATTCCAGGCCAGCCAGGAGTACATGAGACGACCCTGTCTCAGAGAAACTTCGTAATGAGTCAGTGTTGTCTCAAGAGACTTCAGGGAGTGGTAACACTGAGACCCCTGAAATGACCAGACTGCTACATTTCACTATAGAGTTGAGAAGTGTTTATGTGCCTCGGTTTCACTAGTTCAAAGGATGAGGCGAGATTGAGCTCCTCAGGATGTTGTGAATCACAGTGGCCTGCCTGTCTGAGGAGCTTTAACCCCCAGGATCACTTCTGTAAAGGCAGTCGGGCATCCCGGGCCTCCACCCCCAGAAGGCATGACGGGATTCACAGACCTGCCCTCTGTGCTCCCTCTTTCAAGGAGTGACTCTACATGCCTTTCGAAGTCTGCATTCAGCCTGGGGGAATGGCCTAGGAAAGAATCCGAATCCTACTTTCCAGGTCCCCGCCCTGTGTGAGCACATTCCTCTACAGACACTGTCCAGCCATCCAGCCGGGCCAGCTTGTTCTAGCGCTCGCCTGCTGCCAGGCCTGCCTCCTGCAGGGACCTGACCTTTAATGTTGTCTTTTTGTCCCTTCTAGGCAATTGCAGCCTGCCTTGTTTTTGATGATGGTGTTTGACAGGCCTGGATTGAGTACAATGCTCTGGTCCCCTTAGCCTGCAGCGTTTCCCTAAGGATGTTTGAGCTTTGCTGCACCTGTAGGTAGGCCATTGGCTCAGACTCCTGTTGGTGGGAGCCATTGGTCTGGTGAGAAGTTTGGCTACTGGACCAGAGTTCATTTGTGCATTAGGTCTCTGCCTCAGGAGTGACAGGAGCCTTCACTCCTGTGACCCTTCACTGTTCCAACCACTGCCGTCCTATGTCTTCACTTCATTGTGAGGGCAGACCTTTTGAAACAAGGAGCTTGGCCCTGTTCAGTTTCCCACCTTTGGAAATGCAGAGCTGAGGAGCTGGAAGGATCTCACACACCATTTACCTCAGCTCATTAACTCATGAAACTCAGGCCCTGCTGGTTAAGGCCATGACGATGGCCTGTTTTTTGTGCTTTGTGCGTTCACTACTATCCCCCCAAAAGGAAGAACTGAGGAACCCTTGGCAAAGGACAGGCACTTTGATAGCATGGGGTCCAGGGGATCCAAGAACTATACTTAACATTTCCTCCTTGTCACACCCCAATTCCAGAGGTCTCTAAAATGCTGGTGTAGTCCAAGACCGGAGCTGTGTCAGGATGTTCAGAGCACGATGCCTCTGGCCAGGGAGGGCACAACAAAGGGGGTTTTCTCTGGCTGATACCACTTTTCCTGGAACTCTTAACGATCCATTGAGTCGTGAACTTGCTAGCCTTTTTCTCCCGAGTGCATCTCAGAGATAGTGAGAGGAACAGATGGAGGCAGGCATGAAGGAATCCCCAGAGTGGTTTGTGAATGCTGCTCCTTGCATAACTGGACCCACCCACTTGTCCCAGGAACTGAAGTCTCCATCCTTGTTGCCAAGGGAAGCATTTTTACTGCCCCCGCCTTTCTTGCTGTACATTTACTAGGTCTTGTGGAGTAGTAGGTTCTCCTGGACCTGCAGATGCTCCTTTTGGGGCCTTTTTGTGTATGTTACTTTTTTTTTTTTCCTATTACACACTCTCCATTGAGTCTAGAAGTTTCCTCCCAAGCAAGAAGAAAGTCAGGTCTGGCGTGCAGTGACTTAGCAGCAGTAGGATCTGCTGCACTTGGAGATAGTACCTTTCACTTTGTCCCCCCAGCCTGTGAGGACACTGACCCTCATCATTTGGGGGTGTGGGGCCACAGGAGACATTCCATCTACCTGAGTGCTCCTCACTATTGGAAGGGCAGCTTGGAGCCTGTGTCTGGCAGACAGTGGGTCTGATTTTCTTTTTCTTTTTCTTTTTTTTTGTTTTTGTTTTTGTTTTTGGTTTTTCGAGACAGGGTTTCTCTGTGTAGCTTTAGAGCCTGTCCTGGAACTCACTCTGTAGACCAGGCTGGCCTCAAACTCAAAGAGATCTGCCTGCCTCTGCCTCTGCCTCTTGAGTGCTGGGATTGAAGGCATATGACACCACCGCCCGGCACATGGGTCTATATTTTCTTTGCTCACAATACCTTTGCTCATAATAAGGAGGTTTTTAAAGGAGCCTTTTCTTTGTCCACTAAAGAACCCCACCCTTTTAGACAGCTGATAGCTGCTCTGGTAACTCTTAGTTCAGCATGGAACACAGGTCCATAGCATAGCCTCATGAAGGGTTCCCCTCTGTACTGTGGTTTCTTCTTCCGAGGCTGGTTTTGACTTTCAGAGAATGGTGTATCTGCACTCCTTCCACACTGCTGACGACTGGTAGCCCATTGCAGTCCCTTCACAAGCAGCTGGCCCGAGCAGTAGCAGAAAGTAGCCATCCCAGGGACTGGGGGGTGGCTCAGTGAGGATGGTGAAGATCTGAGTTCAGAGCTGCAGCACCCCTGAAAACTCTGGGTACAGGATCGTATTGCTGGCCTGCAATCCCAGCAAGGGGTTGGGGTGGGGGAGCAGATAGACACCAAGGTGGATCCTGCCCCCCCCCCCCAGCTTAATCTGTGGGCTACAGGCTTAGTGAGAAAGTCTGTGTCAGTAAGGCAGAGGGTGATAGAGGAAGACACTTGAGGTTGATCTCTGGCCTCCATGTGTGCGCGCGCACACACACACACACACACACACACACACACACACACAGAAAGAAACCATTCTTCTTTAGTGTGTGGGAATTCAGCTAAGTAGTTTTTGTTTTTCTTTTTGTTGTTATTATGTTTTGATTTTTTTTTTTTTTTTTTTTTGAGTCAGGGTTTTTCTGTATAGTCTTGGCTGGCCTGAAACTTGCCCTGTAGATCAGGCTAGCTTCAGACTCAGAAATCTGCTTGCCTCTGCCTCCTGAGTGCTGGGATTCAAGGTGTGCTCCACTACCTCTAGGCTTTTGACTTTTTGTTTATTTGGTTGGTTTGATTTTTTGAGACAGGATTTCTCTGTGTAGCCCTGGCTGTCTTGGAACTCAGTTTGTAGAGCAGGCTGGCCTTGGATTTACAGAGATTGCCTGCCTCTGCCTCCTGAGTGCTCAGATTAAAGGTATGCACCACCGTGCCCAGCTGTGTTATTATTTCCTTACACTTATTTATTCCGTGTTAGTATTGTATGCTACAGCGCTGTGGAGATCAGTGGACAGTGAGTCACCCTCCTCCTTCCACTGTGTGGGTTCTGAGGATTGAACTAAGGTTATCAGGCCTGGTGGCAAGTGTTCCTACCCACTGAGCCAGGGGCTTCCTGTATAGACCGTGCTGTCCTAGAATTTAATTAGCATCAATCCTCCTGCCTCTGCTTCCTAAGTCCTGGGATCATAGGTGTGCAACACTATATATACCTGGGAAAATTTTAAGATGGAATTGCAAAGTCTCCGTATCACACTTCTGTCTCCCTTCAGAACTGAAGCACTGTCTGGGCTCATGCAGCTTTCACTAACGAGTCAGCAGCTGGGAAGCTGAGCTGTGAACCCTGGGGGAGGAGAGTGACGGGGAGGGAAGTGCTGCTGTTCCGAAGCTGGACCTTCTGACAGCATCTCCAGTTAGTGTGTCCAGAGGGAGGGAGGCTGAGACGCCCTCCCATGACACCTGGATGAGTGTCAGCCCCACGCTGATGTCTCCCTGGCTTTGCTCTCCTGCAGGTTCATGTGTGCCCAGCTGCCCAACCCGGTCCTGGACAGCATCAGCATCATTGACACTCCCGGGATCCTGTCTGGAGAGAAGCAGCGAATCAGTCGAGGTAACCAGGCTCTGTGCTGGAGAGCCACGCCCCATGTTGCCCTCCAGGTTCCTTCCAGCCCCAGGCTCTAAAAAAGTGTGTTCAGGTGACAGACTTCTTACCTCATACCTTATCTACACAGTGGTGACCTGAGGGGCCACAGCTGCCTCCCTGTGCTCAGGTGACCAGAGTGGCCCAGCTGAGATCACAGTCCGGTCCATGCTGGATATAGCCAGCTGCTTTTGAACCCACTGAGGCTTGGGCCTCGGCCTGTAAAGTAGAGGGGCAGGAAATTGCCTGATCTCTGTGCCCGAGCATCCCAGCCAGCACTGGCTGACCCCTGGACCCCTTGTCCCTTCAGCGTGGGAACTGTGTGCCTCTCAGTTCCTAGTTAGCTCATCAGCCAGGCAAAAGGAGAAACTTGTGTGCGGCCTGCCTGAGCAGCAGCGGGAATTTACTGCCATTTGCATAGCCCTTGCTGATCATCAGCCTCCCAGGGGCCATCTGCCAGTGCAGGGGGTTTCCTGCTAGGTTCCGGTCGGTCGGTCAGTCGGTGCCCTGGCCAGTCCAGTTGCGTCACCTCTGGCCAGCTTTTGCCATGCATTTTCAAATGTTTTAGGCTTTTTGTTTGTTTGTTTTATGAAATAGAACTTTATTTCCATAAACATAAAGGTATCACCTTTTCCAGCATAGTTCAAAGAGGGGCTGGGAGACTGGGGATGTTGCTCAGTCAGTAGAGTGCCCACTTAGCATGCAGAAGCCCTGGGTTCAGTCCCCAGTACAGCGTGGACAGAACGTGGGGGCACGTGCCTATATTCCAGCACTTGGGGTGGAAGAGAGGCAAGAACATCAGTAATTGATGAAGGGTCATTCTCGGTCACACAGCAAGTCTGAGGCTGGCTCAGGTGACGTGAAACCCTTGTTTCAGAAACAGAAACAGACCCCCATCTCCAAGGAGAACTGTCTCACAGGGTGTATGCCGACCCTGAGCACGGAGGCTAGGGGATCCTCTGATCTGTCCCTCATGTTGCTTTGAGGTCCTAGTTTAGATGAGCCCGACTTTGTCTTAACCCTGCCTCCTTGGTAGAGGGGTAGGCACCAGCCATTGAGTTGAAGTACCTTCTAGGAGAGATTGAGGGCTGGCCAGAAGTGGAGTGAGCCACTGCAAAGGAAGAAGTGAAATACCCTCACTGGAGATGTAGCTCATTGTGAGGGCACTGGGCTAAAATGCACAGGGCCCTGGGTTCAAAAAGAAAGGAAGGAAGGAAGGAAAGAAAGCCAGCCAAGGGGCAGTGCTGGAGAAAGAGAAAGGAAAAAAAAAAGAGGAAACAGTGAAATGGCCCAGTGTTTAAAGGCCACTGTGCCTGGTAACCTGAGTCAGGTCCCTGGAACCCATGTCATGGAAAGCATGAACCAGTTCCCACAAGTTATCCTCTGACCTGTATATGCGTGCTGTGGCAGGCACACACGCACGCACACACACACGCACACACGCAAATGTAATTTAAAAGTCTGAAAGAAAGAGAAGGGAGAAACACCAGAGGCTGGTGTAGCACTCTACTCCCGAGGGTGGTGGGACGAAGGCAGGAGGGTTCTGTCCCTCCTCAGACTCTGTCTACAAGCACCAGTTTGTTCTTGCTGACAAACCCTTTCCTTTGGCTGTTAAAGCTAGCAGCCTGCAAGCAGTCATGTGTTTCTGCTGTGACTGTGCTAGGTGGTGTCTCTTTTCTAGGGTTGTGGGGGCCCCAGCCAGCAGGGTGGGGGCTGTGTACAGACTGCAGTGCAGTGAGCTGGCTGTCTCTAATCAGGTTAGAAGTGGCCGGTTCAGCTTTTGTTTTTGAGACAGGGTCTTATCACGTAGCCCAGGCTGGCCTCCAACTCTTCATGCATCTGTCTCATCATCCCAAATGCCCGGATTACAAGTGGCCCTCACACTGGTTAAGCTTTAGCCTCATCCACTCTTAGGAGAGTGACTCTCTTCGAAGTTCAAGGGAACAGATTTTGAGACCTTTTGCAAAAAAAGTAGGGGCCACATTTCTTCTTTACTGCTATTACTATTCAGCCTGTTTTAAGAGAACACCTGCTGAGCAGATGGCACACGCCTGTGACCCCACCTACTCGGGGATGGGACCAAACATCACACGCTTAGAGCCTGCCTGGGCTACCCAGTGGACTCAGGGTAAGTTAGTGAGATCTTTTTCCAAAATAAAAAGATGGGGGATTGGGGAGATGGCTCAGCTGGCAAAATGCCTGCCACTCAAGTTTGTGCCAGTAAAGCTGGCTGTGGTCGTAGACACCTGTAACCCCAGTACTAGAGGACAGAGACCCGCTAGTCCATTCGAGTTAGTGAGTTCCAGGTTCAGTGAGAGACCCTATTGCAAAACATAAGACGGAAAATTGACAGAGGAAGACACCTGCCATTGACCTCCCCCCCCCCCCCCCCATGAACATCCTCATTAACGTGTACCACACACAGAGAAGGAAGACTGGAAATAGAGCTCAGTGTAGAGCCTTTGCCTTGCGTGCGTGAGGCCCCAGGTTCAGTTCTCATCACTAAAGAGAAAAGAAAAGAAAGGGTTTTTTTTCTTTTTTGTGGGGTAGAGGGTGAGACAGCATCTCACTATATGTAGCTCTGGCTGTCCTGGAACTCACTCTGTAGACCAGGCTAGCCTTGACTCAGATCCACCTGCCTCTGCCTCCCCAGTGCTGGGGTTAAAGATGTGCACTACCATGTCTGGCATGCATTACACTTTTCTTGCTAGAACGAACACCATTGCTCGTGGACCTTCAGGGTGTTGGTGGGGGGCAGGGTTTGGGGTTCTTGTGGTCCTTGTAGGCTCATAAAGGGAACACAGAAGTAACTCTTTCACCAAAGCCAGAGTAAAGCTGGAAAATCCAAGTTAGCTTCTCTTAAGTAAGAGAACTGCAGCAGGAGCCGTTCCGGCCTGCACTAGGCCGGGGTTTGCTGGCCTTTGTCTGAGGCCCACAGACTTATCTTTTGACTGAGCCAGACTCCAGCAGACTAGTTGTGTGGTGAGAACACAGCCTCAGATAAGAGACAATAGCTCACCCTCAAAGGCTTATCTTGCCAGAATGCCCTTCTGGTAAGGCGGTGTGAGGCCTTCAGGCTTGGAGGAAGGGATGGAATGGGAAGGGCGCGAGGCTCTCGGAGCCCTTGTGAGCTCCTGAAAAGAAACTCAGAGGCAGCCAGTACTCAGCATGGTGGTGTTCGTCTGCTCTCTGTGTCCTAGGTGTTTTCTAGGCAGAGCAGCCTGGACTTTATGCCCTGGGGTCCCCAGCCTGCCACTGGGGCCACAGGGGTATGTCCTTTCCTGTTAGCAGAGAGACATGGCAGGAGCTGAACTTGCTTGTGTCTGGGGAAAACCACCAAAGTGATGCTTTGAGAATGTGATTTTTATTTTTTTCCTGTGCTGGAGATGGAAACAGTGCTCTTACCACTGAGCCATACCACACCCCCAGCAGTGTTTTGGTTGGGGCTAAAGAGGATACCAGAGTCCTCAGACAGGACACACTCAGTAGCCTGTGGAGGTGATGGCACACTAGTCCTGTGGGCTTGCTGGGCCCTCCAGGTGGCTAATGGGTCCCTGCAACCAGGTTCTTCTTATTACAGAAGACTCCCTCTGACTGAAGGTAGGTTTTGCAGTGAAATACCAAGATGAAACCAATTTTTCTAAACCATTTTCCCCTCCACAGTCCTAGCAATCCCCATTTAAATGTGGCCCAGTTAGGATTTGGGGGTGAATTTTTTTTTTTTAATAAAGATTTATTTATTATGTATACAGAAGAGGGTTCCAGATCTCACTACAGATGGTTGTGAGGCACCATGTGGGTGCTGGGAATTGAACTCAGGACCTCTGGAAGAGCAGTCGGTGCTCTTAACCTCTGAGCCATCTCTCCAGCCCCCCCCCCCAGGGGGTGTGTGTGAATGTTTTATGACGATGAGTGAAATGATCATATGGTTAGAGGTACTCAGTGTGGGCTCTAAGATGGTCACAAGCTTAGGGATGAGGAGCCCCCTCTCACAGACCCTACCCAGCAGTCCTCCCTTGTGCACGGGGGAGGCCAGAACTAGGGAGCGTGTCCCATGGAAAGCAGATGTCTTCCCTCAGAAAGATGGGACCTGAGGAGCATGTGACGTGAGTGACGGGCCTTGCTGCAGTTGGTAGCTGTTCTTGGAAAACACGACGCCCTGTGGAGGCCGCTTGTACTAAAGCGCTGCCTGTTCCCTTTGGGTCCAGTCCCACCCTGTCAGCTAGCCCCTCCTCACTTTTGGCTCTTTCCCTCATGATCCCTCATATGTGCAGGAAATTCAGTCTAGAAAGATAAGTAGGGCTGGCATAGACCAAAGTGGGCAAGCTGCTCGGGCTCTGTTAGGGACCCCTGATAATTGTCCCTTTGGGGTCTCAGGCCCAGCTGGCCTGACATTGCTTATCTGCTGCAGCTGGAAAGATAACATTCTCTTGTGTCAGCAGGGTAAGGTGGCCTTTGGGAGCACCATTTATTCCTGAATGCTACTCGTGTGACTGATAACGGGACCCAAAGGGCATCCAGGGCTGTGTAGGGCTGGTGCCCTGGGCTTCCAGGGTCATTACCACTACATAATCACACTGTGCCTAGGCCTGGGGTCTGCCCATGTCAGTCCTTTTCCTTTGTGGGCAGTGCCAGGGAGCATGGCAGTGCCCTCCCTACCATTGTCACTGTGTGACTGTGGGCTTTGCTGTAACTTTGGCGCCTCACTTGACCCGAGAAAAATTAAATCAGCAAAGAGAGTGGCTTCGGCTTGGCTTAGTGGCATCCTGTCTGGCCTAGTGCCTGCCCTGTGGCTGGTGTTGGCTTATCTATGTGCCCCTGATATCTCTGCAGTTATATATAGGAGGAAGCCGTTGTTTTCTGATGAGGAACTTGATCTGAGGAGCACTGAGAGATGAGCCTGGGGGACACACAGCTGGCTAGTGTCTGCACAAGACTCAGACCTGGGCTCTGTGCATACTGCGTTGTAGCCCAGAGAAACTGCCACCGTGGACTCGGAGGAGTCCGACCCTGAGGAGGCTGGTGCTGGGCTGGGCTTCCTGGAAACATAGGCCACCATGGCCAGACCCTAGTCCAGAAAACACTAGGGCTTTGAGTGGCTGTGTTGTCTTCTGTCTTCCCTCTGTGCCCTGCCTCTAGCCAGAAGCCACCTCATGCTGTCCATGGAAGGCTTGTAGAGCTCAAGGCCACGCTGACTATTCTTGGGTTCTCACTTGCCTTCCTACACCTGTCATGGTTCTCAGGCTTCACCTAAGCTCTTCTGTTCCTAGAGGTTGGATAGGACCTTTGGCCCAGACTCCATCCGTGCATCCTAGAGCCCATGACCCAGAAGTGGGCCTACGCCATGGGTAGTTCTTTTGCCCTATTGACCATCTCCTGAGATGCTTGCCACGCACCCTCCAGCCCTTCTCATGATGTTTTGTAGACCAGAGAGTGTTTTCAGGGGTTGCCAGAAGCTTGGGGCCAGGCTCAGTGCTGTACCCTCTTGGTTGTGCCTCCCACACAGGATGACACAGGTTTAGCTCCCAGCTTAGAACTGCAGGAGCCAAGTGGCCATAACACATGGCCCTCTTGGGATTGTTGGTAACTGTGATAGGGACTTCTGTGTGCTGGGCTCTTACCTAATGCCTGGCACACAGTTAAGTGTGCAAATATCAGCCAGTTAAGAAGGAGACTGAAAACTCCAGGATTTCCCAGACTTCTGCTGTTTTCTGAGTAATGTCTCTGAGAGGAACCTTAGGCAATACTGCTTCAGCTGGGTTTCTCCTCAGACTCCACAGCCCCCTGAGGGCTGACTAGGCCCAAAGCCTTCAACCCCCATCCCTCCCTGTCTCCCCCTCTCTAGGCAAGCATGCTGCTTTGGCCTTGCTTTCTGGTGTGGGTGTGCCGGCTCTGCCTGTGGAGGCGTCGTACCAGGCTGTGCTGGCCTTGGCACCTGTTCCCCAGGCTGCCAGTCGGTGGCGGGCTAGGGAGCAGCTGGCCTGAGTGCCTGCAAATGTTGGGTTTATATTTGGGGTACCCAGCATTCTTCATACCTTAGAAGCTACCCTTGCCTACTCATCCATCAGATGTGAGTTTCTTGGGCTCAGTGCAAATGTCTGAAATAACTAGGAGCAAACATTTACAGAGTGCTGGTTAGCTGCCAGGCATGCACTACACCCAACCCTTCTAGTGCACTGTCTTGGAGGAGGGAACTGACTGTCATGTTACAGAGAAGGGACTGGGGATTCAGAGAGGGCAAGTGGCCTACTCCAGTGGCCCAGCTGCCTTCTGAGTCTAAGGGGTTCAGGGTTGAAATGTGGGTCCTCCCAGAGTCTGTCTGCCCTTCCCCAAACCCTGTACTGTCACTTATTTTCAGGTCAGATGTATTTAGGGCTACCTTGCATGTGTTGGGTCAACCCTTTTTGCAACAGCCGTGTCCCCCTGCCACCAGGATAGAGAACCCCTCACCTGGAAGACTTCCTGTGCAGTTCCTCTCCCTGTCCTGGGTAGTTCAGTGACATTTGTCTTTGAAACTTAAGCTTGCCTTTTCCAAAATGTCTCTTTTTTTCTTTTTTTTTTTTTTTTTTTTTTTTTGGTTTTTCGAGACAGGGTTTCTCTGTGTAGCTTTGCGCCTCTCCTGGAACTCACTTGGTAGCCCAGGCTGGCCTCGAACTCACAGAGATCCGCCTGGCTCTGCCTCCCGAGTGCTGGGATTAAAGGCGTGCGCCACCACCGCCCGGCCCAAAATGTCTCTTAAATGGAATCAGGCAGAGTATTTATTTTCTTTGGTGGAGTCTGGCACTTCTGAGATTTATCCATGTGTTTGAGAAGGCCGAGGGTTTGTGCCTTTAAAAAATGATTGTCTCTCTAGAAATGAAATCAGATCCTAGATCCTCACATCTTCAGAGACGCTCCGCACTGGCTAGGCCACATCACATCCCAGTCCTTGGGCTGTCTCTTTCACTCTGGAACGGGGTCTGGGCTGCCTCTGGTTTGAGGCAGTGTTGAATCAAGCTACCAGAAACATCTGTGTACAGGACTTGATGTGGACCTGAGCTTTTGTTCCCCTGGGGCAGATGCCTAGGGGTGGAGGCCCCTTGCTTAACCTCTGTGCTATTTGGAGTGGTCCTTCCTAAGAAGTTGAGCATGAGGAGGAGTCCTCTGTGTGCCACGTGTCCCAGCTCTGGGCTCCTGCTGCAGGGCCAGTGCAGTTGGAAACTGATGGATTCCTTTGGTGAGAAATAATGAGACCCGTTCAGTTTGAATGACAGGAAGTAAGAGTGTATGGGAGACAAACACTCCATTGTTTTATGTTCTAGAAATTTTTGGAATGTGTGAAGCAACTTTCCCTGGCTACTGGAACTACCTGTGTTTGGAAGAGTGCTGCTGTAGGGTGGGGTGCTTCATCATAGCCTGGGACCCCACCTCTGATCCTCCTCTTGTCAGGAAGGTCAACTAACTTGTAGATGGGCCAGCAGCACCTGGAGTGACCTGGGCTCCCTGCACACAGTGGGCCTATGGAAGTTTGCTGGGAACAGCTCTTGTGCTGGCCTTCGGCTCCCATCACCCTCTCAGCAGCCTCAATATTCCCTTGAGGCTTTTAACTCTGCTCTGCCTCCTCTCTACTCCTGCTGCTTCCCCAGCCCCTGGTTTTTAATTTTTAAGAATTATTTTGTGTGTGTGTGTGTGTGTGTGTGTGTGTGTGTGTGTGTGTGTGTGTGTTGTCTGTATGCGTATTTGTGCAACACCTGCCTGTATGGTGCTCTTGAAGGCTGTTGGGTCTGTTGGAACGGGAGTTACATGTAGTTGTGAGCTGCTATGCAGGTGCTGGGAATTGAACCTGGATCTTTTGGAAGAGCAACCAGTGCTCTCAACTTCTAAGCCATTGCTCCAGCCCTGGGTTTTAATTTTTTGAGACACTCCTAGATGGCCTCAAACTTGCTGTGTTCCTACTCAGCCTCCTGAGTGCTAGGATTGTATGATGTGCACCACCATGCCGGTCTTGACTTGGTGTTTGTGTTTGTTTTTATTTTATAATTAATTTATTTCTTTTTCTGTGCATTGGTGTTTTGCCTGTACCTGCACGTATGTCTGTGTGAGGGTGTCACATCTTTTGGAACTGGAGTTACAGACAGTTGTGAGCAGTCATATGGGTGCTGGGAACTGAACCCAGGTCCTCTGGAAGAGTAGTCAGTGCTCTTAACCATGAGCCATCTCTCCAGCCCTTGTTTTTTGTGGTGTGTGTGTGTGTTTTTTTTTTTTTTTTTTTTTTTTAAAGACAGAATATCAGCCAGGTGTGGTGCCACAGCCCTTTAATCCCAGCACTCAGGAGGCAGAGGCAGGAGGATCTCTGTTCGAGGCCAGCCTGGTCTACATAGTAAGATACCCTGCCTTAAGAAAACAAGCAAATAGAGCCTGGGCTGGCCCTAGCTCATTTCCCCAAGGATGACCTTGAATGCCCGAGTCTCCTGCTTCTACCTTCCAAGTACTGGGATTATAGGCATGCATTTATAATCACAGGTGAATTTCTTTAATTTCAATTGTTGTAAACTATATCTGTATGTAAAGTGCTGTTTTAACATTCTTGGGTACAGTTGAGTGGGGTTTGGTGCCTTCCCATTGCTGTGCGGCCATCACCCTGTCCGCCTTAGAACTCTTCCGTTTCCCAAACCCTTCTCAGTAAACACTGAGAGCCTGCCCTCCATCCCAGCACAGGCTCCGCCATCCTCTCCGAGTGTGACTGCCCTGGCTCCCATGTAAGTGGGTCCGTGGTTGGTGGGCTTTGCCCTCCTAGGCTGGTTTATTTCATTTGTTGACATGGCTACTTGTCCCTTGTCTGGAGGCTCTGGTTCCCACTGAGGTCCTCCCCTGCAGGTTGTCTTCTCTGTCTAGCCCATCCTCTCGGACTGAATGCTTTGTGTCTGGTGTCCACTGGTGTCACTCTGTCCAGCCAGTCAGTGCAGCGTACCCCTGTAGGCCCTTCTTTTCCTCTTCGTGGGTACATGGCTCCCTTAATGCTGTGGGCGTGCTGTTGTGTGCATGGCACAAACATGTGACCCTACCTAGTGTGTCAAGAGTCTGAGGCCATTGCTTTGCTAGCCCTTGCCACATGCCAGGCAGTGTGCTGTGAGGCTGGGGCACTGTGTGGATCTCGAAAGTGCCACACTGCCACCGCACTGTGGTCTCCAGTGCCCCTGAAAGCTGGTGTCTCCTCTCTAAAGCCACATAAGGCACCTCTAAGGGCAGTGAGGGACATTGGGTTCAAGAGTGCCAGGTGGGCCTGCAGGTGGCCTGCAGTTATCTAGTCACATGCATGTGCTGTCACATGGCTGCTCTCCTTTAGGTAACCAGTGAATGTGTTTGATCACCTGTAGTGTCTCCCTTCCACCAGAAAGTGTATCCCTCAGGAGGTTGAGACAGGAGAATGGTCACCAGTTTGAGGCCAGCCTGGGCTATGGAATAATAGCCTGTCTTAAAATGCCAAAAAATAATTAAATAAATGGAAAATCCCCTTCACCTGGAAGAAAAGAAAAAGACTTAAAAGGCGCTGGACATGGTGACTGGTGCCTTTAATTCTTGTACTTGAGAGGCAGAGGCAGGTGGGGCTCTGAATTTGAAGGCCAGCCTGGTCTCATAGTGAGTTCCAGGCCAGCCAGGGCTACGTAGTGAGACCTTGTCCTCCCAGAAAAGGAAGAAAAAAACAAAAACAAAAAAACCCCAACCAACTTGAAGTGATGGCCAAGAGCCAGACTTGTGGAAGAGGAGCAGCCAGAGCCTTCTCCCGGTTCTCCTTTCTGTGTGCCCTTCCCCCACCCAGAGGGAAAGGGATTGAGGCCATGCTGGGTAGGGCTTGGGAAGGTGACCTCAGCTTCCCCGCTGTAGCTCTGGCTGCCTAGCCAAAGCCAGTAGGACCCCAAGGGTGCCCTGTTCCCGGGAACTGGGGTTTGGCCTCGCTGCTGCCCCAGCTGTCTGAATTAGGTTCAGTTTTAGATGAGGCCAAGTGGGTGAGTGGGAAGGAGCGGAGGCCTCGCTTCAATGACCAGGAGAGCCATAGTTCCTGAGTCAGCGTTTCTTGAGCACTGTGCTGTGTTCCTAGAACTCACACAGAAGGCCTCAGGGCCCCAGGCAGGCCCTGGGGGTCAGCTGGGGTGCAGCCCAGAGAGCCCTGGGCAGTAGCTACTACCTCTCCTGGCCTGTGCTTCCCCACTGTTCTGCTCTAGACCTTCCCTTCCGGCTTTCTGCTGACAGTTCACTCTTACAGGTCCCCTCCCTGTTCTGAGTGCCTGCTGCAGGGAGCAAGGGTGCCCTGGGCCTTGTACTTTGGAACCGACTGTCCTAGTAGCTGAGTGCTGACATGCAGTGACCTGCACTTGCTGGAGCTGCGCACAGAAACCTGAAGCTCTGACACTCAAGTAGCCACCCACAGGCGAGGCCCTTCTCTGCCCAGACTGCAGCTGGGCAGTGTACCCCCACCTGGGAGGAAGCCCCGGCCTGCTTAACAGTCTGCCCAAATCCCTGTGTGGAGGTCAGAAGACAACCTTGTAGAGAAGGTTCTTTCCCTCCACTGTCACATGGGTCACAGGGATCAAACCCAGACCGCCAGGCTCCTGTGGCAGTGCCCTTCATCTGCTGAGCCGTCTCATTGGGCTGGCTTCTGTTAGAACTTTAGTCTGTGTTGTTTTCTGGCACTGCCTGGGATTGAACCCAGAGCCCTCCCCATACTGTGTAAATGTGCTGCCGCGTTGCATAGCCTGTGTTCTTTTGGATATCCCATTGTGGGAGAGACTCACTTCTCTGTGGCCTTGGCTGCTGTCCTGCCTGAAGCCACTGGCCCCAAAGAGACTGGTGGTGGCAGGAGTGTTTGACTTTGCAGAGCTTCCTTTCTGCTTGGCCTGTCTAGCCTAGTACCTCCAAACGCCGTTACCCCAGAGCGCAGGGGCTTTACCAGGCTGGGAGCAGTGACCAGGCCAGGCCGCGGCCTGTGCTGTCTCCCGACTGCAGTGGCAGCGGCCTTGGTGCACGGGATGGTGGGGTGTTCAGTATCTGCAGTTTCTGACACTGTCCTCCCTCTGCACCCTCCTGCATTCTCCGTCTGGAGCGTGTGTGGCGGCCCTCCCGAGGTTGGGGTTGGGGGAACGGCTTTCCCAGAGAGTGCTGGAGCAGGCTGTGGGGCAAGAGCCTGCCTGGCCCAGTGTCCTGGACTGTCAGCTGTCTGAGTGGCTTCTCCGGCTCACCTTTCAGGGTCTTGGCAACTCTCTGAGAAGTACTTAGTGGTTCTCAGAGGGCTGGCCTACATCTGGGGTGACCTGGGACCTGTGCACATTAGCTGAGTGACAGAGACTGAACCCAGGGCCAAGGAGAGTGTCCAGATTCCACTGGAGAAGTCAGGCTGTTCCTTAGGCTCTAAGCTGCCGTTTCCAGTCTGCCCAGCTCTGCTTAGTGTTCATAAAGGTGAGCAGTGAAAAACATTTGAGGAAGTATAATTGTCAAACAGAATGAAAGGTAAAGTGCTGTTTGAGTCGCGAAGCCACGGACCTAAGATGATACGGAAATGACAGGCTGGGGCAATGTCAGACATGGAGCTTTCTTTTTGAATCCCAGGTTGGGACTCCAGGACCTAACCACTACATCTGCATCCCGGGCCTCAGAAAGGAAACCACAAGAGGCTCATACTCTTTTTCATATTCATCCGTTTTTTAAATGTTATTTGTGTGTGCATGAACACATGCCACAGTGCCGTTGTGGAGATGGAGAGGACAGCTTTCTGGAGCTGCTGCTCCTCCTCCTTCCTCCGTGGGTCCCAGGGATCATGTCAGCAGCCGTGCGTGGCAAGTGCTTTTACCCACTGAACCATCTTGTTGGCCCGAAACCATCCCCTTGTTTTTTTGAACCAGTGGCATGTCTCCTAGGCTGACCTCAGATTTGTTCTGTAGCTAAGGGTAGTGACCTTGATCTTTCTGCCTCCGCCTTCCAAGATAGCCAGCGTGCACTAACCACCAAGCCTGGCTAATAGCACTGTTGTTAATGGGGAAATTCCAGTTATATCTCTGTCATAGATGACTCAGGTCACTTTTTTTTTTTTTCTCTGAGACAGTTTCTTTGTGTAGCACCGGCTGTCCTGGAACTCACTCTGTAGACCAGGCTGGTTCTTGAACTCACAGAGATCTACCTACCTCTGCCACCTGAGTGCTGGGATCAAGGGTGTACATCACCACTGCCAGGCCTCGGGTCACTTTAATTGGGGTAGGAAACAGCATAGAGTGAGATTTAGGCCTAGAGTCTGCCCAGGTCAGCAACTTAGTTTAGAGAAGCATTTAAGACCTACAGAAAAAGGAAGTGGTCTGTGGTACTTTTGAGGGCTTGTTGGAAAACAAAGGTCAATAGACCTTCTGGGAGGGTTGGGAGTTGGTATTGTCAGCTATGAAGACCTTTTGGTTTCTGTTGCAACGACTGAACTCAGCTATTACAGACAAAAGTTGGCATAGACATGTAAATGAGTGCCTTTGTTTCAATAAAACTTTATAAGCAAGTGATGGGC
Source organism: Peromyscus californicus insignis (assembly GCF_007827085.1). NCBI lineage: Eukaryota > Metazoa > Chordata > Mammalia > Rodentia > Cricetidae > Peromyscus > Peromyscus californicus. The sequence continues at coordinate 54,482,105 of NW_026294562.1, read as the reverse complement.
CAGTTTTGGTCCTTGAGCTTTCCAGCCCCTATTGTAAAAAATGAGAGGCTTGCACAAGGATCTGGTGTTTAGACACTGGATGGATAGCAGCTGCAGGTGTGAGTGCTGCTGTTTATTGTCACTGCTGTTCAGGGCACACAAATGGCAAGTCTGTCTCTGTGTGTGTTACTGTGCTGAGCTGTCACATAAGCTTAGTGGCTTGCTTTGCCTGAGCATCTGTGCATGTCATGTGGGTAGAAATACCCCTTGAGGCAGGAGAGATCCATGAGTCTGCCTTTGGGCTGTTGTACTGTTCAGATCAGAGCATTTTAGGAATTTACAAAATAACCCCTGGCCTAGAAATTCCAAGCCACATTCTGCTCAGAAGCACTAGGGAAGCCTTGGGGCCATGCTCAGTCCTCTCCTCCCTCAGGTTATGACTTTGCGGCTGTCCTCGAGTGGTTTGCTGAGCGTGTGGACCGCATCATCCTGCTTTTTGACGCCCACAAGCTGGACATCTCAGACGAGTTCTCAGAAGTTATCAAGGCCCTCAAAAATCACGAGGACAAGATCCGTGTGGTGCTGAACAAAGCTGACCAGATTGAGACCCAGCAGCTGATGAGAGTGTATGGAGCTCTCATGTGGTCGCTGGGGAAGATCATCAACACCCCCGAGGTAGTCCGAGTCTACATTGGCTCCTTCTGGTCACACCCATTGCTCATCCCCGACAACCGGAAGCTCTTCGAGGCAGAGGAGCAGGACCTCTTCAAAGACATCCAGTCTCTACCCAGAAATGCTGCCCTTAGGAAGCTCAATGACCTGATCAAGCGGGCCAGGCTGGCCAAGGTAGACCCTGTGGGTGGGTGAGGGGATTGGCTGCTACCAGATAGGCCTAGGGGCTCTGGGACTGGCACTTGGGGGCCCAGTCTACCAAACGTGTCACTTTGCCTGTGTGTGTACCCGCCTGCTCTCCACGAAGGTCTTTATCCTGTGTCATCCGAGCCCATTCTCTCTGAGGCTTAAGCCCCGCCTAGATTAGAAAATGGAAAGACCATGCATTCACCTTAGCAGTGTCAAACAGGAAGTTCCTACAGAAGGAAGGAGGCCACTGGGAAGTGGAATATGCTGGCCTGGTTGGCTTCAACAGCCCCCTAGGGTTTGTTGGGCTAGTGTACTCAGCTTGGCACTGAACAGTGGGGACTCCCAGGGGGAGGAGTGACACACAGCCCCCACTCAAGCCTTCCTGGAGAACACCGCACATGTGAAGTGGAAGCATTGGTTATTTGGTGTTGCTGGGTAGGTATAGGGTTCTGCCTGAGTGGAGGACTGGGAGCCATCCTGGTGGGATAAAGGGACCAGGGAGGCCTCCGTGGAACTGCTATATAAGCTGGGACAAGAGTAGCTAGAAAAAAAGATGGATGCCAATCTGTGGCCCAGACAGTGCTGGATGCTACAGTCCAGACCCCTGGTGGCTGCTCTCTGCACAGGCCACCACCCTTTCCCTTGGGTGGGAATTTGGGCCATGCCCAGGCTAAGCACCAGCTTCTGAGGGCCTTGAAGCCCTGGAACCTTAATGGCAGCTAAGCCTGTGTGAGAGCCCCAAATGGCCAGAGCTAGGAAGTGAAGATGGGTGCAGCCTGTGAGCCTTAGGATATCAGAGGCTCTGCCTTGTGGGTCGCCTGCATAAGTCACGGGAGGGACAGCTCAGTGATGGCTCAGGAGAACGCTTTGAACAGGAAGACTTGACGTGGAGTGGATGGTGGCCTAGTGACCCTGTCCAGACACTGTTAGCAGGTTCCCATTGTCCCTTCAGACGCTTAGCACATGGGTCAGTTTTTTTAAAAAATGGACTCTAAGCAGATGTTGTGATGAGCCCGTTGTCAGACTAGTCTAGAGGCTGAGGCAGGAGGATACCTTGAACACTTGGTTTGAAAGTAGCCTGAACAATATAGCCAGACACTGTCTCAGAACACCAAAGCAGGTTCTTGCCTGGCCTCCCCCTTGAAAGGAGTTGACTCTCTGATCAAGAGACCTGTCGTGTGAGCTACCCGGTTTCCAGGGAGACATCCCACGGGGTAGGGTGTTGACAGCTGACTGGTGCATGTGGAGGAGAGGCAGGCACCAAGTACCTGTGGCCATTACACAGTCACCTCAGGACCTGAAAAGCGCTTCCCAGCTGTCCGTCCCTGTTTCATTGCTCAGCAGTGTACACTGCTGGGGCTGGTGTCCGCACACTAGACACCAGGTACTCACCCCTGCCTGCCTTAGGGCCAGTCATGAAATATTTGGGGGGTTCCCTGGCCGGGGCAACCAAGGCTGACACTTTATCCTTCATTCCGGCCAAGTGTCCACCATTGTCACACAGGTACCCAGGCTGGTAAGGGTATGGTGGCGTTTCCCATCCTCTTTACAGGGCTCAGGGATGGGTTTTTGTTTGGTTGGTTGTTTTTCAGTATCTTCAAATGTCTGGGTATGTAGGGTCTCCTCATGAGCTGAGCTCAGCAGTTCTGAGAAAGGAACTCATGAGAACACCCATGTGACTGCCCCCGTTCCTAAAGCAGCTGCCAGGTAATGCGCAGCTGGAATCCTATGGTCTCCAGTGCCGCCCCAGACACGTCTTATCCTACTGCTTGCTTTTCCTGGGGTGAGAGTGATTCCTTGGCTTGTGCAGGCAGAGCTGTGACCGGCTTTGTGTAACCTCCTACCATGGCTTTCCTGGGAAGGCCTAGACACCAGCCCCAGGGTCTGGGAAGGACTGCTCCTCTTGGATGGTTTTGGGCCAGGCTGTTCCCTGGGCTGAGTAGGGAGCAGTGGATGTGCTGCGGGGAGCTGAGGAAAGCTTTCATGGAATTTTCTGGTCCTGAGTTGTCTAGGCCTGTTCTGGTGACATGTGGCTTATTGCTCAAGTGGGATTCAACTGGGAATCCTGAGCACTGCACAGATGCATGTCGGGCAGAGGCTCGCACACAGCTCTCTGTGGCTTGCAGTGTGTTGTATTATTGAGAGGGCAGCACAGGGAGAACACAGGGAGAGAAACAGGCCGGACTGAATTGTAGTTCTGTGCAAGAATATCACTGTCTGTCATCTGTTTGAAGTGCCCTTTCCTGCATTCCATTCCCAGGCAGTGAGCTGTCCCGTCAGAACTGTGTGTCACTCTTAGGCCTTGGGTTCTTGTGATGGTGGCTTCAACTTTCAGCTTGACTTTGACCTTTCTGCTTCCCTCTACCCAAGCAGGGAACTTGAGGCACTAGAGGCCTTGAAGGTTCTGAGGAGTGTGCCAAGGCCGGTCTCTCATGCCTCACTGCTTCCTGTCCCTTCAGGTCCATGCCTACATCATCAGCTCCCTCAAGAAGGAGATGCCCAATGTCTTCGGGAAAGAGAGCAAGAAGAAAGAGCTGGTGAACAACCTGGGAGAGATCTACCAGAAAATCGAGCGGGAGCACCAGATCTCCCCCGGCGACTTCCCAAGTCTGCGCAAGATGCAGGTACAGTCACCAGGCCATCCTGGACCGTTCTGAGTGCTGTGTGGTGCTGGCCCGTGGTTCTGAAGGGAACCACAAAAGGAAGCAGCTGGTTAGTCACCAGTTCCCCACCCGAGTCAGAGCTGACCTAGGTCGAGACACTGACACCAAGGAGGGGAATGTGCTGACTCAGCTTGGGGTGACTCTTCACTGCGGCCCTAGCTTAGTTGCCTGAGCTGGGAAGTGGGAGCCCTGCTCTCCCTGCTTGGCTAGCCTGGCTCAGTCACTGTGCCTGGAGTCTGGGAGGCTGCCCCATCCAGGCTTTCCTTTCTCCTCCTCCACTCACAGGAACTCCTGCAGACCCAGGACTTCAGCAAGTTCCAGGCCTTGAAGCCCAAGCTGCTGGATACAGTGGATGACATGCTGGCCAACGACATAGCCCGGCTGATGGTGATGGTGCGCCAAGAGGAGTCCCTGATGCCCTCACAGGCTGTGAAGGGTGGTGCTTTTGATGGCACCATGAATGGGCCCTTTGGGCATGGCTACGGCGAGGGGGCTGGCGAGGGCATCGATGACGTTGAGTGGGTGGTTGGCAAGGACAAGCCCACCTATGATGAGATCTTCTATACACTGTCTCCTGTCAATGGCAAGATCACTGGCGCTAATGCCAAGAAGGAGATGGTGAAGTCCAAGCTGCCCAACACGGTGCTGGGGAAGATCTGGAAGCTGGCTGATGTGGACAAGGATGGTCTGCTGGATGATGAGGAGTTTGCTCTGGCCAACCATCTTATCAAGGTCAAGTTAGAGGGCCATGAGCTACCCGCTGACCTTCCTCCTCATCTCATCCCACCCTCCAAACGGAGGCATGAGTGACAGCCGTGCCTGACATATTCCCCCGACCCCAGGGCTGTTGGCACTTTCTACCTGCCAGCTCCTTGCCTGCCCATGTGGGCCTGGACCTGGAGGGGCAGAGATTGGGGGAGGGGGAAAGGGTCACCATTTTTCAAGGTCCATAAAGACTGAGCGGTGTTTCCTCAGCTCTTGAATAGGAAAACCACCATCTTTCTTAAGGCTGTCCAGGGTTTAGCGGGGAGGCACGGGTGATGCTTGGATGTGAACAGTGGGATTTTGTGCACAAGAACCATGGATATTTTTAATATAGAATGTTAGAGGCAGCCTTCTTTCTTGCCTCCTCCTCTGTCTGATAGCCCCACACGCAGCCTCTCCCTGCCCCGGCCAGGCAGCAACAGGGACCGGGGAACCACCTCTCACAACTCACCCTGGCACGCCCCTGTGGCAGCTGCCCTGGCTGCGTGGACAGGAGCCCTTCAGCTCCCTCAGTGTGTGTGTCAGGCTGAGGTTTATTCATGGGGCAGGGGCTTGCTTCCTACTAGTGCTCGGGTGAGCTGCTCTGTGCCTCTGCTGTGGTCTGGGGTGCACACCCTCCCTCTGCTTCCTCACCCCGTGTCTGACATCCCAGCCAGCACAGCAGCCACAGGTAGAAGCCCCAGCCACCGTTAACCTCTGTGGGGACTGAGGGGTGAGAGACAGTGTCTTCCAGGAAAATACATAAGCTAGGTATCGTTCTGTAAGTGACACTTCGTACTTGAGCAGATTTCCAGTAGCTTCCACAACACTTGTGCAGAGCTGTGATTTTTGCCCCCTTCCTATCCTCCAGCCTTGGATCAGTCCACCTCACAGCCAGTGTAGAGCAGACCCCTGGGGCTTGAGTTTGCTTTCTGGCTGAGGGGAGGTCATCCCAGCTCCTGCTCTGAGTGCTCTGAAGTGTACTCCCTTAAAGTCAACCTTCATGGCAGCTTTCTGGAGCCCCTGACTGCCTTGGGGCGGGCAGTGGGCCCTGTGACCGGGGGTGGTCTGGTGCTGTGTAGTGTCCAAGCAGCAGGACAGGGAAAACCCAAGCCCTTCCCTCACCCTCTCATTGCCTTTCTCCCCTCCTCCCCTGCTGAGCCAAGGAGGTCTGGATGTCCTGAGATCCCGGACTGAGCACTAAGCCAGAGCTAGCAAATGACCCCTTTAGCTGCCTCATTGCAGCCTCGGGGACCTGGACACACCCTGTGGTTGGCTGTCTGTCCGGGTGGGCTTTATACTGAGGTGGGTGGGGCAGCTGCAGCCTGCTCATCCAACACTGCAGGTGGGCTTCCGGGAGCTGCCTGCCATCCCCAGCACTGCTCTGGGCCTTGCTGAGGCTGAGCTCCACTGACCTTTTAGCTCCCTGCCTTAGCCTTCCAGCCCTGGCCCTGGCTGAGGGTAGGTGAGATGTCCTCCCAGGTTCACTAAAGTCCAGCAAGCTCGTCCTCACCTGTGGGGAGAGGGGCTGAGTGAAGACTGTTCTCTGCATTAAAAGAAGTTTAATTGTGCCAAAGCTTCCTGTGCTCAGTTGTCCTTTCCTGGCCAAGGAGGCACCCCTGGAGCCTTTGTAAGGGGTCCCCCAAGGACCCCATGGCCACCCACCTCTTGTGTACTGTTGAAACTGGCAAGACTATGGGGAGCTGAACTAATGGTGCACAGCCATAGTCCTAGCACTTGGGGTTTCAAGGCCAGCTTAAGCTACATGGGGGGGCTGTCTCAACAAATTAAAACACCATCAGAGAATGACAGCAGAATTACTCGGGACATCTTCTGCTATCTCCACGTCATCACCTTCACTGAGTACCTTAGCCACAGACTGGTGAACGGGCTCCATCCGCAGTGTGCATGGATTGGGGAGGATCTTAGAAACAAAGCTCCCAGGGCTCCTCAGCCATCTGGCTTCTCACGTGCCCCAAGGCAGGTTTGGAGACAGAGCAGCCAGCTCTGAAGACAGACAAAGACAAAATCCACAGTTCTGGGTGGGGTTGCTTAGAGCCAGCTGATGTCACAGATAGGGGACCTGTTTATGACAAGAGGAAAGGATGACAAATTGGGAGTGACATGTCCGGAAGGGTGCAGATGGGAAGTAGGGTTGGGGAGAGACTGCCCCAGGCAAGGTTGGGACAGAAGTCAGGACAAACTGGTGTTTATCTCTGACCCAGAGCTGCCTCCAGGGTCCTGCTGTGGCTAAGGCAGGCCTGATAGTCCAGACGCCATAGACTGGACACTCAGTGTGGACCTACCTTGTGCTAGGCTTGCCTGAGTTCTGTGTTCTACTTCACAAATTAAGGGCTCCGGACAGGGCAACACATGCAGTAATGGTGGCCAAGGGGATTCAAACTCAAGTCTACCAACTCTGGTCCTGCGCTTGAGGAGCCTCCCATGGAAATAACTTTTAAAGCAAAGACAGTTTCTGGACTCCCTAGCCCCCTCACCCTCAACTGCCACTCTTCAGGCTCAAAAAGATTCAAAGCTGTCACTCCACCTGAGGTTTTAGACGCTTGGGACCATTTGTCAGCTTGCAGAAGGGCCGTGCGCTTTGGTCAGCACCAAAGAAAACAGTCCCAAGGAGCTCCCGGGGATGTTAGGACCTACCTTCACCCCAGCTGTAGGGCTCGTGTTCTGTCCACTCAGCCCCATCCCCCTGAGGTGATCCCCCAGAGGGTACCCAGATGGTGCCCGTTGAACAAGAAGTTTGAGGAAAAGCAAGGGCGGGCGTCACCTGACTGCCACCCCTGAACTCAAGCCTCAGGTTTGGGTTTCACGACTTGAACTCCTTGGGGCCAGGTGGGGTTTGAAGGAGAGATGTCCACCTGGAGGGCCGGCACTTGCCCCTTCCCCCTGCCCCCTTTCTAGTTCCTAGAAGCCATGATCAGGAAGCAAATTCTCTCCAGCCTTCTCCCAAGCCTGGGATAAGAGCCTTGAGGACAGTCTGTCCTAGCCCACAACACCACACAAACCTGAGACCAAGGAGGCCCAGGGCCCACTTCTGTGCTGCACATACCAGCTCTTCAGTATGATGAGGTTTCTTGCAGGGTCATTCTTACCTGTCATGGGACTTGGCCCAAGGCCAGTGGCCTGGCAAGAGGACAATGGGGAAGGAGAGGCTGGAGAGAGGGTCCAGCAATTTAGAGCCTGGCTGCTCTTCCAGAGGCTCCGGGTCTGATGGCCAACACTCATGTTGGAGGCTCACAACTGTCTATATAACTCCAGTTTGGTGAATCTAACGTCATCTTCCGGCTTCCAAGGACACTGCTCGAATGTGGTTGACAGGCATACGACAAAATACCCAAACCCCTAAAACTATGATAGAGGACCACCAACCACCGCGACAAAATACCCAAACCCCTAAAACTATGATAGAGGACCACCAACCGCCATTCCTGCCCTCTGCTTTAAAGCTTGGGCTGGAATGGCAAGTATGAAGACCTGAGTTCAATCCCAAGAACCCTCATGAAAGCCAGTGTGGTGGTACATGCTCGGGACCTTTGTACTGGGGAGGCAGAGACAGGCAGACCTCTGGGAAGTGCTGGCTAGCCAGCCAGCCAAGCCTGTGAGAGACCCTGTCTGAAAACATAAGGTAAATGATACCTGAGGAAGAACACAGGCATGTACATGTACACACACCTATACATATACATATAAATCTGCACATATACGTGCTTTAAAGCTTGTATGTATAGCACTCATGAGATACTGGGTTTTATCCCCCAGCACTACAAATAAGTAAATAAATTAATCAATTGTCAGCTATCAGCGTTCAAACCGCAGTCTTGAATAAACAGCCATATGTTTAAATTCCAGCTCTGCTACTTGCTGGGGTTGAGCCCGGCTTTTGCCTTGTAAGCCTATTCTTTGGGCTCCAAAGAGACCTGTGTTCGCTTCCTCCCCTGAGCACCATGGGTAGGGCTACTCGGGGTGGGGGATATAGAGAGCATGGTACCCCACCCAACACCCAGAATGAGACGGGGACCCACCCTTTCCTGAAGCAGCTCAGACAGGGTGGCGCCCATGAGCTGCAGGGGTGCCAGGTAAGGGGGCTTGGGCCTGGCTTCCTGTGCACCCAGAGACTGGTAATGGCAAACCCACATGGGCTGCAGCTGAGCAGAGCGTGGGAGCCCCTGTGGTGAGCTGGAGCAGCACAGGGGAGGATTTGGGAAGAAAACTCAGGATGATGAAACCACCATATGTCCACCCATTTGGAACATTGGACATTTCACAGGAAATAAGCGCAGTGTGACAGGGAGGTGGTGTGGGGGCTGACACGGGTTAAAATATGAGGGAGTCTCCACTGGCCCAACAGAAACCTTCAAATAAGCCCTGAGCAGCAGAGGCAGGGATATTGAGTTCCCTGCACCATAGCTATTCCTAGACAGCAATGTTAGGCCAACTGGAACCCCATGAGGAGCCCCATGCCACCTCACTTCCCCTTGTATCCAAGCAGGTACCTCTTTCCATCATACATTAAAAAGTGTTGCTGGGCAGTGGTGGCACATGCCTTTAATCCCAGCGCTCGGGAGGCAGAGCCAGGCGGATCTCTGTGAGTTCGAGGCCAGCCTGGTCTATAGAGCAAGATCCAGGACAGGCACCAAAACTACACAGAGAAACCCTGTCTTGGAAAGAAAAAAAAAAGTGTTCAGAGAGAGGGTAAAAATTTGCCCAAGGTGTTATTCCTGGGCCACAGCAAGCAGACCCATTCGACCCCACAGCTAGCTCCTGTTCCCAGCTCTCTGGGGTAGAGACAGGGCAGGCAGCCATTCTTGGAATGCAGAACCAGAGCTTTTGTGCCACTTCTGAAACTAGGGCTAGGAGACTCAGCCACTCCCATGGGGCTGAGTCTGGATTTTAGAAGGGGGAACTGCAAGCCTGGGCTCAGGAAGCCTGAAATGTGGCCACAAAAATTGCAGGCACCCTTCCCCCAGCCCATCTTGAATCGGTTCCTTCCAGAGACACCTAGGCTTCCTGCTCCAAGGACCTTCCCCTTCTGGGTCTCTCTCCTCTAGGAAGTTTCTCTATTGTCCTCGGCCTGGGCCTCTGAGTTGACAACTCCCTTTTCTTCATCCAAGGCCTTTTACAGGACCATTTACCCAATCCATCTAGGTAGGACTTTGTGTTGTTCTTTATGCTCCACAGCCCATGGTACCCTTCTGCTGCTGGCAATGGGGAAGCCAGGCACTCAGGGTGCGGACTACCGGAAGAACCTAGAGCTGTGTGTCACTGCCTCCTGGCCTCCCTGTGTCGATCTGTGAAGGGGGTGGATAATAATATGCCTGTCTCTGATGGAGATAAGAGATCTGTGACCACTTTGAAACACCAAGGAGCTCTTTAAGAGAGTAAGGTGTTATCTACTGCCAGGGACTCTCCTGAGAGCTGGTGCCAACACCTCCACACCAAGGGAGCTTGGGAGGCAAGGGAGAGCTGTGGGGTAGCAGGTCCCTCCTGCAGACCTGGTTGAGCCTTGGGAGGCAATGACCACAGAGTAAGCCTTGGGGGGAGACAGAATGACATTGGTCTGACTGCTCAGACTGGCCGGGGCCTAAGGCTCTGAGGCTGACAGGTTCCTCACCGACTGGGCTGGACCATGAGCCAGGTTCAGCGCTCTGCTGTGAGCAAGGCCAGGCCTCTGGAGAGCAGAGAACAGAACCAGTAGGAGGAAGGGTGCCAGGTCTAGGAGCTCTTGTGAGTGTTAGGGCTGGAAGTCCCGCCATCTATTGCAGCCAGAACAGGGGCCTGCAGAGAGTGAGCCTCTAAGAGCTTTCTGACAGTGGGGCTCCGATGAAGTGAGCAGTCGGGACCACTTACACAGACCAGGAAGCAGCGGCTTGCATTGATGAGACAAAAACTAATTCAGGGGCTCAGGCTGCAGCTCAGCTGGTGGAAGTCTTCCTCAGCATGAATAAAGGCATGGGTTTGTTTCCCCGAAACTTCATGAAACAGGTACACTGGAGGAAGTGGAGGCAGAAGAACGAGTTCAAAAGCCAACCTTTGCTATATAGTGTGGAGATTTGAAGTCCACCCCAGGACACAGACAACTGAGTTTCAAAACAATCAAACAAAAAATTAATACAGAACCTAAAAGAATTGAGTGCCTGAGAGGTCTGGGGTGCTCAGTTATATATTTACTTATTGAGACAGGGTCTTTCAGGGTCTTTCATTTTTGTTTTTTTGTTTGTTGTTTTTCAAGAGACAGCGTTTCTCTGTGTAACATCTCTGGCTGTCCTGGAACTTGCTACTCAATTTGTAGACCAGACTGGCCTCAAACTCACAGAGATCCACCTGCCTCTCCCTCCTGAGTGCTGGGATTAAAGGTGTGCGCCACCACCGCCTGGACTTTCTATATAGCCCTGGCTATCCTAGATCTCACTATGTAGACCAGACTGGCCTCGAACTCAGAGATCTGCCTGCCTCTGTTTCTGGAGCGCTGAGCTACCATGTCCAGTTGGAGTATCTGGACACTAAATGTGCAGCACTAAATCTTCGACTCAGTTTCCCCTCCACTCTGGTCTGGAGTTGAAGGCTGCTTAGGGATGGGTTTTTCTCAGAATTCAGCTTTCAGAGAGGTTAAGGGCCTTGTGGTAGCGATGCAGAGAGTGTGCCAAGACCTGAGGCCGGGACAGCTGGCCCTTGACTGACTCCTGTAGCGAGAGAATCAGCATTCCAGGACCTGGTCTCAACCTCCTAGTTCTCCAATGAGAACTTGCTTACGCCGGACATCCGCTCCTCCCCTGGTCTCTGGCGCCGCCTTGTGGCTTCGCACCTTCTGTGGGCCCCATCCCTGCCCGGCGTGAGAAAGGCTCAGAATCCCTCCAGGGAGACCCAGCAGGGCTCCGTCAAGCCACCTAGCAATCTCAGCACCTCTTGGCTACATAGTGTGTTCCAGACCAGCCTGGATTACCTGAGGCCCTATCAAAAACAAAAACAAACAAACGAAAAACCGAAGTCCTAATTCTTGCCTGCCCTTCCCCCTCCCCTGGCCGCAGTGCCGAGGCTGGCCAGATTTGAATTTGAATCCTGAGTCTCCTTCCCAGCCTGACTGATCTGGGAAAGAAACGTACGCTGGTGTTTTCCCCATTTCAGACTGTGGACTCCACGGAGAAGGGGCTCTGCAGAGATCTCTGCAGAGATCAAATGAGAGACTCGCAGTGCTTCTTACGCCCCTGTTGGATTGCACTGGGCGTCCATTCAGTCTGCCCCTGCAAACACTCTTAGAAGGCTTCCTCCCTCAACACCGGGAACCTGATCCTGTCATACACCCTTCCGTGTGGTATTTGGTTCTGGAGAGAACCACGGTCTCTTAGGGTCGAGGCCAGCACAGCTGGACACAGCTGGCCAGAAATCAGAAACCTCGCTGGACAGAGCCAGCACCTCCTCCCTCTTGGCTTCCTTCAGCCCATCTCGGACTTCTCGCGCCCTCCACATTCCAGGTCAGGCCGCTGGCCTTATTCCCGCCAAAGCCTTAAAAAGCGGTACCACCTAGGTCCACACGAGGGTCTAGTTTCAGAGACCCCCATTCTCAGCCTTCTTTCTTCTAAGCTGCAGTGTATTCATCTGCCCATCCCTACCTCAACTACATGTCTCTGGGTTAGCTTTAGCATTTAAAGGAAACTTTGGGGGGGTTGGTGGATGTGTTGCCTTAGCGCGGCTTGCAAACCGGGACGAGAGCGGACTACAACTCCCATCCGGCTCCAGGGCCGCAGCGGTCCCTAGCCCCTCTGGCCTGGCTAAGGGACAGGCGGCTGGCCGGGGCGCGAGGCAAGTTGCGGTGCCCTGGGCAAGCCCCATCTAGGTTAGGGCCCCATGAGGGTGTAGGCGGGGCTGGGACTGGGGCGGCACTGGGATCAGATAGGCCTTTTGCGACCCCAAAGGACCCCCTCCAACCCCGCCCAGGAGTTACTTTTCGTGTCCCGCCTTCCCACTTCCTGGCCGAGGGTCGGCCCCGCCCCCGCGCGCCTCCGCCTTCCCACCTTCACCTTCAGTCGCGGCTCCCATTGGCCGGCGCGCACCTGCCCGTCCGTCGGGGGCGGGCTTGGAGGGCGGGGCGGGCGGCCAGGTGAGGGAGCGCGGGTGGCGACGGAGGAAGGTGACAGCGGGGAGGGCGGGAGGGTGGGGGGAAGCCGCGCAGAGCGAGCCGCGGAACCACGGACGGACCGCCGGACGGACGGACGGACGGACGGACGAGGCATGCAGGCGGCCTGGCTCTAGCCCGGGTTGCGGGGCTCCAGCTGCAGCTATGGAGCAGCGGCTGCGTGCGCTGGAGCAGCTGGTACGGGGCGAGGCCGATGGCAGCCCGGGGCTCGACGGCCTCCTGGATCTGCTGCTGGGGCTGCACCACGAGCTCAGCAGCGCCTCCCTGCGCCGGGAGCGCAACGTGGCGCAGTTTCTGAGCTGGGGTGAGTGGCCAGGGCAGCACCCGGGATGGGAGGCTGGGGGAACACCAGCCGGAGCTCCACCTCCTCAGACCCTTCCCCAGGGATGGCACACTCGAGAAACTTCCTCCTGAAGACACACTAACTCCTTGCACTGTCTCTAACGCTTGCCGTCGGACTCCACAGCTCGTTCACTCACCTGCACCTTACCTCAAATTCCCAGACACAGGGACAGGTACACAATGTACACTTCACACACACGCTCATTCCCAGCTGCAGACCCCAGACATATGTTGCCAATACACATCCTCCACAACGGTCACCTACAGGATTCCTTGGTCACACGTCACATGTCACACTTCATGCCCCACCCAGAACACACATTCAGGTGGACGCCCGTTTTGTGTCACATAAATAGGCAGACTTTCTCAATCTCCTTTGTTCTTCAAGAGATTGTCACTTTGCTCTGGGACCCCTCTCACCTGTCTGTCTCTTCCACACACTCAGAAATCCTCATACTTCACCTTGCAGACAAGACCCCTCACCCCATTCCCTAGCCCGGACTAAGGACCAACCTCAGCCCCTTTGGGGTATTTGGGGTCTCATTGGATGTGGATCTGGCCTCTTTCCTATCTGACTCATCTGAATCCTTGGGAACGGATGACCTAGGGTGACCCTAAACCCAGTGTGGGCACTGGTACCATTACAAGGGTTCCCTGGTCACACCTGGCCAGGCTTTGAGGGGGAGGGCATAGGAATTGAGCCTGGAGGGTGGGGTGTTTGCCCAGTAGGTGATCAGCGTTCCTGGCGCTCCTGTGCTGTGGGCAGGCACAAAGCTGGGCCTGGTATGGTTAGGGGTTTACCACCCAGACTTGCCATTTCTGCCTGAGAGAAGTTATAGGACCCTGCCCCTGTTGCCTCCCTGTTTCTCTTGTGCGTTATGCATGTATCTGAGTTAGCATTACTCCACCATGACACCCATACCCGAGTGTGTGTGTGTGTGTGTGTGTGTGTGTGTGTGTGTGTGTGTCTTTGTGTTTCTCCCTGCCTGTCTCTGGCACCTCTGCCTGGGACCCCAACATAGGGGACGTCTGTTGACATCTCCCGAGGTAACTCCAAGGCCAGGCGTGACTCACGCCTCTCCTGCCCCAACTTGTCCCTGCTCCTGCCCAGAGCCCCCACCCCCTCTAGCAGGACAAAGGTACTGGGCATCTTGTCCAGAGAGTTGGACAGTCTTGGTTCTGGACAGCAGGTTTGGCAATGTGACCGGTGGTCATCTCCGACAGCCCTGCCAGGCTGCTCGCTGCTCCTCTCCGGCTCTGTGCAGAAACCTGGGAAGAGACAATTAATTTGTGTAGTGAGGTTTCCAAACCGCCCCCGCTGTGGGGGTTCTGCCTGATAAACCTGTGGAGCAGCTCTCTGTCTCACCCACAGGCCCGCCCAGCTGGCAAGGAGTTTCCCTTCTGGCAGGGGGAAACTGAGGCAAACCGCCAGACCATAGATGACCCCCCAATCCTCACTGGTCACTCCTGTCTTCCTCAGTTCCCGAGACTCAGTGCCCTCCCCCCTGGCCTAAGGCCACTCCAGTTTTGGGGAGAGCCTGGGAGTGTCTGGACATGGCCCTTGTGGAGGTGTGTGTGTGGGACTGTGATGCAGGAGGAGGTTCCTGGCTGTGCAAAAGCCTCATCCAGAGAGGGAGGCAGGGCTCCAAGTGGCAGGGCTGTCAAGCCTGGAAGGAATCCTGTGTGCTCACGCCCTCAGGTGCTGGCATTGGGCACCAGGTGAAGGTTTTGGCCCTGTTTTCGAGTCTTGTGAGTACCTGAGCGGACTGGCCTCTGTTCTTGACCCAGGGGCCCCACTTGGGGAGCACAGAGCCTGTCTTTCCAGAGTACTGCAGAGACTGTCCTCCCTGCCCTCAGGGGCTGCCCCAGGCCTTTCCTCCAACCACATTGCTCTGTGCATACAGGGTCCCCAGACCCAGGCCCACAGCTCCTGAATGGCAGAGAGACCTTTCTGGGGACTAGGAATGTCACCTATCCAGTTCCCAGATAGGCCCTGGGCTGGCCTTGAGGGACCAAACCCTGTGAACTAGGGTAGGAGTGCTATCCTCATTGTCTCTAGGGTGACCTGGGCAGCCAGGATCAGGACCCTGGCTGGGGAGGACCACAAAGTCCCTCTGTGCCTCAGGTAGAGGTTACCTAGGGTCTGGAGCAAGGGTCCAGGGACGTTCTGAAGCCAGGTGACCCACTGCGTCAGGACCCTCACCATGCCGTGGATCATGACTAAACGGGCCCTGGCTCTGACTGGCCTCTTGGCTGGTTGTCTCTGGGAAAGTCATTCCTGTCCTAGTCTCCTGGGAGGTCCCAAGGAGAAGGCTCTGAGTCCCCCCTGTCCCCTCAGCCGGCCCCTTTGTAACAAAAGTGAAGGAGCTGCGTCTGCAGAGAGAGGACTTTGAGATCTTGAAGGTGATTGGCAGAGGGGCCTTTGGGGAGGTAAGTGAGTGTCCTGGGGTGGGTGGGGAGGAGGGGCCTTGCACTTGGTCTGGTCTAACACAGTCCGTGCTTGGTGCCCTCCCTCAGGTCGCTGTGGTTAGACAGAGGGACAGTGGCCAGATTTTTGCCATGAAGATGCTGCATAAGTGGGAGATGCTGAAGAGGGCTGAGGTCAGTCTGGGGTCAGAGGCACCCTGCAGATGGGTAGGGGAAGGTGTGTGTGCTGAGGTCAGCCTGGGGTCAGAGGCACCCTGCAGATGGGTAGGGGAAGGTGTGTGTGCTGAGGTCAGAGGCACCCTGCAGATGGGTAGGGGAAGGTGTGTGTGCTGCCAGAAGAAGGAGCGAGGCAGAGGATGCCACTCTCCGTGGTCACCTGTCTCCTCCCCTCACAGTAAACTTTACTTAAGATGCAGTGGGATGAGTTCCCATTCTTCTTATGGAAACACTGAGGTCCACCACCAAAAAGCCTGGGCTCAGGTTCATCCAAAGTCAGCCCCGCCTGGGGTTGAGCAGAGCTGTTCCTTTGATCAGAGCCTCTGGGCTTGGGAGTCCATTCCCTGGGCTGGAGAAGGGGGAGTTCCTGGGAGCTGATCCCATTCTATCCCCTGCTTTCCAAACCTGCTTCAGACGGCCTGTTTCCGGGAGGAGCGAGATGTTCTGGTGAAGGGAGACAGCCGTTGGGTAACTGCTCTGCACTATGCCTTCCAAGATGAGGAATACCTGGTGAGCATCTTTGAGTGGTGGAGGAGCCTTGCCTGGGATGAAAGAGCCTGTCTCCCACCATTTCCTGGGCCTAGAGCCTCCTTCCCTAGCTCTGTTTAAGAATTAGTCACCTACCAGGCATGGTGGGGGTGCTTTAGTCCCAACACTTGGGAGGAAGAGACAGGCTGATCTCTGTGAGTTCAAGGCCAGCCTGGCTTACATAGTGAATTTCAGGACAGCCAGAGCTTTATAGTGAGACCCTGTCTTAAAACATAAAAAATAAAAAGCTAGCCACCCGGTGGCTGCCAGAGACACTGCTCACCCCTGTCTTCCCAGAGCCCCCAAGACACAGTGTGAGGTCAGTGGGTGTCCCATTCTGCGCCTGACTCTTGGCTCTGCCCTCCAGTACCTGGTGATGGACTATTACGCTGGCGGAGACCTCCTCACACTGCTGAGCCGCTTTGAGGACCGTCTTCCGCCGGAGCTTGCCCAGTTCTATCTGGCTGAGATGGTGCTGGCCATCCACTCCCTGCACCAGCTGGGCTATGTCCACAGGTGGGGCCCCAAGCGCTCTCACTTCCCAGTCTTCCTCCCCACAGCCGTCTAGTAGGGCCTGCCAGGGTGCCTATCTTACAGGTGAGCCCCTGGCTCAAACCTACCCAGTTCATGGTGGCAGAGGAGTGGTGTGGTGTCCTTTCAAGGGACATCTGTCCAGCATCCCCACAGTGCACTTCGCGGCTCCTGGAATCAACACTGTGGACCTTTTCCTCCAGTCTGGCTGCCCTTTCCTTCCTCGGCACTTGCCTTCACTAACTCCCACATGCACACACAGACGACAGGAATATGTGTGAGCATGCACACAGGCAGGTGTGCACCCGAGCTTGTGTCTAAACACACGTGCACATATTAAGCCTTTCTCTCTCCCACCTTCCTTTAGGGATGTCAAGCCTGACAACATCCTGCTTGACATGAATGGCCACATACGCTTGGCAGACTTTGGCTCCTGCCTGCGTCTCAACAACAATGGCATGGTAAGGAGCCCACCTAGAACTGGAGCTGAGGATAGCAGGCCAAGGTTCCGGTAGGGGGTACCCGGAGAGTGGGGTGCCTGATCCAGTCCCATGGCCTCATGGCACCAACACCGCTGCCACAGGTGGATTCATCAGTCGCAGTTGGGACCCCAGACTACATCTCTCCTGAGATCCTACAGGCCATGGAGGAAGGCAAGGGTCACTATGGCCCACAGTGTGACTGGTGGTCACTGGGAGTCTGTGCCTATGAGCTGCTCTTCGGGGAGACACCCTTTTATGCGGAATCTCTGGTAGAAACCTACGGCAAGATCATGAACCACGAGGTTAGACTGTCTGACCCTGGGACCTCCACATTGTATGATTGTAGGTAAATTCAGACCGCGGTGGGCTTCCAGCCTGACCTGCCTTCCCCTGTGACCCACAGGACCACCTCCAGTTCCCCTCTGATGTGCCCGATGTGCCTGCCAGTGCCCAGGACCTGATCCGACAGCTGCTCTGCCGCCAGGAGGAACGGCTTGGGCGTGGTGGACTGGATGACTTCCGGAACCACCCTTTCTTCGAAGGTGTGGATTGGGAGAAGCTTTCAACCAGCACAGCTCCCTACATCCCTGAGCTTCGTGGACCTGTGGACACCTCTAACTTTGATGTGGATGATGATACCCTCAACCATCCAGTGAGTGACAGATGTCTCTGAAAGAGGCTTGGCTTGACCTTCTGAGCTATGAGAACCTACCTCAGATGTTCCCTACAGCATTTGAAGGGCTGGGGTGAGGCCTTTGGAACCCCGGGGCTCAGGAGAGCTCTGGCTCGCCTTGGTTGGCTCATCTGCTCAGTGGATTGTACCAAGTGAAAGCTCTTTAGCTCTAGCTGTTTGGAAGAAAACCCCTTGCAGCCTCTAGGAGATCTTGACTACAAAGGCTCATGGGAGTTGTGGTCCCTTTTTGGGGGGTGGGTGGGATGGGAGGCAGAGGCAGGCTGTGTTATTTCCCAGGTACACACCTGAGCAAATGCCCAGTTCGTGGGGCCCTTCTGGTTCTCACCTGGTCTGTGGCTCTGACTCTCCTTCCCTCTCCTGTAGGAGACGCTACCACCACCCTCTCATGGGGCCTTCTCAGGCCACCACCTGCCATTTGTAGGCTTCACCTATACCTCAGGCAGGTGAGTCTGGTCATCACACCTGCTGGGAAGCTGGGAGCATGTGTGGCTTATCAGAGCCCTGCGGGAAGGGACAAAATGGCTTCAGCATGTGATAGGCACTCCTCAGTTCTCTATCCTCAGGGTCAATCAAAGTCATGGCTATGCCCCTGGGACCTGTGGCTACCCTGTTTGATAGACTGTTAAATGTACTAGATTCATAGGAAAGGCTATGAAGGGCCTCTACTGTCCCGCCTCATTGGCCTCTGTAAAATGGGTGGGAGCTTTACTCACTCAGATACCTTGGGTTGGCCTGAGACCCAAGAGAGGCACAGGTGTAAGGAATGCCCTGAGCAGAGCACCCCAGCGAGGGCCACTGGTTCTGGGTGTGGACCGGCAGACTCATCTCACCTTTTGAGTAGTTTTTGAGAACTCTTGTTAACTTTGTTGCTTGCTTTTTGTACATTTATTTATTTATTTGATTAATATTTGTGTGTGGGTGTGGACACGAGGTGCCACAATGCACTTGTAGAGGGCAGAGAACAACTTCCAGAAGTCAGTTTTCTGCTTCCACCATGTGGGTCCCAGGGGTGGAATCAGGCTTGGCAGCACCACCCTTACCAGCTGTTACAGCTCACTGGCCCCTGGAGAGCCAGCCCTTTGGTTTTTCAAGACAGGGTTTCTCTGTGTAGTCCTGGCTGTCCTGGAACTCACTCTGTAGCCCAGGCTGGCCTCCTGAGTGCTGGGGTTGAAGGCGCCACCACCGCCTGGCTCAGGAAGTGTTGTTTTTCATTTCCCTGTGAGGAAACTGAGTCTCGGATGTTGTCCATTACTGTCCAAGGTCACCCAGCTTGTACAGGTCTCTTCCAAAGGCAGGTGTGACCTAATGGTTCTCTCCCAGCATAGAGCTCGGGCCTGGGTCCAGAGTGATGTGCCCTGGGTGTTTCTTGGGTGGATAGATGATTGGTACATGAGGATGGTTCTCTGCTAACTCTGTTCCCTTGTCCCTTCTCAGCCCTGGTGGTGAGAAGAGCACTGAGCCAGTGGCTGTCCCAGAGCGGAAGCTCCACCATGTGGAGCAGGAGAAGGTGGAGCTCAGCCGGAAGTGTCAAGGTACAGGGGCATCTGGGCGAGGCTGAGACTGTCAGGCCAGGGTGAGGGGTAGAGTGCCGCAGGCCCAGCTACTCACCCAGAGGCCCTTCTCCTGCCAGAGGCCCTGCATGGTACCTTACAGCCCCAGGAGCTGGTGTGGCTGCAGAAGGAGGTACAGATTCTTCAGGAGAGACTGGCAGGTATCGCTTTCCTGTTCCTATAACAGCCTGGTCCTTTCTGGGTCCCAGCCCTGCCTCCTGCTCTGTGTATGCTGTGTGATGGGGAGGGGAGTAGACCCCTCCCCCGGCTGTGGGGAAGGTTCTGTGAGATCCTGCACATGAAATGCCTGACTGAGGTGGGCAATGACTTCCTGACAGAGACACTGAGGGACAGCAAGGCCTCCTTCTCACAGACTGACGGCCTCCCTGCTGGGGGCCCAGGCCCGGATACCCAGCTACAGCAGCAGGAGAAGGACCGCCTCCAGCAGGTGAGCACTAGGTGAGGTGGGTGAGTGACCTAGAGCTCCACGTCCCTGAGGTCAGTGCCCTGAGCCAGCCTTGTCCTTCTTGGCCTGGTCCTCAGGAGCTGACCGAAGCTCAAGCAGCATTGCGGGTGCAGGCTGCCGAGCTGAGCCGAGCCCAGGACCGGCAGGAAGAGTTCCTCCAGAGGCTGTGGGAGGCCCAGGAGCGGGAGGCGGCCACAGCCAGCCAGATCCAGGCCCTGAGCTCCCAGCTGGAGGAAGCCTGGGTTGTCCGGAGAGAGGTCAGTGATGATAGTGGGGGTGGGGGGGTGGAGAGTGGCAAGGATTTGGGTCCCAAATGTTGGGAACCCCATGTCCCTGTGCACCCCTGTGTGGCTGGGGTACGCCGAACAGGGCCTGGTGGTGAGATGGGTGTCTGGGACCACTTGTGTCTACCGCTGGGTGAGACTAAGTCTTTGTCAAAATGACACCAAGGGGGTGAGATGGACAGGGTCAGCATTTCCTTGCCCCTGTACCCCATCACAGCTGGAAGGCCAGGTGGCCGCCCTGAGTCAGGAGGTGGCAAGGCTCCAGGGACAATATAAACAAAGCCGTGAGAAGGATTCTTCCCAGGCCAAGGTATGGAGGGTTCTCCCCCTCGGCGAGAGACACTCTCCCTTAGCCTGACCCCTCTTAGAGTCCCAGGGGTGGGCCATGGCGTCTTAAACCCCTACCTTGCCCCCTCTCCACACTGTCAAGGCCATCCGTGCGGCCCCTGAGACCAATGGCATGGGATCACCCGAGGGTCAGTCTCAAGAGGCCCAGCTAAGGAAGGAGGTGGCCGCTCTGAGGGAGCAGCTGGAGCATGCCTGCAGCCAAGGGTGAGCACGTGCGGACCGGGCTAGCCAGGAGAGGACAGGGCAGCGCTGGGCTGGGGGTCAACTCTGTCTCCTCGGCCTTCTCCCCAGGATCAGTGTTGGGAAAGAGGAGGCCCTGTGCCGATTGCAGGAGGAAAACCAGAGGCTGAGCCGGGAGCAGGAGCGGGTGAGCAGGGTGGGCAGGCAAGGGGCAGGCGGGGTGCCAGCAGGGTCAGGGCAGAGCTCCTAGGGTCCCAGCTGCTGGGCACACTAGAGCTCGTGGGAAGCATGGAAGGGAATGGGGCTCAGAATGGTGGTGATCTGTGGGGAGACCGGCAGGGGTCGGGCAGCTGGTATACAGCCAGGACTGCAAGGGCCCCTGGGACTGAGCCCACCTTCCTCTGCGGCCTCAGCTGGCAGAAGAGCTGGAGCTGGAGCTACAGCGCAAACAGCGTTTGGAGGGTGAACGGCGGGAGACCGAGAGCAATTGGGAGGCCCAGATTGCTGACATCCTTAGCTGGTGGGTGCTGTGGGGCTGGGTGGGAGCTGGGCATGGCTGAGGACCCAGACCGTGACACACGGCCCATTCCTATTCAGGGTGAATGACGAGAAGGTCTCAAGAGGCTACCTGCAGGCCTTGGCTACTAAGATGGCTGAGGAGCTGGAGTCCTTGAGAAATGTGGGCACCCAAACACTCCCTACCCGGCCTCTGGTGAGCCCCATGCGCAAGAGCCATGGCCTATGTGTCTATGTATAAAGTTCAGAAGACAGCTTATGGGAATTGGTTCTCTCTTCCTACTGTGTGGGTCTCAGGGATTGAACTCAAGTCGTTGGCTCTGGCAGCACACACACTTTGCCTACTGAGCCGTCTTGTTGTCCCCCAAACTCCAGGTTTATGCTGAGGGTTGAGGAAGGGAAGAGTGGGGTCTTTGGGTCTGCTCTAGCGGAAGGGAGGGAGTCTCTGAGCCCCCCGGTCCCGGAGAACATCTTCATGAGAACATCCTTGGCTGCTCCCAGGACCACCAGTGGAAGGCACGGAGGCTGCAGAAGATGGAGGCCTCGGCCCGGCTGGAGCTTCAGTCAGCACTGGAAGCTGAGATCCGGGCCAAGCAGGGTCTGCAGGAGCGGCTGACCCAGGTGCAGGAGGCTCAGCTGCAGGCAGAACGGTGAGGTCCTGGGCAGGTACTACACGAGTGGGGTCCGTGCCGAGGCCCGGGGTGAGCCAATGTCCTCTCCCTCCAGCCGCCTGCAGGAGGCTGAGAAGCAAAGCCAGGCCCTGCAGCAGGAGGTGGCTGAGCTACGGGAGGAGCTCCGAGCCCGTGGGCCAGGGGGTGAGTGCCCATTGTCTGCTTATCCTGGGGCTAGTCCCCAACTCCAGTCTCATGAATGCCAGGGAGCTCCCATGACAGCTGTGCCCATAGGAGAGAAATCCCTTCCTCCCACACATCACTGCTTACACCAGCACCTGTCTGTCACTCAGCACTTAAGCAACACTGTTGTGTGCCAGTCTCCTCCAAACCCCACCTGTGGACATTTCTGCTTCTTACTAAAAGGGAAACTGAGGCCCACACCCACCTCTGGTTCCTTAGCCTAGGGACAACAACCTCAGTTACATGTACGCTTTGTCTTCAGATGCCAAGCCCTCCACCTCCCTCATCCCTCTCCTGTCCTTCTGGAACACTGAGGTAAGAACCCAGAAGAGGGACTAGATAGGGAGCAGTCCTGGTGAGAACACGGTGGCCCTGACTTTCTTCCCTCCTCACTCATCCCCAGAAGGATTCTGCCAAGGACCCTGGCAATTCAGGAGAGGCCCCAAGGTCTGGAGCAGAAGCAGAGCTGAGGCCAGAGGGTCGCCGCAGTCTGCGCATGGGGGTGAGGCCAGGCTGGAGCTCCGCAGGCGAGGCTGGGCTCCGCCCCACTCCCTTCTGACTCTCTCTCTCTCTCTCCCTCTCTCTCTCTCTCTCTCTCTCTCTCTCTCTCTCTCTCTCGCTTGCTGCAGGCTGTGTTCTCCAGAGTGCCCGCTGCCACCACTGCCCCTGCAGAAGATCCCCCTGCTAAGGTCAGTGGCTGGGGGCAGGAGAGAGTGGGGCCTTCAGCCCTTCCCCGTAACCCCTCTGGGACCCCCCCCACCCCACCCCCGAAGGCCGTGTTTGGGGTGCTGGTGCTGGTTTTTGGCATGGCCTCACAGGCGCTCAGAGTTGACATGGCCACCTGACTTGGCCTCTTGGCCATCTGGCCCTTTGGGGTGGAGCTCGGGGTGCTGAGAGGCCCTGGCAGGAATGGTAGCAGCATGTACCCCTTCACAGCCCGGCTCACACACACTGCGTCCCCGGAGTTTTCCATCGCCTACCAAGTGTCTCCGCTGTACCTCGCTGATGCTGGGCCTGGGCCGCCAGGGCCTCGGCTGTGACAGTAAGAACTCTCCTCCTTCAGGATCTCCCCTCACAGGCTCCAGGATGTGACCCTGACACACCCAGGCTGTTCCTCAACCCAGCGTTACCCATGCCTCTTGGTCAGATTTCCCCTACTCGGTGACTCCTCCTCACTTGATGGCAATGGGTGACAGTTCAGGTGTCGATAGCCCCAAGGGAGCTGTCTAGGAGGCTCAGGTCCTTGTTCTGGGCTGCCTGACCTGCTTCATCCTAACAAAAGTCTCCATCTCCCCACAGCCTGCGGCTACTTTTGTCACTCAGCCTGTGCCCCACAGGCCCCACCCTGCCCCGTGCCCCCTGAACTCCTCCACACAGCCCTGGGAGTGCACCCCGAAACAGGCACAGGCACTGCCTATGAGGGCTTCCTGTCGGTGAGCTGTGACTGAGGGCTGAGGAGGATGGGCATGGGAGCCAAGGACCTGTGCAGCCCTCCATGCCCGTCTCCCCACTAGGTGCCACGGCCTTCAGGCGTCCGGCGGGGCTGGCAGCGTGTGTATGCTGCGCTCAGTGACTCCCGCCTGCTGCTGTTCGACGTCCCTGACCCTCGGGGAGGCCTGCCCAGTGGGGTCCTCCTGCAGGCCTTGGATCTGAGGTAGGTGCCAGGCAGTGACGCAGGACAAGTCACAGTGTGGAGGGGTTCATGCAGGGACAACCTCTCATTTGTCCTTTGTTCCTCCCAGGGACCCCCAGTTCTCGGCTACCCCTGTCTTGGCCTCAGATGTCATCCATGCCCAATCCAAGGACCTGCCACGCATCTTTAGGGTGAGTGCTCAGGGCAGGATGGCCCGACCTCCCTCTGCTTCCCATGCTGGCCCTGTCCTGGTCACTGTTGCATCTCAACTCTGTCTCTCTGCCAGCACCTCATCTCCACGGGCCCTTTGTCCCTAGCCACCATGAGCTTGCCACACAACAATCTGGCTATGTCCTGTTTTGTTAAGGCCCTTGAGTGGCTGCCCAGTACCTTCAGGAGGCTGTCATGCAGTACTTTGAGCCACCCAGCACCTGAGTCTGCAGACTTTCTCAGCCCTCAACCCTGGAGTCCCTACCTGCTTAGCCATACCTTGTTCCTTCCAGTTCCCAGAGTGCCTTGCATGCATGTATAACTCCTTGGTCTCATTTCTATGCACAAAATTGCCAGCACCTTCCAGACCCAGTCCCTTGGACCCAGGTTCACTAACATTGGGTGGTAGTCTTATCCCCTGGCAACTATCCTTCAACTCTTGGCCTTCTTGAGGGATTCTTTCTTCTTTCTTTTCTTTTTTTTTTTTTTTTTTTTTTTTGGTTTTTCAAGACAGGGTTTCTCTGTGTAGCTTTGGAGCCTGTCCTGGAACTCTCTCTCTAGCCCAGGCTGGCCTTGAACTCACAGAGATTCGCCTGCCTCTGCCTCCTGAGTGCTGGGATTAAAGGTTGTGTGCCACCACCGCCCGACAGCTTGAGGGATTCTAATCTGTGTTCCCACAGTTCTTATCATTCCCGTTACAGTGTCCATCACTGGGCTCTGAAATTGCCAGTGTGCTTGTCTGGTACTCCAGCTTACTCCCTGCCTGGTACTCCAGCCAGCTAGCATGCTAACAACGTCAGTAGGAAAGGAAGGAAGGACATGGCGGGCTCTTGGCTGTAGCCCTCCAGCCTGACTTCCCTATCTGCAGGTGACAGCCTCCCAGCTGACGGTGCCACCAACCACATGCACTGTGCTGCTGCTGGCTGAGAATGAGGGGGAGCGGGAGCACTGGCTCCAGGTGCTGGGTGAGCTGCGGCGGCTGCTACTGGACGCACGTCCGAGGCCCCGGCCGGTATACACCCTCAAGGAGGCCTATGACAATGGGCTGCCCCTGCTGCCCCATACGCTCTGCGCTGCTGTCATTGGTAAGTCTTGCACTGAAGGACTGTCACTCTGCGTGGCCTGTGGGGAGAGTTCAGACGAGTAGGGAGGCACTAGCCTAGGCCAGTCACAAACGCAGGGCCTCTTCGCCCTCCTCTGTGTTGCTGTGGGATGAGCCATGGGTCATGAGCCAGACAGCCTGGCTTCTCACCACTTCATCTTCCGTGGTTCAGGCTCTCTCTTCTGCTGTTACTTTGTTTTTTGAGACAGGGTCTCTCTACATAGCTCTAGCTGTCCTGGAACTCACTCTGTAGACCAGGCTGGCCTCAAACTCACAGAGATCTGCCTGCCTCTGCCTCCAGAGTGCTGGGGTTAAGATTAAAGGTGAGCACCACCACACCGAGCCAGTTCTCCTTTTTCTAAGAGAATCTCAAATACGTGGAAAAAGCAGAGGTTTTAGGGAGAAACAGGTGTCCTGGGAGGCTGAGGCAGAAGGCTCCAGAGTTTAAAGTTAGCCTGAGCTGAGCTACATATGGAGACCTTGTCTCACAAAACCAAAAGCACCAGGCATGGCTTGGTGCCTGTGTATAATCTCAGCACATGTACGATCAAAGAGGAAGGATCAGCAGCTCAAGGTCATCCTTAGCTAATGAGTAGTTTAAAAAACAAAACAAACAACAACAAAAACTGGGTAGGAGAGCTATCCCAGTGTTAAAAGCACTAGCTGCTCCTCCACAGGACCTGGGTTCAATTCCCAGCACCCACATGGGAGTTACAACCATCAATAACTCCAATTCTAGAGCATCCAACACCACCTTCTGTTCTCCACTGCACCAGGCTCACACATGCAGGCAAAACACCCATACACATGAAATAAAATAAATTCTTTAAATAATAAAATAATTCTTTAAACAAAAAATCGGACACTGGGCGGTGGTGGCACACGCCTTTAATCCCAGCACTCGGGAGGCAGAGGCAGGTGGATCTCTGTGAGTTCTAGGCCAGCCTGGGCTACAGAGCAAGATCCAGGAAAGGTGCAAAGCTACACAGAGAAACCCTGTCTCAAAAAAAAAAAATCGGGGTTGGGGATTTAGCTCAGTGGTAGAGCGCTTAAGGACCTGGGTTCGGTCCTCAGCTCCAGAAAAAAATCTATCTATATGTATATATATAGATATAGATATAGATATAGATATAGATACATACATGCATACATACATGAACACATATGTACGTATGCACACACACACACACAAAACAAAACAACCCAAGTCAGACCTGGGAGTAGTGTCACACACACCTGAAAATCCAGCACTTGAAAGGGGGTAGCAGGGGGATGAGAAGCCAGCCTCATCTACACAGTGAGTTGAGTGCATCCTGAACTATGAAAGGCCCCGTTTCAATTAAAAAAAAAAAAACAAAAAACAAAAAAACAACCACCAAGTGGGAGGATTACCCCAAATTCATGCCAGCGTGGGCCAGCTACATAGTGCGTTGCAGGCCTGGGTTGTGGAATGAGACACTCTCCACAGAAACACAAATGAAGCTCCCTGTCTTGACTTTCTTCCTGGCAGCGGGGTGAGCAGGGGTAGGTGCTTGTAGGGTTCACTGAGTTTGGAGTCTGGGCCTCAGGAAGGGTCCTCCCTCCATAACTGACTGTTGGGAAGGGGCAGGAAGTAGAGGTCCCTGGCTTCCTCCAGCAGTTGAGGCCCTGAGCCAGCTGAACTCGGGTCAGGAGCCATAGCAGAGATTGTGGGTCCTCTGGGTCAGTCAGGAACTAGAGATGGGGGTGTTGTGGAGCTGGGTGCTGTCTGTCATCTCTCCTCACAGCAGCTCTGTAAGAAAGGTGCTGTCTGCCGGGGCGGTGGTGGCGCACGCCTTTAATCCCAGCACTAGGGAGGCAGAGCCAGGTGAATCTCTGTGAGTTTGAGGCCAGCCTGGTCTACAGAGTGAGATCCAGGACAGGCACCAAAACTACACAGAGAAACCCTGTCTTGAAAAACCAAAAAAAAAAAAAAAAGTAAAAGAAAGGTGCTGTCCTGACTTTATAGAAGAAGGAGAGCTTGAGGTTTACCCAGGATCCCACAGCTCAAGGTAGTGGGCCTCACCGTGACCCCTGTTACCAAGGCCCTTCCTCATTACAGCAGTATAAACTGTGAGCAAGAAGGGCACATGGATAGGGGTGGGTGGACAGTGGGTGGGGCCACCGATTCTCTTGCCTCGAGGTGTCACTGGACAAGCTCTCACCTCTGCCTCACCTCTCTTCCCCTGTCTGTCAGACCAAGAACGGCTTGCCCTGGGCACTGAGGAGGGGCTGTTCGTGATCCATCTTCACAGCAATGGTACCACATGGCTGGACCAGGGAGGGTGTGGGCCCGGGCAGGGCCAGCCCCAGGGTACCCGTGGCCATGGGCACCTGCTGCTTCTCACCCACGTGCTCCTCTCTTCTGCCAACTCCACAGACATCTTCCAGGTGGGGGACTGCCGCAGGGTGCAGCGGCTGACTGTGAGCTCTGCTGCTGGCCTGCTGCTTGTGCTCTGTGGCCGTGGTCCCAGTGTGCGCCTCTTCGCCCTGGCTGAACTGGAGAATGCTGAGGTGGCAGGTGCCAAGATCCCCGAATCCCGCGGTTGCCAGGCTTTGACAGCCGGACGCATCCTGCAGGCCCGGACGCCGGTGCTCTGCGTAGCAGTGAAACGCCAAGTGCTCTGTTACCAGCTGGGCCCAGGACCGGGGCCCTGGCAGCGCCGGATCCGAGAGCTGCAGGTGCCAGCTCCAGTGCAGAGCCTGGGGTTGCTGGGTGATCGGCTCTGTGTGGGGGCCGCAGGGACCTTCGCTCTCTACCCGCTGCTCAATGAGGCTGCACCCTTAGCGCTGGGGACTGGCCTGGTGCCGGAGGAGCTGCCAGCGTCCCGCGGGGGCCTGGGTGAGGCACTGGGTGCCGTGGAGCTCAGCCTCAGCGAGCTCCTGCTGCTCTTCGCCACTGCTGGTGTCTACGTGGATGGCGCTGGCCGCAAGTCACGAAGTCACGAGCTACTGTGGCCAGCGGCACCGACTGGCTGGGGTAAGGCCACTAGAGGGCCCAGCAGGGTGGGGCCAGGCACTGGCGGTGCTGCCGTCCTCTTCTGTCCCGAGTGGCTTGCCTAGGGCCTTCCTGCAAGCCTTTGCCTTTGTTCTTCCCGACCTCATCTTCTGCCTGGCCAGCTTCAGTGGCAGCTCGGGCCTGGAGCAGTCATGTCACCATAAGTGACCATCGTGAGTGCTGCCATTGCCAGGACCGTGTTTGCGTTCCTCCCCTCTCCACGACTGCGTCTCTTCTCACGCCACCTCTTGGTTTGGTTCAGACCTCTGTCCTGGGCCTTGTCATCCCCTTTGTGACTGCCCTTGTGCACTGGGGCCTGTAGAACAGGCTAGGGTTGGCTCCTTCAGCCAGCACCAGCCTGGGCAGGCACACCCTGGGGCTGTGCTTGTTTGGAAGAATGCACAAACGGACGGACGGACGGAGCAGAGGCCTGGGCTGGTGTGGTCACTTGTAGCTGATGTGATGGGGTGGAGGCTAGAAAGGGGGACTGTCCTTGATGAGCAAAGGCTCTCCTGTGGTGAGGACTGGGGTTAAGCGCCCCCCAGACTGCCATTGGCCTGTCCTACTCGCCCTCACCAGCTGTATGACCTTGACCATTACTTTGCTCTGAGATTTCCATTACCTCATCTGTAATGTCCAAGATCCCGGTGATTATAGTACCTGCTCCTGCTTGGAGCTGCCGGAGAGTTAAGAGAGGACAAGCATGCCAAGTATTTTGAACTGTGTGGGCATGTAGTGAGTGCTGGCTATTATCTCATCTGTTACAGAGTTGGGTGGGGCAAAGGAAACAGGCTCAGAGAGGTGCCTGGTTTGCCCGGGGCTGCACAGGACATACAGGCTGTTTCTCACCTGCAGGTTACACAGCGCCCTACCTAACAGTGTTCAGTGAAAACTCCATTGATGTGTTTGATGTACGGAGAGCAGAGTGGGTGCAGACTGTGCCGCTCAAGAAGGTGAGGGTCTACCCCAAACACAGGTGGGATGGGGTAGGTAACGTGGCCTGACCTCTGTGGTTTTTGCCTCAGGTAAGACCCCTGAATCCAGAGGGCTCTTTGTTCCTCTATGGCACCGAGAAGGTCCGCCTGACCTACCTCAGGAACCCATTGGCAGGTGAGGGAGTGTGTGCCTGCCTACGTCTGTGTGCTTTCACCCGTGCACAAGTGTGAGCTCGTGCACCAGCTGCCTGGGACATGTGAGCACCTCCCCCGCTCCCTGGTTTTCCACAGAGAAGGACGAGTTTGACATTCCCGACCTCACTGACAACAGCCGACGCCAGCTGTTCCGCACCAAGAGCAAGCGGCGATTCTTCTTCCGGGTGTCTGAGGAGCTGCGGCAGCAGCAGCGCAGGTGCGCATGTGTGGTGTGGCTGCGGCTGGTGGGCGGGGCTTTCTGCTCTTAGGGGCGGGGCGAGGTTTGCAGCCCTGCTCTTTACACTCCCTCTGCTTGCAGGGAGATGCTGAAGGACCCTTTCGTGCGCTCCAAGTTTATCTCACCACCCACCAACTTCAACCACCTGGTACACGTCGGCCCTACGGACGGGAGGCCTAGTGCCAGGGACGGGGCCAGGGTGAGTCCTCTCCAGAGCCAATCACAAACCTCCCTGTAGTGTTTGATCCAATCACAGGCTTCTGTTGATTGCTTGGCGGTTGAGGCAGGTGACTCCTCCCTCAGATACCGGACCTCAGTACATCCCTGCCAGAAGCTGAGTTCCCCTGGAAGGCCTGCGCCTCCTGGCCCCAGCCCTTCTGCACTGTCCGCTGACACTGTTCTCTTCCAGGAACAGAGGAGCAGAGGTACCCGCAGCTCCGGGCCGCAGCGGCCTCACAGCTTCTCAGAGTCATTGCGGCGCCCAGCGTCCATGGGTAGTGATGGTCTTCCTGGAGAGACAGACCCCAGTAAGGGCAGCCCTACAGCCTCCGCTGCTTGCATGCCTCCTCCAAGTTATCACTCCTTTTGAGCCCTTAGATCTAACCCAGGCATTGTGTCTTTCCGTCTCCCTACCCTTGCCAGTAGTGAAGAGGAAACCTTGGACATCTCTGTCCAGCGAATCAGTGTCCTGCCCCCAGGGGTCCCTGAGCCCTACAGCATCCCTGATACAGGTAAGCCAGTGGGTAGGGCGCCCCCCCCCCCCCCCCCCCCCCCGGCCAAAGTTCAGACAGCTTTTGACTAAGCTCTGCATTGGGACAGGAAGCCAGAGGCCCACCTGAGCACATAAGGCCTACAGAGTCACTTACTTCAGCCCCTGGCGGCACGTAGACCCATCTGCAACTCTTGGCTCTCCAATCCCTAGCCGTGTGCTCCCAATCAGGGAGGACCAACCCCCTTGAGCTTGTCCCACCTGCAGAGTGAGATGTTACTGTGTCACCTGTGGGAGGGGACGATGCACAGTGCCAGATGCATGGGAGCAGTGCCCCGTAACAGGGGCTCTTGAGACCGTGTGTGTAACGTGTGTGAGAGTGCAGGTGTAGACATGCCACACCACGCATGTGGAGGTCAGAGGACAACTTGTTTCTGCCCTGTGTGCTCCAGGCTGGGTAGCCACAAACTTCCAGCTGATACTCCTGTCTCTGTTTCCCATCTCACCATAGGCATGCTGG
This sequence comes from Peromyscus californicus insignis, assembly GCF_007827085.1. NCBI lineage: Eukaryota > Metazoa > Chordata > Mammalia > Rodentia > Cricetidae > Peromyscus > Peromyscus californicus. The sequence continues at coordinate 54,451,733 of NW_026294562.1, read as the reverse complement.
GATTACAGATGTGTGACTAGATCTGGCTTTTTTACCTCGGTTCTAGAGCTAAAACTCAGGTCGTCGGGGTTGTGTGGCAATCATTTCTATTTGCTGAGCCATTTCCCAAGCCCTAGAATTTTATATATATACATATATACATATATATATATATATATATATATATATATATATATAATTATCTAATATATAATTAAAAAAATTTTTCAGTGCGGTGTGTGTGTGTGTGTGTGCGTGTGTGTGTGTGTGTGTGTGTGTGTGTGTGTGTGTGTCAAACATAGGGTCTTGTACATACCTGCTAGGTAAACACTCTGCCACCGATCTATACTGTTTTTGTGGGAGAGTTTGAGACAGGGTCTCTCTGTTTAGTTCTGGCTGCCCTGGAACTGGCTATGTAGACCAGGCTGGCCTTGCATTCAAAGAGATCCTCCTGTTTCTGCCCCCTGCTTGCTGGAATTAAAGGCACACACTGCCATGCCTAACCTGAGCTACATTCTTAACAAATTCGCAGCCTAAAGATGGGGAAGAAGTCATATGGGAACATCCTGTTTTGTCTGGGGTTAGGGAAAGACCTGAGAGGACCTTGGAGGATTCCCACCACCCTCCAGCCACACCTCTTAACTGCCCCATCCGCCCTCACGCTCCAGCCGTACAAAGCCACTCGGAGCCCCAACCCACCGCTTCTCTCACACATTCAGATTCTCGCCCCCGCTGTTCCCGCTCCTTTAATGCTTTTCCTGCCTTCGGTGCCCAGGCTGCCCACCACTGTCACCTTCAAAGCGTTCTTGGCCACATGGTCAGGTGTCACTGCCACCACCATCCCTCTTGGTTCCTGTGCTGTGGCCAGGCTGCCTGCCCGCCTTCCTTCCTTCTCTCCCCGCTTCTAAAGGGTCTCATGTAGCTCGGGCTAGCATTGCACTCAGGTTCTCCCGTCTCCACCTTCTGGGTGCTGGGGTTACAGGCATGCATCTCTCACCCAGCTGGTGCTGTGCTTCTTCATCTGGGGATCCATAGTGTGCAACATGAACTGCTAAATGCTCTCTAATAAAAAACCTGGTGCCAGATATTGGGATAAATGCTGAAAGATCAGAGAGACAGAGGAACAAGCCACCCCTTACCTCTAGGACTCCTCAGCCTGGAAAGCCTCAACCGGTAGGCCTCTAGCTGAATGAACTTCCTTAGCCGAAAAAGCCTTTAGCTGAAAGAGACTCTTCTGCCGAAAAGCCTTTAGTTCCTGTCTCCTCACGCCTTATATACCTTTCTCCGCCCAGCCATCACTTCCTGGGATTAAAGGTGTGTGCCACCACTGCCTGGCTCTGTTTTCTCACCTAGACTGAATCAATCTCATGTAGTCCAGGGTGGCTTTGAACTCACAGAGATCCAGACAGATCTCTGCCTCCCGAGTGCTAGGATTAAAGGTGTGTGCCACCACTGTCTGGCCTCTGTGTTTAATCTAGTGGCTTGTTCTGTTCTCTGAACTTCAGGCAAAGTTTATTAGGGTATACAATATATCACCACATTGTTGGTTGGGGTTAGTTTTCATTTTTCTGCCTAAAGTAAAGCATGTTTTTGACTGAATGTGGCATGGAGTGAATGAGCAACACACTGAGTTTGTTCCTGGCATTTCTGGATTCTTTGAGGACTCTCCACCACACCTCAAGTGTAGCTTCCTTTAGGGTCCTGTACTGCAAGTGCTGGGTTCTGAGACCTCTGTGAGGCACTGACACCATGAGAAAAGAGTCTTTTATCCCTCTTCCCATCTGACTTCCTGTTCTTCCCTCCAGGTCTCAGAGCGGCCCCGAAGTCTCCCTCCAGACCCCGAGTCAGAGAGCACCCCCTGATGCCCTCTGGCAGTGCCCACCCCAGTCCCAGGACAGAAGGAGTGAGGAAGTGAAGAGCTTGTGGGATGCCATACTCCGGCTGGTCCGGGACATGTTGAAATTCAGACTCAGGGAGAGCCTGGGTGGAGGGCTAGGAGTAAGGCTTGCCTGGCTCCCCAGGACTCAGTCTGACTCCTTGCCCTCACCCTGCCCTTCCCCTGGGCTTCCAACACAGGCCTACAATGGCCTCTGGGAGTGCCATGGCTCTGATGCCCGGGGATGATTGTGCCAAAGCTGTGCTTCGAAGGGCCAAGCCCTGGGAAGCTGGTAGAGTCAGGATGAGGAGTGGGGATGGGTAGATCCTTGGGAGTACGCTGAGTGTCTTGTCTGTGTAGCCTGGCCCCCAGCTGAGACCAAGATGGAGCATGCCAAGGTCTGTGCTCAGGGTTAGGCTGGGAAATGTGGGCTCTGGTTTAGAGGGGAAGGGTAGAAAAGGAGAAGGGATGTTGCAGGTGAGAGAGGCGAGGAAGCAGAAGAGGAAGTGATGCACTCAGGAGGAGAGAAGGACAAAATGAGTGATGAAGAGTGATGAAGAGGAGGGTCCTGGAGAGACAGGCGAGATGAGGAGGGCAAGTGAGCAAGGGGAAAACCAGACCCAGGAGCCTCTCTCTGGGGAGGGGTTTAGGATTGAGAGCAGGGCTATTGCCAGCTAATCCGTCCAGGAAAAAACGGTTCCTAGGCAGGGAGGGGTTGGGAGGGTATTTATAAGGGCTTCTTGGTGGGCGATGGACACCCTGTGGGGGCCACTGGGGATCTCCAGGTACGTTTTTCCTTCTCAGCAAGGAAGGTCCTTTTCTGGAAGCTTCAACCAAGTGTATTAGGGGGACATAGGGGGCATTTTATTATTGACTACAGTCATTATTATTGTTATTATATTGCTATTTTTATTAAACCTTGCCCTGCTACAGTGTGGGGAGTAAAATAAGTATTTATCTCCTTAAATGGCACATTCCCGGGAGGGATGAACCCTAATGCTCTGAGACGCAGCAAGAAACCAATAAAGCCAACTTTGTAAGCTGCTGGCCTCCCCACCTGGGTCTGTCTTGCTGTGTAAACATGGAAGTGGGAGGTAGGAGGAGTGGGGTTCATGGACGATGAAAGGCTGGCCTCTGTGTATGTGCGTGCTCTCGAAAAGACCACAGGACAGCTTTGAATGTTCTTCAGGGGCTGTGAACCTCGGATGGTGTTTTTGTTTGTTTGTTTGTTTTTCAAAAGACAGGGTTTCTTTGTGTAGCCCTGGCTGTCCTGAACTATCTCTATAGACCAAGCTGGCCTCGAACTCACAGAAATCTACCTGCCTCTGCCTCCCAAGTGCTGGGATTAAAGGCTTGTACTACCACCACCTGGCATGTTTTTATTTTTGAGACAAGGTCTTAACTATCTATCTCTGGCAGCTAGCCTGGAACTCACTATGTAGACCAGGGTCACATCAATATGATTGAGATATACCTGTCTCTGACTCCCAAGTGCTAAGATTAAAGATGTGTGCAACCACACCCAGCCACGTTAGGTTTTGAGGTAGGATCTCTCTCTATCCTGGACTTGGTAGCATAGGCTGGCCTGCCATTGTGTCCCAGGAATTTGTGTCCCTGCTCACAATAATCCCTTATAATCCCTTATAATCCCTCTGAAGAGCTGGGATTATAAGGTGTGCCACGATGTCTAGCTTTCTCACCTATGTTCTGGGGAATCAAACTCGGGTCTTCATGCTTGTACAGAAGCATTTTACGAACTGAGCCATCTCCCCATACGCATGGCCTATGTCTGGAAGAATCATGAATGGGGCTGAAGAAATGGTTCACTGGTTAAGAGCACTGGCTGCTCTTCCAGAAGATCTGGGTTCAATTCCCAGCACCCACATGGTGGCTCCCAAACATCTATGACTCCAGTTTCTAGGGATCTGTTACCCTCTTCTGAACTCCAGGTACCAGATACACACATGGCGCACTTACATACATGCAGGCAAAACACTCACACATAAAAATAAACCTTTTAGAGCTGGAGAGATGGCTCAGAGGTTAAGAGCACTGGCTGCTCTTCCAGGGGTCCTGAGTTCAATTCTGAGCAACCACACAGTGAAGTATAAATCTAATTAATCTTTATCAGTGAAAAATTGGGAGTAAAATATTGGGGTAAGAACCTGAAAGATCAGAGAACAGGGAGTACCTGCCAGTTGCTTCCTACCTCTTCCATTCCTCCATCCAAAACGGCCAAGATCCTTTCTCAACCATGCCTTACTACTTACTGGCTCCTCTCTGTCTACAGTCCTCCAAACCTCTATGGTCAGCTAGTGACTAGCTCAGCCCTCTGGCTCCAAGCAAGCTTTTTTTTTTAAAAAAAAAAAAAAGATTTATTTATTTATTTTGTACACAGAAGAGGGTGCCAGATCTTATTACAGAGGGTTGTGAGCCACCATATGAGTGCTGGGAATTGAACTCAGGACCTCTGGAAGAGCAGTCAGTGCCCTTAACCTCTGAGCCATCTCTCCAGTTCTCCAAGCAAGCTTTATTTGTCAGAACATAATCAAATTATCACACATTTCCCCCTTTTTGTCTAAACAAAAAGTGAAGGTTTTAACTAACATAGTAAAACTATATGCAATAAGTACAATAACTATACAATTATATACAGGCAAGAATTACATTAACAATGTCTAGTCCATTTGCATTTGACAAATTCAGAAAAAATACTCCATTATCTAATCCTATCTTGGTGAGTCCAAAGGGTTGTACCTAATTCACTTGCTATCTTAACTTGCATTACAAACCCAAAATTTTTTATGTCTCTCAACCTTATACACTTTATAACTTTTGTGAATTTCTTTTCTGAATTTGGTAACAAGGAAAACTATAACTATCTAGTCTTCAACTCCATCAGAGACCTGAGAAGGATATAATATTACCTGTGTAAACAAGAAGTGCAGAGCAAACAATTTCCAAAACTAAGAAATGACAAACAGCTGACTGGACAGTCACCCAAGGTTCCTCTAACATTGGGGCATCCATCTTCAGCCTGTAGGTCTAGAATATCTGACAGACTTATCTGTAAAACAGGATTTTTGAACGACTGTCCTGCCTTGTCTTGGCAAAATTTAGCATTCGCTTTCTTATGTGTCCTGCTTGTCCAATGTGGACAGCATACTGTCAGCAGTCAAGGCAAGGGCAGTTTCTTGCCCAGCGGCTAACTTTTGCCACAAAGAAAGTAAACTCCCTATGGAGTTTCTTCGATGCCCATCATCTTCACTGAAATAGATTGATGCTGCCAGGAGCAGACATATCTTGTCACCAAAAAAAAAAAGAAAAGAAAAAAGCCGGGTGGTGCTAGTGTACACCTGTGAGGCCAGTCCAGTCTGGTCTACAGAGTGAGTTCCAGGACAGCCAGGGCTGTTACACAGAGGAACCCTGTCTCAAAAAACCAAAAAAAAAAAAAAAAAAAAAAGAAAGAATGAAATTGTCTTGAGCTGTTTGTAGTCCAAATCATCTGATCTTTGGGTGGTGTCTGTCAGGTTAGTGGCATTACCATAGGTCCAGTGGAATCATTGTGGGGCCCCCATCATCCGTTTGGAGACTTCAAAGGTCATTGTTAGACATAATCATGGTTCACTGCAGGAAACATAAACATTTTAAATGTTATATGCAGCAGATCTCCAAGAGGTTAAAGGATTGTAATTTGTTATGTACAAACAGAGGACAAAAACTTAATTCCTAGTTACCTGATAGAGATTCAAAATTGAAATCATGTATAGGAAGCTAGATGAAGCCTTTTTCTGGAATTAGTTAGTACTCTATATGATCATTAATATCATGACAAAGAGTTTAAAATTTTGAGATAATATTTATACCTTAAGAAAAATTTTAAAGAGTCAAAATAAACCAAAGGATTATGAGATTAGTGGTAATAGAACAGTCCCTTATTTTGGTTTTCTTCTGTCCCATACCAGGTGGCTCTTCTGACATGAGACAGAGATTTTTGGATTTTCCTTTAACAAGGATGCTTCCATTTAGAGAAGGAGAGAGCCACACTACAACTCCAAAACCAGCTTTAATTGTTTTTTTTTCGAGTCAGGGTTTCTCTGTGTAGCTTTGTGCCTTTCCTGGATCTCACTCTGTAGACCAGGCTGGCCTCGAACTCACAAAGATCCACCTGCCTCTGCCTCCCGAGTGCTGGGATTAAAGGCGTGCACCACCACCACCACCACCACTGCCGCCGCCGCCACCGCCTGGCTTTTTTTTTTTTTTTTTCAGCTTTAATTTTTAATTGAACTGGGACTACAAAAAGAACATTTGCAATATGTGTCTTTGGAGAACAACAGAAACAAACATTTGGGAAGATTTATGAAATTTTATCCTGTTGGAAATGTGACAGACCAATAGGCCAATTTACTCTTTTTCTTGGAACATTTTCTCTGGATGATTCATTCTTTTTCTTCAGATATCTCATTTGTCCAGTGGTCTTCAGATTCCTTAGCTGGTTGCCTTCATTCTCCTAGAAAGATAAAAACAAAACCCTATCCCAACCCTAACTTTGAGGAGTTTCCCTTTTGACAAGTTATATCTGATCAAAGCATTTATTACTATTCTAAGTTAGTTTAGATTGAATGGTCATGCTGTTTAATGAACTATTGCCTCTTCTAATCAACAGATCTCTCTTGTTCGAACCAATCTTTATCAATTTTGATGGTAGCCATAGCTTTTCTTCTCCTGTGGAAACAAAAGCAAATCTTCTTCCCCAACATAACACATATCGTGGTTTCCATTCTGAGGTCAACACATCTTTAAAGTATACAGGCTGATTTAATTCAGTATTTTTTTCTATTAACCAATGTCTCTCCTCAGGTGTCGTTCCTTTCTCATTAGCATTTAGAAAGTTTAAAGTTAATAAAGCATCATGCAATCTACCTCTGGGGGTCTTTATTACCCCTTTCTGTTTATTAAGCATATCTTTTGGAGTTCGATTAGATCTTTCTATAACTGCTTGCCCTGTAGGATTGCGTGGTACACCTGTAATATGCTTTATGTTGTAATATGCAAAAAAACCTTTCATTTTACTTGAGACATATGCTGGAGCATTGTCTGTCTTAATTTGTACAGGTATTCCCATGATGGCCATAACTTCTAACAAATGTGTGATTACAGAATCAGCCTTTTTAGAACTCAAAGCAGTTGCCCATTGAAATCCTGAATATGTATATCTATGGTACAGTGTACATATTTTATTTTTCCAAACCCTGCAAAATGAAACACATCCATTTGCCAAATTTCATTTCTTTGAGTACCCTTTGGGTTAATTCATGCAGGTAGTGGAGGTTGGTTATACAAAGAACAAGTCAGACATTTCTTTATAATTCCCTTGGCTTATTGCCAAGTGATGGAAAAATCCTTTTTCAAACCCTTGCTATTGACATGCTGTTTCTTATGAAATCCTGAGGCTTCTAGCACATTTCCTACCAATGGTTGATCTATTAGTTGTTAATCTGTGAGATCCAATAGTTGTGCTAGAGGGCCTGGTAGACCCATATGGGATCTGATACATGTTTTATATATAAGGGATGATTTCTATTTTGGATTATTTCTTGTAACTGAATAAATAACAAAGACAATTCTGAATCGTTTGGAATAAATTCAGCAATTTTAATATGTAAAATAACTCTTTATGCATATTTAGAGTCAGTAACTATATTAAGAGGTTCTGGAAAATCTAATGGTAAAAACCTCATGGTAGTAATACCATGAGAATAACATAGAATTTTGACTTTTGAACAGAATCATAAGGACTTTGAGCTACTTAAATTTCCTGACTTATAACCTGCCTTTCCTGATTTGTTTGCATCAGTATAGAATGTAGGGGTCCACAAATTGGTGTTCCCTGTACAATGTGAGGAAGGATCCAATTAGTTCTCTTTATAAACTGAAGTTTCTTGCTTTTGGGATATTTATTGTTAATTTCTCCCAAAATATTACTGCAAGCTCTTTGCCAATGTTCATTTTTTTTTGCCCATAAAGAGGAAATTTCAGCATTAGTAAAAGGTACTACAATTTCTGCTGGGTCTATTCCTGCTAATTGATATAGTCTTAATTTTCCTTCAGAATCAATTCAGAAAACTTTTATACATAGGTCTTTAATTTTTTGCTCTGTTTTTGTGGTTAAAAAAACATCTATTCTAAGATATTCTCTTTGGGCTGGAGAGATGACTCAGAGGTCCTGAGTTCAATTCCCAGCAACCACATGGTACCTCACAACCATCTGTAATGAGATCTGGTGCCCTCTTCTGGCCTGCAGGGATATGAGCAGACCGAACACTGTATACATAATAAATAAATAAATCTTAAACAAAAAGATATTATCTTCTCGCTGCATTAAAATTCCTTTAGGGGAATTTGTAGAAAGTAAAATAACCAGAATACAATCAAACTCTGGATCCAAACGATCCACATGTGCATCCTGTAATTTCTTTTCTATCCAGAGCCAATTCTCTCTCAGCCTCAGCTGATAATTTTCTTGGACTATTTAAGTCCTTATCACCTTGTGAGGTTTGAAATAAATTACTTAGTTCTTGAGTTGTCAATCCAATTGTGGGCCATAGCCAGTTAATATCTCCCAACAATTTTTGAAAATCATTAAGAGTTTGTAATTGATCTCTCCTGATTTGTACTTTCTGTGGTTGAATTTTTTGTAAACCTATCTTATAACTTAGATAATTAATAGAATCGCCTCTGTATTTTTTAGGAGCAAAATTTTCTTTATTTCTTCAAACATTTTCGCTAAGATAGCTACATTTGAATGAGCTAGTAAGATATTGTCCATATAATGGTAAATTATAGATTGAGGAAACTGTTTATGAATCATTTCCAATGGTGGTTGTACAAAATATTGGCACAGGGTGGAACTGTTTAACATCCCTTATGGGAGAACTTTTCACTGATATCTTTTTTTGTTTGGTTGGGGTTTTTTGTTTGTTTGTTTGTTTGTTTGTTTTTGTTTGGTTTTTCAAGACAGGGTTTTTCTGTGTAGCTTTGCACCTTTCCTGGAACTCACTCTGTAGCCTAGGCTGGCCTTGAACTCGCCTGCCTCTGCCTCCCAAGTGCTGGGATTAAAAGCATGCACCACTACCACCTGGCTCCACTGATATCTTTTTTCTCTATCCTGTTCGTGTAAAGGTATAGTGAAGAAATAGTCTTTTAAATCAATCACTATAATAGATCATCCTTTAGGTAATAGAGAAGGCAAGGGAATGCCAGGCTATAAAGAGCCCATTGGCTGAATCACCTTATTAATAGCTCTTAGATCTGTTATCATTCTCCAGTTCCCAGATTTCTTTTTAATAACAAATACAGGAGAATTCCAAGGACTGGTTGATTCTTCAATATGTTGAGCATTTAGCTGCTCCTGTACCAGATGTTCTAAGGCCTGTAATTTTTTTGATGTCAAAGGCCATTGTTCCACCCAGACAGGTTTGTCAGTTAGCCATTTTAAAGGTAGGGCTGTTGGTACCTTTGAAAGATCAGCAGCTGTTGTCCCCTGTTTATGTAAACCTGAATGGTTGGTGACTGTTCTTTATAATACCTTTTAATATTTTTCCCAGAAACATACATTTATTTATGGTTTGTTTCTGAGATTGGATAAATGTTAATCTGGGTATTCCACTGCTATAATAAATCACGTCCCCATAAATTCATTGTTATGTTAGCCACATATGGCTTTAATTTTCCTCTCTGTCCTTCTGGCCCTATACATTTGACCCATCTCACATTTTGTTTTACACGAGATAAAGTTCTAATCCCTAAAGGCTGAACATTTACCTCCTGAAGAGGCCAATTTGGATGCCAAGATTCTAATGCAATTATTTTTACATCTGTCCTTGTGTCTACAAGATCCTCAATTACAATGTCTTTTATTCATATTTTTAACTTTTGTCTTTGATCATTTATAGATGTTTGCCAAAATATTTGCTCTATGGTTTCTGCTGAAATTTTTGTTTTATCTTCTAAAGCTGTTCTATCATCAGAGCAGTGTGGTTTTTTACAATAGGCATTAGGTCCTTTAATTGCTCTAGGAAGGTGTTTCCCCCATGGTGACAGGGAATGACTGAACCAAATTTGACATGGGGCCTGTGAGAGGCTCCCCAAGGCATTTTCAGATGGCAAAGGGTTACCTTGTTTGTCCTTTGCTGATCTGCATTCATTGGTCAAATGTCGGCCTTTGCCACACCTTCTGCATACTCCAGAAGGCTGGGACCTTCTGTTTGGATTATTCCTAGAAAAAACATTGTTTCTAGGAATACCCTGCCTACAATCCCTTTTCAGATGACCTGGTTTACCACAATTAAAACACCTGACATTTTGATTTTTCTTCAAGCCTCTGGAAATCACCTCTCCTATCCAAGCATCATCATGGTCATGAGATTCAATATTGACTGTATCTTGAATCCATTCCTCTATGGGTACTGATCTTGCCTTTAAAGACCTAATTACCCTCTTGCATTGTAAATTATCATTTTCAAAAGGCAAAGGTTCAATTATTATTTGTCTAGTTTCTGAATTTGGTATCATTCTATTTACAGATGAAGTCAATCTTTATAAAAAAGATCAGTGAAGGTTTTGTTTGAGCCCTTTAGTAAATGACTCAGTTCTCCTTCCAACTTCTTCAACTCTGTTCCAAGTATTCAAAGCTGCTACATGGCATAGAGCTAAGGTGTGGTCATCATATGTAGACTGTCTTTGTACATCAGCATAATTGCTCTCTCCAAGAAGTCAGTATTGGAAATTTCAATTGTTTACTTTATTGTTCAATTATCCTAGTCTCATCTTTCCATCAGGTCCTCCACTGTAATTGAGGACCAGGTTCCAATACTGCTGTATTCAAGTCTTTCTAGTCTTGTGGGATAATTCTGTTACTATTGACCATGAATTTAACATCTGCCTCACAAAAGGTGAATGCATATCACCTGAGACTATCACTTTAAATCTCCTCAAATCTAACATTTTCACAGGAATCCAGTCAGCTCTTGCATAACCTTGGGGATACCTGTCATTTGGCAGTTGCTCCTGTATGGGAACCGGATAAATTAAGGTTGGTTTTTTGATAACCTTGGGCTGTTCCTTTCTAATTTCATAATGTAATGATGAGATTGGTTCTGCCTTAAATTCCTCTGTCTTTGTCTGAATATCTCTAATATATATTTTAATAAGTTTTTCTAAGGCTTCTAACTTATCAGTCAAAATTGCATTATTTTTAGTAATTAGTTGTTGGGCTTACATATTATCAGCCGATTTCTCATATTTCCCATTGATATCAACCAACTTTTTTCAGGATAAAACAATTATGAAACTGATAATGATTATAATTAATAGTATATAAGTCATAGCTAAGTTAATTATCCCCTCATTTAATTGTTCCTTTTTTTTGTTTTGTTTTTTTGTTTTTTCGAGACAGGGTTTCTCTGTAGTTTTGCGCCTTTCCTGGAACTCACTTTGTAGACCAGGCTGGCCTCGAACTCACAGAGATCCGCCTGGCTCTGCCTCCCGAGTGCTGGGATTAAAGGCGTGCGCCACCTGGCTAATTGTTCCATTTTTAAACCATCCATTGTGGACCTGTACAGAGACCTAACTCCCTCCATCATAATAGTTTTTCCCATTTTTTAATGTGGGGAAAAAACTCTCTCTTTTTTAACAAATCCTCCCCTGTAATAAATCCCAATTATCTCACCAAATCTGATGATGATGATGGTAAAGTGTAAGGCTAGCTTTTGATGTGTAGCACCTCTGGGTAGAGAACACAGGCTCTGCAGAACCTGGCTGAGGACAGCTGCCGCTGATCATGCATCAGCAGCCTGAGGAGGGGGTCCAGGGAAAGCCCACAAACCACAGGGAAAAGGAGCCAAAGAGTCAGCCATCTGAAAGGCAGACACAGGGGAACGTGGAAAGCAGCATGTGTGACTGGCAGGAAGTGAAAGCACAGAGTTGCCTGAAGGCAGAGCTGGCCAGTGGTGAGGGGCTAACACCAGCAATGTTTGGAGCCCAGGAGCCTGTGGAGTTTGGGCTTGTGGAGATTGCTGTAGAGAGGCTGCAACAGGAAAATCCCAGACTGCTCAGAGGGCCTGGGGAAGAAAAGGAAAAGCCAGGCGGCAGTGCAGTGTTTCTGGCGGGTGCAGCTCCTGTGTGCTGGTACCAGAGGCTGCAAAGCCAAGGGCAAGCAGCTATTTCATGGATTTGTGCCCCAAAAGTTGGATGCCAGATGAATCATAAATCTAATTAATCTTTATCAATAAAAAATTGGGAGTCAGATATTGGGGTAAGAACCTGAAAGATCAGAGAACCGGGAGCAGCCGCCAGTTGCTTCCTACCTCTTCCATTCCTCCATCCAAAAAGGCCAAGATTCTCTCTCAGCCCCGCCTTACTACTTCCCATCTCCTCTCTGTCTACAGTCCTCCAAACCTCTATGGTCAGCTAGTGGCTAGCTCTGCCCTCTGGCTCCAAGTGAGCTTTATTTGTCAGAACACAATCAAAATATCACTAACAATATGGTGGCGCATAACCATCTGTATGAGATCTGATTCCCTCTTTAGGCGTACATGAAGATTGCACATGCACAGATACTAAATAAATACATAAATAAATCTTGAAAAGATTTATTTAAAAAAAAAACTTTTAAAAAAGGAATCAGATGACACGCTCAAATAGGGTAAATGAGGACAGTTTGATAATGAAAGCTGGCTTACAGATGTGTGGGTAGTGTTAGGGAGCCTCTCCAAGGAGGGTGGCACCCCAGGATCCTAGCAGCGAGTGGGGCGCGTGCGCGGGTGGGGGGGGTGGGGTTAGTGCTCCAGACTATCCATGGGAAGACACAGTGGTGCTACCTGACAGCTGTGGTCTGCCCGAGATGACCTTGGCTGTGGCTGAGCAGGAAGGGAGGCCTGGAGGGAATTCTCTCTTTACTCTGCACCCAATCCTTCTGTCTCCCATCTCCTGGGGGCGAACCCAGCCAGCATCAGAGGCCCCAAGAATTCAGGTTTGTAGTTGGCAGGAGGCAACTTGGAAGGCAGAGTCTGTGGAGAGTGTAGGAGTGGATCCAAGGCCTGCTAAGGCCTCTGCAGTCCAGTCTTCACACAGGTAAGCATCTGTGGAAGTGGGGGGGGCCTTACAGGTGTCTTGCTTGCTCTTAGCCAGGGTTTCCATGACTGGGCAGCATCCAGACTCCCAGACTGAGCTGGACAGAGAGGAGGTTAAGTTCTGAACCCTGGAGTCAGGGCAGGCCATAAGCGCTGGAGGGAATGTGGGTCAAGAAGGTGGGATCCCATCATCTGGTGGGGAGGAGACTGCAGGTGCACTGTAGAATTCCAGGGCCTGAGTAGTTTGGACTAGAGAGTCAGACCCAGATTCTGTTCCTAGCACCCAAATGGTGGCTCACAACCATCCAGAACTCCAGTTTGAGGGGATGTCACCCTCGTCTGATCTCTGTGGGCACAAGGTATGCACAACTCCTGCACACACAGACACACAGGCAAAACACTCACACACACACAAGCTAAACAGTTCCTAAAACATAAACCCTACCTCCCAAGAGGTTCTAGAAAGACTTGGGTGAAGTGATAATGACAAACGCTGTCAGACTGTTAGGGAAACGTTTCTTCTGTTTACTGGGGAACAGACAGTCCAAGTGGAGATGCTGGGCAGATTGAAGGGATGTCCAAACCTCTAAGAAGTTAAGACCTAAAGCAATCCCTCATCAAACTGGAGTAATGGCTGCTGCCCTGGCACCCAGAAAAAGCCAACCAAATCCTACTCTCGTTTCCAAGTTTTTACATTTTTTTTATATGTTCTTGATTAGTTACATTTTTAAAATTGCATTTACTATGCTCGGTATGTATGATTGTAGGTGTGGAGGTCAGATGATGACTTTGTGGAACCAGTCCTCTGCAACCTTTAGGTGGTTTCCAGGTATCAAAGTCACATCCTTGTCCTGGCTGTCCTGGAACTCACTCTGCAGACCAGGCTGGCCTCGAACTCAAAGAGATCCGCCTACCTCTGCCTCCCAAGTGCTGGGATTAAAGATGTGAGCCACCACCGCCTGGTAAGTTCCCCCAATTCTTTCCAAAAATATTTGTTATTTTTATTTTACGTGTATGAATGTTTTATCTGTATGTATGCATGTGCACCTGTACATTCAGTGCCCTTGGAGGTCAGAAGTTGGCATTGGACCTCCTAGAACTGGATTTAGAAATGGTTGTGAGTGGTCATGTGGGTGCTGGGAACTGAACCTGGGTCCTCTGAAAATGCAGCAAATGGGTCTTAAGTATAGAGCCATGTCTACAGCCCCAAGAATTTTTTTTAGATTTATTTATTTTATTTTATATGTCTGCGTGTTCTGCCAGCATGTGTGTCTGTGCACCACATGCATGTGTGTCTGGTGCTTGCTGAGAAGATCACATTAGATCCCCTGGAACCAGAGTTACAGACTGATTTGAGCCAGCATGTGTGTGCTGGGAATCAAAATTGGGTCCTCTACAAGGTCCACTGAGACATCTTTCCAGCCTGAGAACTAAGTCTTGAAAGTTGTCCTCTGACCTCGACATATGTGCACTGTGGCATGCATGCCTTTATTAAATAAATAAGTGGTAAAAAAAAAAAAAAGACTGGGATTGGAGGGATGGCTCAGAGATAAGAGCACTGGCTGCTCTTCCTGAACTCCTGAGTTCAACTCCCAGCTACCACATGGTGGCTCACAAACATCTATAATGAGATCTGGCGCCCTCTTCTGGCCTGCAAGCATACATGCAGGCAGAACATTGCATACATAGGTTTTTGTTTTGTTTTTTTGGTTTTTCGAGACAGGGTTTCTCTGTGTAGTTTTGGTGCCTGTGCTGGATCTCGCTCTGTAGACCAGGCGGGCCTCGAATTCACAGAAATCCTCCTGGCTCTGCCTCCTGAGTGCTGGGATTAAAGGCATGTGCCACCACCGCCTGGCTAAATAAATAAATCTTAAAGAAAAAAAATTAAAAGAAAAAAAAGATGGAGCTGGAGAGCTGGCTCAGCAGTTGAGAACACTGGCTGCTCTTCCAGAGGATTCCAGCACCCACATGGTAGCTCCTAACTGTCTGTAACTCCAAGATTTGACCCCCTCACACAGACATACATGCAGGCAAAACACCAATGCACACAAAATCAAAATAAATTATTTTAGACATGAGACCATCTAGTGGCATGTTGTTATGTCATTAAGGAAGGGGTGCTGCTGCCACCCTCAGAAGGAATTAAGATAATTCCGTGTGACTCTGAATTGTTATTTCACAAGAGGGAGTTGTTGGGTGTTCACCCAAGTAAAGAGGATCTGGACAGACAGAAAAAAGATTCTGATAAGTCCAGCTTGGTGGAACAAATGAATGTATTAGATAACTTGCCTTCCTTCCTTTCTTTTTTCTTTCTGACCATGTATTTGTTCCTTTTTTTTTTTTTAAGACAGGGTTTGTCTATGTAACAACCCTTCAACCCTTGCTATTCTGGAACTTGTTTTGTAGACCAGGCTGGCCTCGAACTTGCTGAGATCTGCCCGTCTCTGCCTCCCAAGTGCTGGGATTAAAGATTCGAGCCACCATGCCCGGCTTTATTTATTAGTCTTAAAGACTTATTTTTGACTGGACTAAGATTTAGAAGTAGACACTCTCAGCGAGGACAGCCTACATCTGTTTCTGGCATTTTTCTTTGGCTTCTTTCAGACTCTTGGCCAAAAGTTGAGCATATCTACAGACCTTTTCTTTTGTTTTCTTTTTTTAAAAAATATTCATTTAATTTACATTGGTGTGAAGGTGTCAGAGCCCCTGGAACTGGAGTTACAGACAGTCGTGAACTGCTATGCAGATGCTGGGAATTGAACCCAGGTCCTCTGGAAGAGCAGTCAGTGCTCTTAACTCCTGAGCCATCTCCCCAGCCCCTGCTCATTTTCTTAGTGCACTGTTTCCTCACAACAATGTCGAGTAACAAGATGCTGAATCATGGGTGTTTTGGTCCTAGGCTTCTTATCTTCTCTGTTTAAGGGCTTTCTGAAAACATCTGGGGATGTCTTCTTCAGAAAGATTGAAAAGGTTGTGGACTCTGCTAGCTCCTTTGAGCTCCAACCACCACCGAGGCACAGTATCTGTTGGTCCAGAAATATCTTTCTCTCTTTTTAAAAAAAAACAAAAACAAAACAAGAACCAGTTTGAGAACAGTCAGACTGGCATCCCCTATGCACCTGACTTCCTCTTCCGGTTCCCCTTGGTCTGTAACAGCAACACCCTTACTCAACATCAACAATAGGCACACTGTGCTGTGGGTTAAGACATGTAGTTATTTGTTTGTTTGTTTGTTTGTTTGTTTGTTTGTTTTGAGACTGAGTTTCTCTGTGTAGCTTTGGAGCCTGCCCTGGAACTCGCTCTGCAGACCAGGCTGGCCTCAAACTCACAGAGATCCACCTGCCTCTGCCTCTTGAGCTCTGGGATTAAAGGTGTGCGCCACCACTGCCCAGTTAAGACATCTTGTTTCATGGGAAAATCTTGTTTATCATTCTCACCACTAATTCGAATGCAAAACCCGTCCACTCATCACCCAGAGCATCAGCAGCTACTTTTGACCCCATAAGCCTCTCATAGAAAGTACAAAGTTTGCATTTATCACCTGCTTCAATGAATTTCTGACATCTAGTGCCTGGGAAGGAGATATTTACCCTCATCCTAGTCGACAGCCGAGGAGGAACCACGAAAATAAAAAGCTGTATGAAGTAACTTTCAAGAGCACAGGCCACTCACATGCAGTTATACCGCCCCAAACTACCAACTCCCTGCCACTAAGGGTATTTGGACTTGAAGTCCTCAGCAGAATCAATACAAACCTGGGTTCAGAGCGCTGTCTAGTGTTAACGTTGTAGAGGAGCCTACAGGCGCCACTACAGAAGACAGACAAACGCAGTGTGGGAAAGCCGGTTTCTGTGCTCAACCCTTGTTATTTCCAGGACTCCGATGTGACTGGTTTACTGAATCTGTCACCTTTTGTGGCAATGTGGAGTTATTCTAAGGCTGGCTGTGGTGGCAAATTCTAGGTAAAGGCTGGAGGATCAGGAGTTCAAGGACATCTTCAAGTACCTAGCAAGTCTGAGGTCAGAGGACTAGTCCTACTAAAGTTAATGAAACCGTGTCTCAAAAAGCTAACTAAGGAGCTAGAGAGATAGCTCAGTCATTAAGAGTATGGTTTTTTTAAAAGACCCAACTTCGGGGGCTGGTGAGATGGCTCAGCAGTTAAGAGCACTGGCTGTTCTTCCAGAGGACCTGAGTTCAATTCCCAGCAACCACATCTGTAATAAGATCTGGTGCCCTCTTCTGGCCTACAGACAAATGTGCAGGCAGAACACTCTATACATAATAAATAAATAAATCTCTAAAAGAAAAAAGACCCAACTTCAATTTCCAGCACCCACGGGAGACTCAGAGCTGCTTGTAACCCCAGTTCAGGGGATCTGGTGGCCTCTGGCTCATGCAGCACCCTACTCATGTGCACATACTTACACATATACACACACACAGATTAGAAATGATAGAATAAGCCGACAGTGGTGGCGCACGCCTTTAGTCCCAGCACTCGAGAGGCAGGTGGATCTCTGTGAGTTCGAGGCCAGCCTGGGCTACAGAGTGAGTTCCAGGAAAGGCGCAAAGCTACACAGAGAAACCCTGTCTCAAAAAACCAACCAAACAAAAAAAGATAAAATAAATCTTTTTAAAAAACAAAATAAGGCCGAGTGGTGGCGTACGCCTTTAATCCCAGCACTTGGGAGGCAGAGGCAGGCGGATCTTTGTGAGTTTGAAGCCAGCCTGGGCTACAGAGTGAGTTCTAGGACAGCCAGGGCTGTTACACAGAGAAACGCTGTCTCAAAAAGCAAAACAAAACAAAGTTTGTGTCTCTGTGGACATGTGATGTCTTTGCGCCCGTGCAAGGACCTGTTCAGATTCAGAAAGCAGAAACATACCAAGCACCCTGCTCTGGCACTCTCTCCTCTCCCCTTCACACAGGCCTTCCTGCTGAACCTGAAGCTAGGTTGGCAGGCAGGAAGCCCCATGGATCCTCCTGTCTGTAACCCCCACCCTCACCCCCCATTCCCCGATCCTGCCCCACAGTGCTAGGATTCCAGATACGTAAGTGAATTCTGGGGAATGAACTCAGGTCCTCATGCTGTACAGCAAAGTGTTCTTACCTGCTAAACCATTTCCTCAGCCCCATATACTGAAGTCTTAGTCTCAGACAGAGACTTCATTTTGGAAACAGAGTCACTGCAGATGTCATTAGTTAAGATGAGGTCATGAAGGTGAGGAGTTTGTGCCATGTAAACAGGTAGTGTACACCTATAACACCAGCACAGTGGAGGCTGAGGCCGTCTAAAAAGCAAGATCCTGTCTAAAGTTAAGACTGACCTTGAACTCCTTTCCTCCTCCTCTAAATTTTATTTCACATATGTGTGTGCAAAGGTGCCTGCCTGAAGCCTGCAGAGGTCAACAGAAAACATTGGATCCCTAGAACCGGGTTAAAGACCCAATTGCGGGCTCACATGTTCCTGCTGAGAACCCAGAGTCCTCTACAAGAGCAGCCAAAGCTCTTAACTCTGAATGATCTCTGCAGTACGCCCAGATTTTCTGGCCTCTAATTCCCAAGGGCTGGTATTGCATCATACCTGGCTAGCATAAAGACCAGACTGGCCTTGAACTCACCAAGATCCTTCTGTCTCCGTCTTGATGTGTCCAACTGTGCAGTCTTTTTAGTGTCAATGTTTTGTCTGCATGTTTTTGTTTGTGCATCATATCGGCGCTGGGGGGGGGGGGGGGTCAGAGGAGGGCATGGATTCTCTGGAGCTGCAGTTACAGATGGTGAGCCACAGTGTGGGTACTGGTACTTGAACCCAGGTCCTTTGCAAGAGCAACTAGTGCTTTCAACAACCTAGCCAGGTCTCCAGCACCCTTGTAGTATTTTAAAGCACAAGTTTCCCTCACATCTTGCAAACTGGCCATAATATACACGGCAGCAGCGCCACCGTAGCCTGAGAGCCTTTAGACTCAGGACTACAATCTCCCAGTTGGCACTGCGGAACCTCTGGGTTGCGTGACCATAAAATGACCAATAGCTGAGGAGTTCAGGAAGGTAGCGCGTTTTTTCCGCCTACCCACACTGGAGCAGTGAGACTACTTCTCCCATAAGCCACTGCGGGCTTGACTATCTTATCTTTTCCAGACTTGGCGAGGGCGGGGCGTGTAAGGACTCCTCTTTCCCGGCAGGCGCTGCGGCCAGAGGAGGCGCGGGACTTCATTTCCCAGCAGGCATCAGGCGGCGGGCCCCGCGGTGCCTTGTGTGGGATGTAAGCGCGGAGGTGGGCTCGGGGGACCGAGGCCAGGACTCTCCTTGGGACTTGCGGGAGGCTGGTTTGGGTTTGCCTTCTGGACAGGCTCCAGAGGGCCGGGTAGAGGTCATAGGGACCGGGAGGGGTGACCTTTGAGGGTCCCCGGAGAGGTCTCTGGGACGCAGCCTCATCGGAGCTGGGGGGTCCCGGGATTGTAAGGAACAAGAAGGCCCCACAGCCTTGGTTGAAGGGTCTCAGCGACCGAGCCGCCGCCCGTGAGCGCAGGACGAAGCGGCTGGCGAAGCAGAATTGTGGCGGAGGGTAGAGCCTTAGCTGAGCCTGGGAGGGGGCTCTCCCGCCGAGCCCGACCCTCCCTCCCTCGGCTCGCCCGCAGGCCACCGCCCGCCGCCATGGGGCTGAAGGCCGCCCAGAAGACACTGTTCCCTCTGCGCTCTATCGACGACGTGGTGCGCCTGTTCGCTGCGGAGCTGGGCCGAGAGGAGCCTGACCTGGTGCTCCTCTCTTTGGTCTTGGGATTCGTGGAGCATTTCCTGGCTGTCAACCGTGTCATCCCCACCAACGTGCCCGAGCTCACCTTCCAGCCCAGCCCTGCACCCGACCCTCCTGGCGGCCTCACCTACTTCCCGGTGGCCGACCTATCCATCATTGCTGCCCTCTATGCCCGATTCACCGCCCAGATCCGCGGCGCTGTCGACCTCTCCCTCTACCCGCGAGAGGGGGGCGTTTCCAGTCGCGAACTGGTAAAAAAGGTCTCCGATGTCATATGGAACAGCCTCAGCCGCTCCTACTTCAAGGACCGTGCCCACATCCAGTCCCTCTTCAGCTTCATCACAGGTTGGAGTCAGACAGGTGGTCAGGGGAGTAAACGAATGTTGGCTTACCTCTTCTGGTTGTCTGAACAATATGGTTTACAGCCCATCTGAGACCTGTAAACCTTGTATAGTGGGGCAGGTATTATTTCTCCTTTGCAGCTGTGGAGATAGACTCCCGAAGAGGGGAAATGATGTTCCAATGTCCGAATGACAGGGGCTGGAACTGGAACCTGATCGTTTGGTACCAGATCTTACCCTCTACTCCTTCAGCACCCCCAACCCTGCCATTGATGAGCCACAGGAATCTGGTGGCCCAGCATATGGGGAAAGAGGGTGACAACAGATTGGGGAAGTAGGACAAAGGGATGGATACATTTGAAACAATTAAGTGAGATGATGCCTATGAAAATATTTTGAAAGGAAACACAGACTTGAGCTCAAGAAGGCTTAGGACTTGCAAAGTGCTTCAGCTCCTGATGCATGGTATTGAGCAAGAATTGGATGCTCTTTCTGAGCTTAGCAGAAAAAAAGTGTAGAGCTATTAGTCAAGGCGTGGGCCCAGGGTGTGGGTGAGTGGGGGGTTCGTAGAGTCATGGTTTGTTCTCCCTGTTACAGTCTAATCGGCGGACAGGAATACACTGGGTTAAATCATTATGTTAACAGAAGTGCGTAATGTAAAAAGAGAGGGACAGTTTGTGGCTGGGTGGAGCTGAGATCCAGGAAGGTCTCCTGCTGGGGTTGGGTTAATGGGAGAGGTCCTGAGTATAGAAGAGAAGGGGGGTATGATGGGTAGGGGCATATAAGGCTTGGACACAGGCTTGAGAGGTGTTGAGGGGGGCATGGCCCCCTTCTTCCAGGCCAGAGCTCTCACTACTGCCCTCCTCTACAGGCACTAAACTGGACAGCTCGGGCGTGGCCTTTGCAGTGGTGGGAGCCTGCCAGGCCTTGGGTCTCCGAGATGTCCATCTGGCTCTGTCTGAGGATCATGCTTGGGTGGTGTTTGGGCCCAACGGGGAGCAGACGGCTGAGGTCACCTGGCATGGCAAAGGCAACGAAGATCGGAGGGGCCAGACGGTCAACGCTGGTGTGGCTGAGCGGGTACTGTATCCCCCCCAATCTCTCCCTTTCTCCCCTGGCCATGCTCCTCTCATCCCATCAACCGTCTGTGTGTGTGTATGTATCAAGGGGGAAGGCAGGTTCAAGTTGCCATTCCCTAGAGCAGGCTCAGGGTACGACATCCTGAGATGTCTACTTTTGTGCCTTTCCAAGAGCTGGCTGTACCTAAAAGGATCATACATGCGTTGTGACCGCAAGATGGAGGTGGCGTTCATGGTGTGTGCCATCAACCCTTCCATTGATCTTCACACTGACTCCTTGGAGCTGCTGCAGCTGCAGCAGGTGAGCAAACTGTCTCTGCCCAGGCTCCCCTTCCCCTTCTGTAAAATGGACTGGCCTTTCTCAGTGCTCACCTCTGCCCAGGCCCCCCTTCCCCTTCTGTGAAATGGACTGGTCTTTCTCAGTGCTCACCTCTGCCCAGGCCCCCTTCCCCTTCTGTGAAATGGACTGGCCTTTCTCAGTGCTCAAGGGAGAATGGAGTTGAGACATGAAAGGTTTTGCGTTATGAAAGGACTGAGTCTTGAATTCTGGCTCTTCTCTGGTGGAAGGGCCCTGTTGCTTCTGGACACCACTGTACCTGACAGGCGGCTCCCTTCTCCTCACTCACACCTCTTTCCCTTTGGCTCTAGAAGCTGCTTTGGCTGCTGTATGACCTAGGACATCTGGAAAGGTCAGTAGAGGGATATGGTCAGACTAGACCTTGGGGGAGCCAGGGGACTGGGTGACAGCCTCGGTTTATTATCTCTTTCTAGGTACCCCATGGCACTAGGGAACTTGGCGGATCTGGAGGAGCTGGAGCCTACCCCTGGTCGGCCAGACCCACTCACGCTCTATCACAAGGTGAGGGCATCTCAGAAAACAGCAACTCTTTTCTGGGGATTGGGAGGAGGTAGGTGAAAAACGCACCACCTTTAATCCCAGCACTCGGGAGGCAGAGGCAGGCGGATCTCTGTGAGTTCGAGGAAAGGCACAAAGGTACACAGAGAAACCCTGTCTCGAAAAACGAAAAAAAAAGAAAGAAGAACTGTGTGCTGGAGGGTATTTCCTGCCCTACTTTGTATCAGGCACATGTATAATGAGGATAGTTGTGGGTTTTAGAAGTGCCCTCCAGCCTAGGATTGGCGGAGCCTGGATTTGTCCCACAAGCCCTCAGTTTTCAGCCTCCCTCACTGTCCTGGCGAAGCTTGTGGTAGCACTGTGGAGAGGTGTTAGCTTGCGCAGTGTGGTAGGAGGGTGGTTGGGCTTGGAAGTCTTTGTAGAGGAACGTGTGGGGAAGAGACCTGCCCTGAGTCTGAGTGCTGCCCTGCCCCTCTCTAGGCCTTGTTTTATGGGGTCACCACTGCTATTGTCTGTAGGTTCGGGCCTGGGATGGAGGTGGGAGAGAGTGGGGAGCACCAGGAGGGGTCAGAAGGGAATGAAGGCAGGATTGGAGTCGGGAGGACTCTTTGGGGTCCTCCTTTGGTAGCGGATCACTGATGAGGCATTTGTGCTAGCCCAGGGAGCTAGCTGGGGGCCACCTCCTTGAGGTTCCTCTGCTCTACCCTCCAGGGAATTGCCTCAGCCAAGACCTACTACCAGGATGAGCACATCTATCCCTACATGTACCTGGCTGGCTACCACTGTCGTAACCGCAATGTCCGCGAAGCTCTGCAGGCCTGGGCCGACACTGCCACTGTTATCCAAGAGTGAGGATTCCCTTGCCAGGGCCTCCAGCCTGGCCTTCTGTCACTTTCCAATCAGTCATCCAGGAGTGAGACCTTGTCCCAAGTCTTGTCCCCTCTCTGATCAGCCCCATACAGCCAAGGCTACCCTTACCCAGGAAGAGGCTTATGCCTTTGCTTCCCTCCTCTCTCTGCCCAATTTCTTCTGCTCTATAGTCAGTTGTCTTATCTATGGTGCCCCTGTCTCTGCCCAATTTCTAGTCCAGCCCCTACATCCCACTCCTTCATCTTGCCTTGAGCTAACATGGTCACATCATCTGGATGACAGTCAGTGGGATGTCCCATTGTGGGGGCACTGTCCACCTGAATCCTGTGTGTCCTCACAGCTACAACTACTGTCGGGAAGATGAGGAGATCTACAAGGAATTCTTTGAAGTGGCCAACGACGTCATTCCCAATCTGCTGAAGGAAGCAGCCAGCCTGCTAGAAGCAGGCGAGGAGCGGCCAGGGGAGCAAGCCCAGGTGAAGGGCAGGACTCCATTGGTCCACCCTCCTTCCTAGGCATACTGGACTGCATGGACAGGACTGGGGAGTCTCTTTGGCTGGAGCTGATAGCTTGGGTTGAGTTTAAGGGACTTGAGGGTGTTGTAGAACTAAAGCCTTCAGGTTGATGCCATCTCTTTCATGGCCAGGTCCTCACCTGGGCTGGGCTGTAGGTGAGGAAAGGTATACTTCCTCTCCTCACATGCATACCAAGGGTGGGCTTTATAAAAGGAAGGAGGTCCTGGCCTGCATTTGCCTTAACTGAAACCAGGGCTTTGCCCAGATAGAGCCAGGGCTGACCTCTTCTCTATCTTCCCTCTTGTTCAGGGCACCCAGAGCCAAGGTTCTGCCCTCCAGGACCCAGAGTGCTTTGCCCACCTGCTGCGATTCTATGATGGCATCTGCAAATGGGAGGAGGGCAGCCCCACACCAGTGCTGCATGTAGGCTGGGCCACTTTCCTTGTGCAGTCCTTGGGCCGTTTCGAGGGACAGGTGAGGTCCCTGTGCAGGGGGGTGGGAACTGCAGGTGGGGACAGTAGCCGGTAGGGGAGTGAGATCATTGCCTGTGCCTGTCTGTGTGAGTACAGACGAAAGGAGACTCCTAGAGGGGTGGCCAGGGCCGAGCCAGGGTTCTCCTGGTGACCCACCTTTCCCTTGGCCTGCACTCTTGCTCAGGTGCGGCAGAAAGTGCACATAGTTAGCCGCGAAGCAGAGGCAGCAGAGGCTGAAGAACCGTGGGGGGATGAAGCCCGAGAAGGCCGTCGGCGTGGTCCTCGCCGCGAGTCCAAACCTGAGGAGCCACCCCCACCCAAGAAGCCCGCACTGGACAAGGGCCCAGGCTCTGGGCAAAGTACAGGGTCAGGACCACCTCGGAAAACGCCAGGGATTGTCCCAGGTACTGCCCGTGGCCCCGAAGTCAGCAGTACTGCTCAGGCTCCAGCACCGGCAGCATCGCCACCACCGGAGGGCCCAGTGCTCACTTTCCAGAGCGAGAAGATGAAAGGCATGAAGGAGCTACTGGTGGCCACCAAGATTAACTCGAGCGCCATCAAGCTGCAACTCACAGCGCAGTCGCAAGTGCAGATGAAGAAACAGAAAGTGTCCACACCCAGCGACTACACACTCTCTTTCCTTAAGCGGCAGCGAAAGGGCCTCTAAACTGTTGGGGATTCCCTGACCAGGCCCCAGGCCCTGCTCTCAATCTCAGCAGGCTTCACCCTAATTCCCTAATTCAAGCCCAGACTCTACCCACAGTCCAAGGGGGCCCAGAGCTGTCCTGCAGTGACTGGGAACCTTCAGTTAGCTCCTCTAGGCTGTGGCTCGGTTCTTAGAATTTAGGTTTCATCTCCCACCAGCCGGCCAATTGGAACCTCATTGTAGGTCCATGTAACCAATCTTTAAAGGTCCAACCCCCGAAATTCAATGGCCCGCGATGGGAAGGAACCTTAGTCAAGCCTCAGCAGTTTGTCAGTCCTCCCACTTGGGGGCTGAGGTTGACCTTAGCCCAGGAACACTGATGCTACCTGGAAACCCGAGAACCAAGGACTCCATTCAGTCCCTAGGGATAGATTTCCGCACTTTAGAGTTCCATCATTGGGGAATCCAGTCTCCAACCCTAAAGAACTTGTTGCTGCCTGAATTTGGAAATCTTCGCTTCCTCGCCTACCTAACCCTAGAGTCCAGGACACGAAGCTTCGACTCTTGTCTGTGAATACTGAGCCTCGCCCCCTTCCTGACCAAACTGGCCCCAGAACAGAGCAGGACCTCTTCCAACCCTCTGGGAACCTCCCCGAGGTCCCGGGAGGAAATCTGCACGGGGTGGGGGAGGGCCAGCCTCTTCCTGTTTTGTACATAGATTTATTTTTTAGTTCAAGGAAGATAAATACATTTTGTTAAAAAAAAATGTGTCCGTGTTTCATCTGGGAAGTCGAGGATGGGGCAGGGAGTGGACGTCCACTTTACTCTGCCTTTGGATTTTGAACTTCATGCTCCGCACCTGTAGCGCCTCGAGAATCCGGGTGGGGAAGAACCTAAGCTCCGCCCCTAGCTAGGGGACTTCCCCGCGCAGCCAGGGCGCCTCCTCCTGGCCAGGCAGGCGGAGGGGCATCCCCGGCCTGGCCCCGCCCCAGCCTGGCCCCGCCCCTACGGCCTCCGAGCCTGGGCGCTGCCCCCGCCTGCCCTCCCGCCTCGCCCCGCCCCGCCCCGCGCCGCTCCGCGCCGGCTCCGCAGCTTGCGCCGGCCGGCCGGTCCGGCGCCGGGCCATGGCGCTGTTGCGGGATGTGTCGCTGCAGGACCCGCGGGACCGCTTCGAGCTGCTGCAGCGTGTGGGGGCCGGGACCTATGGCGACGTTTACAAGGTGCGCTGTGCGGGGCGGCGGGACGGGCGGGAGTGCAGGAGGAGGGTGCATCCGCACGTCCCGCCGCGGGAGCCCCGGCCCCGCCCCCTCCTCACCCCGCTTCTTGCGCTCCTCAGGCCCGTGACACCGTCACGTCCGAACTGGCCGCGGTGAAGATCGTCAAGCTAGACCCAGGTGTGGGCCCGGGTGGGGCCTCTGCGCTCCAGGGAGGCGGGCGCGGGCGCGTGAGCTGGCGGGGGCGGAGAGTTGACATTTCCGAGACCCCCAGAGAGGCTGTCCCCAGGAGAGGACTAAGCTGGCACCTGCCCGGGCAAGAGAGAAACACTCTGTGCCCAGTTAGCACATAGGGGCAGAGTCTGGACTACCCCTGTGTGGCCCCCCCATAATGCCTTGTGCTCCCCAGGGGACGACATCAGCTCTCTTCAGCAGGAAATCACCATCCTTCGTGAATGCCGCCACCCCAATGTCGTGGCCTACATTGGCAGCTACCTCAGGTGAGGTTGTTTACCCACTTACTCCAGACCGCCCTCGTGTGCCCTGCTCTGTGCCAATCCCAGCTCTTTGTACCCCCAGGAATGACCGCTTGTGGATCTGTATGGAGTTCTGTGGAGGGGGGTCGCTGCAGGAGATTTACCACGGTGAGAACCAGACTCCATGGGACATGGCCTTCCCCCATCCCAACAAAGGGACAGGAGGGCATCCTCCAGGCTGAACTTGGGCTCCTCTCTGCTTCTGACTGGCTGTGTGACCTTGAGAGAATTGCTGTCCTTCTCTGGGCTCAGTATCCCAGCCTAATGTGGCTCACATCACTTTCCTGTAGTGGTGCCTGCTGCTTCCCACTATGCAGGGTGGCTTGGGAGGGTCAACATATCCCTCAGGCTCTCTCTCCAGCCCTCATACTGTCTGTTTCAGCCACTGGGCCCCTGGAAGAACGGCAGATAGCCTATGTTTGCCGGGAGGCACTGAAGGTACTGGGCTCATAGGCAGCACCCACTTTGGAATCTTCAGGAGTGTGGGCCTAACCCAGCTGGCCCTGTGGGGTGTGGGACGTTGGGATGGGCTGTCCCAGGGGCTGTGGGTCCTAAGGGGGAGGGGGCCCCAGTTCTGTTGCCGGAAGCAGCCTGTTTCCCTCTTGGCTCAGTCACTTCCTGTTTGGGGAGAGGGGAGGAGGAAGCGGCTTGGGTGGGGGGCCCCAGTCCTGAGGAGGGGCTCAGGAAAGATGATTAGTGCTAAGTAGCTGTTCTCAAAAGACTCCTCTTTGTCCCCAGGGGCTCCACCACCTGCATTCTCAGGGGAAAATTCACCGAGACATCAAGGTAGGGGTCAGCCAAGGGCATGGTTCAAGTAAGGAGGAAGCTGCCAGGCACCTGACAGGATCCTTTCTGTGTCCCCCTCCAGGGTGCCAACCTTCTGCTCACTCTGCAGGGTGATGTCAAGCTGGGTCAGTACCGGGGCATGCCCTGTGGGTGAGGGTGTAGCAGGGACTCAGAGACCATCGTAGAATTGAGTGCTGTGGATCGTAGTCACCTTGCTGCGTGAGCCTCAGTTTCCCCACTTAGGAGATGTAGCAGTATTACCTGCTTGCAAATGGTTGGCTGAGGTTAGCTTGGGAGGGACCTGACATGAGATCAGGTTTTCAGAAACGGAAGATTGGTGACCCCTCTCAGACCTGGCCTTGCTTGGCACAGTTGTGGCTGGACCCAGGTAGCCTGGGCCCTGGGGTGCGAAGTAAGTGAGGCCCTGGGGCTGGCAAGGGTCTCTTTTTCCCTTCAGCGGACTTTGGGGTGTCAGGTGAGCTGACAGCATCTGTGGCCAAGAGGCGGTCTTTCATTGGCACTCCATACTGGTAAGGCGATGGGTGCCCTGGCAATAGGGGTAGGGTCCACAAGTAGGGTGCCTGGCCATCCCATCTGTGACCAACCCTGACTCTAGGATGGCGCCAGAGGTTGCTGCTGTGGAACGCAAAGGTGGCTACAATGAGCTCTGCGACGTCTGGGCCCTGGGCATCACTGCCATTGAGCTGGGCGAGCTGCAGCCACCGCTGTTCCACTTGCACCCCATGAGGTCAGCCTAGCACATGCCCCTTCCCTGACCCTTGCCCTGCTGACCCTTGACCCATAACCTCACGTCCTCCCCAGGGCCTTGATGCTCATGTCGAAGAGCAGCTTCCAACCACCCAAGCTGAGAGACAAGACACGTTGGTGAGGGCTCACCCAACAGCTGAGATACCCTTTTCCAGCCGAGGCCTGTGGGATGGATGCTCTTGCCAAGGGTTGAGCTTGGTTCCCATCCTAGGCCCCGGACTCAATATGGACAGGAGGGAGGGAAGGGCTGGTGGCTTGTGATGGAAGCATTGCTATTGTGCAACAGCGTCACTGTCCCAGCTGCTCCTTCCTTGGTGGCCGGCCGGGGCCACTGACAGGATGCTTCTGTGCAGAGCTTAACCTGGGTCTTGGGGGGGGGGTGCTTTTTTGCCCATTAGGACCCAGAATTTTCACCACTTCCTCAAGCTGGCCCTCACCAAGAACCCCAAGAAGAGGCCCACAGCTGAGAAACTTCTGCAGGTGGGAGGCAGGGGATGGCTTGGGGACTTGAGGCTCACAGAGAAGACCTGGAAGACAGGGACCAACCTGATCAACCCTTGCTCCTCCAGCACCCATTCACAACCCAGCAGCTCCCTCGGGCCCTCCTTACCCAGCTCCTCGACAAGGCCAGCGACCCCCACCTGGGAAGCCTCTCCCCTGAAGACTGTGAACTGGAGGTAAAGCAAGGACCGGGAAGATGGCTCAACCCCACCTGGTTGGAAGGGGCCTGCAGGTGGTGTAAGTCGGAATCACTGGACTTGTGGAATTCCAGCACAGAGCTTCTCTCTAGTCAAGCCCACCCGCCATGAAACTTTTGAGTGGGTCTTGCCTCACTGCATGCCCTCAGGTCCAAGCCAGCCATGACTATGACTAAGCTATTTTCCTTCCTGTGTGGCCTTTGGCAAGTTTCTTGACGTTTCTGTGCCAGTGTTCCCATCTGTGAAATGAGGGTTATTGTATTTCATAGTAACCTTAGAGGGTTGTCATGAAAACAGAACACCGGATGGATGTCAAGACCTGGAAGAATTCCTGGCGAGGGGTGAGTACTGGGTGCAAGTCTGCTGTGTGTGTTCTTTCTTAGACCCAGGATATGTTTCCAGATACCATCCATTCCCGGGGCCATCATGGTCCGGCTGAGAGGACCCCCTCCGAGATCCAGTGTGAGTCTTCTGACAGGGCCAAATGCACCCATGGATCTGGTGTTATTTTGGGGTCCATCATGAGACTTTGACCCCTCCTAACCCCATACTCTGGATCCCTAGTTCACCAAGTGAAATTTGGTGCCCCCCGCCGGAAGGAGACAGATCCTCTTAATGAACCGGTGAGGCACTGGCTGTGTGGAGGGTGGTGGTGGTGGGGGTGGTGGGGTCAGATGTGCAGATGCAGGAGGAGTGTCCCAAATCAAGGCCAGTCTGAAGCAGGGGTTGCCTGTGTCACCTGGGGTGCTGGGCTGGAGGCTCCTCTTAGGCTGTCTTCCTTTAGTCAGCACTGGAAGTGACCACCCCCTTCTAAAACCTGTCTCACAGGACTGAGGACCCCCACTTGAGCGTATTCCTCACTCTGCCTGTCCCCTCTGCTCTCACTCTCCAATCCCACAATGCTCCTCTCTCGGCCCCGCTTTCTTACTGTCTCCCTCTCCGTCTTGTCTCTTATCTGTCATTTTGTCTGTTACAAGTCTTTTGTCCCTTGCGAAAATAGTCTCCCATCTGTCTGTCTGTCTGGCCCCTCCTGCTATCCTTCTCTTTGTTAATGTTGAGACAGGATCTCTGTCTAGCTTACTCTAGCTGGCCTTGAGCTCTCCCTGTAGTCTAGGCAGGCCTTGAATTTCAGCTCATTCCTGGCTACTCCCTTCCACCTTTTGATTCCCTTCTCTTTTTCTTCACCTCTCCTGATGTCTGTGCCTTGGTTTCCTCCAGTGGGAGGAGGAGTGGACGCTGCTGGGAAAAGAGGAACTGAGTGGGTGAGTGAGCAAGTCTGGGGACGCTGAGGGCAGCTTGGGTCTTGTGGAAGACTGACCATTGACCCTTTTCTCTGGCCCAGGAGCCTGCTACAGTCGGTCCAGGAGGCCCTGGAGGAAAGGTGAGGGGCCGGTACCTGGGGTGCAGAAGGCCTCCAGGCCTGGGGTCAGTCCCATCTCACACCTCATCATGCCATGTGCTGTGTCCCTGTAGGAGCCTGACCATCCGGCCAGCCTTAGAACTCCAGGTATGGATGGCGGAAGAGGGTGGAACTGCGAAGTAAGCCGTGTACACAGGGTGCCTTGGAGTAGAGTGCGTCACAGGGCACCTGCTGATGGCCAGGCTGTTTTCTGATCCTCTTGCCAGGAGCTGGACTCCCCAGATGATGCCGTGGGAACCATCAAACGGGCCCCATTTTTGGGGCTGCCCCTTACTGAGCCAACACCTGATGACAATGCCCAGTCCTGCTCCCCAGGTGAGGCTCAGACTTGGCAGGCCAGGAGGAATTCTGGGGTAGGGCTGGGGCTTGGAGTCACTGTGGTCTGTACATATAGGAACCCTGTCTGCACCTCCACCTGGCCCTGGCAGCCCACCATTGCTGCCCACTGCCTGGGCCACCCTGAAGCAACGGGAGGACCCTGAGGTGAGAGGGCACCAGAGGGGTGGGAGGTGGGCTGTAGGGTATCACCTTGGCCCTGACTCCTTCCCTCCCACACAGAGATCATCCTGTCACGGCCTTCCTCCCACCCCCAAGGTGCACGTAAGTGTTGACTGGGCATCCCTAGGCCCCATTGTCCTGGCCACCCACTGGTCCCTCACCAGCTACTCGCTTCCTCCCCAGATGGGTGCCTGCTTCTCCAAGGTCTTCAATGGCTGCCCCCTGCAGATCCATGCTGCTGTCACTTGGGTTCACCCTGTGACTCGAGGTGGGCCAGGGGTAGAGCAGAAGCAGTAACCTAGGACACCCTTAGTTTTGGGCCAGGGGGGTGTGGCAGCCTCTGACCCCATACCCACGCCTGCAGACCAGTTCCTGGTAGTCGGGGCTGAAGAAGGCATCTACACCCTCAACCTGCATGAGCTGCATGAGGATACACTGGAGAAGGTGAGGCCTCTTGGCCCTGGGGGCGCAGAGGCACAGGGGTCCTGGTGCTGATCACCTGTCCACTGTCTTTGGTGCCAGCTCATCTCCCAGCGCTGCTCCTGGCTCTACTGTGTGAACAACGTGTTACTGTCACTCTCAGGTAGGAGGAGGGTGCAGAGGCAGCCAGAGCACCCCTCCCCAAACTTTCTGTGAGCCCTGTGTGATTTTCCCCTTCTGCCTCAGGGAAATCCACGCACATCTGGGCGCATGACCTTCCAGGGCTTTTTGAGCAGCGGAGACTGCACCACCAGGCACCCCCTCTCTATCCCTACCAACCGTATCACTCAGCGCATCATCCCCAGGTCAGCAAGTGGCGAGTGTGGAGGA
This sequence comes from Peromyscus californicus insignis, assembly GCF_007827085.1. Classification (NCBI taxonomy): domain Eukaryota; kingdom Metazoa; phylum Chordata; class Mammalia; order Rodentia; family Cricetidae; genus Peromyscus; species Peromyscus californicus. The sequence goes on along the minus strand of NW_026294562.1, from coordinate 54,420,484 downwards.
GCTCCAGAATAGTACCGGCTGGACGGGGCTCTGCCAGGATCTTAGTAATCACTTAGGCCCTTTCTGTCCCTGAGGCTGTTTCCTCCTGGTCGGTACAGTTGGTGGCCTCACCTGCTGTCCACGGGGCTTGTCGACATGCCCAGAGGGATGTGGATGTGGAAGTGCTTTGTAGATGGTGGGGCTGTGGGCTTCATCCAGCAGTTCCGTGGGCCCTGTGCTGGGCCTGGCACATGAGTCAAGAGAAACCCTGCTTTGGAGAAACAAAGGACTCCCGGAGGGGCGGGAGTAGAGTTGGAGAGAGTGTTCTGGAAGTCAGGAAGCTGAGACAGCTCAGAGTTAGAGGGTACATTCCAGTGCTGGGGGGGCGGGGGGGGGGCCGGCAGTGTATGCAGGTGGGGCCACGGAAGCAAGGCCTGGGCAACTCCGTGGTGGTATTTGGCCTGAGGGCTAAGAGCCGCACAGGTGGCCGAACCCTTCCTCTGTTGCCAAGTCTAGGACTTGGACTCTGTCCAGTGGACAGCAGCGCTGTCAGCATTTCAAAGGATCCTATTGTGTTCTGGTCAGTATGCTTCGTGCTGGAGGTGGTTCAGCTCACTGTCTGAGAGCTGGGCTGGTGTGGCGGCTCATGCCTGACATTCCAGCAATCAGGAGATTGAGGCAGGAAGATCGCAAGTTTGAGGCCAGCCTGGGCTACATAGGGAGACTCTGTCTCAAAAACAAAAACATGATGGTGCATGCCTGTAATCTCAGCACATGGGAGGTAGGGGCAGGAGAATCAGGAATTCATGGTTATCCTCATCTACCTATTGAGTTTGAGGCTAGCCTGAGCTATGCGAGTTCCTGTTTCTGAAAACAGACTATCCGGGCCATATAGAGGGCTACAGTTGGAATGGTATTTGGGCAGCAGAATGGTCCGGTCTGGACACGGGCTGCAGAGGAGCCCATTGCAGAAGACAGGCAGCTCAGCATTGATGTGCAGTGTGAGGTGCAGCAGTTAGCTGGTAACCATGTAGCCAGTGTCGTCCTCATATGTCGTTGGCATTGTGCAGGGCTCCGGGACATCTGTGGACTGAAGGGACCTGTGCCCCTTCTCTTTACGCCATTCTTTTGTGGAGAGGAGGAGGATGGTAGACCTAGAAAAATGAGGCTCTTTGGCAGTGGTGACTCAGAGCACACACCATGGGGAAGAGCAGGACGAAGAAGAAGACTTGGAAGGGCTGTTGTGGATGCCTTCAGTGAGAAAGCGCTATCTGAGCCAAGACTGAGGAAAGGGCTGAGGCTGTGGCTTGCTGGCAAAGTGCTTGCCCAGCATATATGGGCCCTAGGCTTAGTCCCCAGCTCTGTAGGAAGAACCTAGGACTTCGAGGAGTATGGGGCTGGCAAGAGTGCTCAGTGGGTAAAGACACCTGCCACCTGATGATCCGATTTCAAATCCTGGGACCAGTTGATGGAATGAGAAGATCAGCTCTTATAGGCTGTTCTCTGACCTCCACATGCACACCATGGTGTGTGTACACACACACACACACACACACACACACACATGAATGCATGATAAGAAAAAAAATAAATTTATTTATTGCTTTTCTGAGACAAGGTTTCTCTGTGTAGCCCTGGCTGTCCTAAAACTCGCTCTGTAGACCAGGCTGGCCTCAAACTCACAGAGATCGCCTGCCTCTGCCTCCCAAGTGTTGGGATTAAAGGCATGCATTAGCACTGCCAGCCAATAAATTTAATTTTTAAAAGAAGCCAGCCTGGTCTAGAGAGTGAGTTCCAGGGCAGCCAGGGCTACACAGAGAAACCCTGTCTTGGGGGTGGGGTGAGGTGCGGGGGGGAATTAGAGAGTTGTGGGTATGTAGGGAAAGTTGTCCAAGGAGAAGAGGTGTCCAATACAAAGGTCCCAGCGCAGAGCGGGTATGGCTTGCTTGAGGACAGGCGACAGGAGATCACAGAGCGCCTGTCTCCAGGGAGGCATTGGGCTTTGACTCAGCAGGTGGGAGGCTGCTGGTAAGGCATGGTGGGCACTGAGGTCTTCATGGGCTCTCTAGCTTCGGGGTGAGGACTAAGCCACTGATGAGGGAGGATGGTGGAGGCCGGGGGAAGCCTGTTGCAGTGGTCAGGGCTAGCAATGGAGGTGTGGGCTGCAGTCGGAGTACAGAAAGTGAAGATTGATCTGGTTCTGCTTTGCAAGTAGAGCCTGCAGGATTTCCTGGTGATAGGTGGTGTTTGGAAGGGAAAGGGGAGTCAAGGCTGAGTGCCCGGCTTCTGACCCAGGCTGAGGGAAGGATGGAGCTGTCATCAGCTGTGAGTGACGTCAGAGTCTGGGCTGAATTCAGATTGGCCACATTAAATACATTATATGCCTGTCATCTCAACATTCAAGACGTTGAGGCAGGAGGGTTACTGAGGTTTGATGCACAGTGTGAGACCCTGTCTTAAAACTTGCATTTCAGCTGGGCGGAGGTGGTGTACACCTTTAATCCCAGCACTCAGGAGGCAGAGCCAGGCTGATCTCTCTGTGAGTTCTAGGCCAGCCTGGTCTACAGAGTGAGTTCCAGGATAGCCACTAAAACTACACAGAGAAACCCTGTCTTGAAAAAACAAAAACAAAAAATAAAACAAGGGGTTGGGAATTTATCTCAGTGGTAGAGCACTTGCCTAGCAAGCACAAGGCCCTGGGTTCAGTCCTCAGCTCCAGGAAAAAAAAAAGAACAAAAACATTGCATTTCAAAAGATGCACCCATATTCTTTGTGAGTGGGACGTCCCTAGTCCATCTGGGAGAACCAGAATGCCGAGAAGAGTGGGCCAGGTAGGGACCCCAGTATTATTATGACCAAGCCAGGCCGGGGGCAGCAGTATTGGGGAGACCTAGAAGAGACCCTTCTCTACAGAGCTCACACCAAGCCTGGATGTGGTGTCCTGTGGCCTCCGGGCTTCCTGAGCCTCCATTCTTACACCACCTTAGGCAGCAGGTTGGGCAGAGTCCTGGCAAGTCAGGGGCAGCTTTGAGCCTGTGTCTGCTTTGAACATAAAGAAGGGGAGAGATGGAATTCGTTAGAGGAAACACGAGATGCAAACCTACCCAGATGCTGGCTGGTGGGAGAGTGGGAGGAAAAGGAAGGGCAGAGGGCAGTGAAGTGAGGCAGACGCTGCTTCCTCCCAGGGCCTGTCCTGGCAGGCGCACAGACAGGCCCTGAGTCACTGGGAGGAGATTGCCCTGTTAACAGCTTAGTTCCTCAGATGAAGAAACAGTCTCAAGGGCTGTCCCCCGAGGGCATGGGGGACTCCCCATAAGACAGCCACCCACTGGCCCCACAGGGCCCTAAGCCTCAGGTATAGGTGCAGAAGGCAGGCCATTTACTGTTTGAAGTCTACGTTTCCCAGGGCCTGTTTGCCAGTCTTTGAAATGGGTTGAGTATGCTCAAGCTGGGACCTGCCTCAGCTTCTGGTCTCCACACTAGCTGCTTCACCTGGCAGTGAGGAAGCACACACACAGAGATGAAGTGACCTTTTTAAAACCACACAGAGCCCGGCGGCGCATGCCTTTAACCCCAGCACTCGGGAGGCAGAGCCAGCCTGGGCTACAGAGGGAGATACCGGACAGCCAGGACTGTTTCATAGAGAAGCCCTGTCTAAATATAAATAAATAAATAAAGCCACGCAGAACCTAGGGTGGTAATTTTTACCTATAATCCTAACACTTGGGAGACAGGCAAGTGCAAGAGGATTGCCCCAAAGCCTGAGCTAACCTGGGCTACTGAGTAAGACTGTCAAAAACTAAATGAGGGCTGGTGAGATGGCTTGTCAGGTAAAGGTGGTCGCTGCCCAGCCTGATGACCTGTGCTCCATCTCAAGGACGCACACAATGGGAGGGGGAACTGGCTCCTGCAAGTTATCCTCTGCCCTCTGCATATGTGCCATGAAGTCCTGTCCTCCACTGTCGGCCAGCCAACCCATGTAGAGAAACACTTCCTTTTTCACAGTTTACATTTATTATTATTACTATTAATTATTTGCTTTTGTTTGTTTGAGACAGGGTCTCTCTACATAGTCCTGGCTGTCCTGGAACTCACTCTGTAGACCAGGCTAGCCTTGAAGTCACAGAGATCCTCCTGTCTCTACCTCCCAAGGGCTGGGATTAAAGGTGTATGCCACCATGCCCAATTACATTTATTATTTTTGGGGGGTGTGATTCATGTGCCAGAGTATTCAAGTAGAGGTCAGAAGACAACTTACAGGAATAATTTTTCTCAGTCAACCACATGGATCCCAGGAATTGAGTTCATGTTGTAAGTCTTGAAGGCAGATGCCTCTACCTAATGAGCCATCTAGCCAGCCCAAGAAAAGTTGAAAAAGAAGAAAGACAAAAGATGGGTGTGTGTATGTCACAGATCGCACTGAATCTGGTGACTCAGGCTTCTAATCAGTACCTGGAAGGCTGCAGCAAGATGATCAGGAGTTTGAGACTAGCCTGGGCTACATGAACCCTGTCACCGGAAACTTACAAATGACCCGGGACTGGAGAGATGGCTCAGTGGTTAAGAGCACTTACTGCTCTTCTAGGAGACCTGGGTTCAGGTTCCCATCACCCACATATGTGGTAGCTCACAACGACCTGTAACCTCAGTTTCAGGGGTCTGGTGCCTTCTCCCCTTTGCAGGCACTAGACAAATACAGTGTACATACATACATACATGCAAGCAAACATTCATACACACAAAAATCAGCTTAAAAAAAAAACCCCGCCGGGTGGTGGTGGTGCATGCCTTTAATCCCAGCACTCGGGAGGCAGAGCCAGGTGGATCTCTGTGAGTTCGAGGCCAGCCTGGGCTACAGAGTAAGTTCCAGGACAGGCGCAAAGCTACACAGAGAAACCCTGTCTCGAAAAACCAAAAAAAAAAAAACCAAAAAAAAAACCCAAAACAAAAGAACAGACAACCCTTCCTAGAGCCCCAGGCTAGGGAGCCCAAGGTGCTCACAGCGCCTCAGTCCCTTGCAGCTCTTACAGGCACATTGCTGCACCTCATGGAGCCTAGTGTCTCATCTGTAAGGCAGGAAAGGACAGTGACCACCTCCCAGGGCTCAGTGGGGGCCTTCCTGGGTGGCTCCCAGAACATGTGCTGATTTTCACCTCTACAGGCGCTTTGCCCTGTCCACCAAGATCCCTGACACCAAAGGCTGCCTGCAGTGCCGTGTGGGTAAGAGCTGGCCGTGGGGCTGGGAGAGGTTCTGTGAGTCCGAGCCCTTGCCCACCACCTCCTTCTCCTGCAGTCCGCAACCCCTACACAGGCAGCACTTTCCTGCTGGCCGCCCTGCCTGCCAGCCTGCTTCTGCTGCAGTGGTATGAGCCCCTGCAGAAATTCCTGCTGCTGAAGGTAGGAGACCAGAGGGCCCTTGGGTGGCAGGATGCCTGCAGGAGAAACAGAGCCTAGCCTCTCTGCTGTCCCCCAGAACTTCTCCAGCCCTTTGCCCAGCCCGGCAGGGATGCTGGAGCCGCTGGTGCTAGACGGCAAGGAGCTGCCACAGGTGTGTGTGGGCGCAGAGGGGCCCGAGGGACCCGGCTGCCGAGTCCTGTTCCATGTCTTGCCCCTGGAGGCTGGACTGACTCCAGACATACTCATCCCGCCTGGTGAGCAGCTGGGTGTCACAGGGAGGGCAGAGGTGAGGGAGGGCACACTTCAGACCAGGCTCTCTGATGGGGGTTCTGTGAAGGATTTCATTAGACTAGCCTGGGCACAGTGGCACAGGCCTGTGGTCCCTCTTCTGAGGCTGAAGCAGGAGGGCTGCATGAACCCATGAGTTAGATGCCAGCCTGCGTAACATAACAATCCTAAGCTTTAAGAAAAAAGGAAGAAAGAAAAAAAAAAAAGGCATGGTGGTATAAGCAGTTGGCAGGCTGAGTCAGGAAGATCCTGGGTTTGAGGCCAGCCTGGGCTATATAGAGTTCCAGGCAGCCTGACCTACATAGTGTGGTCCAGTGTCACAAGCAAAACAGGTCTAGGCATGGTGGCACATATCTTTAATCCCAGCACTCAGGAGGCAGAGGCAGGTGGATCTGTGAGTTAGAGGCCAGCCTGGTCTACAGAGTGAGTTCCAGGACAGCCAGAGCTACATAATAACAAAACCAAACAAAAAAGACAGACCAAACTAAACCAAAAGTTCTTAGATTAAAAAAAGGCTTGGTAGCCGGGAGGGCGGTGGTGGTGCACACCTTTAATCTCAGCACTCGGGAGGCAGAGCCAGGTGGATCTCTATGAGTTTGAGGCCAGCCTGGTCTACAGAGTGAGATCCAGGACAGGCACCAAAACTACACAGAGAAATGCTGTCTTGAAAAACCAAAAAAAAAAAAAAAAAAAAAAAGGCTTGGTAGCCAAGGAAAAGCTGGCTGCCTGTGTGTAAGCCTGGGCCTCAGCAGCAGGAGAGGAGCTCTGGCCAGGTAGGGACTGGAAGCTTCCATTCTGAGCAGGGAAGGATGCCATCTCATCCACGAGGACAGCTGGGCAGTGGGTAGAGAAGGAAAGGCTCCTGGTGCCGGGGGCTCCCGCAGGATTTCATTCCTAATTTTCCTGTTGCTTTTTTTTAAATAAAGATTTATTTATTTATTATGTAATATATTACGTATACAGTATTCTGTCTGCATGTTTGCCTGCAGGCCAGAAGAGGGCATCAGATCTCATTACAGATGGTTGTGAGCCACCATGTGGTTGCTGGGAATTGAACTCAGGATCTCTGGAAGAGCAGTCAGTGCTCTTAACCTCTGAGCCATCCCTCCAGCCCCTTTCTGCTACTTAAAAAAATATATATATTTTTTTAGATTTATTTTATGAGTTTGGATGCTTTGCCTTCGTGACCACATGTGTGCCTTGGAGGTCAGAAGAGGTGACCTGGAGTTCCAGAGGGTTGTGAGCCATTATGTGTGTGCTGGGAATCAAACCTGCATCCTCAGGAAGAGCAGCCAATGCTCTTAACCACTGAGCCATCTCTGAAGTCCCCGCAGTCTTAATTCTTACAATGACCTTGGAAGTAGGCTTTGTCGTGTCTGAGTTACCAAAGAGAAAAACTAAGTTGAGAGAGAAGCGGCTTGTACCAGGTCACACGTCTAGTGATTCTCATGGCCTGGTTTGTCTGACCGTGGAGGCTCCTTTAGGACTCTGGAACCCCATCCTCACTCCTGAGAAGCCTAAGAGCAAGTCCCTTGTTCTGAGTATGACCCCATAGGGCTTGTGTGAAGTGAAATATAGTTGTTCAGGACTGGCCATACATGTCCCCTCAGTCCTTGGAATGCTAGAGCAGGCTGGTGCTAAAGTAGGCTTTGCCTCGATTCTCTGCCCACAGAGGGGATACCCGGCTCCGCCCAGCAGGTGATCCAGGTGGACAGGGACACGGTCCTGGTCAGCTTCGAACGTGAGTGCCCTAGGGTCAGGGTTGGAGGGTTCTAGCAGGCCCAAGCTTGGCAAACATGGCTCTGGCAGACCCTCCCCTTCCCCCGTTCCCTCTACCTTGCAAAACCGTTAGATTACATTCCTAAAGCTGGTCACCAAGGTCTGTTCCCTTATTTGACCGCTTCCTCCTCCTGAGGCCGACGACCACAGTCCAGCTATCAATGTATTGAAGTCCAGCAATCAGAAGTCCCCTTTTGGCTGCCTGAATTAACATGCCCAATGAAAATTAACCAACTCATCCTGACAAGGGTTCCCCTTTCCCTTTATAAACCGCCATTTGCCTATAGGCCGTGTCTGCCTCCCCTCTATCCAGAGGCAGTCCTTTGTCCCTCTGGGGCAGATATCCCTTCCCCTCCCTTGTTCCCTTCCCCTTGTCCCTCATCTTCTGTCTCTTGTCTTTGTCTCTTATCCCCTGACCTTTGTCTCCTTTATGCTGACAACTTGAGCTTGGGGTGTCTTGTGCCGCCGATTTTGAGGTCCTTCCAGTGGTGAGGAAGGCTTTATGGGTCTGCCATCCACGAAGGGAATCCCCTATCCTCCACCCACCAGCTCTCTCCCTGTGCAGGCTGTGTGAGGATCGTCAACCTGCAGGGTGAGCCCACAGCTGCACTGGCCCCGCAGCTCACCTTTGACTTCCCTATTGAGACTGTGGGTGAGTAAGCCAGATGTGGGTATGGCAGCATCCACGGTCCGGAAGCATGTGTGACTGACTCAGGGCTAGGGTTGGCAGTGGGACCAGGGCAGATTCCCTACTCCTGTTGGGGAGCCATCCTGGTCACCCTGGATCAGTGAGGACCCCTGTCGGTTGCCCTGGGTCAGGCCTTATGGCAAGGATCGGGGGATTTGTGGAGTGTAGGGTCAACAGAGCCCATTCTTCCAGTGTGCCTGCAGGACAGTGTGCTGGCTTTCTGGAGCCATGGCATGCAGGGCCGAAGCCTTGACACCAATGAGGTGAGTGGGACTCAGGGACCTGACTGCCTCCAACTCCGAGGGCCCTGTAAGAAAGGACCTGCTGGGATGGTCTCAGAGTCCTTTGTCTTCCAGGTGACTCAGGAGATCACAGATGAGACCAGGATCTTCCGAGTGCTGGGGGCCCACAGGTGGGTAAAGGTGGTACCTGAAATGCACCTTCTATTGCAGATACCACCCCCCGGGGGGGGGTTCACCTGGCTTTCCTGCTTTGCTCACCTTGTGCCTCTCCCCCCACCAGGGACATCATCCTGGAGAGCATTCCCACTGACAACCCTGGAGCACACAGCAACCTCTACATCCTCACAGGTCACCAGAGTAGCTACTGAGCTGTCGCCCTGGCGGCGCCCAGGCCTCAGTTGTCACCTCCAGCCTCTGCTGGGGCCCCAGAGGGCCGACCTAATTCTGAGACGTGTTGGGGGGCAGGGAGGGGAGGTAGCCCACCCCCCTCAGCAATAACTGGACCCGAGGAAGCTGCGACCACCTACTCTCCCTGCAGTGTTACCCCCCCCCCCCCCCGTGCAGGGGGCCCTGGGCGGGATGGGGCTGCCTGGCTGATCCATTCCATTTTCTCATTTTTCCTTTCTGTTCTTTCTGCCAAGAGCCTGCCCCAGGTTCTATCCTGGGCAACATGTGTTTAAGAGAGAATTATATTGGTATTAAAGCTGGTTGGTTTTATCCCATTAGTCCCTCTGAGGTGGAGGGGTTGAGCCCCCCCCCTTCTGCCCCTTTCTCTTCTCCTCTCGCCCTGTCCTGCAGGACACTTTCCTGTAAGTACTTGGTTGGTCTCAGGCACGCACCATGGCAGGGCAGTCCGCTGGTGCTTGGTGGAGTCTAGACTCAGGTGACACAAGCCAGTGGTCCAACAGCCATCTTGGACCTGTATCTTCCTGGTCCCTGCCCAGAGCAGCCCTCCCTCAGTTTATAGGTTGAAACATCTGCTGTAGTTTGGCATCTTGTGGACGCATGCACAGAATTACAAGCGAAGGGACCTGTCCAGGGCAGCCTTGCCCCAAGTAGGCTCTTGCTTGTGGTCTGTGGGAGGATGCTGGAAGCTAGCCAAGGAGCTAGCCACCATGTCCATGACCATTTCTGGGATCTGCGCCCTGGCCCTGGCCCTGGCCGCAGTGTCCCACTACAGACCTGTAACAGTACAGTGAAGCATCAGCTTAGCCGGGAAGATGGATCTGGGTCTCTTTAGTGTTCGTTCATTCCATGCCAGGCCGGGGGTCACTACCAAGATACAGCTCAACCCCAAGAAACGTGTTGGAGCCCATGTCCCTGGTGGCTCAGCTTGTGCTTCATATTGCCCTCCCTTAGTCCCCTTGCAAAGGGCTCAGAGCCCCCAGGGCCAGGTGCCCCCTCCCCTGTGGCCCCAGATACTGACTGGCTTGCCAGTGACCAAGGCCACTGAAGGGAGGGTGGGGCACACAGAGCCAGGCCTGTGGGCACTAACGTGGGTTGTGGAGCCAAGGTCCAGAGCTCAGTGCTTCTGTTCCAGCTCATTGCCCCCTCCTGACATTTAGAGCAAATGTTGGCAGAAGGTCTTAGGCCTGGTGTGCTGACTGCAAGTACTTGGCAGCTCAGTGAAGCAACGAGTGGGTGAGTGGGTAGACGACAGCTCATGTGACTGGAATCTGTGGCCCTTGTGGTTGTCACTGTCCCGTCTTCAGAGCCTCGATTGCTTGGTTTCTAGTGACCAGCAGGGTTGCTTGGCTGCATAGGGAGCCAGGCCAGGAAGAGGGACGGAGCTTATGTCCCCAGTGAGACTCCAAAATCATCTGAAGGGTCAAGGGAGATAGGGCTACACGGTAGAATCCTAGCTTCCTATCTCCCAGATTTCTTGGGAGCATGCTGGTGGTGGGGGTGAGAGGGGCTGCCACCCAGCCCACACTTAACCCAGGTGCCCTGGGAGAACTGGCCTTCAGAGTAGTGGGCGGCACACAGTGCCACCTTGTGGCAGGTGGCTCAGCCCAGAGTCCATCTGAAAAGGAGGTTTAGGGGTGTAGTATGCCAAAGTGAGAGGCCTGTGAAAGGAAAGGCCCACTGATAGGGTTGGGTGCCACAAGCCAAAGACAGGGCAAGCCAGGAATATGCACTAAAAGATGTAACTTTATTTATATATTTGTTTATAGACAGCCTTTTTCAAATACAAAAGAGAATTCGATGAAGCCGACTGTGGTGAATGCCTGTGATCCCAGTACTCAGGAGGCAGAGGCAGGAGGACTGTCTGAATTGTAGTCCGGCCTGGTCTACATAGTGAATTCCAGGCCAGCCAAGGTTATATGTAGTAAGATCCTGCCTCAAAAATAAATAAAATTTGTCTCTCATTTGTCCTCCAGTCCCTTCTAGAAGTATTTATGATATTTAAACAATTTGGTATATTTTTATTCACATGGCAACAGTCCATATATCCTGCTGGCTCTCTGAAAATACATTCTGGAGATCTTTGCATTATCAGCCTGGCCTATTTTTGTATAGCTTGTGCTGGGTGGTACATGTTTCAGGTGACTGATGTTAACTGAAAGGTCCTTATTGACGGAATGTATTTCTACTTTAATATCACAAACCACACTGCAATAAATAACTCCTGTGTCTGAGCCACTCTGTGTACTCAAGTGTGTTTCTGGGGGATCAGTTCCTGGAATTGGCATCTCTGGGTTGGAGTGGCTGTATTTGCCCCAGCGAGGTACCATACAAATGCCCTCTGTGGGTGTTTCCTGTGGGATGAGGACTCTTCATCATTCTGTGGATAGAGATACATCACCAGTTATGGTGACTCACACCTGTCACCCAGCACTTTAGAGTCGGAGGCAGGAATGCCAGCTAGGGCTACATACCACAACCCTGCATGAAAAAAGAACAGAGAACATGGGCTCACTAGCATGTTCAACAAACAGGCCTGTGCCAGAGGGCACATGGGAAAGCCCTGGTGCAGCGCATCCCTGAGGTGCGGAGGAGCCTCTGGAATGAGCCAGGGAAAGTGATGTGGAGCACAGGGCAGGGTCAGGAAATGCTCTTAAGTTCTTGATACAGCAACACCAAAGGTCTTAAACCAAAGCAGTAAGTCCCATAAAATGGCCAGTGTGTGCTGTCAAGTGTTAGGAAGCTCAGAAACTAGCAAGACAAACTCAGCTTTCCATGCATGTGTGCACACAGAAGGTCACAGGAGGCTGAGCATAGAGGTGCACATCTGTTACCCCAGCACCTGGGATGCTGAGGCAGGAGAGAGCAGTTTAAGGCCAGCTTCAGCTACATAGTAAGAATGGCTTTTTGGGGGGCCAGGGGACAAAAAGTGTGGAGGGAAACGAAAATGGCGGCCTTCAAGCTGGGCCTCAGCAGGATCAGGCACTGCATGGGTTGCCCGACTCACCTGGAATGGAGAGTTGACAGTGGGCACTGTAGATTCTCTGTTTATGGCTTTGTTTTGGTCTACAATGGAGGGGCAAACCCAAGGCCGTATGTTAGGCCCACACTCTGCCACCTGGCTTCATCCGCAGCCCCGGAAACCATGTTTATACTGTAAACAGAAAAATGTCCAGAATGAAGCCGGGCGGTGGTGGCGCACGCCTTTAGTCCCAGCACTGGAGCAGAGGCAGGTGGATCTCTGTGAGTTCGAGGCCAGCCTGGACTACAGAGTGAGTTCCAGGAAAGGTGCAAAGCTACACAGAGAAACCCTGTCTGGGAAAAACAAGAACAGGAAGAAAGAAAACTGTCCAGAATGACCAGTTTATGAAGCTGACTATTTTGAAGCTGATGTAGCTGACTCAGTAGATAAAACCACTGCTATAGGAGGTGGGGGGGGGGGGTCAGCTTGAGGACACACCAGCATGGAGTGCTCAACACAGCATCAGAAATGAGAGAGACCTCAACATGAATGAGAACTGACTCCTGAATATTGTCCTCTGATCTTCAGAGCCAGGCGGATCTCTGAGTTCAAGGCCAGGCCAGCCTGGTCTACAGAGTGAGATCCAGACACAGAAACCCTGTCTCAAAAAAACCCCCAAAAAACCACGAAGATTCAGCGTGCTGTGAGTGGCACTGTCCCCTAGGCAGGGCGTCCTGAAGTGGAAGAGCCAATTTTTTTCTCTGGTTTTGACTACGAATATAACTGCCTCCTCAAGCTCCTGCCTCAATTTCCCTTAACAGATAGACTGTCCCCTGTAATTGTCAGCCAACTAAAGCCCTTTCCCTTAAAGTTCCTTTTGTCAGGGCGTTACTACAGTAACGGAAATAAAACTGGGGTGGTAATTCCAGGTAAGGACTGGGAGAGATGGAGACTGTAGTTCATGCTTCCCTCCTAATCCTCTCCCTGTTTTTACAAAGTTTGTAGCTGGTGTGGTGGTGCACGCCTTTGATCCCAGCACTCCGGAGGCAGAGGCAGGCAGATCTGTGAGTTTGAGGCCAGCCTGGTTTACAGAGTGAGTTCCAGGACAGCTGGGGCCAAAGAGAAACCCTGTCTCCAAAAGCCAAAAAAAAAAAAGTTTATTCTTAGTTTATGAATGAGTGCTTTGCCTGCAAGTTATATATACCATGTGTGTGCCTGGTGCCCTTGGAGGCCAGAGAGGGCACTGGTTCCCTGGAACTGGAGTTAAGGACAGTTGTGAGATACATGAGGTTGCTGGGGAACCTAACCTAGGTCCTCTGCAAGAGCAGCAAGTGCTCTTAACTGAGCCATCTCCCCAGTGCCCCCTTTTCCCAACTATTCTTTTCACTTACTCTCCATAGCATCCTCCCCTCCTCATGTTCACATGCTCTACCAAGTGAGGAAGTCTAGGGCTGGGTGCAGCTTGGGGGCAGAACAATTGCTCAGCATGCAGAGCCTTGGCTTCGATCCCATTGTTGCTAAATAGATCAATGGAAAGCACAGGTGTAGTGTGAATTCTAATTGGTTAATAATAAAAACCCGGAGTCAGATATGGGGGGTAAATGCTGAAAGATCAGAGAAGTAAAGGAGCAGCCACTGGAGAGACTTCTCACCTCTGCTGAATCCTCAGACTACGAAGGGCCAAGCTCCTGTCTCCTCCCATCTTACATTCCTGTCTCCACCTCCCTAATGCTGGGGTTAAAGGCGGGAGCCTCCACTGGCTGGCTGTTTCCCTTTTAGACTGGCTAAATCTCTGTGTAGCTCAGGGTGACCTTGAACTCCTGATCTTCCTGCTTCCTCTTCCCAAGTGCTGGGATTAAAGGTGTGGCCACCACTGCCTGGCCTCTATGGTTAGCTAATGGCTAGCTCCACCCTCTGATCTATAGGCAAGCTTTGTTAGAGCACAAACAAAACATCACCACACACAGGTGCTGTCCCAGGAGATGCAAGATCTATTAGACTTTAAAAAGCTAAAAACAGGGTGTGGTTCAGCCCATGCCTTGGGAAGTAGACAGGAGGATTAGCAGGCCAAGGCCAGCCTCAGCTACATATTAAATCGAGTCTAATCTGATACATGAAACCTTGTTTCAAAATCAACAATGGAGCTGGGTGGTGGTGGCGCACGCCTTTAATCCCAGCACTCGGGAGGCAGAGCCAGGCGGATCTCTGTGAGTTCGAGGCCAGCCTGGGCTACCAAGTGAGTTCCAGGAAAGGCCCAAAGCTACACAGAGAAACCCTGTCTTGAAAAACCAAAAAAAAAAAAAAAAAAAAAAAAAAAAAGATGATTCTTGGAAGGGAAAGATCCCATTCCTGCCTATTGTCCTACCTGAAGCTGGTGTCCCACCAATCCCTTCCCACCTTGAGCCCTCTGAGATGGAAGGTGAGATGAAGTCATCCTGTTTTCCTCATGAAAGGCTTTGAGTAAACTTGTTTTCTCCAGTGGGTGTGTGTGGGTGTGGGGGTGTGTGTGTGTGGGGGTGTGTGTGTGTGGGGGGGGGTAACAGGGTTTCTCTCTGTAACAGCCCTGATTGTTCTAAAACTCTATAGACCTGGCTGGCCTTGAACTCAGAGATCCACCTGCCTCTGCCTCCTGAGTGCTGGGATTAAAGGCGTGCGCCACTAAAGCCTGGCCCCAATTTGTTTCTTTCCTACCAACCTCTGCCTCCTGGGTTTTTGTAGAGTGGTTACCAGTGTTGACCTCAGATTGCAATGCAGGGCCCAAGAGTTTGTAAAGGGCTTGGCTTCAGTATGTGGTTCTCCAGGGTGGTAGGTTCACAGTGTTCAGTGTCTGAGGGAAACTCACATAAGGTGCTCCACAGCTTCATGTATGGATCACATATTCCATATAAAATTTCAGTTTTGAGCTGGGCAGTGGTGGCGCATGCCTTTAATCCCAGCACTTGGGAGGCAGAGGCAGGCGCATCTCTGTGAGTTCGAGGCCAGCCTGGTCTACAGAGCGAGATCCAGGACAGAGAAACCCTGTCTCAAAAAAAAAAAAAAAAAAAAAACCAAACAAACAAACAAAAAAATTCAGTTTCAACCAGGTGTGCAATCACTTAAAAACAAATGTATCTTGAAAAATTTAAAAACCAGAGGTCTGGGAATTGGTTTATTTGTAGAGAATTTACTTAGCAAGCAAGAAGGCCTGGGTTCCATCCCTGGCAGTGGTAGTGAATGTCAATAATTCCAGTACCCTGGAGGTGTCGAGAGGGGGATACAGATCCAAAATTTAAAGTAATTTGAAGCCAGCCTGGACTACAAGTGACTCTGTCTGGGGGTAAAAAAAGAAGCTGGGTGTAATACTATATAACATATGCCTTTAATCCTAGTACTCAGGAGGCAGAGGCAGGCAGATCTCTGAGTTTGAGACCAGCCTGGTCTACAGAGTGAGTTCCAGGACAGCCAGGACTACACCAGGAGAAACCCTGTCTCGAAAAAAGCAAAACACAAAACCTAAAATCCCAGCACTTGGGAGGTGAAGGTAGGTGGATCTCTGTGAGTTCCTGGTCACAGCCTGGTCTATGCAGCAAGTTCTAGGCTTACCAGAACTACATAGGGAGACTCTGTCTCAAACAAACCAAAACACTAAGGGGATTCTACCAAATCAACAGGAGTCACTGGTATGAACTGGAGGCAGAATCTTCTCTCACTGGTTCTTCTTTTCCTTTTGGCAAGATTTCACGTAGCCAGGCTGGCTCTGACATTGATACCTTTGCCTCCTCCTCCTGAGTGTGTGATTACAGGCATGTGCTGCCAGCCCTGCTCACTGTGGTTATTTTGTGGTAGTATGGCTAGGACCCGGGGCCTTGTACATGCTAGGCAAGTGCTTTATCACAGAGCTGTCCTACTCCAGTTCTAGGGGATCTGATCTGGAGGATTTCTGCTTCTGCTGCCAACAGGCTTGCACATGGTACAAACACGAACTCA
This sequence comes from Peromyscus californicus insignis, assembly GCF_007827085.1. Taxonomy (NCBI): domain Eukaryota; kingdom Metazoa; phylum Chordata; class Mammalia; order Rodentia; family Cricetidae; genus Peromyscus; species Peromyscus californicus. The sequence goes on along the minus strand of NW_026294562.1, from coordinate 54,404,778 downwards.
GAACACTCTCTCTCTCTCTCTCTCTCTCTCTCTCACACACACACAAAATTTTTGGTTTTCAGGACAAGGTTTCTCTGTGTAACAGCCCTGGCTGTCCTGGAACTTGCTTTCAATCCCAGCAGAAAGAGGTAGATCTCTGTGAGTTTGAGGTCAGTGTGGTCTACAGAGTGAGTTCCAGGACAGCCAGGGGTACACAGAGAAACCCTGTCTCAAAAAAAAAAAAAAAAAAAAAAGCTCTTTCAAGTCTTCTATCCTCCACTAATTTACAACAAGCATGCTGGAGCAGGTTACTTCGCACTGTTTTATTTGTGAGGGTGCGGGTGTCATGTTCACTCTTCAGTGGAGTTCATGCATTTCTCACTCTTCTTCATCATTAGTCCATCCAGCTCGGAAGGGACAATCACTGTCATCTTGATCAGCCGACTACCTTCATGGATTTGTTGACAAGCCCCAGGTTTTCTGCACTGCTTTGTGGATTTCAGTTACCTTTTTGGGAGAGGAGAGTTCACTGGCAGCCTTCACCTTCTCCAGAGTACCTCACTCATCCCACAGCATAGTAGGTCTGGCGTGCAGCACTCGCCCTTGATGGGTAGGAAGCCACAGTGGTGTGCAGACTGCAGGCCATGGCCCCCAAGCTCCTTGCCATGATCAGGGTTCAAGGGTCACCACGCTGTGCCTCCATCACCACTTTTCTATTGTTGTGAAGAGACACCATGACCAAGGCCAATTACAGAAGAAAGAGCTGGTGAGTGTATAACCGTCATGGCGGGGAGCATGGCGGCAGGCAGCGGGCGGCAGGCATGGTGTTGTAGTAGCAGCTGAAAACTTACACTGTACCAGCAAATACAAGGCAGAGAGAGAGAGAGAGAGAGAGAGAGAGAGAGAGAGAGAGAGAGAGAGAGAGAGAGAGAAACGGTGTGTGTGTGTGGGGGGGGGTAATTCTCAGTCAAACCACCACAGCTTGCCATGGCCGGCTCCATAATAATTATTTTCAGTACTTGGGATCAAACCCAGGTCCTTGGTCATATTAGGCCAGCATTCTGCTACCGAACTACAGCCTCAGTTCCTCCATTTAGTTTTAATTTTTAAATTTTTTGAGATCGTTTTTATGTGTATGGGTGTTTTGCCTGTGTGTATGTTTGTGTACCACCTGCGAGCAGTGCCTGAGGTGTCCAGAAAAGGGAGTCCTGGTCCCCTGGAACAGGAGTAGCTGTTAGCTTCTGTGTGCTTGAACTGAACCTGGGTCCCCTGGAAGAGCAGTCAGTGCTCTCGCCTGCTGAGCCAGCTCTCCAGCCTCCCTCCACTTAGTACTGAAGGCTTCTCTAGGTGTTACAGACATGTGGCTTTTCTTCTGTTTTTGCAGTTCTGGAGGAGGAATCAAGGAAGTTGCATGTGCTAGGCAAAAGCTCTACCACTGATTTGTATTCTCAGCCCAGACATGTGCTCCTTCTCTGTTGCATGGCAATTCTCCCCTAATCTGTCATGATCTGTTGACTTGTACCATCCATCATTCATGAGTTTGTAGTCTCTCAATTCCTAGATTACCCCAAATCTAAATTGTCTTCTACATGTTTTAGGATTCTTTTCTACATCATTTTTTTAAGTTGTATTTGTCTTAGGTATATGGGTGTTTTGTCTGCATGTAAGTCTGTGCATCACATGCATAATGTAGATGTAACCAACTGTCTTATTAAATAAGAAATACGGAACCAATGCAAAGAAGAAAGCCAAGAGGTCAGAGCTAAGAGCTAAAACCTTACCCTTCCTCCTGCAGTGGTCCTACCTCTCCGAAAGAGAGCTACTTCCTGTGTTAAAGTCTTTATAAAGACTTTCGGTTCTGCCTTTTCATTGGTTGTAAACCCAACCACATGACCGCCTCGTCACTGCCTCTCTGTATAGACCTCCAGATCTTCTATGGTTGGTATTGAGATTAAAGGCATGTGTATCCAATGCTGGCTGTATCCCTGAACACACAGAAATCTACCTAGCTCTGCCTACCAAGTGCTGGGATTAAAGGCGTGCACCACCACCGCCCGGCTTTCCTATGGCTTGCTAATAGCTCTGACCCCCAGGGCAACTTTATTTATTAACATACAAATAACATTTTAGTACAAAATAAAATATCACCATAGCCAGAAGGTGGCTTTGGATTCCCTGGGACTGAAGTTACAGATGGTTGTGAGCCACCATGTGGTGCTGGCACCTGAATGGAGGAGCAGCCAGTGGTCATATCTGCTGAGCCACCTCTCCAGCCCTTCTACATCATTTATTAAACATCTTTCTCTCTATTGGGTTGGAATACTCAGCTTTGTGAGAATCCTATGCCCAGTTCTAGTCTGTTGTGTGAAACTGTTTTTCTGGCAAGAAAATTGTTTCATTGCTCTTATGTTTACTTTACAGGAAGGCATGTCTAGCCTCCGTTTCATTTACAAGCTCCCTACTATTTTCATGGTTATATACTTTTTTTTTTTCCCAAGACAGTTTCTCCGTTAACTCACTCTGTAGATCACGAACTCACTCTGTAGGCCTCGAACTCACGGACAACCGCCTGCCTCCCAAGCACTGGGATGAAAGGCGTGTGCCATCACCGCCCGGCTGGTTATATACTTTTAAGGTAACGTAAATCAAATTCTCAACACACTGAGATTTCGATGGAAGTGCACACTTGGAAACTTGAATTGACTGTTGTTTTTTCCCCCTCTCCTAAGAATGACCGTGAACTCCTGATTTTCCTTTTCGAGAGCCGGGTTTTCCTTTTGAGACAGATATACTGTACCCGAGCCTAGCACCAAACTCATGGTAGCTCTCCTGCCTCAGGCTCTCAAATAGGTGCCAGGCCACTACTTTGGCTACCTTTGTTGTCTTTCGTCTGAGGTTATACGCTGTTCCATCACTTCAGATACTACTTTCTTACTGACATCCGCCTGCCTCTGCCTCCCGAGCGCTGGGATTCAAGGCGTGCGTCACAATGCCGGCATAAAATAAAACCTTAAAACACAAGCAAAAAACTACCCTCCTTAGAGCAATTCCGTAACGCTTTATTTATTTTAAAGAAAACAGGAAGTCCTCCTCTACCTGCGCCGTCGACGAATCCGGTTCGTTCACTCGAGCCCGCCCCTTCCCCGCGCTTCCTGGTTACCTCTGGCACAATGACCCACGTCACTCAGCGCTTCCGCTCCGGCCCGGCTGGTGGAGGGGCGCGGGCCGCTTGGCCACACCGCGCATGCGCCCCTCCGACCCTCGGGCTTCCTCGATTCCCGAGCACCTCGTCCCTGGGGGAGGGGAGTCGTCTCAGCCAATCCTGCGGCATTACGACGCCGAGGCGCTCGACTCCCTCGCCTTCAGCCAATGAGCTAGCCGTTCGCTCCACGTCATAGCCTCTGCCTCGTCTCACCCCCGCCTCCCCGGCCTCGGAGCTCAGTCCGCGCAGTAACAAATGAAGTGCGCGCTGCGACACCTCCCAGCTCCCCCGGCCCCGCCGCCATTTCGTCGCCTGGCCTAACGGTTCGGCCAATCCCGACACGTATCGAAAAGGGCTCGCGCTCCACCAATCGGAGGCCGCTGACTCCGACCTCGCCTCGGGCCGGCCCAATCCAGGCCCCGGTCCCGCCGCCCCCAGCCCGCCCCCGCCGCATCCTCTCTCCTCCCTCTTTGTGCGTCTGGCGCCGCCGCCGCCCGCCGCGTGAGAGGACTGGCTCCCCGCGCTCCTCGGCAGCGTAGTCGGGTCCCCTCCCCCCCGGAAGGTTCGCGAAGGAGAAGCCGCCGCCGAGGACGAGGAACCGCTGGTGCCGGTCCCCTGGGGCGCCATGGCGACCGGAGCGAACGCCACGCCGCTGGGTAAGCTGGGCCTGCCAGGCCTTCCCCCGCTCCCTGGGCCCAAAGGTGGCTTCGAGCGGGGCCTGCCGGCGCTCGGGCCGCCGCCGCCGGGATCGCTGGGGGCCCTGACGGCGGCCTTCTCCTTAGCGGGGCCGCCGCCTCCAACCTCGAACCCGCCCCAGCAGCCGCCCCCGCGCCGCCGCTCTTCCAGCGAGTGTCGCCTCCGCGCCAGGACCAGCAGCCGGGCCCGGCCGGCGGCGGCGGCGGCGGCGAGTCGGGCCGATAGCGCGCGAGAGGCGGCGCGCGGACCGGCCCGGCCGGCGGAGAGGCACGCGACCGCGGTTTCGCGCGGCAAGGACGCGCGCGCGCGCGCACGGGGGGTCCGGGCGGACGCGCCCCGGGGTACGCGCGGCCTGGTTGGAGAGGCTTCGAGTGCGCATGCGCTCCGGCGAGAGGAAGAAGGGCGGGAGGAAGCGTCCTTTGCGCAGACGCACTGGGGCGTTCAGGCTTTGTGGCGCAATTCTGATAGCTTGAAGAGGCCACCTCTTGCTCCCCCGAGCTGGTGTGGACAGGAGCGTGTAAAACGGTCCACGTCACGACGTGGTGTGAGTGGTCCCCTTCATGACTTTAGGAACCTGGAAGACCAGTCCCGTGACAAGACTGTCTTCTTTTCCTTAAGGCCGGTTTGGAAGGCTTCTAGTGATGTTTGGGTTCGATCCCCGCCCCCCCAGGCTGTTTATCTCCTTTTGTTTTCTAGTAGGTTCTCAGAGTGACCAGCTTTCCCTGTGCTGTTTTAAAAGGCTTTTCCCCTGGCCTGTAATCCTGAGAAATAGAAAACCTTGTGTGGTAAATGTAGGGAAGAATTTGATACATCAGAGTTCTGATGACCAGTGTCCACTGGTCAGGAAAATTGAGTGCTGATCTTGCCACGTGTGACGATGGGCTTACTGAAGGACGGGGCATTTCACTTAGTAATATGTGGCAAGAGCTTTGGTGGCTTTGTTCTCTTGGAGCTAGTTTCTACTGCTTTGTGGACATGATTTTCCAACTTTGTTTTCTGCCGTCTAAAGCTTCCAGAATTGATAATGCACATCTCCTTAACACTTCCATTCTGGGTTCCTGTATGTTGTGAATTGGAAGGAAGGATGCAGTGGCCCGTGCCTTTATTTCCAGCACGTGGGAGACAGAAGGCGGGTGGACTGAGGCCAGCATGATCTACGTAGTTCCAGGATAGCCAGGGCTCTGTAAAGAGATCCTGTCTCAAGCAAAACAGAACAAAAACAAAGAATAGTTGTGCTTTGCTAGTAGAGCCCTTTCCTAGCATTTGCAACGACCTGGGTTTTCCAAACACCACAAGAGAAAATTTGTTTCTTGTATTTACACTCTCTAGCAAGTTCTTCCAGGAAAAAACAAACAAACAAACAAAAAAACCGAATGTAAATGTGGAGTGTTCCTTAGCTTTCCTGACAGGACCAGATACCTTTTAATGGCTGCTTATTTTCTTCTCTGATCTCTGAGATTCTTTTCCTTTTAAATTTTAGGTGGATATCTGTTTCAGTCTTAATTATCATGAATTGCCTGTTGGTAGTCACTCTCTTGGTTTATATTTCCACCTGATGGACTCTGTCTGTCTTTAGACTTCCCAAGTAAGAAGAGGAAGAGGAGCCGTTGGAACCAAGACACAATGGAACAGAAGACAGTGATTCCAGGCATGCCCACAGTTATCCCCCCTGGACTGACTCGGGAACAAGAAAGAGCTTATATAGGTAAATACACGTTCTGCATCCAGGTGCATCTTCAGTTTGTTACTGCTTATTCTGAGTGACAACTCTGTTGAAAGTCTGAAATTTTAGTCTTGGGACAAGGAGTCATCAGGTGTGCTCTTATAGCTTTGGTGTAAACTGTGATTTGCTTGGCCAGTCCTGCATTTGTAGCTTGTTTGGGCCTGCTTTCAGCAGCACATAGGCCTTACTAAGCAGCCTACTTCTCAGCTGCTCTTGCTCATTGATGAGGTGCATGCTCTCTGCCTCTGGACAGGCCCCAGTGGAGAACACTGCAGGTATTGTAAACCAGGTGCCTTTTTTGTAGTATGGCCTTTCACCATAATGTCATAGTTCCCTTTCCCTAAAATGTGGTTTTGCTTTTTTTATAGGTTACAAAACAGTTCAAACAAAAAGTGGCTCTGAAAGTATTTACAGTTCACCCATTTTTACCATTTTGTTGAATTTAATCCTTCCCTTCAGCATCTTGTCTTGTTTGGTCTTTAGAGAGCTGTCTTAAAAATGAAGGCTCTTGTAATTAACCACTAAAGGACTCTGCTGGGAAGGGTTTATTACTGTTTGATTTGAAATGAGGTGGTTGCAGGATTTTTAAAAATTAAGTTACTGTCCACAGTTGAATTGAAATTAAACCTCAGAATTACTTAGAAACCAAGGTCATTAATACAAGTTGTATATATCTGTCCAGCTGTCTCAAAAAGTGCACTTGATAAACATTTTCAACTAACCAAATAAACATCCTCTTTGAGCAGAAACCTAGTGGGTCCGTAAAGCTGTGGCCTTCACAGACAGTTTCAAGGCCATGGGGTCTAAACCTGGAGGGTCTTCATTTCCTGGTTTTTAGATTGCTGAGAATTTTGAGGCGTTGGAATTGTCTGCTTCTCACAGTACTACTAATACTACTTTTTCTCACTGTTGCTGTTTACTCTTACCCAACCCTTAGGTGTCATTAGACCAGTGTTGGACCTTCCAACCTTGTAAAATGCCCCTAGTGGTGTCATAGCCCAAGAACGCAGAATCTGAGAAACACTTAATACTTTTCCAGCTCTTTCTCTTCAGGCCTAGTTAATGTACTAAGCCCTTAAAGACTATTTACATCTTTCATCAAAGTAGATGGAAGAGACCATAGTGTAGGTTCTTTGCTTCATGGGGAGATAACAGCTTTTTTTTCTGGTTTATTCAGTTCTGGATATTCAAGTTAGATCCCACAGTTAAGAGACTGCCCTATGATAGTTAACTTTTTCCTGAGCTAATGTCTTGACTGTAAAACTAGAACTTGTTGGAGTAGGGGGAGCTTGGAGAGCAACTGTGTCCCATTGCATACACTTTGTCCCGATGTCCTCAGTATCCTCCCACTATTAAGTTTTCTTTTAATCGGTGTTGTCAGCATGGAGAAGTTGTATAGCCCTGTGAGACATACATGAAAAGTAGAATTCTCAGCCAGGCAGTGATGGTGCACACCTTTAATCCCAGCACACGGGATGCAGGGGCAGGCGGATCTCTGAGGCCAGAGAGTTCCAGGACTGCCAAGGCTACAAAGAGAAACCCTGTCTTGAAAAATGTAATGCATTAATCCTAATTATAAGTAAGCCATGCCCTTCCTACCTGCTCAGAAACTTGGGTAACGATAAAGATATAGGAGAGGTAGTTACGCACCATATTGACGAAGCCACTCTAGTTTGCTGTCCTACTGCTGTGTTACATTTCCCCTGAGTTACTGGAAGCTTTTAGTGAAACCCTCATCTCTTGTCATTTCAAACTTCAGGGCCACATGCATTCTCCTTGACCCTCACTTTTCATCTTTTACACACCTCCCCACATCATTAGCTGGTCTGGAAATAAACTTAGCCAGGTGTATCACATACCTTTTACCCAATCACTGGGGAGGCAGGAGCAGGTGATCTCTGAGTTCGAGGCCAGCCTGGTCTACAGAGCAAGTTCCAGGACAGCCAGGACTACACAGAGAAACCCTGTCTCAAAAAAAGAACAAACAAATAAAAACCAAAAGCAAAAGAAATCAAAGATAAAGGAAAACAAACAAAAAATAAACTTACAGAACCTTGCTTAGACCCACTGGTTTATAAAGACAGGTACATGGTTTGTTCAATATTTGAGTAAAAGCTGCAGGTATTGGGGGCTCTTAGTACAGGTCTGGTTGTACAGAAAGTAGAAAATGTACATATGAATCTGTAAGATGTTGAATTATTTAAGTGTCTTGCCTAAAGAGTTTTAAACCTGGTCTTAATGAAAATGGTCTTTACTCAACTGCTATTTTTGTTGTTGTTGTCCCATGTTAATTGAGTGATTTTGGGCTGTGTATAATATTTACTGAAGAAATAGAAACTTAAGTCTTGCCCTGAGTTTGATGGGAACCAGGTACTACTGGTGATATCTTAAATGGCGTTGGTTCAGGGTGCCAATTGTAAGCAAGTGTTGGTGGGGAAGGGAAGAGGTCAATACCTCCTGATAATTGCAATTGTAAGCCGTAGTGAACAGTCTTAACTGCTAACCCCTCTTCCAACAAACTGTTTGCTTCCTTACGTGATAACCATTTGAAGTGAAAATTAACTGTAGATGTAAATGGACTCCTGCTGCTAGGTGGTTGGGGGTTTTTGCCTCAGTGTGTCACTGATCAGTCATCCCTTTCAAAGTCTCCGAGTTCTTCATGCTTGTTATTGAGATTTGAGATGTTTTTTGGTAACATTGTCTTTTTTTCCATCCTTTTTTTTCTTTCCTAACCTGGTTTCTTCCAGTGCAACTACAGATAGAAGACCTGACTCGTAAACTGCGCACAGGAGACCTGGGCATCCCCCCTAACCCTGAGGACAGGTTGGGAAACAGTTTTAACCAGCTGACAGTAACGCTTTTACCTTTTTCTCAATATGTTTTTACTGGTGGCAACATATTGTGTCAGTTCAATAAAATCATAGTTAAGATGACTGGTCTTCTGACCAGGGTTTGTTTAGAATGTATGTTCAGTCAACAGTTAGAAAAGTTGGAATGGAATTTAATGGGAGAATAAGTTCAAGGAAAATGGATAACTGGTTTCTAATTGGTAAGCATGTAGATTTTAACCTGAAAATTTACCCACCCCTAGGGACAGTGAGGGGTGGCCATTAACCTGCCTTTTCACTGGCTGCTTTGGCTGGAAAGCACAGGGGGCAGTTTTTCTCATGGTATATTATGCAGGGATTTGAGAATATTTTTAACCATCACTGAATTTGAGCAGGCCAAGCTTGTTGAAGTCTTACCTGCTTGTGGTTTTGAGATTGTTTTAAAATTAGGAGATTTCTAACCAACTTCCTTCATTGCCAATTAATTTTCAGCCTTGGCCATTGCCTGCGGGTTTTGGGAGGGAAAGGCAAGCAATAAACCCCTAAATTACTTTTTCTTTTTTAAAGGGAACGTGGGCCTCAAACAGCTGTGGTCATGTCATTTCAGTTAATAGTTTCTCTTGTCTCTGAAAAGTTAAAGTTCATGTGAGAGAGGAACTTTTTAAGTGGAATTTTATTGGCTGATCTTTGAACAGCTAAAGTCTGGTCATTTAATTGACAATAAGCTTCCACTGGAATCTCTCTTAGTGCATGTAGTATAGTTGAAAAGATTGCTTTGAAAGTGTTTCTGGCTTTTACTATCCTGGTAATGGCTTTAGAAGTTACAGTTCTGCTTCCCCTTGCCATGAAACAAATGAACTTAATGATTCCTCCATATTGACCTTCTTTTGCTTTTCAAGTTTATTTTTTTCCCATAGAGATTTTAATTGGAAAGTTGTATTTTACATTTCTTTTTTGATTTGAAGATTTTTATTTTTTAATTTTTTAAGATTTACACTGTAGGTTATAGACCACAACTGTTTAGTGCCTTTTTGGCCTTTTCCCCTTTAATGGTATGTCTACAGGTTACCAGGCAATTCCTCCAAAGGTTGAGTTTTTAACAAACCTTGTTTGCTTCCTGGAGAACTGGGATTAGAGTGCAGTTGATGTCTCTGATGCCTCTTCTAGGTGAAGAAGTCCGGCCAGTCTAACCTCTAGATTGCTAGCTTTTGCTTTTCACTTCCACAGTTTGGGAAGAGGTTAAATGGTTATGAAGTTATAAAGCCTTTAAAAGGCCAATTTGGTTCTGGTACAATTTGGTATTTAGCCAGAAACATTCGATTCTAGATAGCAATGGGGTGGGCATGTTAGAAATGAGTAAAACCAGAGCAGGGTTTTTCCTCCTTGTATATGCTCAATTTTGAAAGAGGCCATAATGCCTGATTGCTTTTGCTTTTAAGCCCAGGTTGGAGGGAAATACATGAGTTTCTTACCTTACTAAGATGATTTCTTAAGAAGGTGTATTTCAAAATTAAGCCACTTTCTGCTATTTTGATGTTGCTTAACTTGCACAATTAAAATGTTTTAAAACCTGTTGTAGACTTAAATGTGTAAGATGACAGTCTAATGAGCTGGGGACGTTTGCTTGTGTTCACTATGATTGGATTGTGCTAACAGTTCATCCAGATGCTAGAAACGGAGGTGTCATTTAGCCGTCATTAGCCACGAACAAACCTGACCTTTTATTCCATCGTGTGTGTAACCTGGTATGACATGGTTCCCTTTAGGCTGAAGACAGTGGGAGCAGCCGAGTTCAGTTCTTGCTCTCCAACTAGGCACAATTCTCTCAACTAAACCAAGGGTGTAGGAGTCGGGACTACTTTTCAGGATGTTTTTTAAAATAACCTGATACACATGGTCTCTTCCCTTCTTGCAGCTGCTACTAAATTTTCATACAGAGTATCAAGCTATGGTCCTTTTTGTAATCTTAACTCAGAATTCTAGGAGTATAACTTCTCTTTTTTTGTTACCGCAAAATCTAGCTGTGGTAAAGTGACCATTTTATCATTATTACTATATATTTTTTATTTTTATTTTTTATTTTTTTGCTTGTAGCGTCAGCATTTTACTTAAAAATGAGAGAGAAATTTCTGCTTTCTGGACTTGTAAACTCTGGCGGAGAATTGTAGTTCCCCCTTGCTGTTGGCAGGTTCAGACCCTAGACAAGTGTTTGACCAAATCTGCATTTGCAGCCTCTTGCAGAAGCTGCGTTAGCACTTTAACGATTTTCTCTACCCAGACTCCCCACCTCGAACAGCCAGCCAGGCCATTGAAGGAAAAGCAGAGACGAAGCCTTGCACCATTTCTCTCCATTGTGGGGGCCAAGTAGCTATAGTAGCATGAGTCCCAGCTGCTTTGGGTGAACGAACTTGTGTTCACTGTGTGGTAGGGGTACAGATGCTCTTCCTAATACACACAGTTCACCTTAACTCGGGTTTCTGTGGTTCATCAAGTTGGGTTATTAGAAATTTTTTCAAATGAAAGAATCATTTGGCAAGAAGCCTCCAAAGGATGATACTGTTCTTGCCACTTGTGGTCCAAGGGTTTCCCTTTAATGGGCCCTTCCTCAGTCACTTTAACAAGTGAAAGAATTTTTCCCTGTCTCACATATACCCACATCGCTTAATGTTCAGTCAGATTCCATCTCCCCATTCCACACGATCTTGAATTGCACACGTTATGGTCGGTTCCTCCGAAGAGTTTTGTTAGGATCTGAGAGGCAGAGGGGCTGGGGAGACTTGTTATAGTCCATATGGGAGCAAAGGGAGTGGGGGCGGAGCAGTAATGGGGGTCTGTCTCCCACAGGTCCCCTTCCCCTGAACCAATCTACAACAGCGAGGGGAAGCGGCTTAATACTCGAGAGTTCCGTACTCGAAAAAAGCTTGAAGAGGAGCGACACACCCTCATCACAGAGATGGTTGCTCTCAACCCGGACTTTAAACCACCTGCGGATTACAAGTAAGCAAAGTCAGGTGGTTTAGGACAAGGGCACATTCAAATCATATGTGATCTGCTGGGACAATTCTGGCTTACTATTTACCTTTTGGCTCAAATTATCCTTAATTCTCAAGTGTTATATCCTTGATTAATTGTAGAAGAGCTTGGGTCCCAGAAATAGAGATGGTGATGGTCTTTTCTTTCTTAGGCCTCCAGCAACACGCGTGAGTGATAAAGTGATGATCCCCCAAGATGAGTATCCAGAAATCAATTTTGTGGGGCTCTTAATTGGGCCCAGGTGAGTAATTACTAGTCTATGGCACCCATTGACATACCTTCAGGGTTTTGGGTTTTTATTGTTTGGGTTTTGGCTGAATTATGCCTTTAATTTGATATCCCCCACCCCCACCCCCACCTTTCCATTTTCTGTAGAGAAGTGATATTCTGAGATGATGTTGCTGACCTTAATGTAGAATTCTCCACAGAGTCCTTGGCTGGGGAGTCTTGGTGCTCTGCATTTTGCAGTTTCCCACCAATGGCTACTCAGCCCAGCATTTTGACTCTGAAACCAGAATTTGCACTGAATGTATGAACACTGTCTTTTCTGCCTTTGATAGAGGGAACACCCTGAAGAACATTGAGAAGGAGTGCAACGCCAAGATCATGATACGGGGCAAAGGATCTGTGAAAGAGGGGAAAGTGGGGCGCAAAGACGGCCAGATGTTGCCAGGGGAGGATGAACCTCTTCATGCCCTAGTCACTGCCAATACCATGGAGAATGTCAAAAAGGCAGTAGAGCAGGTGTGTGGTGAGCCCAGGAGGAGGCTTCTTGTTGGAAACCTAGTGATGGCCCCAGGCACTTTGACAATTAACTCTGCTGTGTCTTCATAGATCAGAAACATCCTGAAGCAGGGTATTGAGACCCCAGAGGACCAGAATGATCTACGGAAGATGCAGCTTCGAGAGTTGGCTCGCTTGAATGGTACTCTACGGGAAGATGACAACAGGTCAGTGATGACATGGAGAAGACCGCATAGAAAGAAACTTGACCATTTAAAGGTGGAAGGTGGTCGGTCTCTACAGGTCTTTGAACTGATTTCTCTACCTCAACAGGATCTTAAGACCTTGGCAGAGCTCAGAGACACGCAGCATTACCAATACTACCGTGTGTACCAAGTGTGGAGGGGCTGGCCATATTGCCTCTGATTGCAAATTTCAGAGGTGAGGCCTGACTGCTGTTGGAGTGGCTCCCTTGCAGCCCACTGGTCTTCAGGATCCTCCTTCCCATACTGGCTTGTGGTTCATCTCGTGTACTAGAGCAGCATCCTTTCTGTGGAAGTGGTTGGGTGGTGAGGGTTCTAGACAGAGGACCAGAAATGGGTGGAGTCTCCTGTTGTCTTCTGCAGACAACTTACACTCTGCGATATTAATTCACGTTCGCTGCGTAAGATTTGTTAAGACTAGGGGGGTTTTATTTCCATACGCCTTTTTTTTTAGGGGGAGATGGGTGTAGTTTCTCTAAGTCTTGCATACCCTTCTCTCACATGGGGAAGGTAGAGGTAGATTTTTTTTGTCTTTTAGATTTCAGTTTTTCTCCCGCATGCATGTCTGTACTGTGTGTGTGCCTAAGTGCCTGTGGAGATTAGAAGAGGGTTGTAAGCTGCCATGTGGGTGTTGGGAATTGAACCCAGGTTCTTTGCAAGAAAAGTAAATGCTCTTAACTGCTCAGCCATCTCTCCATCCCCATAGAGGTAGGATTTGATAAAACGTGAGAGTCAGAGTGTGGTACAGTGGTTGGGCCTCTACTGTGGCTGGCAGTGGTAAACATAGACACAGAATGGAAATTGGAGAACCATTTCCAGTAATGCCTTAGAAAAGGGGGCACACTTGACTGAGTATTTTCTCCTTTCTTTATGTTTCCAACCCTACTTTAGGCCTGGCGACCCTCAGTCAGCTCAGGATAAAGCACGGATGGATAAAGAATATTTGTCCCTTATGGCTGAGCTAGGGGAAGCTCCTGTCCCTGCATCTGTGGGCTCCACCTCTGGACCTGCCACCACACCCCTGGCCAGTGCACCAAGACCTGCTGCTCCTGCCAGCAACCCACCACCACCGGTGAGCCCTGGGACAATTCTCTGGTCTAGCTCCTGTTCTCTTTGTGGAGAGAGACTGAGAGCTATGGCCAAGAGTTTGGGCTAAAGCTTAGAGGTGGATGTAGCTGGCAACATTGTTCTTCTGGGATGTCTGGACTTTGTGGGGGTCTCATTGTGGGAGGATCCTGTCCTTGTGTTCTGATCCTCTGACTATGTCAGAAGAACAATGTTGCCACCAGGGGGAGCAGGCATGGACATTGGCAGGAAATGCTCTCATGTAGTCTCTCATGTCTACAACGCAGAGTCGCCCACCCTGGATGAATTCTGGTCCTTCAGAGAATCGGCCCTACCATGGCATGCATGGAGGTGGCCCTGGTGGGCCTGGAGGTGGCCCCCACAGCTTCCCACACCCATTACCTAGCCTGACAGGTGGGCATGGTGGACATCCCATGCAGCACAACCCAAATGGACCACCACCACCTTGGATGCAGCCGCCACCACCACCAATGAACCAGGGCCCCCATCCACCTGGGCACCATGGCCCTCCTCCAATGGGTAAGTAAGTGTCAGACCAGAAACCTTGGGGTTTGTGGGGGGTGGATAGGCTCATACCAAGTGGCTCTAAGCTTTAAGTAAGTAGTCCTGAATGTCTAGCCAGTGCTCTTGAGTCTTGCCGAGGACTAGGCTTATGGAGTATCTTCTATGTGAGGAGGCCCACCCACTGTTACAGCAGAACTTTTGAGAGGTTAATAACTCAAAAAGCTGTGTGCCTAAGAAAGCTATTGGGGATGTCTCGCCTGGCCAGTTCAATTGTCCTGCTAAGTCCCTGCTCTTTCCTTCCATCAAGATCAGTACCTGGGAAGTACGCCTGTGGGCTCTGGGGTCTATCGCCTGCATCAAGGAAAAGGTAATGCTACTCGACTTAAGATTTCTGTCTAGTGCTGGGAGCCAGTGGGGGCTCTAGCCCAGGTCTCCCATTCTCTAAAGCCTAACACTTGGTTTGCCTGCAGGTATGATGCCGCCGCCGCCTATGGGCATGATGCCGCCGCCTCCGCCACCTCCCAGTGGGCAGCCCCCGCCTCCTCCCTCTGGCCCTCTTCCTCCATGGCAGCAGCAGCAGCAGCAGCCTCCACCACCCCCTCCGCCCAGCAGCAGTATGGCTTCCAGCACCCCCTTGCCATGGCAGCAAAGTGAGTGGAATATTTTGGGCTTGTGGGGGTGGGTGGGATGTGGGCTGGGGCTGAGATGAACAAGCACCTCATATCTCAGATGGGCTGGAGGCACCTTGGTTGAGGAGACTCTAGTCTCAGCAAGGGCAGTGGGGTTGAAAGCCAGACTGCCTGGCTCAAAGGAATGTCTTGGGGAGGAGAGCTGATGTTTGGTGTGGTTGTGTTTGGGAGAGACTTGGGAGGTCTGGAGGGAGCCTGCTGTTGTAGATAGGGCACCAGAAGTCCAGGCTAAGCTGCTGAATGAGCTCCTGGTTTGGCCGTGCCTTCTGCGCGGTGTCAGAGTGGGATGGTGCATGCATGTTCTGGAGGGGTTGTGACTGGGCCTGAGAGACTGCAGAGAAAAGGGAAGGGGTCAGTGGGGAGAGAGCTGCTGTGGGCTTGAGGTTGAATGTGCCGTTCGGTGGTGGCGGCGGCTGGGCGGAGGGACGTCAAAGCCGGTTCTAGTGTCTGGTACTTTCCCCTTAGCCCCTCCAGGGGCATTGGTGACAAAGGGCTTACTTTGTTAAGCCCAGAGACCATGAGGCTGACCCCAGGGTAGTCCTGCCCACCCCTCCACTCCCATCACCAGGACAGCCCCGCCCGCCCGCCCGCCCCCCACCACCGTACCGCATGCCAAGCAAGGAGCAGGCGCCCCTCGACCCCCATCCCAAGGCAGCAGCCGCAGAGAGCCGCGGTGTACCCCCGCGCGTGTGACCTTGGGCTTCTTTACTACCCCAGATACGACGACTACCACCACGAGCGCTGGCACAGGGTCCATCCCGCCATGGCAACAGCAGCAGGCGGCTGCCGCAGCTTCTCCAGGAGCCCCTCAGATGCAAGGCAACCCCACTATGGTGCCCCTGCCCCCCGGGGTCCAGCCGCCTCTGCCGCCCGGGGCCCCTCCCCCTCCGCCGCCTCCGCCACCTGGTTCCGCCGGCATGATGTATGCCCCACCCCCTCCTCCTCCGCCTCCCATGGACCCTTCTAACTTTGTCACCATGATGGGCATGGGGGTGGCGGGCATGCCGCCCTTCGGGATGCCTCCAGCTCCCCCACCGCCTCCACCACAGAACTAGACTTGTTTTTTTAAGAAAATATATATTATATACATAGAGAGTTGGTCTCGTTTAAACACACGCCGAACCTCACCATATGGAGCCAGACATTGGGATGCACGCATGTGATTGTGTGTGCACGCATGTGTGTGTGTGCACGCACTGGGTTGGGCCAAGTGACTGTGGACTCGCTTGGGAATGGGCACGTGGTAGTAAGGGCGCCAGCTTGGGCTCTCCTGGCGCCCTGTAGCATCGAGTGTCTTCTTTGTCTTCTTCTCTCCTCACCCAACTCCCTTTGCCTTTCCCCAAACCGGGCCGCCAGGATCCCTCCCCGCGGCAGCGATGGCCCGAGCCATGAGAGTGAGGACTTTCCGCGCCCATTGGTGACTCTTCCAGGCAGACAGCCTCAGCAGCGCCCCTGGTGGACAGGATGGTTCGGCAAAGCAGCCTGAGTTATTTTTGTGGACGGAATCGGAACACGCTGGCTCCATATTGTGAAATTTTTATTAATTTTTATCTTTTTCCTTTGTTACTTCCTTATCTTTTCCTTTCTTCAGACTCCGTCCAAGGAGATGCTCTCCCCGGTCTTCTGCTGCAGATAGAATTCCTTTTCCTTGTCTCCATTCCTCTTCTTCCCAAGGAGAGAGGAGCAAATGGTTTAGGCACAGACTTTGACCATAAATGTCAGGCTTGGGGTTGTGGGGGCGGGTCCTGTGTGTGGTTTATCTTTGCCACCTTTTAAAGTGTCTTGAGAATTTTGACATTGCTAGATAGGGTTAATCCAGCCCTGGGATTCACATCTTCCTGCACGCCTGCCAGCAGTAAGTGGGACAAGCCAAGCCACTATAGGCCTGCCTGCCAGCCTGGAGTCTTTTCCCATGCTCCTGATCACCTAAGCTGCCTCAGATGCCATTTGCTTCTCTTCTTCCTGGAAAGCTTCCTTTTATGTTTTATTTTGACCCCAGACGTCCAGATGTTTTGCAGTGTCTGGGGCTTGAGCCCCTTGTTCTTCGTTCTGCTTCTTTGCCCCCCCCCCCTCATGGAGTGATTATGTTGACAATAATGTGTAATGCGCGTTCTTTTCACTGGTTTATCTACAGAAATTTCTCTGGGCTTTTTTTCGGTGTTTTGAGTCAACACTGCACTAAAGTGGGGGGGATGTTCCATTGAATAAAAGAGCAGTGTGGTTTTCCGGGTCTGTTTCTTTTCTTCCTAAACCCCGTTTTCCCTACCAAAGTTTCCCTTACCTACCTTGTTTTAACACCTGGCCCCAGCTCCTACCTCCCATGTGTGGGTGGTCTCAGCCTGTACCCTGTTTCTACTTGATGTAATTGAGAACCAAGCTCACTCCACATCTCAGTGGTCTGTCATTTTGAGGCCTTTTCTTGGGGCTCTGACCTCCATTTTTGATGAGTTCCAGTAAAGATTTCTGTGTCCTAGCTGCCACCTGACTTAAGGACCTGGGCCTGGGGAGGCATCAACACTAAAGGTCAGGCCAACTAATCCTGCTTGTCAGGCATAGGGCTGCTAAAATTAAAACCGCCAAGTGACTTTTCTTTCTCTGCTGGTGGCTCTCAGCCTGCCAGCAGTGCAGGCTTAGAGGGAGTGCTGGGGGTGAAATGCGGTGTCCTTGTGCTGAGTGGATACCTCTGCATAGGGTCTTCTGCAGTCTGTTGTATTGGGGTAGTAGATAATACTTAGATGGCACCCGAAAATTCCACCTTCTGCCTCAGTTAGAGTCAGGTTTTTGAGCAGCTCCTGCAGCTGTTGCTGGGCAGAGCTTTCCTGCTGGTCTCAGTCCAGTAGCCTGCCTGGAGTTGTTACAGCACCTCCTTAGAAGTTCCCTAACCAAGCCCCAAACTAAAGGTTTTTCCCTTTGTTGTTAACCTTACAGTGTTGGGGGCAGGGCCTGTCCACCCTCTTTGACCTTGGCCTTACCTCATTGCTTCCCTCACAATCTCGGTTTCCCTGGTGGGCTCATTGGGTGGTTAATTAGCTCTTTGAAGCTCTGGAAGCGGCAAAGTGGCGCTGTGTGGGTTTTAGAAATAAAATCAATAAATGACTTAACCACTGCTCAGCTATCCTCTCGTCTCCCCCCTCCCTCCCAAGGGGGGGTTAATGTGCTCCTGCGGCCACATCACTCCGCTGCCAGCCTTTGTTACAGTTTCGGAGAGTAAGCTTGAAGGCCTAGATGCAGCAAGCACTTGCCCATGCTGGCAGTATTTGGGAGGTGGGAAACACCCACTTGGCCTATGGCATCTTGGGCAGGAAAAGCCCAGTCCTATTGTGTCAGGACTGTGCCTCACTTGATGCCAGTTTCTGATGATGGCAGCAGTAGCCCCACCCCCATTGATGTTGGGCAAGGGACATGCCAGGTAGAAAAGGTCAGCATGAGGTTTCTGTTTATTCCTGAGACTTAAGACAAGTGCTTTGCAGAAACACAACATTGGTCCAAATAGGGAGGCCAGGTTTCTGGTTAGAAACATAGTCCGACGTAAACAACTTCAAGTTAGTCTGGGTTAGATGTATTTTCAGGGTTCTGGGAAGTAAGCTACCCCATGACCCTGAGTAAGGGTGAGACAGAAAGGGTGCAAGAGACAAACAGGTATGTTTGAGCTTGCAGGTCTTCATGCAGGGAATGGGGTCTGTAGAATAGAGGAGGCCTGCCATGGTGACCCCAGAACAACCCTGGAGGAAGTCTCTGGCAAGCATGTGTACGTAGCCTTTAGACTTAGCAGGGGTGTCCGACCTTTTGGCTGTGTAACATGATGTGGTCTGCAAGTGTGTTGGACTGTATTGGGAGCTGTCTTGCTGTGTGCTCTGCCGTGGGTCGGATTAGAAAAGGAGAGGCTAGGGGCTGGGTTGAGAGCAGAGAGGAGCAGTCCTGAGGACCTGTGCTGGAGAACAGCAGGTCAGACAGGCTGTGCTGATGATGGATGAGTAGACTTGGGGGCAATACAAAGGTTTACATGGCCCCAGCATGTTGGCCACAATTGTGTGAGGTGGTCGTATGGATATACCTGTGGCTATTGATGGGTGACCAAGAAAGCTGAGCTCTGGCCGCCGTAGCCCTCCAGGGGACAGTGCAGGCCAACACAGCCCTGGATGGAGGTGCAGAGGCTGGAAATAAATGATGGGGGGGAAAAAAGAAATGGTGCTATGACAGATGCAGCCAAGTATTAGAGCCTGTGTTTGATTCTTAAAACCTACATGAAGATACTAGGTGTAAGGCTGGGTGTGGCGGTGCACCCTTTAATTCCAGCACTTGAAAGCAGAGTCAGGAAGGCCACCTTAGAGTTTTAGGCCAGACAGGGCTACCTCATGAGACCCACCACGTATATATGGGTTGCATAAATTGTCAGTGGTGTCTTAGGGTTTCTCTTGCTATGAAGAGACACCATGACCAAGGCACTTACAAGAAAAACATTTAATTGTGGTGGCTTGCTTAACAGTTCAGAGGTTCAGTCCATTATCATGGTCAGGAGCATGGCAACAGACGTGCTGGAGCTGAGAGTCCTATATCTTGCAGGCAACAGGAAGTGGACTGAGACACTGAGAGGTGTCCTGAGCATAGGCAAAGCCCACCCCCACAGTGACACACTTCCCCCAACAAGACCATACCCAATTTGGCAAAGCCACACCTAATAGTGCCATTCCCACAAGATTATGGGGGCCAGTTACATTTCAAACTACCACAGTGGGGAGAAGTGCCACAAAATTGGGTGAGTGAGCTTGGGTGAGATGAAATCCTCAAGAACTAAACAAATCCAGGTGTGGTAACAGTCTGGGAAGATGGGAGACGGGCAGATTGCTTCAGCTCACTGTCCCGCTGCTCTAGCCTAGGACAGTGAGAGGATGTGTTTGGAAGCGGGTAAATGTTCCTGAGGTGGATGCTGGGAGTTGTTCTCTAGTCTCCACGTGCATCCACACAGCAATGAGCACATATATATATACAATGAAAATAGCTTGCAAGTGGTTTTCTGTTTGTTTCTTTGGCCTAAAATCCTGTGTTCTATCATCCCCATCTCTTCCCTACCCCAAGAAAAATTAAAGTGGACTTTAAGCATGGTGGCACATGCCTCTGATTCTAGCACTTAGGAGGTGGGGGAAAGGACCATCAGAAGTTGAAGGTTAGCCTAGGCTTCATGAGATCCTGTCTCAAACTAAAATTTGATGAACCAAGCCTGGTGTGTGCTTTGACCCCAACACTTGGGAGGCAGAGGCAAATGAATGGATCCCCGAGCTCAAAACTAACCTGGTGTATCTAGTTTCAGGTCAGCCAGAACTTTGTAGTGAAATCTGCCTAAAAATCACCATGATGAACCAGAACCGCCGTTGTGTTGTGACACTTATTACGATGGTTCAGTAGGAAAGAGCACTTGCTATGCAAGCACAAGGACCTGACCAGATTCTAGGAACCTGGACCCCCATAATTTAGTTGTTGGGACAGGAGGATAGATGATCACTATCGTAGTTCCAGGTTCAATGAGACCCTGTCTCAGGAACAAGGTGGAGAGTGATGATACCACAGGACACCACCTCTAGCATGCACACACACACACAAATCAGAGAGGCCCCCAAACAATACAAACAAACCTGCTGTTTGCTCACCAGAACTAAGTGGCAAGACTAGTGTTGATGTACCACATACTCAGAAGACAGACCAAAGGCTGGAAGTGGGTGTGGAGATGAACCCTGTGGTGCTAGAAGGTGCTATGCAGGCCGATGGAGAGATTGTCATCAGTTTTACTCAGCTGTGGGCATGTGCAATAGGGACACGTCTCTTGAAGGTAGTTAACACTTGGGAATTTGAGGCCTCCACAGGAAGAAATTCACATTTGGTACTGTAAGCTGAGTTAAATGCTCATGGTTAGAGAAGTTGCAGGCCCTACTGGGAAGTGCCTGCTGTAAATCTATGAAATGAACTGAATGGTCTCATCAAACTGCCTTTGAATAACTGTGGCTATAGGTTAGTGTTGAGGTCAACTTAAATTCACGGAGATCGGCGTGCCCTTGAGTCCTGGGATTAAAGGTGTGTGCCACCATGCCCAGCTGATGTACTTTAGTATGTGTACATGTATGCCATGTGCAGTTGCCTAGGGATGGCAGAAGAGGGCATTGGATCCTCTGGAGCTGGAGTACAGGTGGTCAGCTGCCTAACAAGGCTTCTGGGACCAAAACTTAAGGCCCCAGGAAGAGCTTCAAGGGCTTTTTTTTTTTTTTTTTGGTTTTTCGAGACAGGGTTTCTCTGTAACAGCTCTAGCTTTCCTGAAACTTGCTTTGTGGATCCACCTGTCTCTGCCTCCCAGTGCTGGGATTAAAGGCGTGCACCACCACACGCGGCTTCAAGTGCTCTTTTAACTGCTGGGCCATCTCTCTAGCCCATAAGCTTCATTTTGCATGGGAGGGAGTGGGCACAGTGGTAACTGCAGATATTCCTAACTGGTCAAAATGCTGAGGACTAGGGCCTTGAATACTCAGTCATAAATGATATGTCCATATTACCTCAAGGCATTAGAGAACACGGCAGAAGAGGGGACAGAAAGAAGAAAGGAGGAGGAGGAGGAGGATAGAGTGGCGTGTTGTGGGGTGCCATTTTCAGGGCATGACCTGGCTGGGGCAGCCCTGAGTTCCCAGCAGCTGTGGTTACCTGCACAAGATTGGTTTTGCCAATGTCCTGCCATGGGAAGGGAAGAGATTGACAAGGTCCTCCTACTCCCTGATGCTCTCTGGGTAGTTGAATGGTTGCTGGGAGAGGGAAGAGGCATTTTTTGCAGTGGCGTGTCCACTAGTAAGAAGCTCACAACTGTCTAACTCCAGGATCCGAACACCCTCGCACAGGCAAAATACCAATAGAAGAAAAAGGTATGGGGAGTGAATATGATCAAAATACATTATATACATGCATGAAAGTAATGAAAACCATTACATATAATTAATGATGCTAATAAACATCTAAAAAAGTGTGTGAAAGACTAAAATGTGGCTGACAAGATGTTTCACTGGGTAGAAGCACAAGCCTGATGACCTGTTTGGTCCCTGGAACCCAAGGTAGAAGGAGAGAATCAACTTGCCAAAATTGTCCTTCGACCTCCACATGTGCACCGTGTGTACCCCACACTCACACAATAGTAAACACAATTTTAAAAAACTAAAAAAGTAGAGGTGGGGGTGTAGCTCCACAGTAGAGCACTTGCCTGGCACTGAACAGTATAGAGAAAAAGTCAGTGCTCTATTCCCACTCCATCTGTGTAAGCATCTGTGTTTTCTTCCTGGCTTCTGTATTTGATAACCTGGCTCCAGGAAACAGGAGCAGGGCATTGTGCCAGTGGAAGGGGCAGAGGCAGAGCTTAGCCTGAAGACTTGCAGGTTAGGCCACACACTGAGCTGTTTGAGGACTCCAGAACCCTGCCTGCCCGAGGTCAGAAAGTTCTCAGAAGGAGTGTGGCTATCCCAGAACCAGGTGCGTTCAGTAGTACGCTGTAGCTATCTAACCCTGACCCTCGGAGTAGAACATCCAGTTCTTCCCCCTCAGTCAGCTTGCTACCCTGGAGGCACAGCCAGCTTTTGAAATAGCCTGAGGGCCTAGGTTCTGTTTCCTCAAAGAAAGAAGCAGAGGTGCCTCCCCTGCCCCTACCCCCACCTGCAAGTTAGGAAGCAGCAGCTGATGAGGCAGGAATTTTGTTCGAGTATATATACATTTGATAAAGGAGTCCAAGATTCAGCTGGGTAAAACAACCAGCCTAAGGACACAGAATAGTGCCTGAGCAGCAGATACAGCCAAAGTCTAGAAAGGAGAGCCTGGAGGACTGGAGGACTGGAGGACTGGAGGACTGGGCTGTACAGGTGAAATGGAGAGAAGGGACAGAATAGGCTCTTGGAAGTCACAGAACTAGGACTTAGCACACAAAATCCCTGTCCACTGTATAGCCTGGTGGGACCAGGAGGAGAAAGCCTCCAGGCACCTATCTACCTGGCAGCGGGTCATGGGGAGACCTCTGCTGTTTTCCAGGGTTGGTTAGTTTGTTGGATTTTGTGGTGTTAGAAATGGAGCGCAGGGCCTAGGCCAGTACTCTAACACTGAGCCATATCCCAGCCCTCTTTGTATTATTTTGAGATTGCGCTCGGTGATTTTCCCAGGCTGGCCTTGAGCTCCTGGCTACTTGTGGTGACACACGCCTTTGGCCCCAAGCATTCCGGAGGCAGAGGTAGGTGGTCTCTGTGAGTTCAAGGCTAGCATGTTCCTGGATGGCCAGGGCTACAGAGTGAGACCCTGCCTCAAAATAAATAATAGAAAAATATTTGAACTTATGGTCCTACTGTGGCTGAAACTCCAGACGGATGACACTTGATGGTGTCATGAACTGGTGAGGAATACTGTCTCACCTTGGCAGACCCACAGGACTATAGTTCCCAGTAGCCCCTGCTTCAGGCTGCAGCCTCAGCCAAAGCTGTCCTGTAACCCGACTATCCCTCTAGAAAAGGTCACTTCAGAGCTCCTTGAGAGACAGCAACAGGAGGAAGCGCAGAGCTACTGTGCTTTGGTGGGGGCGGGGTGAGACAGTGGCCCTCTACCTCAGGCATCCATCTTCCCCCACAGCACTCCCTGCAACCAGGGTCTTGGTCTTCCCTTTTCTTTTTTTTTTTTTTTTAATTTATTTTTATGTTCATTGTTGTTTTGCCTGCACATATATGTCTGTGTGTGGGTGTCGGATCCAGAGCTGCCATGTGGGTTCTGGGAGCTGAACCTGCATCCTCTGAAAGGACCCTTGGTCTCCCTTTTCACAGCTGCCCAGCCTCTTCTGGACTAGCAGCACCTCTCTGTCAGGGCACACTCTTTCTCAGCTCCTGGTTCCTCTTGCCCATGCACAGGACTTCCCCAGCTGTGCGCAGCCGTGCACTGTGTCCCAGCCGCTTGAGGAATGGCTATGACCAGCTTGACAGGCACTAGAAGTGGTTGCACTCTAGGCAGATGTCACAAGCAAGCCCTGCAAAGGAGAATGTGTCCTGCACTGGTGACAATCCCTTGGCCTCTTTAAGGAGGGTCTACAGTCCAGTCCCACTTTTCATCTATAGCTCAGGAAAGAGCCTAGGTTGGATAATGTCTTAGACAAAGTCTCAACCAGAATGTTTTTGGTAAGCCTCAGGCCTCCCAGAGTAGTCCAACTCTTTCTGAAGTATCCTGTCTGCAGTCCTCCAAAAGCCAGGGGCCAGAAGACAAGGCCAGAAGACTCAGGAAACCTAGAAGTGGGTCAGCTGTGAACACGCCCCTCCTTCACTCCTCCCTCCCCTCCTCTCTCCTCTCCACTTGCCCCCAAAATAGCTCCCTGAGCTTCAAGGCCAAGACCCTCCCACGTCCGGGGAGGCGTGTCATGCTGTTCTGAGCCAGGCTTTAAATCCCCTCACAGCTGGGCAGCTCCACTCCCTGGCTGGAGGCACCTAGGCCATCAGTCTGTCTAGTCCAGCCTGCCTTCCTGCAGCCATGTCCAGGCCTCTTTCAGACCAGGATAAGAGAAAGCAAATCAGTGTTCGTGGCCTGGCCGGTGTGGAGAATGTGTCTGAGCTGAAAAAGAACTTCAACCGCCACCTGCATTTCACCCTGGTCAAGGACCGCAATGTGGCCACCCCGAGAGATTACTATTTTGCTCTGGCCCACACCGTGCGGGACCACCTCGTGGGACGTTGGATTCGCACACAGCAGCATTACTACGAAAAGGACCCCAAGGTGCTACAGTAGGGGACACCCTGGGTGGGAAATGATCTGGGAGTGAGGCCTGGCAGTGAGCTGTCCCTTCCTGAGGCCAAGTTTTCTACAGCAAAATAAATTGCTGTTTTAGGAGCCTGGGGTTGGAGGATCTGGGGGTGCTGGACAGAAAGAATGTTGAGGAGGGAGACCCAGGGGTGCTCAGGGTAGGCGGGCTGCTGCTTACACATGCACCAGACAAGGTTGGAGGAGGCTGCTGATGGGCAGGAAATGTATCCTCCTGTGGTCCAGTTTGGACCTGGCATGGAAGGACATGTTATCAAATGTGTGCATGGCACTGTCTGCTTGTGCCACAGGCAGGGCAAGGCTGGGGCAGCTGGGGCGGCAGGTATCAAGTATCTGGTAGGGTCATTGGTAAATGTCAGGAACCTAACACCCCACAACAGGAGGGGGGAGGGGCAGGGAAGGACCCAGGAAATGGGGAGACAGGGCGCCTTCAGCATCTTCATGCCTCTGTTCATCCCTGTACTGAGGCTTGAGGGTGAAGGGGAACAGCAGTGCATGGATGCGAGATGGCAGGTCCAGCCCTGAGTCACCGTGTGACCTTGAAAATGACTTTTTCCTCTGGGCCTTGGCAATGGCTTCTGGGGGAGCACTCAGAGGTGCTTCTCAATGTCCTGACTTCCCGATGGGTTACTTTAGGAGTGTATGTACATCAGAAGGGGTTCCCACTTCTCATAAGCACCTTAATCCCTGAGATAGGCCTGGCCAGCCTCATTCTCTAAAAGAAGAAACCGAGGCCAGATGGAAAGGCATTTCAAAAGAAGGTAGGGACCAGTGCCTTTCTTAGCTATTGGACCCCAAAGCCTGAAATGGCTCCTCTGAGCAGGGAGAAAAGAATTGGTGACAGATGAGACATGCTGGGGCCTGGCAAGGAAGACAGAAGGGATAGAGGCCCAGTCCCAGCCGTGCCTAGCTGCATGTCATTGGGTGGCCCTGATCCCTCCTCCCTGTCTCTGGGTAGAGGATCTACTACCTGTCTTTGGAGTTCTACATGGGACGGACACTACAGAACACTATGGTGAACCTGGCCTTGGAGAACGCCTGTGATGAGGCTACTTACCAGGTGGGGGAAGCACTTAGGGTTGGGGGGTCCCATGCTGCCCCTTGGGCCTGACCACTGCCGCCCCTTCTCTCAGCTGGGCTTGGACATGGAGGAGCTGGAGGAGATCGAGGAGGATGCAGGGTTGGGTAATGGGGGCCTGGGCCGCCTGGCAGGTGAGTACGTATGTAGCTTGTGGGGGTGGGGAGAGGAGTCCCTCATTTGGATCCCTGATGCCCACTTCCCTGTACCCATAGCCTGCTTCTTGGACTCCATGGCTACACTGGGACTAGCTGCCTATGGCTATGGGATCCGCTATGAATTTGGGATTTTTAATCAGAAGATCTGTGGGGGCTGGCAGGTGAGCATTCCCGACCGACCCCAACTTTGTGGTGCTCAGTCACAATAGAGAGGTCTCTCATCTAGTCATCCATCTCTGGGTAGGCTCAGAACCCAGCTTCCCCGGCAGACATCCTTGTCACTTGCCCCTTGCCTCAAAGCCAGCTGGTGACCCCTAGAACAGGTGGTGCACCCCTGCGGAATGCTTAGGATAGAGTATGTCCCCTGCCGGCTGACTCGCCAAGCCAGGGCACAGTTCCTGCTCTGTCCCTGGAGCTCACATCGCCTGCCTCCGTTGTTCCCCTTGACCCTCTAGATGGAAGAGGCCGATGACTGGCTGCGCTATGGCAACCCCTGGGAGAAGGCCCGCCCCGAGTTCACGCTGCCTGTGCACTTCTACGGCCGAGTGGAGCACACCAGCCAGGGTGCCAAGTGGGTGGACACCCAGGTGAAGACGGGCACAGGTTCTGGGGGGACTCGGCGAGAGGCAGGAGGGAGGGGAGAAACAGGCTGAAGGCTCTTGAACCCACAGTCATTTTACACGGAGGGAACTAAGGCTCAGAGAGGTCAAGAGATTTACTGGAGGCCACACAGCCGAAGCTGGGAGATGCTAGTCAGGGTTATCAGGCAGGCCAGGCAAAGTCTCAACCCTGGAAGGAGGAGGGCACCAGCACTCTGCCCTGGCCAGCTCCTCTCCCCAACACATGACTTAGCACAGTGATTGAGGACTGTCTGCACATTTGTGCTGGGGACCCGACGGAGGGAGGCAGGAGAGAAAATGAGGCCTTTGGGTGCAGCTGGCACGATCAAAGCCACACAGCAAGTTGAAGGGATCTGAAAGCCCACCTTGGTGTCCCAGTCCCTGGTCTGTGGCTCCTTCTTCTGACTTGTGTGGCTGCAGTTACCAGTCTCCTCCAGGGCTGCATGGAAACCCTGAGACCTTCAGAAATGGTGTTTATTGCTCTTTCATCTAGGCCTGCGCCTAGTCAGGGCTGCTGCTGCATGTACCAGGTGCCCGGGCTGGAAGTTTGCAGACTGCCTCCCTTCGGTGTGCAACCTGGTGTCTGTGGGGTTGGGTAGTGGGGGCCTGGGCTGCCTGGTCACTGTCTCTTCCACCTGGGTTCCCCTGCCCCATCAAGGGTGTTAACAACTCAGTGTCAGAGAGGGACGGGGAGGCCCATAGAGGCAGTCCTCTGGAGGAGCCCTGGCATTGTGGTAGCAGGTAGTTCTTCAGAGCAAATTGGTGCTGATAGATTATGGGAGGTGGGGCTGGCCGGCATTGGTTAGATATAAGACCTCTGCATAGAACTGACCCTCTGTAACCTTCATCTTGAGTCCAGGTTCCCTCAGCCCTCTCCTGAGTCCAGTGTGTTCTCACTCGCTCAGGCCAGGCTGTAGAGCAGCCATCAACAGAGACCCACTTGGGGTTCAGGGCTTGGCACTCTCTCCCTTCCCATGGTCCTGCTGGCAGTCTAAGGAGGCAGCTGGGATGTCCAGTGGGAATGCTGGAGAGGTCTGTAGTACTTCTCTGCAGTGCTGAGGACTGTACAGTCCTTGCAACTGCCTGACAAGTGTTTTACCACTGAGCTGTGTCCTCAGCTCTCTCTTTGTTCCTTACTTGACACAGGGCCTCACTAAGTTGCCCAGGTTGGCCTTGAACTCACCCTGTAGCCTAGGCAGGCCTTGAACTTGTGATCCTTCGGCCTCAGCCTCTCCAGTGGCTGGGATTCCAGGCCTGTACCAGCAGACCTGTCTCCTCTTCTTTTTATAGATGAGGCTGAGGTTCCACAGCTTGCTCCTGGTAACCCTGCTATAAGCTCTGTACTGGAGCTGCAGTCTACCTTGGACATTGGCAGAGTTCAGGGCCAGCGACTTAAGCTCCAGCTCTTGCTCGGGGAGACCCCACAAACCAGACTCAAGCACTGCTCAGGGCTGGACCCTGGCAGCCTGTCCAGCTTCTGACTCAGGTGCTCCCTGCAGGTCGTGTTGGCCATGCCCTACGACACACCCGTGCCTGGTTATCGAAACAACGTTGTCAACACCATGCGCCTCTGGTCGGCCAAGGCACCTAATGACTTCAACCTCAAGGACTGTGAGTGCCTCTGCTGGTAGCTGGCAGCCCTGGTTACCCCTGCCTGGCCCGTGCCCAGTCCCAGCCTCACCCCAATCCATTTTGTCCCTCAGTCAACGTTGGCGGCTACATCCAGGCTGTGCTCGACCGAAACCTGGCTGAGAACATCTCACGTGTCTTGTACCCCAATGATAACGTACGTTGCCCTTCAATCTGGAGGCTGGAAGCCCAAGTCCTTGGAGAGGGACAGGGGAGCTGGGGGTGGGGACCTTTGCAACTGTTCTAGTCCCATTGTTTGCTGTCCCTGTGTGTCCTATCAAATCCTTTGAATCCCAAGGGAAGGGATTGGGATATGACATTTCCTGGAAGACCCTCACAGGACTCCTAGTTCATCTATGTCCTTCTGACACCATCTGTTACAGTTACTTGGTGGGGCAAAGATCCCTAGGTCCAGAAAGTGGGGGCAGTCTAGGGCTCTGGGACATAGTGTGGTAGGAGCTCTCCTGGTCACACCCATAGCAGCTTTGGGCCTCACACCCTGCCACCAACTATGCTCTGTCTTGTACCTCCCTTAGTTCTTTGAAGGGAAGGAGCTTCGACTGAAGCAGGAGTATTTTGTGGTGGCTGCCACTCTCCAGGACATCATCCGGCGCTTCAAGTCCTCCAAGTTTGGTAGCCGTGATCCTGTGCGCACAAACTTCGATGCCTTCCCCGATAAGGTAGCAGCCTGGCCCAAGGCTTCTGTCTCCCTCTCATAAGTCCCAGGGCATCTCCTTCCAGCCTCACTTCACAGATGAGTGGAGGCTGGACGTGCAAGGGGGAATGACTTGCTCAGTATCTTTCCTCCTCAGTCAGCTGCCTCCTGCTCCAGCCGCCACCATGCCTGGTCCCAGCCCAGCCACAGAACTACATTTGGCCTTTTAGGGGCTCTGAAGGGGCAAGGAGCACTCAGGATAGAGCTTGGTCTGGAATCCATCCTGACTTCCTGACTCATCCCCTACAGGTGGCCATCCAGCTCAATGATACCCACCCCTCTTTGGCTATTCCTGAGCTGATGCGGATTCTGGTGGATGTGGAACGGCTGGACTGGGACAAGGTAGGTTTCGGTCGCTTTACCCTTACAGGAGCCACTTTGCCCCCAGGGTCTCCTTCCCAGTATGAGGTGGAAGGGCAGGAGCAGGCTGAACAAAGACTGTGGACCAGAGGGCTGGTTGAAACCCAGCTGGGCCCTGGTGGGGCCACAAGCTGCGCAGTGTGTGGAGAACATGTCTTGACTTCTTGCCCTGGATGCCAGGCCTGGGACGTGACCGTGAAGACCTGTGCGTACACCAACCACACAGTGCTGCCGGAAGCCCTGGAGCGCTGGCCAGTGCACCTCATGGAGACACTGCTGCCCCGGCACCTGCAGATCATTTATGAGATCAACCAGCGCTTTCTTAACGTGAGCTGGGGCGGTGTGGGAGTGGGCCCCCAACCTTGAAGTCAGGAAGCCTATGGGCTGAGTCTCTGGGGGAGGGGGATTAGAGACTAAGGTTCCTGGGTCCGGACCTCAGTCTCAGCTCTGGGCTTTTTTGGGGGCGCAGCGGGTGGCGGCCGCATTCCCTGGGGACGTAGACAGGCTGCGGCGCATGTCACTGGTGGAGGAGGGCTCAGTGAAGCGCATCAACATGGCACACCTGTGCATTGCTGGCTCGCACGCAGTCAACGGTGTGGCTCGCATCCATTCGGAGATCCTCAAGAAAACCATGTGAGCCTCTCCACAAGCCCCGCCCACACCACTCTTCCGCTGCGTATGGACCCCGCCCCTTCACATGGCACCAAACTGGGTCTCCTGGGCTGATCCCTCTGCTCTGTGGTCACTCAGGGCGGGCTTAGTAGCAAGCACCCATAATGCTGAGCCATCTCACCCACCTCAGGGGTTACCCATTCTTATAACACACTAGCCCCCTTCCAGTACAATCCTGTTCCAGATGACCCCCTCTTACACACAGCACCCCAACCTGCCCCAGCTCTGCACCTGCATCCAAGCCTCTTTCAGGAAAAAAAATAGAGTAAGGGGCCGGGTGGGAGGGCTCTGCAGAGGTGAACGGTGACCCTCACTCAACCCCAACCTGCAGCTTCAAGGACTTTTATGAGCTGGAGCCTCATAAGTTCCAGAACAAGACCAATGGCATCACCCCTCGGCGCTGGCTGGTTCTGTGTAACCCTGGGCTGGCAGAGGTCATTGCTGAGGTGAGAGGTCACTGTATAGCTGACAGGATCAGTACAGGTCACTACAAGACAGTCGAGTGGGTAGCTCCCTGTGCAAAGGCCCCCGCTGCGGGCTACAGTCCTGTCCTGTGTTCCCAAGGCTAGTGTCCACATGGAGGAAGAGGCTCTGCTTTCTTCCTTGAACAAGCTCGCCCTGTGGCTAATGGAGGCCCTGGCTACAGAGGCCAACCTGCTGGAGTTCACAGTTTAATGTTGTCACACTGAAGTGAGACTGTAAAGGGGCAGATGTCTGGTGGGGAGGCTGGAGGTCATGGCAACAGGAGGAAAGGCCAGAGGTCAGGAGGCCTGCTGGGGTCAGGTGGAGCAGCCACCAAAGGGCCCAGTGTTAGTGTCGGATGAAGATGGATGTATCCGCAGTGCTCTGGCTAGGAAGCTTTGGGAGGAGAAATTGAAGGTGGAAGGGTCTATCTAGTCTGGAGGAGGAGAGCCAGGATTGGGTGGTCTTAGCTGAAAGCTGTATTCCCACAGCGCATTGGTGAGGAGTACATCTCAGACCTGGACCAGCTGCGCAAACTGCTCTCCTATGTGGATGATGAATCCTTCATCCGGGATGTGGCCAAAGTGAAGCAGGTGGGGAGGACTGCAACCTGGGACTCCCGCATGGGGGGGCCAGCATCTGGAGAGGACAGGAGTGGCAACCATCTCTCCGACCAGACTCAGCCATTGGTGGGAGTCAGTGGTGGAAGGCAGCATCTGCTATCATTGAGAGGATGCCGGCATAGATTAATAATGTCTGCCTTGGTGCAGGGGTTGAGGGAAGTAGCAGTAGGCAAGCTTCCTATCATCTGTTTTCCTGGGCCTGAGTGAGTGGAAAACAATGGGACTAGAGGGCTTTTTTTTTTTTTTTTTAAGCTGAAGCCCATTGGTGAGCCCTCTGTCTCCTCAATCTGCAGGAAAACAAGTTGAAGTTCTCTGCATACCTCGAGAGGGAATACAAAGTCCACATCAACCCCAACTCCCTCTTCGACGTCCAGGTGAAAAGGATTCATGAATATAAGCGCCAGCTTCTCAACTGCCTTCACGTCATCACCCTGTATAACCGTGAGTGGCTGGGACCCCACGCAACTGAGTCCCCAACTCTGGGCATCTCGCAGTGTACCACCAATGACTGACTCAGTGTCTCCTGGGGTCTGGTGACTACCCTTCGGATGTGGTGTTATTCCCACATCTTAGTTTCCTTTCCTGTTGCTGTCATAAGATTCCCCGACAAAAGCAACCAAGGGGAAGAGCGTTTGTTTGGCTCAGTGTCCTAGGTTGCAGTCTGTCATTGTGGGGCGGTCAGGGCAGCAGGGCCTTGAAGCAAGTAGTCACATCTACAGTCAGGAGTAAAGAGTGAGAGCCATGGACTAATGATGCATGCCAGTGGCGCTCCCTCCCTCTCTCTCTCTCTCTCTCTCTCTCTCTCTCTCTCTCTCTCTCTCTCTCTCTCTCCCCCTCTGAGACAGGGTCTCACTGTGTATCCCCAGCTTACCTGGAATTTACTGTGTAGAACAGGCTATCCTTGAGCTCATAGAGATCTGCCTGTCTCTGCCCTCTGAATGCTAGTGCTGAAGGCATACACCATTATGCCAGATCCTCCATTCTCTTATAAATTTTATTTTACGTTTACGTATTTATTGTATGTTTGTGTGTATGTGTGCATGCCGTGATACAACATGCCTGTGGAGAACAACTTTCAAAGGTTAGTTCTCTCCTTCTGCCTTGTGCATCGCAGGGATTGAACTCCAGTCATCAGACCCGGCACCAGGGCCTTGACCTGCTAAACCGTCTCGCTGTCCCTGCTCTCTCCACGCTCACACAGTACAGAATCTCCTTAGGGAAAAGTGCCACCCACAATGGGCAGGATTTCCCACTTCCATTAATATACCCAAGACAATCCCTTACAGATATGGCCAGAGGCCTGCCTCCCCCTCCCCTGAGGTGATTCTAGAGTTTGTCAAGTTGACAGCATTAACCATCACACCCCGCATCACAGAACAAACTGAGGTTCAGAGAAGGAGACCTGACGGACACAGAGCAAAGTGACCAGCCAGCCCAGGCCAGCACTGCCCATGGCCCAGCCCTACTCCTGGTTGCCTGTGTTGGTAAGTGCCCCTGATGCCTCTCTTCTCCACAGGCATCAAGAGGGAGCCCAATAGGTTCATGGTGCCAAGGACTGTGATGATCGGAGGCAAGGTGAGAAACCCAGGGCAGACTGGCCCTGGCTCTTGAACATATGCCTGGACGGCCACAAGATCAAGGTGTGGGAGGGCTGAAGTGCTGACCCCAGACTGCCCCATAGGCTGCACCTGGGTACCACATGGCCAAGATGATCATCAAGCTCATCACTGCCATTGGGGATGTAGTCAACCACGACCCTGCCGTGGGAGACCGCCTCCGAGTCATCTTCCTGGAGAACTACCGAGTTTCATTGGCCGAGAAAGGTGGGTGCTACAGTGACTGCATGGGAGCTCTGACCAGCTCAGTCCCAGAGGAGGCATTAGCCATCTTTTCCTGACCTGTGGTCGGGGTAAAGAAGACATTGGAGGGGCTGGAGAAATTGCTCAGTGGTTAAGAGCACTGGCTGCTCCTCAAGATGACCTGGGTTCAATTCCCATCACCCACATGGCAGCTTACAACCTTCTGTAATTCCAGTCCTAAGAGATCTGATACCATCTTCTGGCCTCTACAGGCCACAATGCATGTGGTACATATGCATGCTGGCAAAACACCCATCCACATAAAATAAAATGAAAATTATTTAAAAAATAATAAGATAGAAAATGATTGAGGAAGACTCTAGGTATCCACCTCTGGCCTTACACACATGCATGCATACATACACCGTATGTGTACAAGGAAACTAAACAAAACCCAAAAGCATAGCAAAGAAAGATCACACAGTGAGTTTAAGGCCAGCCTGATTCACATAGTGAGTTCCAGGCTAGCCAGGGCTATATTGTGAAACACTGTCAAAACAACCATAAAAACCATGGAGGGATAGGGTTCAGGTTGAAATCAATAAAAGGCAGTGGGTTGGGGGTGAGAGACTCGCATGGAAAAATCTCAAGGGTTGGGGTAGAGAGGTGCCTGAATCTGTCTAGGCCCTACTCCAGCCTGGCTGGGCTGTTCCTGGGACTGACCTTGTGTTCCTACTGCAGTGATTCCTGCTGCTGACCTCTCAGAGCAGATCTCCACCGCGGGCACCGAGGCCTCGGGCACAGGCAACATGAAGTTCATGCTCAACGGGGCTCTGACCATCGGCACCATGGATGGTGCCAACGTGGAGATGGCAGAGGAGGCGGGGGAGGAGAACTTCTTCATCTTCGGCATGCGGGTGGAGGACGTGGAAAGGCTGGACCAGAGAGGGTATGGGGTCAGGAACACCGGAGTGGGTGGTTTACAGTCAAGAGGCAGGCTGGGAGAGGCTGGCCAACCTGTGCAGCATCTTAGTCACGACTGCCGGGATTCTGGAAAACTCAGAAGGGAGCTTGTGTGGCAAAAAAGGCTAAAGAAAAGAAGGAAGTAACAGGACAGGAGGAAAAGAAAACGGAAATTACGTAGTTCTGAAATTGAAAGTAAAATTAAATCATCGGCTTTCTCTCCGGCAACCATGGCAGAGAGAGACAAAGGCTTAAATTGATCCTTCAAAGGAAACACGTCCTTGGTATTACATCTTTTTTTTTTAATTTTCAAGACAGGGTTTCTCTGTGTAATAGCCCTGGCTGTTCTGGAACTCCTTTTGTAGACCAGGCTGGCCTTGAACTTACAGAACTTACAGAGCTCTGCCTCTGCCTCCTCAGTACTTACCCAGCTTGACATTACATCTTAAATGTTTTAATTAATCACTGATTTAAAATGGAGCCTCACTTTGGAGCTCACTCTGCTCTTGGAATTCCCGGGCTTAAACAATCCTCCTGCCTCTGCCTCTTAAGTGCTTCATTGCTATAGGTGTGCACCTAGCTAAAGTAGAGTTTTATTATATATATATGTATGTGTATATGTATGTATTTTTAATATTTTATTTTATGTGTATAGATGTTCTGCTTGCATATATGTCTGTGCGTGGCATGCCTACTTGTACCTATAGAGTCCAGAAGAGGACATTGGATCCCCTGGAATTGGAGTTATAGACAGTTGTGAGCTGCCATGTGGGTACTGGGAATTGAACCCAGATCCTCTGGAAGAGTAGCCAGTGCTCTTAACTACTGAGCCATCTCTCTAGCCCCATATACATATTTTTTTGAAACAAAGTCTTTCTTTCTTTTTTTTCAAGATAGGGTTTTTCTATGTAGCCCTGGCTATCCTGGAACTCACGATATAGACCAGGCTGGCCTGGAACTCAGAGATCACCTGCTTCTGCCTCTCCAGTGCTTAGATTAAAGGTGTGCGCCACCACCGCTCAGCTGAAACAAGGTCTTTCTAAGCAGTATGATGTGTATATGGTTGTTGTTGAGACTCAGCCTCTCCAGGGAGTAAAGGCTACCCCGTGGCTGCACTCTCAAGACACTGTACTTTAAATTTATATGTAATCCAGGATAGCCTTGAACCTAGCCTTCTTCAACCTAGCCTTCTTCCTACCTCAGCCTCCAAGATCCCGGGATTATAGGCCTGTGCCATCATGTAGTCTTGGGGATCAAACCAGTTCTTAAGGCATGCCTGGCAACACTCTCCATCGAGCTATTTATCTAGACATCTTCTCTTTTTTAGACTTACTTATTTTATTTCGTATGTGGAAGTGTTTGGCCCAAATGTGTGTCTGTGTAGCACATGCATGCCTCGTGCCCTTGGAGGCCAGAAGAGGGGTTGGGAACTCGAATTCCAGGTGGTTGTAAGCTGCCATTGGGTTCTGGAAACGTGGGTCCTCTACAGAACAAGTACTTTTGTAACTGCTGAACCATCTCGCCAGCCCACATGTGATTTTTCAAAAAAAGTGTTTTTTTGTTATTTTTATTTATGTTTGTGTGCGTGTGTGTGTGCGTGCGTGTGTGTGTGTGTGTGTGTGTGTGTGTGTGTGTGTGTGTGTGTGTGTGTGTCTATGTGAGTGAATGCCCTATGTGTGTAGGGGCCAGAAGGAGGTGTGGACCCCCTGGGGCTAAATTTTCAGATGGTTGTGAGCCAATTGCTGTGGATGCTGGGACAGAACTCAGGTCCTCTGAAACAACAGCAAGCACTCTTCACCATTCAGCCATCTCTCCAGCCCCCACATTGGGAACTTTTTAAATAAAAATAATGCTTGGGCTGGGGAATAGTTCTGCTAATCAAGTGTCGCTTCTACCACAAGCCTGAGGCTGCCAGTTTGATTCCAGAACCCACACAAAAGCCACATGTGCTCCCAGCTCTGGGGAAGTAGAGAGGCCAGCCAGCCTGCTCGGCAAGTTCCAGGCCAGGGAGAGACCCTATCTCAGAAACTCAAGGAACTTGAGGAACACCCAAAGTTGACCTCTGGCCTTCACACACACACACACACACACACACACACACACACACACACACACACACACACAAAATACGTGGTCACTAACTGGAAAAATACAAGGCTGGGCAGCTAGCTCAGTAGATAGTGCCTGCTCCGAGGACCAGAGCTTGGATTCCCCAGCACCCAGATAAAAGCCAGGCATAGCAAAGACAGAAAAACCCCAAAGCAAGCCAGCCAGCTAGGCTAGCTGAATTAGTTAACTCAGAGTTCAGTGAGAGACCATGCCTCAGGAAATAAAGATATCCCATGTCTGCCTGTGGCTTCAACACACACATGCACACACACACCCACTCACTCCCACCCCACATGAACACACATGCATACCACAAACAAAAATGAGAATTATAAAACAACATCAACGACAATAACTGGTATCCATAATCTCACATGTCTCATGTAGACCAGGCTGGCCTTAACTCCTTTCCTCCGGCTTCCACCCTGGAGTGCTGGGATCATAAATGTGCCCCCACACCAGGCCCTCAGATTTGTAAATGCTGGTTTGGTGTTCCATGCTACAGCCAAGCTATGTGGGTTTTGTTGTTGTTGTTGTTATTTTTGCTGTTTTTTTTTTAACCTTTATTTTTATTTTATGTGTCTGGGTGTTCTGCCTACATGTATGTCTATATGCCATGTTCATGGTTCATGTAGTACCCACAGAGGCCAGAAGAGGGTGTTGGATCCCCTGGAGCAGGAATTACAGGCAGTTGTGAGCTGCCATGTGGGTGCTAGGAATTGAACCCAGGTCCTCTGGAAGAGCAACTTTTAAAGGCCGAGTCATCTCTCCAGCTCCCCAGCCAAGCTATATTGTAACCAATTCCAAACCCCAGGACATTAAAATTGACCTGTTGCTATAAATGTTAACTGCAGTGAGCAACCCTTCCCATCAATGCCCAGATGTCTGATTATTCCCTTAAGAATTATTAGGAAAGCCAGATCTTGTGGCTCTTGCATTTAGACCCAGCACTTGGGAAGCAGAGGCAGGAAGGTCACTGTTGAGTTCAAGGCCAGCCTGGTCTACACAGCAGGTTCTGAAACATCCAGGATTATATAATGAGACCTTGTCTCAAAAAAAAAAAAAAAAAAAAAGTTAGCCTATAGCCACTGCTCAGTCCACTGTTGGATGTACTGTGCAAAACAAAGTGATCTTCATTTGGGGGAGGGGCAGGCTAATTTTGGGATACATATTAGGAGAATATGTGGGGTCAAAAAGTTCTTGGGCTGGGCAGATAGCTCAGGGGGTAAACGTGCTTGTGGTGTGGTCTGGTGACCCGAGCTTGTTTCCCAGAACCCAAGTAAAAGTAGTAGCACAAGCATATGTAATCGCAAGCCTGAAGGAAGGGGAGGCGGAGACAGGAGACTCCCGAAGCGGCAGGCCAGCTGGCAGCGCTAAAGGAGCAAGGGGAAAAGCAAGGCGAGGAGCCACACCAAAGCTTGTCCTCTGACCTCCACATGCATGGTGAGGCATGCTCACCACCCCCAGTACGCAGATCTCTGAGTTCCAGGCCAGCCTGGTCTACAGAGTGATTCCAGGACAGCCAGGGCTACACAGAGAAACCCTCTCTTGAAAAACCAAAGAGAGTGTTCCTAAGCCTCTGCCACAGATTTTCAAATGCTTCTGGAAGGTTGGTACCAGTTTACACTCCAGCAACAGCTTCAGAGAGCTGGCATTCGCTGCTGAAAGGGCGCTTTCCTAGAAATTTCTGACTAGGAGTGGGGCATGGTGGTGCACACCTTTAATCCCCACACTCTGGAGGCAGAGGCAGGTGAATCTCCTTGAGTTTGAAGCCAGTCTGTTCTACATGGTGAGTTCTGGGCCAGACAGGGCTATATGGGGAGACCCTGCCAAGAAAGAAATCCCAGATTTTGCTTTCTTGGCCCTAATGCATTTAATGAGATCTGGGATGTTCAAGACCAGACTTCAGACTTCAGACCAATTCTGACTGCAGAGTACTGGGTAGCATGCCAGTATGGAGGCTGTGCACAGGCCAGGAGGGTCACAAAGTAGGGCAGTGCAAGGACCTGGATCACCGTGGAAGGGGAACTCTGTTGTTGATCCTGACAGTGAGCCGGGGAGGGAGGGTTTAAGACGGGAGTGGATGAATGTTACCTCGAAAATGAGAGAAAGCCGGCAGTGAGCTGGGCCTGACGGTGTGAGTTTAAAGGCACTCCTGAGGATATGCCTATAGAGGTGGGCTTGGGATGGTAGAAAAAGACATTCATAGAAGGTTTTATTTTGTTTTGTTTGTTGGTGGTGCTGGGGATGGAACCCAGGGCCTCTCACATTCAGGCAAGCACTCTGCCACTGGGAAGAACTGTCCTTGCTGGAGCCAAGACTTGTCTATTTTTTTTTTTCCTTTTCTAAAATTATAGGTGCATGTTTGTGTGTGCACAGGCGCACTGAGCCATCTCTCCAGATTTGTCTTTTCTGGCTCCTTGGGGCCAGAGTGTCTTCATCCACAAAGTGGGTGACGAAAAGCTAAGTGCAATGAGGCAGCTGTGGTGGCCCTGAGCCTTAGCTCTTCTCAGGTTTTCTCTGTGAAGCTGGGGACCCTTTGGAGGGAGCTGACCACAGGTGTGCTCTGGCAGGTATAGTGCCCAGGAGTACTATGACCGAATTCCTGAGCTTCGGCAGATCATCGAACAGTTGAGCGGTGGTTTCTTCTCCCCCAAACAGCCCGACCTGTTCAAGGACATTGTCAACATGCTCATGCACCATGACCGGTGAGCTGGCTGGCCAGGCTACATGGAGGCTCGTGAATGAACGGCTTGGGTGGGTGGGGAGGCAGCCCACGGTTGCAGTGTCATTCACCCCAAGTGTCTGCTGCACCAGGAAGGACTTGGCCCTTAACTCACAGAGCTCTGGTCTCTCCATTCTCCTCCAGGTTTAAGGTCTTTGCAGATTACGAGGAATACATTAAATGCCAGGACAAAGTCAGTGAGTTGTACAAGGTGAGGGGCCTTGGGCCAGGGGCTGGCAGGGCTTTGACCCTGGCTGGGATGAAGGAGAATGGGGCCAGTCTGCTGACAGTGTGAACCTAGAGATTCCCTTCCTGTCTTCAGAACCCAAGAGAGTGGACACGGATGGTGATCAGGAACATTGCCACCTCTGGCAAGTTTTCCAGTGACCGCACCATTGCCCAATATGCCCGGGAGATCTGGGGTGTAGAACCTTCTCACCAGCGCCTGCCAGCCCCGGATGAGAAGATCTGATCTTCCACACCAGACCCCACATCTGCCCTTGAGTCTGTTTGCAGTTACTGGGATCAGACTCACTTTTCATCCAGAGGGTGGGCCCCTGGAATTACTGCTCTGCCTTTCCCATTTTGGAACCCTCTTTTATCAGTCTCTAGGTCCTGATGCCCAGTGTGATTAAGGACACTGCCCTCTTCTTTTCCCTCAACTCCCTACCCCTCCTATTTATGAGTGGGGTCTGACCAAGTGCACCCACTCCCCAATAAATCGACTCTCCCTGAGTTTCCTTACTCTCTGTTGAAAAATATTTTTAGCTCTTGGAGAGCTTAACAGCTGCTGCGCAACCATCTCCTTATCCTCCCACCTCCCCCCCACCGCAACACACACCGAGGCAGGTGCATCGTCTGCGGGGCGAGGGGGGCAGCCCATGGGCGGTGCCTGGGACTCAGTCCCTTTTCCGGCGTCGCCCTCCACGCCTCTCTTCCCAGCGCTGTGTCCATACTAGGTCACCGGCCAGCTTAGTTGGCCGGGGGCGGGGCGTCTGCCTGGGTGGGGCCCACCGGGTCAGGGAGTCGGGATTCGGGCTGGAGCCTCTGGGACTAGGGAGCATCCATGCTGTTGGGGGAGGGTCCAGAGGAGGCTGGACGCCTTCTTAGCCCCGCCCCTAGCCCCGCCCCACTGCGGCGTTTTAGGGTCTCTTAGCAGGTGGCTACGATAAATCCGAAATCAGGGGAGTATTAGGGCTTAGGGCATTCGCAGACCGTTTAGGCGAGGGCAGTGGCATATTCCTGGTTCTGGAGAAACTGAGATCTATAAAGGGCCTGTTCTGAGTGTAGAGGAGGTCCTGCCTCCCTCGCCCAAAGCAGGGAGGGGCAATCTTCCGAAAGGGTTTTGGGGCCCCGGGTTTCACAGTGAGTCTAAACGGCCGGAAACTGTTACCTATCCCCTAGGCCAGCTTGTGAGGGACCCCAAC
Source organism: Peromyscus californicus insignis (assembly GCF_007827085.1). Taxonomy (NCBI): domain Eukaryota; kingdom Metazoa; phylum Chordata; class Mammalia; order Rodentia; family Cricetidae; genus Peromyscus; species Peromyscus californicus. Next base: position 54,364,908 of record NW_026294562.1, on the reverse strand, counting down.
TGCTTGTGGCTGCCCCTCCCAAGTTCCTCCTCTCCTGGGCCCATGCATCTAGGCCTCCAGTTCCGAAGCTGCAGAGCACCTACCCAGTTTGCAGGTGCCCCTTCCCCTCTGACCCAGTGGGGTGCCCCTCGCCCCACCTCTGGACTTCGAGCCTGGGTCCCCAGGGAGCCGCGTGTTCATTCATTCCTCACCCCATGAGGCTCCACTCGACCAAAAACAGCTCGCATTTTGTCCTAGCCCCTCCCCCAGGCCATCGCAAGGACCCGCAGCCCCACGCCCGCGACCTCCACCAGGCCTGGGCCGTTGCTGCCCGCAGGAAGACGCCCGGCCCGGGCAGGGTGAACCCCGTGGGAACGGTTTGTCTCGAAAACAGGAACCCGGGCCGGGGGGCTGGGCGGGGCGCCCCTTCCCCACCGCAGTCCGCTTCCTGCCCCTCCCGGCTTCCTCCGTGCGACACCCAGGCGGGGCGCAGAGCCTGGGGGTGTCGCGGTGGGGGAGGGCTGCCGCACCAGGTCCCCACGCCACCAGTGGCGCAGCCCCCCGCCCGCGGCCACGCGCTCTGGGGCGGCAGGGGAGGGGTTAAGCGGCTGTAGGGCCCAAAGCGCGCGGGGCGAGAGGGGGAGTCCCCGGTGGAGGAGGCGCGGCGCGGGGCGCAGGGGCGGGGAGGGGGCGGGGCGGCGGGGCGCTGGGCCGTAGCGCCGAGAGCGGGCTGGAGCCGCAGCCGCAGCGAGGCCGGCGGGCGGGAGCGCACGGAGGTGGCGCGGGCCGGGCTGGGTGCGGGCTCCGCGCTGCGGGTCCCAAGAGTGAGTGAGCGAGCGTGCGCGCGCGGGCGGGGCGTGGGACACAGAGGGCGCGGTCCCTTGGGATCCCCTAGGGGCAGGCCGGCGGGGACTGCGGGTGGGTGGGGAATCTGCGGACCCGGTCCTGGGTAGGACCGAGCTTGCAGAAGGGCTAAGGCACTTAGAGCCACCCGCGGGAGGGGGGAGTCCGTGGCACACCGGTGCTAGCCTGAACACGTCTCTACCAGGCCCTTCCATGCAAGTCCCCATTTGACAGATGGGAAAATTGAGGTTCAGAGAGGCCAAATGATTCTCAAGGTCACCCGGCTAGGAAGCGAATGGCTCTGAGGAGAAGTCCTCGGGAGGACATCCTCATGTGGGGAGTTTGTGGTAGGGCAAAGTCCCTTTCCTCGGGGCAAGGCTCTGGCAAGGTCCGGAGTGTGAGGAACCCCGGGCCCTGAGGCTGTGTGTCCTGGAGCATGATTGAAGGGGGAGGGGCGGCGGAATGGGTGTGTGCGCAACCACGGGGGTATGTGCATGTGTGTGGGAGTGCACATGGGTGGAGATGCACACTGTCTGCGTGTGTGCACACGTGTACAGATGTCAGAGCTACTGTGGCCGAGGGATCAGCGGCTGGGCTGGTTCAAGTGACCAGAAGGTCCGGGAGGAGAACTGCGTGCAGGTTTGGATTCTGGAGTAAAGGACCTGGGTATGTGTGGCCGAAGATTTTCATTGCAGGTGTGCACGGGGTGTGGGTGCCATTGTGTGTGACAGGATGGGAGGTGAGTGTCTGTGACCCTGATGTGTGTGAGAAGGGTCTTCTTGCTCTTAATGTAGGTCATTGGCCTCCGGCAGATAACTTGTCTAGAGAATGGGTGTTTGTCCCTGTATGGATGCTTACAGTCCCCGCTGGTGGCCAGGGTTACTTAATGGTGTCATGCAGGCCACGGCCACCCCCATGGCGCTAGCGGCCCCTTCTGGGCACTCTACTTGGTGCTCTCACGCACAATTTAACTATGCAGCAGGGTGGGTAGGAGGTCAGGAGCCCAGGCTAGGGAAATATATGACAATTCTGGAGGGGCTGAGCCGGCACCCTTGGGACCTTCGTACATGTGGCTTGGGAGCCCACGGTTCCCAGGCTCTGGCTTCCCACTGACACCTCCCAGCCGCAGTGGGCTACCCCCGCCCCCGCCCCAGGAATGTTCTTCTCCACTCCGCCCCTCCTCACAAGGGCAGGCCCCTGGGGGATGCTACGGCCCCGCCTCCCACTCGCGGGGAGCCCAGGAAGGGGCGATGTGGGCAGGACGCCTGGGTTCTCTCCTCCCTCCTCCCATCCCAGGGAGAAATTCCTCCGAGGTCCCCTCAGGCACTGGGTTCCCAAAATAACCCTGCGGGGGAAGGGAGGCTGTTAAGGGAGGGAAAGCAGGAGGAGCGCAGAACCGAGCTGCGGGGTGCTGCAGGTGCCTGTGGGGAGCTAGCGCTAGGAAAGGAGGGCCCGCCAGGAGGCTTGGGGCACCATCTAACCCCTGGGTTCCTGGCTCGTCCCTTATTCTGGTAGAGCCCTTCTACCTTCCCGCGACTCCGCGGGTGGGCCGGAAGCCTCTCGGCTAGTCCATTTCCCAACTAGCGGGTTGCACCATCCCGGGGCAGGACCGTTTAACCCCGGGAGTGGCAGCAGCAGGCAACTCCGCCCCTGCCCAGCAGGGGGCGTGCCTGCTCCGCCCTGTTCCTATGCTCCCCGCGCTTCCTCGGTGCCTCCGCTGACTCCCACTCTGCTTCTCCCAGGACAAGGGTGGGGTTCGAGCCCCGTGGGAGGCTTTTGGACCGTAGCTTGGCGGCCATGGCGAGCACTCTGGACTTGGACAAGGGTTGCACGGTAGAGGAGCTGCTCAGAGGCTGCATCGAAGCCTTTGGTGAGTTACCTGCAGCACAAGGGGGCACACCAAGCCTGAAGCAGACCCTGGCCAGGACCCACCCAGGCTCCTGTCCTGCAGTCCACTTAACGAAAGTCTCTCTTCTTTGCAGAGAAGTGCCCAAATAACCCCTTATCCACACGGCAGGGAATTGGGGGGGCCGGGGAGGTCCCAACTCTGATCTGGGAGGGGCATTATCTGTCTCCCTGGGGGATCCGGAGGAACTGTCTATCTCTAGCCTGGGAACTGTTTCCGGCAGATGGGGGTTGGTTTATCTGGTGAAGGGGTGCCCCCTCCCCCAGCACTCAGGAAATGACCTCTGGATTCTTGACCCCGGGGAACCCAGGCTCCTTCCGCCCCAGCTGGTTCCCCTCTGGACTATGGGCTTGCTCCAAGCTCCCCTCCTCCAGCTCCTGGATCCTATGGTACCCCTTGCCCACCCAGACTTCTTTCTGAACTTTGACCTCCTGGCTTTGGAGTGCTGGGAAAAACAGTAGGTGGGCGGGGTCAGGAGTGCAGACCCAGGGACCTGACCCCAGACTGCAGACTTAGGCTTTGGTATCTAAGCCTCCGGACCAAGGGTCAGCCGCCTTCGCTTTGACTTTTCGAGCAGATGACTCCGGAAAGGTGCGAGATCCGCAGCTAGTGCGCATGTTTCTCATGATGCATCCCTGGTACATACCTTCCTCTCAGCTGGCCGCGAAACTGCTCCACTTATATCCTTGGCGGGAATGGCTGAGGCCCTGTTGTTGGGTCCGTTAGTCCATCCTGCTTGGTTTGCTCAGGGCCTTACATCCTGGAGTGCAGGCCTTGCCTATATCCCACAATTCAGACACCATCCTGTCTCCTAGGACCTAGGCTTTGTCCTGTACCTAGCTGAGGACCTGGTCTCTTCTGTAACCTAGGCCTTGCCCTCGCCTCCCCACCAAGGTCTTGGATCTGTCCCTGCTCTGTCCAGGGACCTCTTCTTGCCCTTCTCCGAGGCCGGGTCCTCCTCTCCACCTATGGTGGAGTCCAACCCTCTACCTCCATCTATGGCTGTTCCTGCAGTGTTCGTCCCCCTTCCCCAATCCTCCTGGAACCCAGGCTTTGGCTAGAATCCCACCCCTGGGTACAGGGGTCCCACCCTCTGCTCCCCAGTCCTCCTGGAACCCAGGCTTTGGCTAGAGTCCCACCCCTGGGCACACAGATCCCACGCTCTGCTCCCCAGTCCTCCTGGAACCCAGGCTTTGCTTAGAGTCTCACCCCTGGGCACACGGGTCCCACCCTCTGCTCCCCAGTCCTCCTGGAACCCAGGCTTTGCTTAGAGTCCCACCCTCTGCTGCTGTTTCTAGCCTTGGGTTTCATGCTGTTGTCCTTAACGCTCCTTACCTATCAGCAATCCCGGAAGGACAACTCCAATTCTCTACAGGTGAAAACGTGTCACCTGGTCAGGTGAGTCTGGGTCCTGGCCTCCCCTCTTGCTGCCTTTCTCAAGCTTCAGGTGGGCTGCAGGAGTGGACAGCGTCCAGGGAATCGACCACGTGGGTTTGCCAGTGGATGCTGTCCAGGTGTGCTGCTGGCCTTGTTATTTTCTGCTGGTGTGTGTTGGGGTTGGGGGTCGGAGAAAGAAAGCACCGGAGGATAGGGGTGGGTGGGGTGGGTGGGTGTTCTGACAGAACATACTTTGAGACATTTTACCTCACTCTTTGGGGGGTGAATACAGTCTTTTTTTTTTTTTTTCTTTTGTTTTTGCTTTTTGAGACAGGGTTTCTCTGTGTAGTTGTGGTGCCTGTCCTGGATCTCACTCTGTAGACCAGGCTGGCCTCGAACTCACAGAGGTCCACCCGGCTCTGCCTCCCGGGTGCTGGAATTAAAGACGTGAATACAATCTTCATAGTTGCTTCCCTTGCCCGCTTGGGGATGGGGAGGGAGGGGGGGCTGCCTTAGGTGACTTGACTCTGCCTGCTCCTCCACCAGGTACTGGATCTCAGCATTCCCTGCAGAGTTTGACTTGAACCCAGAGCTGGCTGAGCAGATCAAAGAGCTGAAGGCTCTGCTAGACCAAGAAGGGAGCCGAAGGCACAGCAGCCTCATCGACATCGAGAGCGTGTGCGTGGGGGGAGCTCAGGGGGCACTAAGCTTCCTACACCCTCTGTGCTTAATAAATGTCTGTTCAATTGAATGAGTGAGGGTCATGTCACTCTCTTGCTTGAAAACCTTCCATGACTCCCTGTCACCTTCAAGACACCTCCAGCTATTAAGGCCTCTCGTGGTGTCAGGCTAGCCTGTCCTGTCTCCCACGGCCTATCCTGCATCCCACACACTTCATCCTGCGACTCTTTGGGTCCACGCGCCATTGTCTGTGTCCTGCATCCTTCTTCTCCATGGTACTCGCTCTTGTTGCCCTGTCTCCTCCATTGTCACCAGACGCAGCACGAGTGTGACGTCCCTGTCTGGTGAGGGTGTGCTACTCCTCCGGGGCAGAACTTCCCGCTCTCTCCTGTTTTCCGGAGATGCTCTGTGCAGACGGTTGCCCAGAGCACTGGGAACATGTGCCCCACTGTTTGGTGATGGCATGTTTCTGTGTCTGTCTCCCCCAGTAGATTGTGAGCTCCTCGAGGGCAGGAACCGTGTCTTGTTCACCTCTGTACCCCAGCGCAGGCACAGAGTACGTTGTCCATCGGTGTGTTGAGCGCATGGTGAAGGGGGCGTGTGGAGGAGTTGCTGGGACTTGGGGATGTTAGTGCTTAGGATGGTGGCTCCTGCTGTTCAGGTCCCAAGTCAGTTTGAGTGGCATGTCTGAGTGTGTGTGGGGATCGCAGGAGGCAGGGGACATCTCCAGCACAGGGCTCACTACCCCTGCTCCCCCAGCCCCACCTACAAGTGGAAGCGGCAGGTGACCCAGCGGAACCCTGTGGAACAGAAAAAGCGCAAGATGTCCCTGCTGTTTGACCACTTGGAGCCTACGGAGCTGGCAGAGCACCTCACCTACTTGGAGTACCGCTCCTTTTGCAAGATCCTGGTGCGGCCCGAAGGCTTGCGGTTGGGGTGCAGTGTGGGTTGGGAAGGGCGTTCCAGAAAGGGCTAAGACTCGGGGGTAGGCTGGCTCCCGAGGATGGCTGGGTGGTCCCGTTAAATGACCGTGGGAGGGTGAGCGATGGGAGAGGCCAGCAGGGCACTCAGGCCAAGTCCACCTGCCTGCAGTTCCAGGACTATCACAGCTTTGTGACTCACGGCTGCACCGTAGACAACCCTGTCCTGGAGCGTTTCATCTCCCTCTTCAACAGCGTCTCACAGTGGGTCCAGCTCATGATCCTCAGCAAGCCCACAGCCACGCAGCGGGCACTGGTCATCACACACTTCGTGCATGTGGCAGAGGTGCCCGCTTTCCCTGCGTGCCCAGCCTCCTTGTGGCCATCGAGCCCTTCCCCTTCTCTCCAGAAGGGTGGCCGGGGTGACACGCTGCCTCCCCCTCTCTATTTGCCTCCCAGAAACTGCTGCAGCTGCAGAACTTCAACACACTGATGGCTGTTGTCGGAGGCCTGAGCCACAGCTCCATCTCACGCCTCAAGGAGACCCACAGCCATGTCAGCCCTGAGACCATCAAGGTACCTGGTCTGGGAGGGGCCTAGGCTTCTCAGTTGCAGCCTTCCCAGTGCAGTGCTGGGGCCTGGGCATGACAGTTCTTGTCTGACAGTTGAGGAAACTGAGGCTTGGAGGACGGAGTAAGAGCTCTAAGCTGGCCGGGCGGTGGTGGCGCATGCCTTTAATCCCAGCACCCCGGAGGCAGAGGCAGGCGGAGCTCTGTGAGTTCGAGGCCAGCCTGCTCTACAGAGCGAGATCCAGGACAGGCTCCAAAGCTAATTTCTTTTTTAAATTTTATGTGTGTTTATATGTACATATATAGCGTAGGTGCATGCAGGAGCACAAAGGTCACCTTCATTATCTTCCTCTGTCACTCACTTCATTTTGTCTTTTTAGTAATGTATTTTATTGATGGGTAGGTGTGTGTGCCACATATGTTCGTGTGCCCATGGAGACCAGATGGACCCTTTGGAGCTGGAGTTGTAGGCATGTGAGCTGCCTGACACGGATCCTGAAAACAGAACTAGACGCTCAGCAAGTGCTCTGAGCCACTTCTCCAGCCCCATTTTATCTTGAGATAGGGTCTTCTGCTGAACACAGAACTCACTAACCGGCCAACGAGCTCCAAAATGTCTTTCTCCACCCACTGAGTGCTCTGATTACAGACATGTATACAACTATGCCTGGCTTTTATGTGGGTGCCAGGGACCCACACTTGGGTCCTCATGCTTGCATGGTGGATACTTTACTGATGAGCCATTTCCCCAGTGGCTACATCATGAGACCCTGTCTCAGAAAAAAATAATAATAAAAGGGGGAAAGTCACTATATAGTTTAAAAAGTAGAACACTGAGGTCCGGATAGATGGCTCAGTGGTTAAGAGCATTTGTTGCTCTTGCAGAGGACCCAGGTTCAGTGCCCAGCACCTACAAATTGGCTCAAGGTACCAGGCATGCACACAGTACACATACATATACGCAGGCAGAATATCCCGCATGCATAGGATATAATTTATCTATCTATTTATGTATCTATCTGTCTGTCTATCTATTTATTTATTTATTTGTGGTTTTTCTAAGACAGAATTTCTCTGCAGAGCCTTGGCTATCCTGGAACTCACTCTGTAGACCAGGCTATCCTTGAACTCAGAGATCTACCTGCCTCTGCCTCCCAAGTGCTGGGACTAAAGGTGTGAGCCACCACTGCCTGGCAATACATCTTTAAAAAAAAAAAAAAAAAAAAAAGACGACTGTTGGCTGGAGTGTGCTCAGGGGTGGTGTGCACTTGAAGACCCTGGGCTTTGACCGAGCACCAAGTCCAAACCAACAGAGCCCAGAAAACATTGCTGCTCCTTAAAAGATGATAAGGTGACCCCTGCCCAAGCAGCAGGGGGCAGGGTCAGGACCTCCATGATGAAGGCTTTCCTTTTCTTTAGTTTTACTGTGCGTGCATCCCAGAACAAAATGTTGGGCTTTTTGTTGCCCATTTCCAACTTCCTTTGAGTAGAAGCACACCCGATGTTACGTTTCAGATCTTTTCATTCTGCCCGGATGGGCGGGGCTTACCATCTTGTCGTGTGGGGCAATTGCTCTTTTTTGTTGTCTCATGTTATTGTAAATCTGTCCTAATTTAGTATTTGATGTATTATTGAACATTTGAGAGTTTTCTTTATTATTATTATTATTATTATTATTATTATTTGGTTTTTCAAGACAGGGTTTCTCTGTGTAGCTTTGCGCCTTTCCTGGATCTTGCTCTGTAGACCAGGCTGGCCTTGAACTCACAGAGATCCACCTGGCTCTCAACCATCTTGTCAGCCTTCTTTCTCTCTTTTCTTCTCTGTCTCTCCCTCTTTTTATTTCTTTCTTTGATTCAGGGTCTCACTGTGTAGCTCTGGCTATACTGGAATTCCCTATGGTAGACCAGGCTGGCCTTGAACCCACAGAGATCTGCCTGCCTCTGCCTTTCCAGTGCACTTTCACATTGTTTTCGAGATTGGGTCTCATATATTCCAGGCTGTTCTTGAACTTGCTGTGTGACCAAGGATGATGCTCTCAGCAGAGACATACACCGCCACACCTGATTAGGTGGTGCTGGGGATCAAACCCAGGGCCTTATGCACAATAGGCAAGCACTATACCAACCGAACTGCATCCCCATCTCAAGCTTTTCTTTGAAGGACCCTACCACCACTTTTTTTCCTGGAGACAGGGTTTCTCTGTTTAGCCCTGGCTGTCTTGGAACTAGCTCTGCAGATCAGGGTGGCCTCGAACTCAAAGCCTTTTAAAGATTTATTTATGCATATGGTGTTCTGTCTGTCTATATGCTGCCAGAAGGGGGCACCAGACTTCATTATGGATGGTTGTGAGCCACCATGTAGTTGCTGGGAATTGAACTCAGGACCTCTGGAAGAGCAGCCTGTCCGGTTAACCTCTGAGCCATCTCTCCAGCCACTTTTCGAGACAAGGTTTTGTTGTGTAATCCTGGCTAGCTTGGAACTCATTATGTAGGTGGGACTGGTTTTGAATTTATAAATTCAGGCCCACAGTGATTCTCCTGCATCCGCCTCCCCGCTGCTGGGATTCCGGCCCTATGTGACCATGCTCAGTATAAGTTTTTCCACTATTTACCGTCACGAAACACCATGTGTAATAACATCCTTCTTGGTCAATAGGCCTGTGTTTAGATGTTGATAACCTGTGCTCAGCCCTGGTGTAGATGTATGGTAGCTCATAGTTGTTCCCTTGGACTCATAACCTATGACCCCTGGAGTGTGAGAGAGCAGTATTGGAAGCCAATAAGGGAGGATTTGACTTTTTTGCCCACCCTTGACCTTGCTCCCCATCCATTCCCACAGTTGTAGGGCTGAGGTGGGAGGACAGCTGAGTGGTGTGTGTGAGTGACACTCTGACTTTTCCCCCCAGCTCTGGGAAGGTCTGACAGAATTAGTGACAGCCACTGGCAACTACAGCAACTACCGGCGCAGGCTGGCAGCCTGCGTGGGCTTCCGCTTCCCTATCCTGGGTGTGCACCTCAAGGATCTGGTGGCCCTGCAGCTGGCGCTGCCTGACTGGCTGGACCCGGCTCGGACCAGGCTCAATGGAGCCAAGATGAGGCAGCTTTTTAGCATTCTGGAGGAGTTGGCCATGGTGACCAGCCTGCGACCTCCAGTGCAAGCCAACCCTGACCTGCTGAGTCTGCTCACGGTGAGGGGCTGGGCACAGTGTCTACATATGCGTTTGCTACGGCTGTGGGCGTGCTGGGTTCTGAGCAAGGGGCAGAGGTTTAGCCTGGTCTCTGAGGTTTGCACTGAACCCGTAGGTGGTTCCAAGGTCGGGCTGAGACACAGGCCTGTGGTCTGATCCCAAGGCGGCTGTGTGGACCATGGGCTGGGTCTGAGGCTGGGCCTGAGTCCCTTGGTCCTAAGTTGAGCTCCTGGCGGTGGATAGGACTAAGCTGTGGATTTGGTGGGTGACATGAGTGATTTCTAATGCGGTCCTGGCTCCTGAGTGAAGTTTCTTTTAGTGTTTATTAATTTAGCTGTTGGAGACAGGATCTCACGCTGTGAGCCAGGCTGACACAAACTTATTAGGGGCCTCGGCCAGCTCTGCGCTGAGCTCCTGGTGGTCTCTTTGCCTGAGCCCGCAGAGTACTTGGATCGCAGGGACCATGCCCAGCTTTGGGCAAAGGTTCGGACTCCTTGTCTTGGCTGATATTTTGCCAGTGCGTTGTTTTTAAAGTTTGTTCAGCTGGGCGGTGGTGGTGCACGCCTTTAACCCCAGCACTGGGAGGCAGAGGTAGGCGGATCTCTGTGAGTTCGAGGCCAGCCTGGTCTACAGAGCGAGATCCAGGACAGGCACCAAAGCTACACAGAGAAACCCTGTCTCGAAAAACCAAAATAAATAAATAAATAAAGTTTGCTCTGTGGGCCAGCTGGCATGGGAGTGGTTGGGTGTTTTCTAAGGTGGCCTTTGTCCTGCGTCTAGCTTTCCCATCAGGCTCTGGGCAGACTGGTAGTCCTATGGCCCTGGGTTTGTAGCTCCCATGTAAGAGGGGAGCAGGAACCTGAGGGTATTACTGGACCTATGTGTCCTAGGTGTCCCTGGATCAGTACCAGACAGAGGATGAGCTATATCAGCTCTCCCTGCAGCGTGAACCACGCTCCAAGTCATCGGTAAGGGGGCCCCTCACCCCTCACTTTGCACTTGAGGATCCCGGGAGGAGGGGTTACAAGGACAGAAAGAACGTTCCCCATCCACTACACCCACCTACTTGCTTGACAGTGGAATCCTGGGGGTGGGGTGGGGTTGGCTTTGGGCAGGCTCTTTCTATTTATTGGAGCCTTAGGTTCATTCCCACTCTGGCCCTGGCTCAGACCTGACCGTTCCCACAGCCAACCAGCCCCACCAGCTGCACCCCACCTCCCCGACCTCCTGTGCTCGAAGAGTGGACCTCAGTTGCCAAGCCTAAGCTGGACCAGGCCTTGGTGGCCGAGCACATCGAGAAGATGGTAGAGGTGAGAGATCTGGAGGGTGAGGGAATCTGCTGGAAGCAGGGGTCCATGAAGCTAGTTTCTCCAGAGCCTTGCCCTGGGAGCCACTGCTGTATCTGAAGGCCAGTGCTCTGACCATTCCCCAGGAGGCACAGAGCACAGCACGCTAGCTGCATTATGGGCTGGTGTGGCAGGACTGAAAGGGACATGGGGAGACATCTCTGATACTCTGCATCATATAGACTGGGCTCAGACGGTCCTTTTAATCCTCTCTTCTCCTGGCCTTGTATGTTCCTCTATAGTCTGTGTTCCGGAACTTCGACGTCGATGGGGATGGTCACATCTCCCAGGAGGAGTTCCAGATCATCCGGGGCAACTTTCCTTATCTCAGCGCCTTTGGGGACCTGGACCAGAACCAGTGAGGAGGACTAGGGCCTGGGGGGTGGGGTAGAGGGAAGGCATCACCCCACTTCCCCTTGGGCTCCACTTCTTTTTTTTTTTTTTTTTTTGGTTTTTCGAGACGGGGTTTCTCTGTGTAGCTTTGCGCCTTTCCTGGGACTCGCTTTGGAGACCAGGCTGGCCTCGAACTCACAGAGATCTGCCTGGCTCTGCCTCCCGAGTGCTGGGATTAAAGGCGTGCGCCACCACCGCCCAGCTGGGCTCCACTTCTTGAGTGTGCAGAGAGCAAGGCCTTGCCTGGGAAGCTGCCCGTGCGCTTGGGGTGAGAGGAAGCTGCCAGCCATAGCGGGATAGCGTTACCTGGCTAGTTTGGACAGATGGGGGAGGCCCACCTGAGCCTTGCAAAGAACACTATTTTATTTGTGGAGCGCACAGCTGCCATGAGTGTGGGGAAGTTGAGCCCCTGGGTAGCTGGCTTTAATGAACAGTAAGAAAGGCCGTAATTAGCAGCACCCACTTGCTTATCCACAATTCATATGCTGACAATTTGGAAAAACATCTGGTTCTCTGAAGCAGGTTAAATGTGCCCTCCGTAACCATGTTTATGCCCCGTTTTTGCTGAGATGACAAAAACCCAGTCAAAATTTACGGTCCGTCCCAGGTTGATTTATTTTTAAATGTGACCTGTATTTCAAAAATATGTGGTTTGGGGGCTGGGAGTGTGTCTCAGTTAGTAGAGTGTCTGCCGAGCATGCACTAAGCCCTGGGTTTCATCTTTACTACTGTGTAACGGGGCATGGTGACACTCTCCTGGAATCCCCAGCATTTGGGAGGTGGAAGCAGGAGAGGCCAAAGCTCTAAGTCATCTTCAACTATGTAGCAAATTTGAAGCTAGCCTGGGCTACATGAGGCTCTGTCTGAAAAGAAAAGTTTATTATTGTTCCCACATTGCAAAAATTTATGGTAAGAACAGAATCCAGGTCGTCAATTCCCAATGAACAAAGTGTTTAAAGTAAGTGCATGTTAAAAAACAAAAACAGGCCGGGCGGTGGTGGCGCACGCCTTTAATCCCAGCACTCGGGAGGCAGAGCCAGGCGGATCTCTGTGAGTTCGAGGCCAGCCTGGGCTACCAAGTGAGTTCCAGGAAAAGGCGCAAAGCTACACAGAGAAACCCTGTCTCGAAAAACCAAAAACAAACAAACAAACAAACAAACAAACAAAGCAGGGCCTTTAATCCCAGCCTTGGTGGAGGAGGGTCAGAGGCAGGAGGGTCTCCGGGAGTTCCAGGACAACCTGTTCTACACAGAAAAAAAAAAAGTAAACTAACGTTCCAGTCCTCATTATGTAGCCCAGGCTAGCTTGAACTCATTATCTAGCTCAGGCTGGCCTCAAACTCAGAGCGATCCTTCTTTATTTTTCCTAGTGCTGGGATCACAGGTGTGTGCCACCCTGCCTGGCTGCTTCCATCCTTTTTGGCACGCATGTAAAATAGATGCGGGTTTTGGTCTGAAGTGTATTTCATAGACAAACAGGATTCACGTGTTTATCTATTCCCCCTGAGGGCCAGATTGCAACAGAAGCATCCAGTTTCATGTTTTCTCCCTGGGTTGGTGGGTGGGTTTGTTTGTTTGTTTGTTTGTTTTTCTGGCTCTTAACCCTGAAGGCTGCAGCTTCATGGAGCCTCAGTCCTAAGACTCAAACTTTTATAAGCTCAGACAGCTAATTGGCCACCAAACCTCATTATTGGCCTCATAAAGGGAGAGGAGGCTATTTACCTGGGATGTAGGTCAGTGGCAGCTCCTGGGCTTAGCATGCTCAAGGCCCTGGGTCTCATCTCCAGCTCCCTTAGAATTCAGAAGGCCAGTCCCAGCTTACTGCTTCTTTTGAGTTCGTTATCCCCGCCCCTCACGCTTTTTTTTTTTTTTTAAGTTGTTTAAGACAAGGTTGCTATGTATACCAGGCCAGTCTTGAACTGACTCTATAGTAAGGCATGGCGTTGAACTTGTGATTCTCCTGCCTTGGCCTCCCCAGGACTCCTCTGATGAGAGGAATTGTATGTAACCACCATGTCTGGCTTCTGAAACTCTCTATTTCTGGAACTTGAAGATTTCTATCTCTTGCAAAATCATCTATGCATTAAAAAACACTGGTGATTACTTTTGTTATTATTTCACTTATTTATTTACTTTCTTTTTTTGGAGACAGGGTCTCACTCTAGCTTAGGCTGGCTGGGAACGTATTATGTAGCCCAGCTGGCCATACAGTCTTGGCCTCCAGAGTGCTGGGATTCCAGGGGTGAGCCACCCCGGCCCACATTTTAGTTCTTTTCTGTGCTGAGTATTGAACCCAGGGCCTTATGCATACGAGGCAAGCACTTCAGCCCTGAGCCACATCCCAGGCATGTTTTTATGTCTGCAGTATCACACACATCTTTCCACATGGATTCATGTAGGGGTGCATCATTTATTTATTTATTTTTTATTTTGGGGTTCTGGGTATTGAACTGGGGCTTCATGTTCCAGCAAGCACTCTGCTGCTGGGCTGTGGTGTCCACACTACGTCATTCTTTAGAGGACTGCACTGTGTGGCCGGCCACCCCTTCACCCGTGCCTCTTCCAACTGATACGAGTGTAGATGGTCCAGAGCTGCTCTGTAATGATCTGTCTGTCCCGCTTCTGGGAAAGTCTTGGTGTCCACTTCCTTGGGCCAGTGTTTCTGGAGGAGAGATTCCTAGAAGTGGGCTCACTGGATCCAAAGCAATGTACATTCTAAGTTAGGAGAGAGCTTGCCAACTGACCTCAGATAAGGTTGCACCCCGTCAGCCGTGCCCAAGTGTGCCTGTGTCCCCGCTTCCTTGCCAGGAGCGGAGGCTATAATAAGCCCAATGGTTTTGCCAGTTGAGTTGGAAAATGGTGTCTTTGTTAATTTGCATTTCTCCAACCCAACAGGGACTGTCTATTCATATGTTTATTGGCCACTTATATTTCTTCTGTTAATTGTTCATATTCTTTGTCATCCTGCTGGGTTTGTGCGTCTTCTCGTTGATTTTTAGAATCTGTACTAATGGATATTAACCCCTTGCTGTTGAGTATGTTTGCAAATATTTTCTTATTGCCTGTCACTGATGTTGTCTTTTTCCATATAAAAATTTTTTTTAAAGCTTTGTGTGTTTGATATGTCAACCTTTTCTTTGATGGCATTTTGGATTTGTATGATGTGTAGAAAGGCCCTCTGCTCAAGGTCACAAAACAATTCTCAAATCTTACTTTCATGATTTTATGTATTCATCTGTGTCTCATGCAAGGAGAGTGTGGTTTTCATGTAGTTTACATATGTCATATAAAGTCTATCTATCTATCTATCTATCTATCTATCAATCTATCTATCTATCTATTGTTTTTTAAGACAGAGTTTCTCTGTGTAGCTCTGGCTGTCCTGGAACTTGCTCTGTAGACAAGGTTGGCCTTGTATTTACAGAGATCTGCCTGTCTCTGCCTCCTGAGTACTGGGATTAAAGGGCTGTGCCACCACTGCCTAGCTAAAGTTTATATTTTATTTTATTTATTTTTTAAATAAATCACCAGTTGCCCCATTGAGATGAAAGTTCTTTATCATCATATCATAGAACATTAAGTTTCAAATAAGGACCAGCAGTGGAAGTGACAGCCACCAAGAAGTGACCAAGGAGTGGGATGTGGTGGCACATGCCTGTAATTCTAGCTTCTGAGAGACTGAGGCAGGAGGATGAGGAGTTCAAGGACAGACTGGGCTATAATAACAAGTTTGAGGTCAGCTTCAGCTACAAGAGACCAGAATGGCTCATTTTTTTTTTTTTTTAATCCTAGCACTTGGGAGACAGGCAGGCAGATGTCTGTAAGTTCTGGCCCAGCCTGGTCTACATAGTAAATTCTAGGCCAGCTAGGGTTATGTAATGAGAGCCTGTCTCAAAAAAACAAGCAAAAAGCTGCGGAGATGGGGATATCTCAGATTAAAATGTAAAAAATAGAAAAAAGAGAAATGACTGTGGACCCACCTAGCCACATGGACATGTGTGTGCATTTTCTCCTTTGACTCTCAATACATGGGACACACTAAGTAGGGTTATGCCCGTATGGAGATGAGGAAATTCTAGCACAAGGAGATTAGCCAGCCTGAGGTCACAGGGCCCAGAAGTAGAGCTGAGGTTGTTTTTATGGGGGGACCGGGTGTTTGAAACAGATTTTCTCTGTGTAGCCCTGGCTATCCTGGAACTCACTATGTAGACTTGGCTGGCCTTGAACTCTCATCATAGGCATGAACCACTATGCCCAGCTAGAGCTGGGATCTGAACTGAGATCTATGCCTCGAACACACTGGAGCCTAAAATACATTCCTAGATGAAAAGGGGCCCTTGGGAAGCCGGGGTCTGGTGGAAACACCGGATCACAGGCGCAGCTGCGGGCGTGCCCTTCAGAGTCACCAGTTCTCAGGCCCCTGCAGGTGTAGAGGTGTAGCGCTGAGCACGCTGCGGGAACCGGAGACGCCGGGCTTCTTTAGCTGACACCCCCTGCAAGATCACCATTGTCCTGAGGAGGAAACCCTAGGGAAATGACTTGGCCAAGCCCACACTAGTTCGTGGTAGATGCTAAGGGTCCTCTTGTTTCTTGCACGGACCTTTTTCTCTGCCCGTGGGGTTGGGGAGGCCCACCCTGGCCCCAGGGGAGGACTCGAGCTGAGATGTCCCCACGCCCACCAGGGATGGCTGCATCAGCCGGGAGGAGATGATCTCCTACTTCCTGCGCTCCAGCTCGGTGCTGGGCGGCCGCATGGGCTTCGTACACAACTTCCAGGAGAGCAACTCCCTACGCCCGGTTGCCTGTCGCCACTGCAAAGCTCTGGTGAGCACCCTGCCCAGACTTGCAGCGCTATCCATCCACCCTTCCAGCCCCAGCCTGTGGGCCCACGCCCTGCCCTTCTGCTGGCCTCTCCTCTGCCGGAGTGCTAAGCAACCCGCAAAAACACCTTGGTTCCCGGACCCCAGGCCCTGTTCTCCAGATCTATAAAACCTTAACCCCCCAGCTTGGTCCCCTCCTTTATTGCAGATCCTGGGCATCTACAAGCAGGGCCTCAAATGCAGAGGTAAGATAAAAATCGAACAAATGGCTTCTCTGCTGGACCAAGGTTTGGGTGGGAGAGTTCCTGTTGGCATAGGGATTTTTATTTTGATGGGGACAATTTCCAGCAAGGGAAGTACATTGTAGCTAGAGAGGCACCCTGACTGACAGGAGGGGCTTGTCTTTTAAAAGACTGTGGAGAGGCAAGCTGCCTAGGAAAAGATGCTTTGGAGAGGGCATAGAATAGGCTTGTAGTTTGATGGGGTGATTTCTCAGGAGCAAAGAACCCTGGGAGAAGCACAGGCCTGAAGGATGGGATGGAGCGTTTTCTGACCCGTGGCCCTCCTTGAGCTCCCCTTCTTCCCTCCCTCAGCTTGTGGTGTGAACTGCCACAAACAGTGCAAAGACCGCCTGTCTGTGGAGTGTCGCCGCAGGGCCCAGAGTGTGAGCCTGGAGGGCTCTGCATCCTCTCCCTCACCCACACATACCCACCATCGGGCCTTCAGCTTCTCCCTGCCTCGCCCAGGCCGGCGTAGCTCCCGGCCCCCAGGTAAGAGGATCCCCAGGAATCAGTGTCATTGTGGCTTATAAACTTACCCAGGATGCTGGCTGGTTCAGACTTCATGATTCTTTTATTCATGTATGTATGTATGTATGTATGTATGTATGTATGTTTTTTTGAGACAGGGTTTCTCCATGTAGTTTTGGTGGCTGTCCTGGATCTTGCTCTGTAGACCAGGCTGGCCTTAAACTCACAGAGATCCACCTGGCTCTGCCTCCCAAGTGTTGGGATTAAAGACGTGAGCCACCGTCGCCTGGTTATGATTCTTTTATTTTGGTGGGACTATAAAGGGGTTGGATAGGTAAGAGTGCCAGAAAGTGCCCAAAGAGCTCTCAACTTTCTGAGGGTGGCATAGAGAGAGGCCCTAATTTAATTAATTAATTTTAAAAAGAATTTATTTATTTATTTATCTATCTATCTATCTATCTATCTATCTATCTATCTATCTATTTATTTATTTATTTATTTATTTATTTATTATATGCATGTATGTGTGAGGAAGCCAGATCCCCTGGAATTGGAGACAGTTGTGAGCTGCCATGTGGGTTCTGAGAATTAAACCCAGGTCTGAGCCATCTCTCCAGCCCTAATTAATTTATTTTTGAGGCAGAGTTTTACTATATAGCTCTAGCCAGCTCTGCTTCCCAAGTACTGGGATTAAAGGCATGCACCCTAATTTTAAAGAAGCTTCAAGATTCCAGTTTTACTTCTGTTTTGTTAGGGGGACTGGAGTTCCGTGAACTATTTGCATTTCTCTTTTTTGCCTGTCATTATAAAAGTCCCTTCCCCCAATAACCTCTGGGTAGTACTCTTGGAATCTCTGTTGGTTTTGATCAGTTTGCTGAAAAATCATTTGCCAAATGAGTATTTTCCCCGAGAACAGTCTGAACAATAAGCTAAACTGAGGTCCAAGGCAATTGGACCACAATCATTTGGGTTGCCGTAAGTCCTCAAAAAATAGAAAAGAGAAGCTGTTTGCAGTCAGTCTTCAGATGTGCTGGACTCTAACTGTGCAATACACACGAAATCGACGTTTAAGCAAACTGCACAGAGACGTGGCTGTGGGAAGAGCTGCGGCAGAAAGAAGCGTAGAATAAGCCTCGAAAATGGGGTCGTTTGGTCGTTCTGAGGATTGATTTTTGGAGGATGGGTCTGCTTCCAGGATGGGGATGGGATGAGAGCCTCCTGTGATGGGAGAAGGCTGCTGAGGGCAGAGGGACCCGGGGTGGATTTGTGGACAACTCTCCTATGCCTCTCCACAGAGATCCGAGAAGAGGAGGTGCAGACAGTGGAGGACGGAGTGTTTGACATCCACTTATAAGATGGTGAGTCCTCCCCCCCTTTGCAAGCTGCCACAGAGTCCTCCACAGAGGGCTGGGGTAGCTAGCTTGGGGGAGGGCCTAGGAAGTGACACTTCTCTAAACAGCCTGGGCAGGTGGGCTCATACTTTGACAAGGGGTTGTCTTCCTTACATCTTCTGTTTTTTCTCTTCCCAGCTGTGACTATCAAGGACTCATTCCTGCTTTGGAAGACTTGGAGCACAGCAGGGAGACTGGAGTTCCGGGGCAGGAGACTGGGCTGAGGGTGGGGGTTGAGGGTGGCATGCACTGAGGTCAGGGCCAGGGCTGGCGTCCCTAAGGTTGTACAGGTTCTTGTGAATATTTGTATCTTCCAGATGGAATAAAAAGGCCCGAATAATTAATCCGGACAATTAGCCTAAAATCCTCAGATGCTGTGCTTCTAGGGACTACACTGCTGGGGTCTAGAATTCCTAGGTTGGACAGGTTGCAACCTCATGTGCATCTGGAATCTGGAGGTAACGAGGCCTTAGAAGCAGAAAGACCTCAGAGCGCAAGGCTCTTGGGAAGGGTCTAGAACGGGAGGGGGTCCTGAATCTTGGGGGGTTCTGAGCCTTGACACTAGTGAGTCTTTGCACCCTAGAATTGCTGGGCCTGGTGCAACTCGAGTTTTCAACCCATAAGCAAAACTCCCCTGCCTTCCAGGTAACCTTCTAGGCCCTGGTTGAATACTCCAGGGACAGGGTGCTTATGGCAGGAGGGAGAGGGCCGCCCAGGGTGCCGGCTGTGGAGAGAGAGCTGGGAGCCAGGAGGGGTGGGGACAGCTAGAGGCTTGGGCTGGTGTGCCTCAGGGTGGGGGCTGAGCTCCATGGTCTCGCAGCCCCTTGGCCTGGTGCTGCTGACAGCCGGAAGGACAGCGACTTCCAGAGGAAATGCATATTGATCCTGCTCAGCTCCGGAGGCCTCTCCTAACCCAGCTTGCTCTTCCCTCCTGAGCTGGCAGTGCTTGGGGGTGGGTGGGTGTCACCATTAACTGAGTAAGGCCAAGGCCATTTCTAAGGCTGCGCTGGGACAGGAGGATGGTCCATGGGGGTCACCCAGAGGATCTAGAGCCTGCCCAGCCTGCCCCTAGGGTCAGGAGGTACCTGATAGCAATCCTGAGAATGGGAGTTACCTCTCCAGATTTCCACACTGCAGGATGCCCTAGAGCAGCTGTTGGATTGTTCTGGGAGTAGAGAAGGAGCACCCCCAACTCCCTACCTGCACATCACCCTGTTCTGCAGACCTGGCTGTGGTCTCAGGTTCCTCGGAGAATGCACTGTCCCACTGTCCCAGAGCCCCCACTTCCTGCCCACCTCTACCTTTGGACTCCACTTCCCCTGGCCTCTTAGCCCATATTTGGGGCCACCTCATTCTCCTGACCTGTCACAAGGATCCGCTTTAGTCCTGTCCCTCACTGAGTCCCCTACATTGCCTCTCCTCCTGTCCTCAGCCCCCTCCTGCCCTTCCCCCTCTGGAGGCTGTAATATCCGTTTCACGATTTGGGGGCTGAGTTGCTATAACAACAGACGGCGATTGTGTTGTGAAGAGCAGCTCGCTCCTGCTCTGCCAGCCTGCCTCCCGCTGCCTCCATCCCTGCAGCCTGGCCGGCTCCCCAGCCCACCCCCAGCCCCTTCCTGGCCTCTTCCCAGTGTGTGGTGTGGCCTGGTGCTCAACTCTGCCCATCCGGGATGCGACATGTACCTGTCTTTCCGCTGTCATTCAGATGTGTCAGAACTGGATGTCTGGGCTTCACATGTGTGTGTGGGGCCTGCACCTGTGTCTGCAGGTTTTTCCCTCCCTATGACCCTACTGACCTGTGTACTGCCTAGAAGGGTGTTTATTTCATGCTTCCCACCCATGTCCACACTGGGTGGGAGCCTGTGTATGTGAGGGGTGTATTCTGAAGTGGTGGGGCCTAGCTGTCACGAGGGGTCTGAATGTGGAACCTCCCGACTAGAGGAGAGAGGCAGGGAGGTGAGGCAGGCTCCAGTGACCTTTCCTGCCCTTGATGGGAAAAGCTGAGGGTGGGGACAGGAGACCAGTGTCACCCTTGGTCCC
Organism: Peromyscus californicus insignis; assembly: GCF_007827085.1. Lineage (NCBI taxonomy): Eukaryota > Metazoa > Chordata > Mammalia > Rodentia > Cricetidae > Peromyscus > Peromyscus californicus. The sequence continues at coordinate 54,344,705 of NW_026294562.1, read as the reverse complement.
GCCCCACCCAGATTCCTTGGTTATGAGCATTGTCATTGGGTCACTGCACCTGCTTGTCTGTCCCTCTGCATTTTGGTGTGTGTGTGTGTGTGTGTGTGTGTGTGTGTGTGTGTGTGTGTGTCCTGCAGGAGGAGGAGCAGTGGAGGATGGGTGGGGCAGTGGGCTGTGGGGTCAGAAAGGCCCTGACTCAGCAGTTCCTGTTCTTCCTTCTCCAGTGGCCTTGGCGGAGGGGGGTGGGGAGCAGCTTGAGGGTCTTTCCAAGGTCAGGGTAGGCCCCAAGTCTGGGACTTGGTTCAGGAATTTCTTTCCACTGCCTAGGAAGTACCCTCTGCTGCTAGGTCCCCTCCTATCCCCCTTACAGGTTGTCAAAGGCGGTCCTCTGGAGGGTGTCCACATCCACTAACTCAAGAATTGACCGCTCTCTGGAAAGTGCCTTCTGATGGTTAGGGTGACTCCGTGGGCAGGTCCCCTGTGAGCACCTTGGGTGTGTGTGTGCCCTTGACTGTGTGTGCAGGCACCTGTGTGCACAAGTATGTAGGTTCTTGAGTGAGTGTGGCTTTCCTGTGCTGAGTTACCAAAGGGGGGCATCTCTGAAGTGTCCCTTTGTGTCTTTTGGAAACGCTAGGCACACACAAGACAGGTATGCATGGCTGTGTGCCCCCATGTGTATTTGCATGCATAAGTGGTTTGATGTGTGTTCTTGCATATCGCCTCTGGCTAAGGAAATGCCAACTGCTACCAGCTGTGCAGATCACAGGCCCTGTAACAGAAATCAGGGGCCTGGAGAAAACTGGCAAAATGGTCTGCCACACACCCACGGCCACACCCACGCCTGCACACTGCCTCATTGAGAAGCCCCGCGTCCAACTTAGCTAATGGTATACACACCAGACGCTGGCTCTACCTTTTCTCGGTGGAATAAGTGAAGGAGGGTGTTCCCTTCTCACACTCTGACACAAACACGGCGATGCAGACATTCTTACTGCAGAAGACCTGCGCCCCAGGACCACATTCTGAAATCCACAGCTAGGGGTAGGAGTTTGAAGGCAGGATGCTATCAGCCTCGCACTCAGTAACTGGGTGTGTGTAGCCTCAACCCAGCCGCTAATCTTCTATCCCAGCCCAGCCTTCCACGGGGGTGGGAGATGGCTCCAAACCCTGGGATTCCCAGGAGTCTGGGCTGGGAAACCCCAAACTCCTAGGTCTGTTCTGTTTCTAGCTCAGCTTTTTCCTCCCCCACCAGCTTCGTCCTTATCTCAGCAAAGATCCCTAGCTGTTCAGTTCCGGAGGCTTCCGCCTAGAAGATGCTGGGATAGTGATGGGTAGGGTCTCTGCGAGTGACTGGAAAAAGCCACTAACAGTCGGGGGTTCCAGGTAGCCCAGGCCAGCCTCCGGACGCAGCCAGCAGAGGGCGCTGTGGCTCAGGCCCCGCTCAGGTCCTGCTCTCTCGGTGCCCCAAGTCGGGGTTCGGTCTTCTCCTTTGGTTTGTCCCAGCCCTGGGCACTGTTTTCGGGACCAGCCGGCAGGGGCGGGTGGGTGTGGGATCCAAGGACCCAACCATGAGGAGAGGGGGCTAGGGCACCTGGATTCCCAAGACATTGAAGCTGGGGGGAGCACCTGCTGGGTTAGGAGACCTGGACGTCTAGGCTAAAGTCCTGAGAGGCGCGGAAGGGCTCGGATGCCCTGGGGCCGGGACGCCTGGGTCCGCGCGGGGGAGGAGGTGGGCCAGTGGAGCCGCGGGACTGGCGGCTTCTGCACCTTCGCATTGGCCGCACAGCTTGTCCGTCAGCGCTGCGTGGTCCAATGCGCGTGCCTGGGGGGCGGGCCCTGGTGCTGATGCTGCCGTCAGTCGGTGTTGCAGGGATGCGGCGGCGGGAGCAGCCGCCCTGACTCTCAGAGCATCCTCCTCGGAGCGGCACCGCGGCGGGGCGGGCGGGGACGCGGCGGGGACCGAGAGGCGTGAGGCGGCCGATATCGCTGGCCTCGGATCTGTCATCTGCCGGAGACCAGGCGGTCTCGAGGCTCTGATCCCCACCCTTCAGCTCCTGGCGCCCCCAGAACCAGGTATGGGAGGGGGGGCTGCGGCGGAGACGGGTGGGGGGCGGGAGCCAATCGGGGGAGGGGAGCGGGTCGGAGGGGGCGGCGGATGCAGAAAGGACGGATTTGGGGGCGGGGGCGCCGAGTAGAGAGGACTGGCTGGGTGACAGCGAGGAGGCTAAGCCACTGGGGGAGACTGGGGGACTCCCTGTGGAAGGGGCATTGGCCCTGAGCTGGGGCGAATGGAGGGGATGAGGGAGGGTCGTTGGGGGAAGGGATAGGATGTGAAGAAGGGACATCCATAGGGTTGTGAGAAGGGGTCTGGAATTGGGGGAGGTCCCCAGTCTATGCTGTTCCTGGCAGCTGGAAGCAGTGATGGGTCAGAGAGGCTGCGAGCTGTTGTGGTCTGAAGGGTCTGCAGGGGAGAAACACTGGTTTCCGTGGGAGAGGAGGCCGACTGGAGAGAGGATTGAGAAGTGGAGAGGGAGGTCTGGGGGTAATCACTGAAGAAAAGGCTCTACTGGGGGATGGGAGCCAAGGGGAGAGGAGGTTATCAGGAGGGAGCAGAGGGGAAGATGCCAAGATGCTCTAGGCATAGATGAGTCTGTGATGGGGAAGAGCTGGACAAGATGGGGGGCCTGAGGGAGAGGAGAGAGGCTTGCTGGGGAAGGCCGGGGGGTGACAGGGAGGGAAACCAGTGGGAGAAGCTCTACTTGGGTAAGAATGTACTTGGGGGCAGCGGTAGGGTTCTGGTCACAGACTGCTGGAGGGGGAGAGAAAGCTGCTGAGCCCTGGGCTTACTCCCCCACCCCAAAGAGGTGGGGACTATTTCTCATGTCCCAGCCTTCTTCCCCAGAGGAAGGAACAGTCTGCCCTGGGTTCTCTGGGATGGAGTATGAGCCCCCGGACCCTGGGTGGGCTCTGGAGGTAAAATTGGCTTTGCGGGGCTGTTGGGCTGTTACAGCTGCCTTTGCTGTCACCCCTCTTCAGTCTTACTAGAGGCATCTAGGGCCTTAGTGAACCGGCAGGCCTGGGAGGGGCTGTTTCTTGGTGCTCCACGGTGAAAGGGGATCCTGCCCAGCTCTGTAAGGCTCAAGTAAATCTGAGGGGGTGGGTCTTGGGTCTCCAACCCCCTTGACTACTTCCGGCTTTCACGCACCCTCATTTTTGCACATATTGTGGGTGGGTGGGGTAGGCAAGGACCTTCCAGTCATCCCTGCCCCTCTCTCTTGTCCACCTTCCCAGTGTCTGGGCGTTCCTTCTGGGGGAGGGTTTTACATCCTCTATCTTCTGCTAGAAAAAGAGAGAGAAGAGAGCAGGAAAAAAAAAAAGAGAGGGGCGATGAGCTAGTCAGTTAACTACATGGAGAGCCTTCTGCTTTGTGGGTGTTTCAGCTACTTGGGTCCCCAGCTCTCCCACCCCAACCTGGGATGGCTCAGGGGTGAAGACATCAGAGTCGGGGGCAGGGAGAAGGGTCGGGTGGGAGGCTCCTTATCTCTGCTAAGGGAAGTGTGCTCAGACCCATTCCATCCTCAGCCGCACAGGGGTGGGCGGGACTGATCAGTTGGCTGTGGTTGCTGGGGAGTTGCTTCTCCGCCTGGGCTGAATCCACATGACAGCATCTCCAGAGAGGAAGGGGCCGGGCACTGGAATAGCCATCAGGAACCTCCACGTCTCTCCAGGCTCAGTCTTTACTCAGGTTCAGCTGTTCTGTTCTGTCCACCCTTGCCAGGGACACAGACATCCTGACACTGATCCACTCTCTTGGTGGCACCCACCCAGACACACACCTACACACACACACACACACACACACACACACACACACACACACACACACACACACACACTTGCGTATACAATACAACTCCCCAGCAGCACATCACCCACACTCCCCGCCCAGAGAGACTGCCACCTCCCGCCTGCCTCAGAGACCTCCTCCAGGTGCCCTGCTTCAGTGCATAACACACACAGAGCCCCTAAGTGTTCCCAGGTCCCCTGACAAAGCACTGCCAGTCCTTACTGTTAGAGACACACAACTTCTACCACTATTCATCAACCCAGGCTCACAGACATCTCAGGCCCACTTGCCCTCCTGGTATACGCTTGCCTTCTCTTCTGAGTACACACGCCCACGCCTGCACACCTTCCCAGACACACCAGCCTCTGCCTGCCACATCACATGCACCGCATGCTAGTCTGATTCTTGAGCATTTTGAACCAAGTCTGTATGTGTGCACATTAGCACACAGGCTGTCTGATTTCCTCCTTTATGCCTTGACCTGCACCCTATCTATAACTCTCACCAAATTCTTGTCACTCTCTTCTCTTCGTATTTTCAGAAAGCTCTAAAACCCCAGGTCTACTCTAACTGATCATGACCACAGTGACTCCAGACCAGCTTTGCCCTTAGCCACCCCTGGCCTTGTGCAGAGCCTTGAGTTCTGGCCTAGCATTTCTCCCCCACACAAGGCCTGCCCGACACTGGAGACACAGTGTCCGTCCCTTCGATTCAAGCTCCTGCTCAGGCCCCACGGGGACTCCCAGAAGTGTGTCCTCACACACCACCCACCCCTTGTGGTTCCATCTGTTGGTGCAGTTCTGTCCCAGCCTCTTCCGTACTGACAGGCCTGTGGACTTGCTGAGATTCATTCAGTAATGCACCTTCCTGTCATTTTCAAAGCTGTTTTTTTTTTTTTTTTTTTTTTTTTTTTTTTTTTTTAACCACTGCCGCCATTCTATGTGGGTGGATGAGGGTGAGGCTGCACGGACGGTGCCTTGTCCGCCAGTGAGCCTCAGTTTCCTTATCTGTAAAAAGGGTGTTTCCATACTGATATCAGGGGAATGCCTCAGGGTCTGGCTGAGAGGATTATGATGGTTGCTATCACAGTAGCAGCAACTGGATTTAGTGTGCACCTACTGTGTGCTTGACTGAACTTTTCCATCTGGTGTATTTGTCAGGCACATGGAAAGCCCTCCCGCCCCCCCCCCCCCCCCCCCCGTCAGCAATAGGTGTTTAAACATTTTTTACACTGGTTTGTTCATTTTTTTGTGTGTTATGTGCATCATGGTGTATATGCAGGGGTCAGAGATCAGCTTGTGGGACTTGGGTTTCTCCTTCCACCGTGTGGATACTGAGGATCAAACTAAATAGTCAGGCTTGTCAACAACACCTTCCCTGATGAGCCATCTTGCTGGCCCAGCAGCAGGTATTTTTTTTTTTAATTATATCCTTTCCTACACACACACACCTGTTAGACACCTTCAAGAGCATTCCACCCGCTTCAGGCTTACTCATGAGCACCCCGCCCCCCAAACTATCTGTCCCCTCTGCATCACTGAAGTGCACTCTCCCAGGTCTGTGTGCTCCAGCTGTGCATGGCACAGCGGTGCTTTCTGTGATCACCCCTCCCACCACTCACCACCAAGCTTCCATAGACTGTGTTCCAGCCCCCATTCTATCAAGTCACTCCATCACAGCTCCGTCCCCAGCCCACCCATTACCACAGCCCCACCCACCTGGCAGTAGCCTCCATGCACACACCTCCAGCTGCCACCCTTGTCCTCCGGCCCTTGCTGTTTTTCTCCAGACACACAGACACACCAGCACACACACAGCCACACGAGCACACACCAAGTGCTGGCGTCCCACACTCACCTGTCCTCAGGCCTCTTCACCCTTTCTCCCACTTTCCTAGGCAAGACAAGCTACTTAGAAGAATAGAGAAGGACCTAGAGGTGAGGTAGACTCAAACTGGAGACCATCCCAGCTCTGTCACTTGGGAGTGCTGTCACCCTGTGTGGCCCCATCTCTTGTAAAAGGGAACCTCACTAAGATCTACTTTGCTTATCCCCTTGTCAGGGGAGTTCTTGTAAGGCCCTGGCAAGGATTAAAGTAAATACCAGACACATGCAGTGCTGCAAAGCAGGAAAAGGCTGAGAGGTTCTAGAAGCAATCATTAACCCAACACACTTCCACACTGCAGACATCTCAGCAAGGCTGCACTTTTGCACATACCCTGATGCTGACAGTATTTCCAACTTGTGGAATTGGCATCCGTTTTGCTCAGACTGCTCTGGGAATTATGGAGCCCAGACAGGGGAATCCAGCTGGTCAAGACTGGTGGGTCAGTGGGAGTGTTTAGACTAAGAGGCTAGTGAACTCTAACCTTGTATTCTGAAGGAAATGGGGGCCCAAAGAGGCTAAGTAGTTTGCCAAAGGCCGCACAGGTTTAATGGCTGTTGACAGAGGTATAGCTGGCATTGGAAACTAGGCTCCTGAGCGCTAACTATGCATGCTTTGGCCTGCTGTGAGGCTTGGATGTATGACTGCTTGGATCCTCCTCGGTCTTCACTAGGTCATCAGGGCTGGACAGGCGAGTAGGGAGGCAGGAACTGTTTGTAGCCTGTCCAGCCTGTCAGTTCTGCCTGGGGCTTTAGTGGGGGAGATATTGTCCTTAGAAACCATTATGAACCCAAGGGTACCTTGGGCCACACAGTCTGATGTCCTCTTGTTATGACTCAAGAGCCACCCCCTTCCTACGCCCAGTGTCTCTGAATAGCAGTCATCCCTCCTCAGCTTGTACACCTCCACAGATGGGGAACTCATTCCCTGCCCCCTCTGAGGCAGCCTACTCCACTGTTGCACGGCTTGGACCGCGGGCAAATTTCTTTAGAGCTTGATCCAAATTCTCCCCCCTCAAAACATGCACTTCTCCCACCCGTCCGCGGGATGCCTTCTGGGGCCACCAGCATGTGTGTAAACCCAGATCTTCCTCCCTGGCGCCTGCGGGGGGTGGGTGGGCCCTGCTGTCTCGCTTCCAGCTGGCATGAGGAGAAGAGAACCAGAGAGAGGCTGCATTCTCAAGGCTGGAGGTGTGTGTGCGCACATGTGCGTGCATGCATGCCCAAGTGCGCGTGAGTGTATGTGCGCGTGCGTGCGTGTGTGCATGTGTAGGCATGTATGTGGGGGCTGGTCAGAGAGCCAGCTGAATGGATGCTGGGAGAAGGCTGATGCCAGGATGGCTTGGAACTGGCATCCGTTTTGCTCAGACTGCACTGGGAATCATGGAGCCCAGGCAGGAGAGTCCAGTTGGTCAGGATCAGTGGGTCCAGTGGGAGTACTTAGACTAAGAGGCTGGTGAACTCTGCTCCAGTCCTGTCTTCAGTGTCAAGGCCAGACAGTGCTCCTCTCTTAACTGCTGAGCCATCTTTCCAGCCCAGTCTCTGCTCCTCTCTACAATTCAGTTTCCCTTTAGGGAAATGATGGAAAGAACCCATGGGTTTGGAGTCCGTCCACTGTGAAGGCCAGAATAAAGGCAGGTGGGCTTGTGCCTCAGATGCCGCCCGGTGGCCTGTGGGCAATGCAAGACTGAGGGATGCCATTAAGTTTGGGACCAGTAGACTCTTTTCCTCTGTGCCAGAGAGTCTACCTCCCCATTTGTTGTCTTGTTTGTGAGCGTGGGTGACAACACTGCTTCTTAGGGCCAGGGAGAGGGATCGGGTGGTGCCTCACGGGTCCAACCCGGCATCTTACAGAGTGGGGAGCCCAGACATTGCAGGTCACTTGCCACAGTGGTACAGGCCTGGCTGTGAGAAGATGGGGAGGCTATGTGGGTGGCTCAAGAGAACCAGGGAGTGTTGTCATTAGGAGAGGGTAGACAGAGGCCCCAAGGACACCCACATCAGCCCACCCCAGCTCCTCCTGCACTACACCACTTGCCTGAGTCCATCTGTGGGTCGGGGGTGCTAGGGTGATGACAGGATGCTGAATCTTGTGATGCCATGGGAAAGGTCAACTCCCCAGAGGAGCAGTGGCCTATGGCCAGAGGGAACTGGCAGGGTGTACTGCGTTGACATCCGTAAGTAGGCAGGAGCCCCTGGGTCTACTTTGGCCAGTGTCCCCACATTGGAGAAAAAGCATGGGTTTGGGGGGACAGTGCTTGGATACTGTGGGTACAAAGCCCAGGAGAGGGCCCTTGCCTTATACATCTCCCTTAATACCTTTACCTTGGTGTAGTTGTACAAGGCAATGGAGTCGATCTCTGATGCCTAGGTTGCTGCTGAGGCCTGAAGAAGACTGTCACAGGAACCCCTGTACACTAGGAGCAGAGATGTTCAGAGGGGGAGCCAGCAGAAGCCAGGTCCTTTGGAAAGAAAGGCTGTAGGGAATAGCCAAGAGCAGCAGGTGTCCCAGGCACTGTGGGGTAGGGTGGAGTGGAAAGGACCCAGGTGTCTGCTTAGCTCTCTTGGGACTGTTTCTGCCTCCTCGCAAGCCTGAAGCTGCCCCAGGGGTCCCTGGGTCCCCAGAGAGGGGACTCCAGGAGGGCTGGGCTTCCCTTTGGTTGACCCTGTTGCAGAGTCAGGAGGTCTCTACTGCAGAGCTGTGAGGAGAATGAACAATGAGCACGGAGGGTCTGAAGGCCAGCCTCTGCCCTCACCCTCCCTAGAGGCAATGTGCACACCCGGTCTCTGCCCACAGCAGCTGCCTACAGATGGGCACTCTCCCTTGGCCGTTCTCTATTCTCCCTCTACACGCAGGTTAACTGGAGTCACCCCTTTGTGAATTCTCAACCACTCTGCACCCCACCCCCGACCAGACAACTTGCCTCTGGCTCTCAGGACCCAGGTACTGCCTGGGAGCCTCTGGAATCTTCCTCTACTCCATCCACCCATCCTCCTTCAACTTCTTGACTGGGTAGACAGAACAAGACACCTTCCGCAGGCTTCCTCCTTGGCTACCTCTCTAGAGGGCTGGGGCTCAGGGTTGTGAGCATGACGGGACTGTGGTGGGGGTGGGGCAGAGGAATGGCACCCCTCCCCCCAAGCTGGGGTGTGTGTGAGTGGACAGCAGCACACAATCTCATTCCCTCCACCAGTGGAAATCAATAGCTAATTAATTCTCTCCCCAAAATAGTGTCCGGAGGTGGGGGTGGGGGCTAGGAAAGAGGTAGACAGAAGCAAGGCGGGGCCAGATTGAGACCCTGGAGGAGGAGGGGTGAGGGGAGGAGGAGGCACGGTCAGTCTTTTGGACACCAGGGCTGGGCCTCTGCTGGCGGTCTCTGTCTGTCCTCTTTGGAGAAGGGAAGCTTTGGCTTTTCCGATTCTCTAGCTTCAGAGTCCCTTGCCCCTGCCCTGGGCTGGGGGTGTATGTGTGTGTGTGTGTGGGGGGGGTGAGGGCGTCAATCAGGCTGGGAGCAGGTGCTGCATTTAATTTGATTGGCTAATTAGCCCGTGCATGCTAATTATCTCCATTACCCAATGAGGAGAAGCGGTAGCACGCTATATATAACTGGCAGTGTTTGCAGGAAAATGGGGCTGCGGGCCTGGCTCTCTTCTCCCTGACTCGGAAGGGGCAGCCTTGGGGGGTGCCGGGGCGGGATACTCTGTCCCCCCCCCCCCCCCCCCCCCCCGCCCCACCATGGTAGCCTGTAGGACTCCGGTGGGCCGCAGCCAGAAGCAGGGTGAAAGAGCTGAGAAGGGGGGCTAGCTCTGCAGCTGTATTTCAGATGTTCGCCTAGCCACCACTGGTTCCAGAACCCTCTCTGCTGTCTTTCTTCTGAACATGGGTCTTTCCAGCCCCCCCCCCCCCACACACACACTCTGAACATTCCCTTACTGTGGTTCTTTAGTGCAGCCCTAGCTGCTTCCTTTATATCTCAGCTTCCTCCCTGGGAGCTCTCCGGTTCCCACCCGACCCTAGCCCCCCAAGTCACTCATCTCACCTCTGGGACCTCGCCTGGGGCTGTCCTGCTCTTTGCCTCTATCTTGGGCACACCGGAGTTGGACAGACTTGGATTTGAGGCCTAGCATGCTCTTGGCTGTCTGTGTGACCTTGGCCAAGTCCCTAGACTCCTCTATATGGGTTTCCCCAAGGGTGAATAGGAATAATGGAACGCTTTGACTGACTAAGTAAAACAACATTTGTAAAAATGCCCTGGATCCTGGGTCACGACAAACGCCATTTGAATTTGGAACTTGACTTTCTCAACCTCCTGTTTCTCTTCTTCCCACCAGCCCCCTCTCTCCTCCATTACTCTTCTTTCTCCACCACTTTCCATGGGCTCCTCCACTTTCTCTTTCTCCTCTCCACCTGTCCCCAGCTCCTCTGAAACTCTGGCCCCTCCCTGCTTCTTTCCCAGGCTTCACATCACCTCCTTCTCTCCCTCCTTCCCACCCTCCCTCCCCAAAATAAAATCAATGCAATATTCAGGAGGGTTGTTGGATATAAATAATTACGACTTGGAGTTTAACGAGATGCAAATTCCCCTCCCTGTCGTGGGGTATAAATTGCTCCCTGACAGCCCGTTACAAGGGTAATCATTTCAGAAAGGCAATTTTATGCAAATGAACCTGCCTGCCTCCCGGTAGCTCCCCCCACCCCCAGCCCAGGGCTGGGGGCCTGGATAAGCTGAGTGTTGAAGAGAACCCCAGGTACTGGGACCGATCCTGAGGCTGAGGACCTAGACCTGGAGGGAGGTTGAGGGTGACTCACCCTTATTCAGAAAGACCTGGGCAGGTGGAAACTGAACGTTTGACAGTGGACCACCAAATAAGACTGGGAGTCTAGAAAGGGCTTAGTGTGGCATAGGGGGGAATGGAGGCACAGAAGTGAATGTCTGTGCTCATGGATGGATGTACGGTAAGGGCTTGGGGTGAGGATACCTGGTCCTGGCTGGCTTCTCGCCCTTGCCCCTTCCCAGTCTGGTAACCCTGTGGTACCATTGACGAATTGGCATTTAATTAATCCCAATGAATTATTTAGCAACTTCATTATCCAACATCAAGAGCTGATGAGAGAGACTTATCCCTGGCTGAAAGTGGGAGCCAGGCCCAGAGGTTAGGTGGCTCGGAGAAGTGGCTGGGGTTAACTGCTGGGGGACCGCGCCGGGTCCAGGAACTGGCCTTGGTTCTGACCTTTGGACTTTAGAGAGGGTTAGGGTGAGGGCTGCTCCACTGGATTTCACACGGACTCTAAGGAGTCACTTCTTCGCCGGTTGGCACCTCAAACCAATAACGCCCACAGCGAGCACTCATTTCAACTGTTAGCCCCCCCGCCAGCACTTTCAATTATAATGGTATCTCTTGCTTTGGAGAACCTCTGCAGGTCAAGACCAGCTGAAGACCTCAAGGGAGCTGGCCATGCTGGATCAGACCTGTAATCCCAGCACTTGAGAGAGGAGGTGGAGGCGGGAGGATATCAGGAGTTCCAGGTCATCTGCTACAAAAGGAGTGGGGGCGGGGGGGGGGGTGGGGCAGCCAGGGCTAGAAGAGACTGTTTCCAAAAAACAAACAGAAAAGTGCTAAAAGGAAACAGGTAGTCACCTGCCAGTTTGAGGAGGGGAGCCAGATACCAACGACACCCCATTGACTCTGAACCCTCGATTAAACCTTTCCCCTCTGTTTCTTCGCAGGCGTCCCTCCCCCACCTTCTATCCGAGCCCGCCGCGGGGGAGGGGCTCCGCCGCCACCGCCGCCGCCGTTGCCTTCCGGGGACGTGGGCACGTGAGCCCGGGCGACTGGGTCCATGGCACTGTGAGTCGGCGAGGGAGCCCCGCTCCGCGCGAGGGGCGCCCGGCCCCCTCCCCGCCCCATGCGCCCGCGGCTCTGAAGCCTGAGCGGGGCCGGGGGCCGGGCGGCGTCGGGCCGCCGGAGGCATGGCGCTCGGGAGTCGGTGGCGACCGCCACCCCAGCTGCCGCCGCCGCTGCTGCTGCTGCTGCTGGCGCTGGCGGCGGGCGTCCGTGGCCTGGAGTTCGGCGGCGGCCCCGGGCAGTGGGCTCGTTACGCGCGCTGGGCGGGCGCGGCGAGCAGCGGCGAGCTCAGCTTCAGCCTGCGCACTAACGCCACGCGCGCGCTGTTGCTCTACCTGGACGACGGCGGCGACTGCGACTTCCTGGAGCTGCTGCTGGTGGACGGGCGCCTGCGGCTGCGCTTCACGCTGTCGTGCGCCGAGCCCGCCACGCTGCAGCTGGACACGCCGGTGGCCGACGACCGCTGGCACATGGTGCTGCTGACCCGCGACGCGCGGCGCACGGCGCTGGCGGTGGACGGCGAGGCCCGCGCCGCTGAGGTGCGCTCCAAGCGGCGCGAGATGCAGGTGGCCAGCGACCTGTTCGTGGGGGGCGTCCCCCCCGACGTGCGCTTATCGGCGCTCACGCTCAGCACCGTCAAGTACGAGCCGCCTTTCCGCGGCCTCCTGGCCAACCTGAAGCTGGGCGAGCGGCCACCGGCTCTGCTGGGCAGCCAGGGCCTGCGCGGCGCGGCTGCCGACCCCCTGTGCGCTCCCGCACGCAATCCCTGCGCCAACGGCGGCCTCTGTACCGTGCTAGCCCCCGGCGAGGTGGGCTGCGATTGCAGCCATACTGGCTTCGGCGGCAAGTTCTGCAGTGAAGGTGAGTCCCGGCGCGGGAGCGAGATGGAGGGATGCGCGGGTCGGGTCCTGCTGGCCTGTGCTGGGGCGGGAGGCGGAGGGAGAGCGCGCTCAGCCGTCCACGGCTGCGTGGCAGCGCCGGGGTTAGGGCCTAGGGAGCCCGGGCAAGTGCCTGAGGGCCGGTGCTGCTCCAAGGTAAACCCGGAGGCCCGCGGTGTGGGCGTGGCCCGGGGCGTGGCCAGGGTGAGCGCTCACGCGACCTGTGCGTAAGGATCCGAAGGGATTGGTGGCTCGGGGCTTGTGAATGGATGGGAAGGTCTTGTGGGTGGGGCCTGGGCAGGCCGTGCCTGTAGGGGGACCGGTAACTCGGGTGGGGCCTTGTGTGACTTAAGGCAGGGTTGGTGGCCCGCCTTTGAGAAGTGGTGGGAGAGGTCCGAGTGGGCAGGGCCTCTGAGGGGCTGGGGTTTGCTGGCTCTAGCCACTGTCCTGTAAGAAAGGTTGATCTGTGAGGCCCGGACAGAAATCCGAGTGAGGACCTACACCAGAGGGCCGAAAGGGAGATGGGACAGAGATGCTGTGACCTAAGAAGCCAGGAGAACGGGAATAGTGCATCTCCTCTCTCACAGGATCTCCAGGGTTGCTACAGCGGGTGGCTGAGGTTCCTGACTAACAGTTGACCTTTTTGGTGATGGGCCAGGATGGCAGGCAGACTCTCCCAGGTGCGAGACTGGAGGCGAGACTTATGTCTCCCAACACGGAAGCCCTTTCCAGCTTCGGGCTGGGATGAGATTGTAGGACTAGATAAGGCTAGGAGGTGGGACAGGGTTTGGAATGGGCCTGGGAAGGAAGGTCCTGGGGCCTCTTCCAGCACCCCAGTTTCTCTACTTGCTTGGGGGCTGCTTTGCGATTGTGTGTGTGTGTGTGTGTGTGTGTGTGTGTGTGTGTGTGTGCATCTTCAAGGAGGTGGAGTCTTTGAGGGAGTGTGTGTCCACAAACTAGTGTGGCCCTGGGGATGGTGTCCCAAAGCTGTGTGCATGTGGTCAACCTCCGGAGGAGTCAAGTCTGTAGACGTTGCCCTGTGTATGGGAAGTCTGTTCTTCAGCGTTTTGATTGTGTAATTCTAACTATGGTACATGAATAGGAAGGAGCCAGGTGGGATGGTGCACAGGCATAATCCCAGCATTTGAGAAGTAGAGGCAGGGGGATCAGGAGCTTCAAGTCATTCTCAGCCACATAGTGACTTTGGGTGACAGCCTGGGCTACATGAGATTCTGTCTCAAAACAAAACAAAAAAAAGCAAGCAAATGGAAAACCTAAGGAAGGGCTTTGGATTGTTTTGTTGGGTGGTGTTCTGGGATTCATCTTCAGGAACTGAGTGTATTAACATGGCACCTTCTCGGCTTTTCTCCAAGGAGCTCAGGCGCTCCCTAAACTGTGAAACTGTGCAGAGGCCCACGAGTCTGCCAGTATGTTTTGGGTGCCTATGTGTGAATGGGTCTGTTTGCGTTGTTCTTACTGACTGGAGACCAGTGCCTTGCAGAGCGACTAGAAGTCAGCTGTAAGGGTTTGCGCCCACGTACAGGTTCCCATGTGTGTGTCTCACTGAGAGACCTCAATAAGACATTTGGAACTTACGAGACATTTCCAGCACCTTAACTTTATCCTCCAGTTCCTATAACTAATGCCCCACCCCCACCCCACAGCCTTCCTAAGAAAACAGAATGAACCATCTTTCTAATTCAAGGGAGGGGAAATTGGAGCTATGAAGAGGTTGTGGTAACTGCTATATGGTCCCACTGTGGTAGACTTAGGCCTAGGTATGTGAGAATTGCATTCAGAGGCATCTTGGTCAACCCATTCTCTAAAAGCATCCATCCACCAGAGGCCTCCTGTGAACTAAGTGTGTGCTCCCGAAAGTGGGTTGTGTGATGATGTTGTCTAAGACATGGTGAAGTTTTTGTGTGTGAGAGGGATGGCCTTATTGAGTGGGTATGCTGGAGTCAAATGAATGTTTGGGTCAGCTGAGCAGAGGGAGACGGCTATGTGCATCTGACCCACTGTGTGACAGCTGGCAGAGGCAGGGGTTCCTGTGTGGATGTGGTGTCTAGATACCTCTGTGTGTGATCTGTGGAGAGAGAGAGAGGTGCTTTGTCTGTTAAAGGGCAGGATGTGTCTGTGTTCTCCGCACCGAATATAGTACTCAGCAGCCAGTGGGTGTTTGATTAAGACTCGGGAATGAATGGAGGGATATTAATAAGTATTTGAGAGAATGAAGGCTTGAAGTTAAGCCACACATGCTCTTGAAAACTTGCATGTGCATGTTTTGGGACCTATGCTGTGGGTGGTCATGGGGTGGAAGACGCTGCCTGCACCTTAAGCTGACAGGTGCAGCAGGACCACCCCCTCCTCTTTCCACGTCCTGCCTTATTTATTTTCCTTGTGTTTGTTCCTGAGTCCCTAAGCAGCTTCCCCTGCCCTCAGGGACAGGGTTTCTCTGTATGGAACTCACTCTGTAGCCCAGGCTAGCCTCAAACTCACAGCGATCTGCCTGCCTCTGCCTCTGGAGCGCTGAGATTAAAGGCGTGCACCACCACCGCCCGGCCCTAAGCAGCTTTTGTAATAAGCAGAGCCCATTCACTTCTTCCAGCACATTCCTGTGTCTGTGTGTGTTTGCGTGTGTTTGAGACACTCTTGCTATGTAGCCCAGGCTGGCCTCAAACATGATGATTTTCCCACTAGCACTCTGGAAGTGCTAGGAGTGTAGGTGTGTGCCATCCTGTCAGGCTGTCCTCCAGGACACCCCCAGGGGTGTCAGAAACAACATCTAGCAGAATCTGCTTCTTTTTTAAAAAATTTCAATTTTATTTATCATTAGTGGGTGTGTGGATCTGTACAGGTGCACGTAGACCACAGCACACATGTGGAGGTCAGAGAACAACTTTGTGGAGTTGCTTCTCTCCTTTCTACTTTCCCATGGCTTCTGGAGATCACATTCAGATCATCAGGTGTGGGTGGCAAGCACCATTATCTCATATGGGTATGTGTGAGTACCTGCATGTATGCATGTGCACCATGTACATGCCTGGTGCCCTTGGAGGCCAAGGAGTATGTCAGATTCCTGAGAGCTGGAGTACCAGAAGATTGTGAGTGAGGCTGGGAACCAAACCCGGTCTGCTGGAAGAGCAGTAAATACTCCTAACCACTGAACCATCTCCCCAAACCTACATTTTAATTAAAAAAGTCACTCCTCTTATTTATTTATTGTGTGTGTGGGCACTCACGCCACAGCACGCTTGTGGAGGTCAGAGCCCAGCCTTCGTGAGTTGTTTCTCTCCTCCCACCATTTAGGGCCCAGGGATTGAACTCAGGTCACCAGGTTTGGCAACAAGCACCTTTATCCAGCAAGGCATTTTTCTGGTCTTTCTAGTACATTCTTATCCACCCAAGGAGGAAGAACATGGCCTCCTCCTGTTGGTTATTGAGGGGGCAGGAAGACCGAAGAGCCCAGGTCCCAGCAGATCTCTGAACAGTCTCAGAGACTCCTTAGTCTTCTTTGGAAGCTACAGTCACTTCATTATTACCTGCTTTGAGTGGTGTCCAACTTTTTCTGAAATCAAGGACATTTTTAAAAGTCAGTAATTTACAGTACAGCCTTCCAAAGAGTTAGTTATTGTTTTTATATGTGTTTATTGGGAAAACAAATGACTCAAAGCTCTCATGAATTCAGAAAAGCTTTTAGATGACTTTGATGTTGTATTCACCATTGTGGTTAATAAAATATACATTAGGAAAAATAGTTTTAGCTTTATAGGCAAGATGTACCAATTTGCCTTGAGATGTTTGGTATACATATGGATTTGTGGATCTTTTGGAATCTCCTCTGTAATTTCCTGGGGTCTGAGAACTCACATGCCAGAATATTTGCTGCTTACTTTCTTGGGGGCATCTGGCCACATGTAGTTGCTGACAGAGCTAAGGAAGAGTGGCTGAGCATCCGGGCACCTGCTGCTGAATGTGTGACCAAGTCGGGGTAGTGTAGACGGGCATTTTGCTAAGGTTTATCCATCTGTACTTCCTTAAGTCACCTGCATGTGTGGAGAAGGGCCAGAGAAGTGATCAGGGAAGAAGGGTATGCAGGTAGGTGTGGGAGACCCCAGATGGAATGGGGTATACACCTCGCTCAGGAGACAAAAGAAAGGACTGTCAGTGTGTGTGCTGCGGACAGACGGACACTCTGTCCTTGGTGGGCTGGCGATCAAGGACCCCTTTGCAGTGAGCTGAGGCCTATGGGGAAGTCAGAAGTGAGGAAGATGAGCGTCTGCCCCAGGAGCTGAAAGTTCAGTTGAGGCAGTAGATAAAAAGTCAGTCCAGTGAATGGTGAAGAGAGTCTGCGTTCAGGCCTCCTGGCCAGTGACTTCAGACTTGAGCTGCTGTCTGTCTGTGAGGTGGTGTAATGATGGTACCTGCATCAGTCACTGCAACAATCCCAGTTACTCTAGATGATGTCAGAGAGTCGTGTGTGGCTCAGAGAAAATGCTCAACAGGTACAGGCTGGGCATCTTCAGTCCAGAAATCTCAAGTTCAAAGTTACTCTAAAGGCTGAGATGTTGAGGGGACTAACAGGCTGTCACAAGAGGAATCTTCCACACCAGCCTCATCTGATGGGTGCAGTGAAACACTGTATTAAGTCACCTGCTGGCTGCGTGCATAGTATATGTAAAACAAGTGAATATCTCGTTTAGACTCGGGTCTCATCCACAAGATAGCTCATTATACATATTTAGACATTCCAGAATTTTAAAAAATCTACTCTTTGAAACACTTCCAGTCCCAAACATTTCAGATAAGAAAGAATACTCAGCCTGGGACTGGAGAGATGGCTCAGTGGAGAGTACTTGTTCTGGCAGAGGACCCAGGTTTGGTTCCCAGCACCCACATTAGGAAGCACACAACCCCCTGTAACTCCAGTTCTAGGGGATCCAATGCTTCCAGCCTCCATGGACACTTGCAAACACTTGGTGCACATAAACTCATGCAGACATATGCACATAAATAAAAATAAATAGATAAATGATTTTTAAAGAATAGTCAACCTCCAAGAGCAATAAATAAACAAAATTCCAAAGCACAATACAGAGTGTGGTACCTGTATAGCAGTGCAGTGATTCAGTGATAGATTGCTGTCCAGGTATGGTGGTATTACCAGCATTTGTCGGGGTGGGGTGCACGGCATGAGCAACCCTACAGATCTGAAGCCAACTTCGGCTACATAGCAAGCTCCTGGCCAGCCTGGGTAACATAGTGAGACCTGGTGTTAAAAAAACAAAAACACAGCTAGCAAGATGGCTCCACAGGTAAAGGTGCTTGCCACCATGCTTGATGACCGGAGTTCAAATCCAGAACTGTGGTAAGTGTGCATGCACACGGACACTGAATAAAATTTGTCTCTTGTAGACAGCATAGCAATAAATCCTGTCAGGTTTTTTTTTTTTTTTTTTTTTTTAAGTTCATAGGGAAGACTCTAACTAGATTTATTGTATTTTATTTATTTATTTATTTATTTATTTATTTAGTGTGTGTGTGTGTGTGTGTGTGTGTGTGTGTGAAGGTACATATGAATGGCACATGATTAGTGGGAGTAGAGGTTTAAGAATTTTTATTTTATTGGTACTGGGGATTGAACCCAGGGCTTAGCACATGCTTGGCAAGTGTTCTGCCAGTGAGCTAAATTCCTCCTTGTCTGTCATTCCTAGAAACAAAGTACACTGGGGTCTCAAGGAAGGGAAGGGTTTACAACTTAGAGGACTGGTAATGGGGTTGTGAAATGGTATTTGGGACTGGTTTGAACATTGATTAGCAAGCTCAGGGGAGGCTAAGTCAGGCAGAAGGGTGACTGTGAATGGCGTGTGGAAGGGAGTAAATGCGTGTTCTGTCTGTAGAGGGGCACCCAGCCCTGGGGCAAAGAGTAGAGTTCATGGCAGGAGAAGCTGAGGCCAGGCCTTGGGCATCCGGTTTAAATCATTCATGTGACATTCTGGGGTTTTGATCAGGTATGTGATGAAGGTAAGAACTGTATCTAGGAAGCAGGGAGTGAAGTGTCGAGGGACTCTATACAGCAGCTAAGTGGTAGAGAAATCAGTTAGAAGCTAGTTTAAACAAGACATTTAAATCATATTTATTTGATATGTATCTATGTGCATGTACGTGAGTGTATGTGCACATATATGTGTGCGAGCTATGGGATAACCTCTAGCGTCTTTTCAAGTGCCATTTACCTGGTTATTCTTTGAGGCAAAGCCTCTCTGGTTTAGAATTTGCTGATTAGACTAGGCTAGATGGCAGTGAGCCCACGGATCTTCCTATCTCTGTCCCCCCACAAGTGCCGAGAGCACAAAGGTGTGCCACCACGCCTACGCTTTTACCTGAGTTCTGGGGGATTGAACTCAGGTCTTCTGTTTGTGAGACAAGCATTTACTGACTGAGGTGCCTCCTGCCCTGAACTTTGAGTGGCTAAGAAGGGTGATGGCAGCTGTGGTGGCCGTTGGGGTAGCTGCAGGGGTAGACACCTGGTGCTGAGACCGCAGTGTGGAAGAGATGCTGTCTTTGGGTTGAGGTGGGAAAGGAGGTCTCGGAGAACAAGAAGTTTCTTTTTTGTGTGGTTGGAAGGATAGTAAAGAGGGGAGGAGGGGAGGGAGTCCGGAAGGGGATTGGGTTTGGGACAGCAGATCATGTCTGTGTGGCCCTGGGCCTTCCTTAGACACAGCTATCCAAGAGTTTTTATTCCTGTTGCTATAGCAAAATGCCCTGACAGAAAGCAGCTTAGGGGAGAAAGGGTTTGTTTAGCTCATACTTTCAGGTTATTGTCCATCATTGGGCAGCGTGTGCATGCAGGAACTTTTTATTTGTTTCTTTCCTTTTTGAGACAGAGTCTCTCCATATATCCCTGAATGGCCTGGAACTCACTATGTAGCCCAGGCTGGCCTCGAACTCACAGAGTGCTGGGGCTAAAGGTGTGCGCCACCACGTCTGGCTGTGGTATGGGTGCTTTATCTGCATGTATGTCTGTGCAGTGTCCAGGAAGGCTAGAGGAGGTGCCAGAGTCCTTGGAATTGGAGCTACAGATGTTTGTGAGCCACCATGTGGGAACTGAACCTGGGTCTCTGGAAGAGCAGCCAGTGCTCTTAATCGCTGAGCCATCTCTCCAGCCCCATGTTTTTTGGAGCTTCTTAGGGGCAATATTTCATCAGAAACTAGTAACTACTTCAGATCCCAGGGGCACAGCTACTTCCCCAAGCCAGGTGTGGGGGGCACAGATGTGTTTTTTTGGTCTGCTGGGCTGTTTTAGAGAGGGGTCCATGGGGCACAAAAGCAGGAGCCCCTGGGAAGGAACTCATCCCGGAGAGCCAGGGTATCACATCGAAGCACCAAACTCACCAAGGCTGAGAACATTTCAATGGGAAATCTTACCACACCTCTCCACCTCCCTTGGCTCTCCCCCTGAGGAGTTGCCGCAGGTATCACCCCAGACGGACTCACATAGTTTCTTCCCTAGACGTGACCCTTCCTGCACTGCTGTGCTTCTGAGGTCCCAGAGCATGGTTTTGACTGCTTACCACTCCCCCCCTCCCCCTTCCCCTATCTTCATCACTGTCCTTGATAACGAATCCGCTGGGATTCTGAGTTCACGTTAGGTAAGACAGTGCCCTCCCTGATGCCATCTCTGTCCTCTGCCGTGTCATCAAGTACACATGCACGGGCTGGGATTAGGTCAGAAATGTGACATTCTCCTGTCAGCAACAGCCTCTAGGGCTGTGGTCCTGATGCTTCCAGGGGTGAGAGAGATGCAAGGCAGAAGGGGTGAACCCCTCGGGGGAGTGGTGCAGAGCTGAGCTGGGTGTTCCCAGGGAAAGACAGCAGTGGCTGCTTGGACTGGCAGCTTGAGGACTAACCTTGCTACTTGCCAGCTGTATGAACCTGGGAAACTGAATGAGCCATGGAAAACCGATGTTCTAGGTCCCCTTCCCAGTGATCAATAGGTTTCCTGTGGTTCTTTACCCCAGGGGCCAGGAGGCTTCAAGGAGAAGGTGGCGCTAGGCTAGACCTTGAAGGATGACTGAGC
Source organism: Peromyscus californicus insignis (assembly GCF_007827085.1). NCBI lineage: Eukaryota > Metazoa > Chordata > Mammalia > Rodentia > Cricetidae > Peromyscus > Peromyscus californicus. The sequence goes on along the minus strand of NW_026294562.1, from coordinate 54,324,179 downwards.
CAGAGGGAGAGTCACCATGATGAAGAAAGGGGAGTATGGGGCTTTCCTGCCAGGGCGAGTGTGGGGGATATGAGAGCACTGATGTCTCCGGCATGGTGAGGCAACAAGATTGTGTTTCATGGGAAGTAAAATACAACATAGATTAGCATTCTGGAAGCCTCTAGCAGTTTTGACTTTTAGGCTAAGAATGCACCTTTCAAGATGTTTCCCTCCTATATTGGGTCGGAGTGAGGCCGGGAGAAGTTAGAGATAGGATCTGGTTTTGTCTTGTAATTTACACAGCCTCACATATGATATACAGTTGAGCGTGACCTTGAACTTCTTATCGCCTGTCTCCACCTTCTGAGGGCTGGGATGCACCACCATGACTAGTGCAGTGCCAGGGACTGATGCCAGGCAGGTATTCTCCCAGCTGAGCCATATCGACAGCCCCCACTCAAGGTTTTAAAGTTGAGAGATTTAGATTAAATTTTGTTTTTGAGACAGCGTCTCTCTACATAACCCTGGCTGTCCTGGAACTCACTATATAGACCAGGCTGGCCTTGAACTCATTGAGATCTGCTGCCTCTGCCTCCTAAGTGCTGGGATTAAAGGCATGTGCCTGTAGCTAGAGTTTTTCTCTCCAGGTCCTGCCAAGCCCCAGCAGTCCCATAGCCCACTTATAAAATAAACATACAGATGCTTATATTATTTAAACTGCTCAGCCATTAGCTCAGGCCTACCATTGTCTAGCTTTTACTCTTATACTCAGCCCATTTCTGTTAATCTATATGTCTCCACGTGTTCCGTGGCTTTACCTGTTGCCTTTACATGATGATCTCTGGACGGCAGGCTGGTGTCTCCTCCTCTCTGCCTTCCTGTTCTCTCAATTCTCCTCTTTGTTAGTTCCGCCTATACTTCCTGCCTGGCTACTGGCCAATCAGTGTTTTATGTATCAATCAATCATCCACAGCACTTCCCCTTTTTCTTTTTTTCAAAAAAGGTTTTAACTTTAACATAGTAAAATTACATGTAACAAAACAATTATCAAGCAAGAATTACAGTTACAATATTAAAGAAGATATCCTATCTATTTTATATTTGTGAGTCTAAGGTTTTATATCTAACTTATCTTTTATCATAACTGAGGAAATTATAACTCTAGTCTTCAACAACATCAAAGACCCCAGAAGGATATACTATTACCTGAGAAATGGGAGAAGGATGCAAGCAACTTTCAGGAGTCTTGCAGGGTAGACAGAGACAGCTGGCAGCCTGGACAGTCACCTAATGTTCCTTTGTAAAGTTGGGGCATCTGTCTTCAGCCCACAGGCCTAGAGTCTCTCAGTCACTTCTCTCTGTGTCCTGTAGAATGTCTGGCAGTTTCCTCTGCGAAGCAGGAACCTGAAGGACCATTTTGCCAAGCAAAGTTCAGTGGTCACCTTCCTATGGTTCCTGCATGTCCAGTTGATCAAGCAGTCCAGGCAAGAACAGTTTCTTGCCCAAATGGCTATTTTTGTCAAGGTGAAGATAAACTCCATATGGAGTGTCTTTGATGCCCATCCTCCTCTCTGAAGTAAATTGGTGCTGCCAGGAGCAGACATGTCTCACTATCCAGAAAGTCTAAATTTTAAAAAATATTTTAAATGCCATATTCTGTAGGTCTTTGAAGTGTTTGAAGATTACCTGTCTATCTGAAATATATCTATGTATACCTAGAAAACTTAACTAACATGCTACAAGTTTGACTATCATAGAAGACTAATTATTAATCTGTATTTCTTAATTATTCATTCCAATCTAAATGAGTTATATAAACATAACACCTCAAACGAGAATAGAAATATATATACAGTATAACAAAATTAAATTTAAATTTGTATCAATAAACTAAACTCCATAGCAATGTAAAACATTTTAAACAAGTTGCTCTTTAAAAGTAGATTTAATAATCTACCCTTTCATCCTACCATATCTATATAATATCCCCTTTTCTTCTTTAGAAAGAGATTGCATTTATATTTAACCTGTTTTAAATAAAAATATTGGTAAAAACCAATCTGTCCCACACCAGAGGGCTCTTCTGATATGGGACATAAGAATCTCTTAACCTTTTTTTTAGTAATATGCTTGGGTTTAGAGAAGGAGTAAGCCAATTTAATCTCCAAAGCCAGCTTGGTATATTTGGGAATTTGGGCATAGTTTCTCTTACTACTTCCTGCTGGAGGGGGGTACTGTATCTTATGGGGACACAAAGAAAATTTTAGGATTATGGAGTAGTCCGTGAAGGTGTATCGTCTGAGCTAGTTGCCTTGAAACCGTTCTGGATGTTGGATCATCTGGGCCATGGTGTCATCGGAGACCTTTTCGGGGGTCTTGGCTGGTTAAAACTGATGTATTTTAATCTGGAACAAATCTATAGCTTCTGGCTTTCTGTGGAAACAAAAGCAGAGCCTCCTTTCCAAAGCAACATATCCTTACATCCAAATTTTGAAGTCAAGGTATCTTTAAAATACACATATTTGTTTAATTTAACAGCTTTTATGATCAAATGTTTTTCTGTAGTTAAAAATCCCAAAGACAACACAATCCAGATTTTCTGTGTAATATCCATCTTTATGTGGCTTATTTTATATACTACCTTTACTGTCTCTTTAAAGACTTTATTTTTAAAACTATCTTTTTTTTATATAACTGTATATATTCCTTTTTCTCTCTCTTCCAAGTATATGTACAATGTTTACACACATTGTAAAGCATTTAAAGTCTTGTTCCATCTGAATCTGTCTTATCAGGAATCTATTGTTTTAGACTGAAACGGCCACTGTGGCTGCTGACTCCGCCCACTTCAGCTTCCCAACATGGCGGTGGTATGGTTTACCGCCAGCTCTGGGTCTGGAGCCATGTGTATCATCAACTATCAGAAGCAGTTCTATCAAAGCAGTGTGTAGCCCAGAAACCTTTTTTTTTTTTTTTTTTTTTTTTTGTACTAGCAAAGGCTAAATCCACCAGGCAGCGTAATGTCCCGCTTGTAGATGCTTCATTTCCACCATACTGTAGGTCAAGCGTGCACGCCAGGAACCCACCATAGTAGCTCAAACTGGCAGGCTGCTGCTAACTTGAGAGAGACAATTAGGAAGCTGTTTTTAGCTCCGTTTTAGAATCTTTTTTCCTCAGGTTTTAGGTGGAAACTCGTGCCCCACGTTGGGCGCCATTTGTAGCTAGAGTTTTTTTCTCCAGGTCCCTCCAAGCCCCAGCAGTCCCTGTTGCCTTTACATGATGCTCCCTGGACGGCAGGCTGGTGTCTCCTCCTCTCCACCTTTCTGTTCTCTCAATTCTCCTCTTTGTTAGTCCTGCCTATACTTCCTGCCTGGCTACTGGCCAATCAGTGTTTTATTTATCAATCAATCATCCACAGCATGTGCCACTATGCTTAGCCTTGGATTAAATCTTTAAACAATTTATTGATTTAAAAACTTATAAACATGTATTTATTTTTATTTTATGTGTCTGAGTGTTTTGCCTGTATGTATGTCTGTGTACCACATGCAGGCCTGGTACCCTCAGAGGCCAGAAGAGGGTATCAGGTCCCCTGGAACTGGAGTTACACCTTATTGTGAGCACCATGTGGGTTCTGGGAACTGAACTCAGGTCTCTGGAAGAGAAGAAAGCACTTTTAACTACTAAGCCATCTTTCAGCCTCTAAAATTTTACTAAAATTTATTATTATTGTTGTGTGTGTATGTGTGCTTGTGTGTATACATGATGTATGCTGGGGAATGTGCATGTGATGGTGCTCATGGGGGTCAGAGGACAACCCTGTGGAGTTAGTTCTCTCCTCCCATCTTTGTGTAGGTTTCAGAGATGAGACTCGGGTTGTCAGACTTCCATGACAAGCACCCTTACCTGCTCAGCCATCTTGCTTGTTCTCTAGATTCGAATTTGATTGTCTGCCACCAACAGTGTGACCTTGGATAAGTTGCTTCTACATTTTCCCCTATGTACATATGTGTGGGTGGTGTTCATGTTTGCATGTAAATGTATGCACACGTGTGCACACATTTATGTGCATATGTTGACCTTGGGTGTCTTCCTCAATTGCTCTCTACCTTATATACTGAGTCAGGGTCCCTCATTGAACTAGAAGCTTGGCATTTTGGATGGTCTGGCTAGCCAGTTTGCCCTGGGGATTCTCTGTCTCTATCTCCTTCTGTGTCCCAGGATTATAGGTGGGCCACCGTGCTCACCTGACTTTTATATGGGTCCTGGGAACCCGAACTCTGGTCCTCTCAGCTGTGGGCACGAGCTGTGGAGCCAGCCCTCCTCTGCTTTGGACACTTGGTCTCCTCGTCTCTAACAGAGAGGAATAGTCATTTGTATTCGAGGGTTGTAATAGTAGTGGTGGGTACCGGAAACAGCACACAACAGGAGCCAGGCCTACTTTAGTTCTCAGAACACAAGAAGTGTTATTATATTATTCACTCAACAAACATAGCAATGTCTTTTACAAGCCAGGAGCTGAGCAAGCAGCTGGAAGTAGAGAGATGAATGAGACATTGTTTTGTCTCTTGCACAGTTTTGCGGTCCCATTAGGAAGCCAACTTGAAATTACAGTTACATTGTAGCTTTAACAAGGACAATAGTAAGACAATGTGCATCACAGAACTGGCCCAGAGGAAACTGCTGCTCTCCTGAGTTCAGAACGTACAGGTATTGATATGGGTCTTAAGGGAAACCATTGGCTTTCTCAGACAGTTATGTATGTACGTGTGTGTTTTTTTTGTGTGTGTGCGTGTGCGTGTGCGTGTGCGTGTGCGTGTGCGTGTGCGTGTGTGTGTGTGTGTGTGTGTGTGTGTGTTTTGGGAAGAGTAGTTAGAATGTGGCCTATTAGGGGAATGGAAAGAGACTGGGTGTGGCTGGGGCCTGAATTGCTGCAGGCCAGGAGATTGAAGGGGGTGTGATCAGACTTGAAAGGAGTTAACCTGAGAAGACTAGACCTTCCCTGGTGAAACCCAGCAATGAGCCATATACATGCAGTAGACATAGACTGCGGTAGATATACACTGTGGTAGATATACATGCAGTAAATGTACATGCAGGAGATATACACTGCAGTAGATATACATGCAATAGATATACACTGCAATAGATGTACACTGCAGTAGATATACATGCAGTAGATATGCATGCAATAGATAGATATAGACTGCAGTAGATATACATGCAGTAGATATGCACTGCAGTAGATATGCATACAATAGATAGATATAGACTGCAGTAGATATACATGCAGTAGATATGCACTGCAGTGGATATATACTGCAATAGGTAGATATATACTGCAGTAGGCTTGAGATGTGGTCGAGGCACTTAGGTGGCATGTGGATATAAACTGCAGGGTGAAAAGACCCATTGAAGGGAGATTATCGCAGAGGCCTATTCAAGCTCCCAGCAGAAGAGATAGGGCCTCGCCTGGGCTGCACTGATGGGGCATGGAGGGTTTTAGAAGGTGGAAACCATAGGTCCTGGCAACTGATGTGAAAAGGGAAGGCTGCTTTCTGGGTGTCTGGCTCAAGACAGGAGAGGGCTTGGGGGAAATGGTTCTGAAGCCATCTCTGAAAGGTTGAGAGCAAGAAGCCTGTGAGAAAAAGGGGCGTGGTGGCTCTTACTGGCAAGTGATTAATGGGATAGCAATGGAGAATGGTCCAGGTGAGTCTCCTCCTCAGAGAATGGAGAGAATATACCACTGAGCACATGGCTTACACCCAGGCAGATGTGCAGTGTGGCTCAGGAGGGTTGGTAGTGGGCCTGACCCTAGGTTAGATGACATCTTGGGACACTTTTTAGAGATCAAGAATTGTAGGTTGGAAAGAGGGCCTTTGCCCTGAGACATCAAGACAAGCTATGGGTGAGGAGAACAGGTGGCTGGGGACAGGGAGGTGGACATGGAGGGGCCTGGGATTGCAGGTGAGGGATGCAGACTGCATACAGCAGACGAAGGAGAGAAGGGTATTGTCGCTTGCTGGCTTCATGTTTCTGAGTATACTTTTAAAAAACCATTCATTTAAAAGATACCTATTTCATTTTAGATGTATGTGGGTGTGCCTGAGGACAGGCATTTGTACCATGCGATGCAGTGCCAACAGAGGTCAGAGAAGGGCATCAGATCCCCTGGAACTGGAGTTGTAGGTGGTTGTGAGCCCCCACCGTGTGGATTCTGGGAACCAAACCTGAACCTTTAAGATTAGTAAACACTCTTAACTACTGGACCATCTCCCCAGCCCATTAAAAAAATTCAAGTTATGTGCCTCTGTGTGCCTGTGTGTGAGTATGTGCACGTGAGTGCAGTTGCCCAAGGAGGCCAGAGGCACCTGATCACTTTGGAGCTGGAGTTACAGGTGGTGGTGAGCTGTCCAAGTGGGTTCTGGAAACCCAACTAGGGTCCTCTGGAAGAGCAGGAAGCCCTCTTAATCGCTGAGCTATCTTTCCAGCCTGGAAATACTTTTTGAAATATCTGCTATGTGGAATTATGTAGAAATCAACATGATTCATTTGCACAGGTGCTGGTGGCTTGGGACTGGCCAGGGTCTTCTCATGCTAGGGTAAGAGAGTTCCAACACAGCTGTTCTCAGAGAGCACAAGGGCTCCCAAGGGTCCTAACTGTGATGAGGCTCAGTAGCTTTAGGAAAACCGTGGTCTATACAGCTTTGGGGTGTAGCTGTCAGGCAGAAGCGTCTCTGTTGTGTATTGCAGAGCACATTTGTAACATGGAGGCTAGTGGGGGTGGGTGGATAAAGAACGAGGTGGGTAGGTAGCAAGGCAGCTGTGTTCACTGGGGGTGTGTGGGGGTGGTGGGTGGATGCGTCAATAATAACATGTATTCGGTTGCTGTGCAGGTGTTGACGTTTGCTCTCAGTCTCTGCACGTGTATCACAGGGGTGGTATGACGTATGATAAATAGCAGTATTCATTTTTGCAGTATAATGTCCCTCCCTAAGAATACATGAACAGATCCCAGAGAATGTGCTCACAGGAGGGAGGAGACAGCACATACACATGCGTGTGAATTGATTTCAGGATCTGCGTGTGTGTCTTTGAGGGTTTGCGTGTTTGTAGACTGGGCAGTTTCCCTCTTCTGCCTTTGGCTTCCTCTAACAGTCTTCCAGTGCGTGAATATGTGACAGCTGTCTAAAGCTGGGGGCTCCCTGGTCCCCTTGCGAAGCCTGCTTGAGGAGCTGTGGCTTAGCTGAGGGAACTGCTCCCGTCAGGTGTGCCCCAAGGTCAAGTCCAGGTCAGGTCTTAATAGGTGAGGCTGATGGCCCATGGGGTGTGGCATGATCTAGGGGTTCCCAGTGTGGCCCTCTGACTTTGACTGAACTTAAGGTGACCATCCATTTAGAGGCCCTTTGCTTCACTCGACCCCTTAGAGGGCATTTGGGCTCATTTGAGAGGCAGAAGCAGGAGGGTTAAGACATTAGGGCCAGCCTTGGCTATATAATTACTTTGAGGCCAACCTGGCCTATCCAATATTTTGAAATAAACAAGCAAACAAACAGATAAGCAAATACGTTCTGGAGTTGAGGATGCAACTCAATTGGTAGAACGCCTGTTTAGCATGCATAAAGCTTTGAATTTGATCCCCGGCAGTGCTTAAAAATGAACATGGTAGTGCATGCTTATAATCCCAGCACTAAGGAGGCAGGAAGACAGTCGTGAGTTTGAGGCAAGTTGTGTTACACAGTACATTCCAAGCCAGTTTGGACTACAGAATAAGACTGTGAAACACTCAGCTATGAAAACAAATACAAAAATCAAACGAAGAGTAAAGACATTTCTCCTGATCGTAGAGGCAGAGCTGGGGTCAGAAGGGGCTTGGAGAGGGTGCAGTCCACCCTCTCGCCTCTGTAGTTGAGGTGCAGAGAGGTCGAGTGACTCAGATTGGCAGTTTGGGGCAGAATCGTGCTTTCTTGGATCAGACCCAGGGCCTGGCCTGTACCACGTTCTGACCCCGTGTGGCCGCCTTTACCTTCCTGGGAGGGTAGGGGGCTGTGGGTGGTCAGATGCTTGAGAGTGAATGTTTCAGGCATGAGTCGTGTGAGAGCTAAATGCGAGAGTGGGTCGCTCGGTGCTTATGTGTGTCAGTGTGTCACTGAGCGTGAGTGTGTCTCGGCGAGCGTCTCTGGTGTGAGCATATCCCCATCTGCCTCGGAGCTGCAGCGGAGTGAATGCAAGGGAGGAGCCTATCTCAGGAGTCGGGGAGCCTGGCTGCTCACTGCTTTGCTGGCCGCCCTGCTTCCTGTCTCTGTGTGATCTCGGGTCGTCATGCCCCTGCTCTGGGTCTCAGTTTCCTGGCATAACAGGATCTAGTGCAAAATGCAGAAGTCCCTCTCAGTCCTCCCAGACTGGCTGACTCTGGGGAGACTCATTCAGGGGACAGTGTGGCCACTGTCCAGTCCCCAGCAAAGCTGTTCCCCGAGTTTTTAGGTTGGGTTATTCATGTCAGGGCCTTGGTGGGCTGGAGGACCTGGACCTCCTTGGTCCTTAAAGCAACTGTCCATGGCATATTGCTAACAGGTCTTCTTTTTCTTTTCTCCCTGCCCCCCTTCTCTGAACTTGGCTGACTATAGAGGAACACCCTATGGAAGGTGAGTGGAGCCTTCTTGATCGTTAGGGTAATACACATCTCCCCAAAGGGTCTGTTTGAAGGGGTGCTGTTGGCCATGTAACAGCTCCCTGCCTGCTCATGTTTGTGAGGTCGGCGGGGCGGGGGGCGTGGGGGCGGGGAAGGATGTCTGGGTCTTCTTCATTGGAGTGCCTCTTCCTAGGCTTCTCTGTTCATTGACTAAGTAAGCTACTGGGTAGAGGGTAGGACTTTCTCCTTGCCAATGCTGCTCTCTGCTGCTCCCAGCCCTCTTCCAGGTGGGGGAAGGGAAGAGGGTCTCTGGGAAGAGGTGATGAGTGGGGGGACAGGGACATAGCTGATAGTGTTGGAAGTGCCCAGAAGTGAGTAGGTAGACACTGTTTTGCCCAGCTTAGAAAGCTATAATGGATGAGCCGGGTGTGGTGGCGCACGCCTTTAATCCCAGCACTCGGGAGGCAGAGTCAGATGGATCTCTGTGAGTTCGAGGCCAGCCTGGTCTACAAAGCAAGTTCTAGGACAGCCAGGGCTACACAGAGAAACCCTGTCTTGGAAAACTAAAAAAAGAAAAGAAAAAAAAAAAAAGCAAGCAAGCACATAATGGCTATGTATAGAAGGGAGTAGGGGTGGCAGGGTTGGCTGCTAGCCTAGAGCCTGTGCTGGAGAGAATTCACGTCTCTGCTGCAGGACTCAGGCCAGTGGGGGTGTGCTTAAGAGTACAGGCAGGGTGGGGTCTGTCCCGTGGTTGGGGAGTGTGGGCAGAGCCAGCTCCTCTGCTCTGCTAAAGCTGCCCATGGCTGAGAGGAAGGGGGCAGCTTCTTTGTTCAACCCAGTCCCAGGGCAAGGGTGGGAGTGGGCTTCTCTTGGGTCTCTGTCCATTCTCTCCCTGCCTTCTGTTCTGGTTGCCTTTCTCTGGTTTTCCTCTTTGCCTCTTTTTCTCTAGGGGGTCTGTCCGTGGACCTCTGTCTGTCCCTGACCTTCCCCAGGTTCTCTGGGTTCTACCATTCTTGGAGACTTTCCCTCAAGCTTTGCTTTCCCTCTGTTTCTTTTCTTCCTTTGGGGTGGACTAGGATTGAGGACAGGGTGGTCCACACTTGGAGGCTGGATTCTGCTTGATCTTACAGGGCCTCACAGTGGAGCTAGCAAAATGATTTTTTTTTTAACCAGGGAAGGCCATATCCTGATCAGCACCCTGCTCCACAGTCCCCTGTCCTGGGAAGACAGTGGGTAGGACATACTCTGAGACCCCTGGGCGTGGTCCTTCCGGGAGGAGCACAGACACACCACAGATATGGGCATCCTGAGAAGGGCAGGCAGTGAGGGCTCTAGGCCTGGGCATGAGTGGAACCCATTTTCCTTGTGGTATCCATGGCTTGCCTTGTCTCTCTGTGTTTTTTCTATTTGGGGCTCCTCAGGTGCCCTGGTCCCAGCAGACCACTGCCTGTGTCTGCATCTGTATGTCCGTGTGCGCACACATTCATGTGGTTTGGCTGTCCGTGTGGGCCTGCTGGGCGCTGGCTTGTTGCTTTGTCCATGGAGTGGCATGTGTCCATGAGTCTCTGGAGGAGTGTCTGGGGCTTTGTGTGTCTGCATCTATGTTTGCATCTCTGTGTGTCACTGTTTACCCCGTTGTATACAAGAGAGAAGGAGAGAGCCTGCATATCCGAGTGGGCGCAGCCTTCTGAGGGCTGGAGATAAGATTTAGTGTAGGTCTGACTTTTACTTGCTCTTGATGTCATGCCTCCTCTGGAACAAAGGGAGAGATGGAGGGAGAGAGAGAGAGAAGAAGGGGTAGGAGAGGCTTGGGAGGGAGAAATGGGGAGTGGAGAGACAGCGAGAGGAGCAAGGGGAGGGTTCAAAACAAAACAACTGTGGGGAGGGAGCAGAAGACCCAGGCTGAGAGCAAAGGGCGGGGGCTGCAGAGAAGGGGCTTGGAGCAGGGAGAGGAGAGGGGCCATAAGGACAAGAAGGGAAGCTCAGTTTTGGGGACATGGGAATGAGAGCTGCGGTGGGGTGTCCTGGTCACCTGCTGGTTTAGATGTGGGCCTGAATGTTAGCAACAGTACAGGATGTGTATGAGATGCTGTGTGTGTGTGTGTGTGTGTGTGTGTGTGTGTGTGTGTGTGTGTGCGCGCGCGCATAGGCAAGAGTATGATCCCGTTGTTTGTCTCTCTGCATGTCTGTCTCTGTCTGTGTCTCTTAATCTTGCTGTCCTTTTCTTTTTCCTCACTGTCGTCCTGGGGTCTGGGTGCAAAAGCCCAGGGTGAGACTGCAAGTGAGGACGTGGGTTGGAGGCGAGGGCTTCCTCCCTAGCAGTGAGGTCCCTCTTCAGATCTCTTAGGGGTCCTCCGTGTCTCCCCTTCTCCATCTGTCTATGATGCTGGGATGCTGGGCCTAGCTTCCTCTAGGAACCTAGGCACCCTGCTCTGCAGCACCCTGAGCACTTCCTCTTTCTTCCTAATCTCTTACAATCAGGGAGAGGAGACCCAGATTAGCCAAATAGAGTACCCTAGGAAGGACCTTTGGCAATGCCATCCATCACTGCCAGCTTGTGAAGGGAGTGGGAGGAGGGGCAGGCAGATGCTACAGGTAGACATGGGAGAGAGAGGCACCCCAAGGGACTGGGGCCAGGATAAGGAGTAAGCTGTAGATTGGGGTAGGAGAGGAGGCAGGCTGTAAGGAGGGATCCCTCGGTCATCCAGTTATCCAGGGCTGAGCCAGGGGTAGACAAGAAGGGAATGGGTCTCCCCTCACCAAGATGGCTGATGCTGTCACGCCTGAGGGAGCTGAGCAGCTGGTTGCCTTGGTGACAGAGGGAGAGTGCCGCATGTTAATGAGGCTGGCAGAGAGCTGGGCAGCTGAAGGGTCTTGAGGGTAGACTTCCCCCAGCAGTAGTCAGGCCTAAGGGGCTGTAGGTGGGAGTGGGGCAGAGGACAAGAAAGTGACTCCATGGGGCCTTTGACTCTGGACTGAGGGCTGCAGAAGCCTGGATTCTAAGAGTGGGCTTTCCTGGTAAGGCTGCTGCTGACAGGCAAAGTGAGCGGAGGGTTCAGGGCCTGGGGCCTGAGCTTTAGAAGGTGCTGGAATTTCTGAGCTTTAGAAGGTGCTGGAATTTCGTGAGGGAAGAGTGAGTGGCAGGGTAGAGGCTGTTTGGGCAAGGACTGAAAAAGCAGCCTAAATGCTTGAGCCCCGACCAGCGCTTTGAGTAAACCCTGGGTCCTCCTGAGAATTTGTTTTGTCCTGGTGCTGCTCCGGCTGCTGTGGCCTCCTCCCTCAAGCTAGCCTTAGACCTAGAGGTGAAAAAATAAATAAATGAGACCCTGAGATGGAGAGGGAGGTACCGGGGGCCATTTGGCTATGAGCTCCTCAGGAGTCTCCCCACTGCTTCCTGGGCACTGGGTATCCTGGCTCTTGCTCTGCCCCAGAGATGCTTACAGCTCTTTAGCCTCCATGAATCCATAATGGCTCCAGTTTCCATCCCAAGGGCCACAGGAGCTGGGATGGTTTTCTTGACAGCAGAGCTGTTCCTCCAGACAGCAGGAAGGTAGGCTTGTGGTCAGGTGGGGAGCTGGGGTTTGGTAGGGCTAGTTGGTCATCTCAGGGAGTCCTGGCGATCAGTTCTGTGGCTGGCCTGGTGGTGTCGGCTTCTCTGGGGTCTGGGGTCCTGGTCTGGTTCAGGCTGCAGTGACTCAGGCTCAGGAGCGTCACCTCAGATCAGGGTTGCCAGGGCTTGCCCACTGGGCTAAATTGTCCTCAGTCTGTTTCTGGATCAGTTCAGCAAGGGCCTGGCCAGGGAAAGGGGACCTGTACAATCATTTAGGCATGAGGTGTGTGGGTTTCAGAGAGCTTGGCTTCCTGCCCAGGGGTCTTGGCTGTCCTTTTTGGACCTTGTTGTCCAAAGGCCCACGATTCCGCAGTTCCCAGATTGTGAAACAATCACGCCACCATCTTTCGCTCCAGAGTTTCCATAGACTCAATTTCCTCTTCCCGCTTCCCTGTTTCCCCAGAGCCCTGGTTTTCTCTCGGAGCCTGCTACCTCTACATGAGGCTGGAATGGGCAGCTGGAAGGCTTAGGATTGGAGAGGGTACCTTTCCAAGTCCCGGTGTGGAGGTTTCCCTTAAGGCCCATCCATATTCCTTACACTTGGCACTTTCCCCCAAGGTCACAGGGACCCAGAGGCTGTGTGGGGTGGTGGTTGGAGACCCTCTTGCCCACTCAATCCCCTCTAACAGGACACGCTCTTTTTCTCCAGGTGGCTTTGATTTTTGTGTTGTGTTTTATTTTCTCCTCCATCCGAATTGTTTTTTTCTCGTTGACCGTTTTTTTTTTTTTTTTTCTGTCCACCTCCTGGAAGAAAAAAAAAAAAGAAAAAAGAAAAAAAGAAAAAGGAAAAAGCAGCTTTTCCGTAGCCATGCTTCCTCTCCTTTTCCTTTTTTTTTTTTTTTTTTCCGGCAAGAAGAAAAAAAAAAAGAAACCAAAAAATTCTCTCCTTCCCTGTAGCAACTCCCCGCCCTGTCTCCTCTGGCTCACATCTCTCACCCACCCCTCTGACACCCTGGTTTCTCTCTCCCCTCCCCTCCCTCTGCTTCTGCATCGGGCCCCTTCCCTCAGCTGCTGGGCTGGGGGCTCTCCCCCGATGTCTGTCACAAGTTAAAAAGGGTTTTTAAATTGTGGCAGCAACAACTTTTCCCTCCCTTCTCTCTGGCTGATTTTGATGACTCGTGTTTTCTTTGTTTCTTTCCTCTTTTCTTTCTTTCTTTTCTCCTTTTCTTTCTCTCTCTCTCCTTCCCCTTTCCAAGGTCCGGCTCACCTGACGTTAAACAGCGAAGGTATGGTTTGAAGTTTTGGTTTGGTTTGGACTGGATTGCCCCAAACTGTGCCTGGCTTTTCTGTTCTCTTCCCTCCCTCCTTCTCCCTCACCCTTCCTGCCTCCTTCCTCCCCCCCTTCCCTCTTCCTCTGCCATTTCTTTATTTGTATGGGGGTGCCTGGCGGGGGGTGGGGCCGGTCCTCTCCCTCCCTCCCCCTCCCCTGGGTCCACTGTCCACCCTCATCTCACCTTGGTTTCTGATGTCGAGATGTAACTCTCCTGCCGTTGTCTCCAGTCTCTTTTTATTTTTCCTTTCCATTTTCCTGGTGGTATATCTTGCTTTTTTCTTTCTCATGGTGGTATTTGATTTATTTCCACTCATTCTGATCACTCCTTTCTTTTCTATGAATGCAAATCAAAAAGAAAAAGGCTTGGTTGGGTTGCAGAAACGATCTGAGGCAGCCAAACCCCCCTTCCCTTGCTGCTGTGGAAGACACTCCATTTAATCCCTGTCCCTAGAACGAAAACAGAAGATGTGGGGGCTGGAGGTGCGGGACCCTCCCTTTCCACAATGCCCCACCCTCTGCCTTTACCTCCATTATCTTTTGAATATCGCTTATTTCTATCTGACAGATGACAGTATATCAGAGACAAGTGACTGGCTGTCTACTAGGTGGCATGGCTGGGACTTGTCATTTAACTTGAGCCTACCCTTGGCTAAGTCCCTCCCACTAGTCAAATCCCCAGTGTTCTATAGCTCTGTAGCAGAATGTTGTTGTCCTATCATACACAAGGCCCTGGGATCCAGTCTCAGCACTGCAGGGGTAGAGGAACCCTGGCATTAAGCAACCTGGAAGAGAACCTAGGAGTTCTGACTGATCCCCTCCAGCTCTGACCTCCCTGCTATCCCTGTTATCCACCTCTGTGAGCACCTTGGGCACTGCTGTACCTATACATACAAGAGACAGGGTTGAGTGTTTAACTGTGAGCAAAGAGATGGTGGGGCCACATCTGGGATGCAAGAGAGTCTCACTGAGATCTGAAATTTAGGATGGATTTAGGTCTGAGAAATGAGGGCCTGGGATTCATGCAAGCATGAGAAGTTAGAGCCGAAGTAAGAAGGAGGAAGTCCCACACAGGGAATTAGGAGGAGGGTCCTGGCTGAATCACATCCTTCTTACCTCTAAATTCTTGGTTTGGGGAGTGTTGGTTGTGATTCACCTTAGACAGTGATGATATTTTCTTGAAGGGTCCTGGAGATGCTTTCCCTCATCTAGAAGATTCTGTAACTCAGATGTTTAACCTAGTCTTAGTTCTGGGGACTGGAGTTGGAGGAAAAGCCCAGAAAGGAACCTTCCCTTCTATCCCCGAATTCTCCTCTGGATCTAGCAATAGGGTTGGTTGCCTGGGAGCCTGGCACCGGAGAGCACCTGTTCATTGGCAAGCCTGGGTGAAGCTCCAGCCAGTCTGGAGCCCAGACATGGCAACCTGTGCCTGTGGGGCAGAACTGGGCCCTGTGTGGTGATGAGCAGGAGAATGAAGCTGAGAACTGATTTCTGAGTAGGAGTTCCCTACATCCCTGGTGAGCCCTACCTAGCCAGGACCTCCTTGGTGAGCACGGCCCTCTGTGAGCGTGATGGAGGGGCAAACTTGGGAGCCCCATAGTCTTAGTGGAGACTGTCAGAGCACCCACCGTGGGGACTTAAGCAGGGATAGGTGGCCCATAAGAGGACAGGTACAGAAGAGGAGGGATTTTGGAACACAAGTGTCCATGTCAGGCAAAAGCAGGTTGATAAGAATATTCTCTAACCCAGCAGAAGCTGTGAACAGAGGTACCCAGTGAGGGAGAAGCGTCAGCCCTAGGGATGTGGCAGTGGCCCCACAGGATGAAGGGGAAGCTTGGGTACAAGTGTTCAGGGCCTCGGTCGCCAGGACTGCCCTTCTCCCCGACTTAGTGTCCTCACTCTGGACAAAGGCTAGAGATCAGTGGTCAGAAGTCTGATAGGGTGTGTGGGGCTGGTGGCCTTTGGATTGTCACATGGCCCCTCAAGAGAGCTTGAAGGCCAGGGAGTCCCCAGAGAAACTCTCTTCACCTGCCTACAAGTAGCACCTTTGTCCTGGACAGAGCCTTCCATCACCTCAAGACTGGGATGGGACTGGCTGCCAAGTCCCTGTGCCTGACTCCCCAATTCTGCTTCTCCAGTAGGGTCCTTACTGTTCTCCGAGGGGGGGGCCGGGAGAGGAGGAGCCGGCGATGTGCACCAGCCGACAAAAGGTCAGTGATCCCATGGTCTCCAGACAGCCCAGCCCTTGCCCTGCTATAGGCTAACTGCATTCTGGGAGGAGAGGAATCTTCACAGGTGTATGGCATCTCCCTGTGCCTTGCCTCCAGGCTGGCGGCAGGCCTGCACCCCACCGCCATTCCCAGGGCACCATTCCATGCCCTACTGTGAAGGACCACAACCTCCATCTCTTTCCCAAAAGTTCAGCCACCCCGATGACGTACCAGAGCATGGATGCCCTTTCCCGTGAGTGGTCAGGCCCATCCCTAGAAAGTGTTGCTGTGGTGGAGTGATAGGTGGCAGGGTACCATCATATTCTAGAAGCCTGCTAGGCGTCTGGCCTGGGGGAAACTGGTAACATCTGTGATCTATGTGTGTCACCTATATTGTCCCAGTAAAGCATGGTGACATTTAGTGGCAGGCATTATTGCTTTCATTTTATAGTTGGGGAAACAGACACTGGTCAAAGCCCCAGATGCCAGCACAGGGCCAGGCGACCCCTTCATGTCTTAGGAAACTGGGAGTCCAGCTCACTTTTTTGGCCAGAGGCTACTTCTCTCAGGACTCTTTTTGTAGAGAAATGTCCAGGCCGCCCTGACAGCTCCCAGAGCTTTGCAGTCAGGCCAAAGCCTTATGCTGTCCCCTCCATCCTTAAGCTGGTGCCTCCTGTCTGCCTGGGCTTGTACGGTCCCAGGCCCCGCTCCGGCTCCTTGCTGTCTTACAGCCAGGCTGTCCTTGCTGGCAATCTCCCTGAGCTCCTGGGCCAACCTGGACACTTCCGGGAGCCCCTTTCGTACACACCTCCTTCGAATCAGTCAGACCACACCCTGCCACTCCATCTGTTTGCTGCCCCTCATGGCTCTGAACCCCTGAACTCGAGGACAGGATTTTCATTCTCTCTTTCCATGCTCTGCACAGCTCTTGGCATATATGTAGGCATGAGCTTAGCACATTTATTAAATTAAATCAAATTAATTTTGATAGGCTCTCACTATGTAGTTTTGGCTGACTTGGAGCTCACTATGTAGACCAGGTTGGTCTTGAACTCACAGAAACACATCAGCCTCTGCCTTCTGAGTGTTGGGATTAAAGGTGTGCAACACCACACCTGACTCACAATTATTTGAAATGAGTGAATGGTCACTGTTCCCAGGAGTCTCACTGATGGCCTAACAAATAACTACAATAAACCATGGTCCACGTGAGTGAATGGAAACTGCAGACTTTGTTCAGAGGAGTTAATTTACTTATTCATTCATGGAGGAGAGCATGTGCACCTCCACAACGCTGTATCTGGGGCCAGAGTCACTTTGGGCTGCATTATGTCCTGTCCTGCCCTTCATCATTCCTGCAGCAACCTGGGAGGTAGCCTGGCAGGTGGTTCCTTTGTTTCTCCTCCAGAGGAGAAAGCTGGGCTTAGAGCTGCTGTAACTTGGCCAAGGTCACAGAACTGGTTGGCAGAGCCGGCACCAGCGCACAGGTCCTCTTTCTCACACCACATTTCCTCCCCAAGGAGCCGTACAAGATGTTACTAGGCAGTAAGTGCCAGATGAACAGAACACACAGCTGTAGTTCCCCAGAGCCAGGAGGGCCAGAGGGGGCTGGAGATCTTCCCAGAGGAGGCCTTTGAGCTGGGTCTGCAAAGGGGGCAGCTGTGTCCCTCTCTTTCATGGTACTTGGAAACCCAGTCAGTTCTGGCCACAGTCAGCTTTGTTGGGAGCACTCTTGAGGCCACAGACTCCCTGATGGAGACGCAGACAAGTACTAGCAAGGACTCCCTTCCTACACTCGGAGCTCTTAAGGGTTGTCATTTCTCACGTGCTGATGGGAGTTGTAGTTCCTGGCCATGGCCTGCATGGGTGATGGAGCAAAGCGCCCCCTGGCGCTTCAGGATCTGAGCATCCCAGATCCAGCTAGTGCTCTGAGGAGCTCCCGGGGTCACAACTATACATTCCCATCCCTGAAGCACCACCCCTGCTCCATCACGGTTCTCTGTGTCTCTCACTCTCGCTATCTCTCCTTCGGCTTTCTTGCTACGACTGCCCCCTCTCCTTAAAAGCACTCAGACTCCCTTGGACAGCTCAATGTCTTTCCATTTCTGGGCCGAGAGGACTGGGGTCCAGCCAGCTCAGGCTGGCAGCGTGGATGGCTTTGCCTCCTCCCCTGGGTCCACCTGAGGAGTCCAGGAACGGCCTCATTTCTGCTCTTCGCCTTGGCAGCCAGGGTCCAGCCTCAGCCCCGCCTCTCTCCTTTTTTTCCTGACTTCTTTTGTTTGGTCCCAATCACTTTTTCAGGTGGCTGCCTTATATTCCCTTCCTTCTGTCTGAATCTCTGCAATGTGATTTGCTTTGACCGCAGTGAAGGTGAAGGAGTAGAAGGGGAGGTCTGGCTTCTGGGTGGGGCTAACAGGATGGGTGGTAAAACCAAGGTCAAATGCATTCCCTTTTCTGGTCCTTGAGCCCCCTGGCTCTGTCAGTGTCTGAGCAGCAGGCCTGGTTGCTATGGAAACACTAAAGCCCCAGAAAGCCTTGGCTTTAGTTCCCCAGAGGTCCCTGTCCCCTTTCCACGCTGGCTGGCCCTTCTCCTTACCTGTCCCCTCAGGGTTCCCTCCTGTTCTTTATCGATAAGGTTCCATGTGGCCTCTCTTTCCCTCACAGTCCTGTCTCCATTTCTCTTCTGACCCATGGATGGTCCATCTTTGTCCCCTTCCAGGCTGGGCTCCCCACGCCACCATTAAACACATCCTTGTCTCTGCTGGCTGCCTCACCTTTGTTTCTGGTCCCCTAAATAGACAGAGGGAGGGATTCAGATTGTCCCTATGTGGCCCATGCCCTACCCCCCTCAGCTCGCTGCCCTGTGGCCTCAGGACTCAAGACCTTGCCAGCTGCAGTGAGGGCTATGCCAGGCACTGGGGCAGCAGCTGGTGCCTTGGCATCCGGATGCAGTGGGGGCAGAGTGGGCAGCCTGCCTGGAGGGAGAGAGGCAGGCTGTGTATGCTGGAGAGGAGTTCTGCAGAATCTGCAATGAGAGACCCTCACATTCATCTATGGAACTGCTGCTCAGCCCTGCCCCTGGGGAGGACGGGTGCCTTGTAATGTCCTCCGTGCCCATCACACAGTGCCTACGCTTCCCTGGACCTTGAGAACATCTCAGGAGAAGCTCAGATAGTTCAGCCTCTGCCTAAAGACCCTTATGACACAGTCCTGTTTGCCTCTTCTCCAGCCGGGGAGGCTGCAGGATCAGTATTTGCTGACAGAGAGACGGAAGTCACTGCCTGGATGCAGGCCTTCTCCTCTCTCCTGATTTGGAATCTGGTCCTCTGCCCCGTGCTTGTGCTCTGGTGTGTGAAGTTG
Organism: Peromyscus californicus insignis; assembly: GCF_007827085.1. Taxonomy (NCBI): domain Eukaryota; kingdom Metazoa; phylum Chordata; class Mammalia; order Rodentia; family Cricetidae; genus Peromyscus; species Peromyscus californicus. Next base: position 54,305,118 of record NW_026294562.1, on the reverse strand, counting down.
AGGGACTGGACCCTGACTCTCTGGTTCTAGTCATGGTCTTTTTACTTGTCATCCATGTGTAGACCACCAGCAATCCCTATGGCCCTTCCAAGGAGTTATGGCTTCCCACCTAAAGATTGCCAGTGGAAAGGACCTTGGGCTGGGTTCTGTGTCCATGTACACACACACCATACACACACACACACACACACACACACACACACACACACACACACACACCAGCTAGGTGTTATGCACACAAACAAAGTCTAGGTGCTGTGTCTATATATAAAGATACATAAACACACACACTCACACATGTGCACACAGGTCATGCACATCCATGAGCATACACACATGAGAGCCAGGCCCTCCCGTGCCACTCACTTGGCATCTATGGGTCACACACCTGGCACTGTGAGGCTTCTTAGGTTGGAGGAAGAAGTTGGGAGAGGAGGGCGAGCTGGCGTGGTGAGCACCCATGTGAATGCAGCGAATGGCCTGTCACCTGGTGTATAGCCCTGTCACTTGCAATGCCGTCCCATGTGTCATATCCCTGTTCCTCTCCACTCCACGGCTTCCCAGTCTCCTCATCTGTGCAGGCTAGACAGCAGACCCACTGTCTCATCACTAATGGAGAGGCCTGAAATTGTCCCTGTCCCTGGGTACTGCTACCAAAGAAGAGGCAAGAGGAGAGGCGGGCTGCTCAGGAGGCGCTCCCAGGGAGAAGGCAGGCAGTCTCTTGCTTCTCCCCCACGTGCCTTTGTGCCGGGGTGGCAGGGGTTGAGAGCATTGGTAGGGAGGAGATGGAGGAGCCTGCAGCTTTGTCTGGCCCTGTGGCAGCTTAATTGTCAGCTGTCAGTGTGAGAGCCACTTAGCAGCCCCTGCTTTGGAAATGGACCTGGGGGAAGTTGACTTTTGATTGCAAAGACAGCAGGGGCCAGGTCGACAGGATGTAGGAGGGGAAGAGCGCCTAAGTTTAGAGTTGGGACCACAGGACTCCGGCGTCCAGGACCCATGCTTGGGTTCCTGGAGGTGAAGGGGGAGGCTCTGGCGTACCCCATACACTCAGCCTTCTCCCGTTTTCCCAAACCATGGCGTCCAGGCAAGGAGGAATTTGTGGCAACCTTCAAGGGCAATGAGTTCTTCTGCTACGACCTGTCACACAACCCGATCCAGAGCAGCACTGATGAGATCACACTGGCCTTCCGCACCCTGCAGCGCAACGGGCTGATGCTGCACACGGGCAAGTCGGCCGACTACGTCAACCTGTCCCTCAAGTCTGGGGCTGTCTGGCTGGTCATCAACCTAGGCTCGGGCGCCTTCGAGGCCCTCGTGGAACCCGTCAATGGCAAGTTCAACGACAACGCCTGGCACGACGTCCGGGTTACCCGAAACCTGCGCCAGGTAGGCGGAGCAGGAAGAAGGCCCGGGGTCGGCTGTGTCGGGGGCGGAACGTGCAGAGAGGACACAGCGATGCCTTGACTGGGGTGGGAGAGAACAGGGTTGGGCAGTGAGGTGTGGTTTTAGAGAAGAACAGAGTTGGGGCTGTGCGAACCTGAGGCATGGCCTCGGCTGCGTGACAGGCTTCTGAGACCTTATCCACCAGGGAGCTGAACTAGGAGGAGGCTTCAGAGCTGTTCCTGGGCAGAAGCCTGAGGCCAGGAGTAGTGCTGGGCTCAGATCGGTAGGAGCAGCTAGGGTTCCGAGGCCTGGTGCTGTAGACTTGGGAGGAGGGAGCTAGAGCCTGGATGAGGGTCTAGTGGTTGTGGGGTGGGGAGGGGTCCTGTAGGGTGGGCAGCAGGACACTGAGGGAAACAGAGATACAAGTGGGACAGAATATGGTCTTCCCTCCATGGGGCTTTCCCAGGGCAGGGATGCACTGAGAGGGAAGGGAGGCAGCGAGTGGGTGAGAGAGTCGGACCCGGGGAGGGCAGCTGGCCCTGCTTCTCTGGGAGTGTTTGACTTTCTTCCTGTCTCACAGAGCCAGGCTTTCCTTCATGTCCATGTTCACCTTCTGCTGGCCAAGCCAGCCTGCAGAGGGAGCTCAAGCAGGTTTTTTGGGGTCAGCCCCTGCATGTAGGATGGCCCCCTTCTCTCCTTCTCTACACTGTCCCCTGTACCTTCAGACACTGCATAAGGCCTCTTAGGCATGGCCCTCTTCGCCACTCTCAGGATCCAGCCATGGTGGCTACTGCAGACCAGGCATCTCTCTGGCCAGACTTTGCTGGACAGAGCCTTGCGGATAGTTTCCAGCGCTAGGAAGTCCCCATGTCCAATCACACTGACTTTTCTTCCCTGGTAGGTGAGGCCCCTGTGCATTCCCTGGGGGTTCCTGTCTCCGCTTCTCGGGGCCCCCCAGTTCTTCATTCTCTTGGGTCCCCAGTCTTGCAGCTAGCAGGCAGCAAGCTGTTGCAGCTTCATCTTCCACGGCTAAATGCAACGGAGAACACCGAGCAGTCCTGACTGGAGGCTGCGTCCCAGGCCTCACGGCTGCTCTCTTGCCGTGAAGTCTTTGGACTTCTTGTTTCTCGCCAGGTTAACCTTCTGTTCTCATTCGTCTCCTCTTCTCCTTTCTCCACTGGAAGCCCCTCAATGGGGCTCAAGTTCCTGGCTGGCTTTCCATCCCTCTGACCTGCTCTCATTTAACACCACTGGGGGACGGTTTAATGGAGGTTCCCCTCTCTTAACACCTCTTCCCTTGCTGAGACAGTGTCCTGACTAACTACACGGCTCTTTCCGGAACCTGCAGTGGCCTGTTGCAGTCCTGTGTGGATGTGCCCATTCTGAGTGCTCCTTCTCCCCGTGCTCTGTGGAGTGACGTGTTTGTGGAGTTGCTTCCCCTCCAGGCAGCACTCCCCACCCTGTGTCCTGTCACCCCATTCCCAGTCAGAGCACTGCCTTGCCTCTTATCCCCACCAGCACGATCAGGCGTGTATAGTGCCTCTGGGGTGCTGTCAGGTGTCACACACATTTGGGGGGAAGCTGTCTTAGGTGCCTTTTGTTCCCTTCCTTGCTGTCCCTAGGACTACAGCTGTCATACTTGCTGTCTTGTGCGAGTCGCTGCCAGCCCACAAATCTTCATCCACATGCCATTTGGCCCAAAAGAAAAAATGGTGATCCACACTGGATACAGAGAGGAGAAGGGCATGCTCCCTGCCCTTGCAGCTCCTGGGACAGGATAGGATTGTTCCAAATGAACAGAACAGGGGCTGGGGAGATGGCTCAGTGGGAATAAAATACTAGTCACACAAGTGTGAGGACCAGAGTTCAGATCCCCAAAACCCTTGTAAAAGCTGGGCAATCATGGTGGCCACCTGTAATCCCAGTCACAGAGGATCCCCGGGTAATCTGACTAGCTAGACTATTGAGAATGGGCAAGATCTGGGCTAAGTGAGAGACTCTATTCAACAAAGGAAGAGTGGTTAAGGAAGCCACCCAGTGACATCCAGTGGCAGCTTCAGGCCACCACATGAATTCACACATGTGTCTTGTGTGCTCATGCCCATATGTGTGCTCACATATGTGAACATACATATACACACATGCAATCACACCACACACGTGCAAAAATAAATGAAATACATAAATGAACTAACTTTTTAAAAAATGATCAGAATAAGGCTGTCCACATGCCCGGTGGACCACAGAAGCAATGATGGGAATTGGGAGATTTCCAAAAAGGAAGGAGGGAGAGGTCTGTGGTAATGCTGAGCCACTCTCATGGATGCAGTGACTGACACATGACCTCAGCACACAGAGAGTGGAGAGTGACCCACGTTCATCTCTTTCTCGAACATGTAAAGTCATGGGTGCAAGCAGATGGCAGATGGAAATTCTCTTCTACTGGATTGTTCTACAAGATGGCTCAGAGTACGGACAGGCCATACTGACCCAAAAGTGGAGATCATGGGTCACAGAGAGTGTTTGCTTAAAGACCTTGATGGAGAACCCTCTTTACAAAGGGCTCCTTTATTCACTTTATTTCACTCTAGAATCCATGGGCAAGAGGTGCAGGACTGTATTTGGGGAATTCTTCTTGGCTTAGCTCGAAGGCCATGCCCTGGAGTTGCTGCTCTCGAGCAGGGCCTAGCCACTGCCAAACCCTTTATCTGCCTGTTTTCTGAGACTTTGAAGAGAAACTTCTTTGTTCCTGTTGCTCTGGAAGTGTCTGTTTATCACTCATCCATGTTGCGCCAATGTCTGGAAGCCTTTTGGGTCATCATAACTCATGGGGTGTTACTGGCATCTTGCGGGTAGCCCAGGATTTGAGTTATTACTGTAGTTTGTAATACAGCCCCACAACAAGGAATCATCTGACCTCAAATGTCAGTGGTGCCTCTGGGGAGATACCCTGTTCATCCAAGTGTGTAGAGTCCAGATGACGTCCTAGGATTTGAAGAATTCTGCTATAATCACATGGGTGGTAGAAGGTGAGGTGGCTTTCACTAAGGCTCTGCCTCCCCCAAGTTTTGTGGGTGGGGAGTAGGCCAGGGACATAATATAAGAAATGACATCAGGATGGGGGGGTGTAGCTCAGTGACAGATGCTGATCTGTCATGCAACAAGGCCATGGGTTCCATCTTTAACATCGTGTGGGGGATAAAGGAAAACAGAAATGACAGGGCGGATGGCCAGGACCCGGAGTGCTGCAGCTTCTCCATTATTTTCCTTGTGTGACTGGAGTGGCTGGGAGGTGGCTTTCTGGAAGGACCTGACCCCAAACCAACTTCTGTGAGTTATGGGCGTGGGTCAAAGGCCAGCTCCAAACACCTCTGGTTCAGGTGGTCATCTCTAGAACATGTAGATGGTCTTGGAACACAGTAGTTGGGACCAGAGGGCTCCAGACTGACACATGTTCTTCCTTTCTCTGTTGGAACTCAGCTTTTGAAGCTATTATGATAGACAGTCCTCTTGGGGGATCTTGGCAAGATCAATTGATTACCACTAAGGGCTCCCTGAAGTCTAGTTTTTATCCTAGACTCACTCACCTTTCATACCCTTATATACTTCCCACTACCACGTAAGACTAGGCAAAACCATTTATCTTTAGCCAACAGCAAACTTGAAAGACGAGCTGGCTACCAAAATATTACATAGTGTTTCTCTTGTTCAGCTCAGATGATGCCTTTTCTCAGTATAGACACTTTCAGAATCTCTTCTGGGGCCCAAGAATGGAGTTCTTCAAGGATGAGTTCCCCAAAGATAGAGTCTATAAGGATATGATGGCCCTGGATGGACCCTCAAGGATGGAACCTTCAAGGATGCAGTCAGTCATCAAAGATGGAGTCCTTAAAATGGGCTCCCTGTAGGATGGAGTTCTATAGGATGGGGTCCTCAAAGGTGGAGTCTTCAAGGATGATATCTTCAAGAATGGAGTCCTGAAGAATGGAATATTCAAGGATAGAGTCCTCAAGGATGGTATCTTCAAGGATGGAGTCCTCAAAGAAGGCATATCCCAGGATAGAGTCCTCAAGGATGGAATTTTTAGGATGCACTAGATGATGCAGACACCAAGATGATGGATTCCTGAAGGATGGGGTCCTCAAGGATGCAGTCCTCCACGGCTGGGATCTCCAAGGATGAAGTCCCCTGTGTACTCTGTGTGAAGCTCCCACTCAAGGACAGAGGCCCCAAGACAGTTGGAGTTCCTGTTGCACCCTATCTCTCACAGCATGCAGCCTGTCTTAGATCCTAGGTTTGCAACTTTCTGGACCTGTCTACACTGACTTTCCTTGCTGGTCTCGTCCTTTCCACAACTCTCCCAAGGAGACCACCTGCTCGCTCTCTCTCTGCTGCAAAGTCTAAGAGCTGGGATTTGAGTCAGATAGTTGTCAGCCAATTATATAACGTCTGAGCTCCAGTTCCCCATAGGCAGAGTGGGAGGGGCCTCTTGATGACTGACTGGATGGAGCAGATGTCTTACCACACTCAGCAACTGCCTGGCATGATGTGGGCACTGGAGGGCTCACAACTGCCATGGTTGTTAGCCGTGTTTCTTTTTCCTCCCAGGTTTTTGTTGTTGTTTTTTTTTACCTGAAATGGCACCTTCTTCCTAAAGCTTCCCTCGACCCATCCCATAGCCAGCTCTCTTCTTCGCTGCGTTGAGTTCATGAAAACTTGTACCCTGGCCCTCTCACCACATCCTGCGTGTGTGTTAACACTCGTGTCCATTCTTTTTCTCTAATTCCAGGTTTTAAGCAAATTGAGGGCTTAATGCCAACAACTGCTGGATCTGTTCAGTTGTTTTTCTAAGTTCTTCCCCTGATGCATCTGTTTTCTTCAAGAAGCTTTTCCTGTTTTTAGACACAGTATGAGGTTAGGACCTGGGGCCTTGTGCAAGCTAACCAAGCACTCTATCACCGAGTTAAACACCTAGCCTTCTCACTTGTCTCCTTCTTTTTTTTTTTTTTTTTTTTTTTTTTGGTTTTTCGAGACAGGGTTTCTCTGTGTAGCTTTGCGCCTTTCCTGGAACTCACTTGGTAGCCCAGGTTGGCCTCGAACTCACAGAGATCCGCCTGCCTCTGCCTCCCGAGTGCTGGGATTAAAGGCGTGAGCCACCACCGCCCGGCACTTGTCTCCTTCTTAAAGCCAGTCGATCAGATTTTGGAAATGAGGACCCATGTCCAAAATGAGCATATCCACCTACTTCATATGGGTACTGTCACTGGTATGGTGGCATACACCTGTAATTCCAAAGTCTGGAGGCTGAGGCAGGAGGATTGCCATGAGTTGGAGACCAGCCTGGGCTATGTATGGAGACTTTGTTTCAAATGAAAACAATGCTGAGTTACCCTCTGTCTTTCTTAAAGAGGCTCTGGCCTGCCTTACAAGAGTAGCATAGCTTGCCCCTGCCCTGCTCAGTGCCATCCTGTCTGTGTCTCTGCCCTGGAATATATCCATGTTCAAGGATCATTTATCTTTTGTATCTCACCTAGGTTTTGTGTGTGTGTGTGTGTGTGTGTGTGTGTGTGTGTGTGTGTTTGTGTGTGTGTGTGTGTCTGTTTGACAGTGTCTCATTAAGCAGCTTTGGCTGGCCTTGAACTCACTATGTAGTTCAGACTGGCCTCACACTCACAGAGATCCACCCACTTCAGTCTCCCAAGTGCTGGGTGGGATTAAAGGCCCGCACTAACACACCTCACTTTACAGAATTTTCCTGACAATTCTGTGAATGGGAGCTCTGACTCCCTTTTTACTCATGGGAAAGCTAAGACCTGTCCCCCCTGCCCTCTCAGAAGATAAGCTTGTTTGTGCCTGCCTGGGTAGGAGTTAGGAGGCCATGGAACTTGAAATCTGACTAGAAGCCACTCATTTCTTGCCTCTGCAGGTGACTGGTGGCATGCTAGCCCAGAAAAGTGCACAGGAGGCTGTAGTCTCCTGGGCTCTGACATTCTCGGACATCCTCAAATCTCAAGACCGTTGGAATGGTCTGTACCTCTTGACTTCCGACCCGAGAGAGCGAGTCCTTTCCTTTGTCCTGAGCTGTGTTTCTGCATGCTCACAGGCTGTCCTCAGCCCAGACTTGGGAAGTTCGTGTCTGCAGTCCTCCTCTTGGTGTCTTTAGGGGGCTGGGGCTGCACTCAGAGTTCAAGGTGGAGATGGGGTACCGTTTTCTCCAAAGCCATTTTGTTTAGCCACGGTAAGTTCTCTTGCTGGCTCCCCTCTGGCTGGGACGCCCTTCTCGTTCATGGCCATCGCCATGCCTGTGCTTCTGGACTCTAGAAGCAGATGAAGCATTAGGGTTTATTTGCTGGCCTGAAGTATTAGTTCTCTAGATCGAGGCCTTTCTCTGGGGGCCGCTGTACTGCAGAAAGAGCCTCCAATGGAAGCTCCATTCTAGTATTCCACTGTAGGAGTCTCATGGTCACCAGGAGGGTCTGCAACCTCCACTCCTAGGTCTAGGGGGCTCTGGTCTCTCAGTCTCTCAACCCTACTGTTTCTTGGGGGGGGAGTCTGGACCTCTTGACAAATTAGTAGAAGGCCTGGGGTTTGATCTCACATCTTTTCCCTCTCTGTCTTGGCTTTAACCGACTGTTCTGCCCATTAACACTGGGACTTCCTTTGTGAATACTGACACCCCCCCACCAACCAACACACCCCCACACCCCCCCACACACACACAATTTTATTTTTCATAACAAGTCAGAACATTCTCAGGTTTTTACTTGTAGTGTCCTGCCCCCAGCCTTGTTCAACTGTGAGATAGTATCAGACAATGATATCTTCTGGGGGGCCATCAGTTTGGCTGCCCTGAGGTTGATTGCTCATTGCTCTGACTAGCTGGTCCTCTTCATTTCACGACAGTGCTGCCAGCTGGCAGTACGAAGCCTCTGGTCACAGGCTATCACCTCACTTTTGTCATTGTGCTTGTGACTAGACCCCCCCCCCCTTTGCTATGTAAACTGATTCCCCGTAGCTAATAATTAATATTGGCTACTCAGACCTTCTAGCATCTTGATATTGAATTCTGTTATTTTTAATTATATGAGTCCCTTATTAGTTGTCTTAATCAGTTACTCTTGTGCCCACTGTTTAGAAGAATTCTTTAGCTAACAGAGCTATCCCAGAATACTACGCCCCCATCACAAGTCTGCAGCTTAGGATTTAATGGGCATCAGGCAACTGTATCCCTCCATCTCTGATACTTAGTACAGCCGCCTTGGTCCTCTCCAAAGACCAGGTGATTTTGAAGGATATTGTTTTGGCCGTGGGAGGAAGAAATGGTGTTAGGAGTACATAGAGACAGGCTATTTAGAGGTAAAGTGAAAGAATGTGGCCTGCTTCAGAGAAGAGGGAAGTGCTGAGGTGCCTGGGCCTCTGTGTACTTTTTTCTACAGGTAGAAGGGGAGTGAATTTCTCACTGGTTGTGGGGAGTGGAGGTCCAGGGATCTATGGGTGTCCATGGAAGGAGCCTGGTTCTTGGGAGACTGTTATCTGTGCCAGGGTGTTGAAGGGACGCTTAGCTGTTCACAGGAAAATGAGAGAACAGGGAGGGTGGCTGGAGAGCCTGGGGGACTTTGAGAAGGGGTTAATAGGGCCCCTGGACAAGTCAGAGTGGGCGGGCAGGAGGGGTCAGCTAGAGGTGAGACGGGGTGGAGGGAGGAGAGGGAGGAAGGTTTGGGATGGTGTGGGCATGAACCCTCGGCAGCCCAGCCCGAGGAGGGCTAGCTTCCCTTCCCCAACCCCAGTATGATGGTGGCTCACTCTCTCTCCAGTTCTCAAGGAAAAAGAAACAATGGAGGGGGAGCCCCTCTTCCCCAAGGATCCCTGGATCTATTTGCCCATCCCCCATCCCCAGGAAAAGCAGATTCCCACGTCCCCTCCCATGCTGTCTTTGGCCTCCAAATGAAGTCGCCTCTTGCCCTTGCTAGTCCTGTGATTCTCTAGGGGCGTTGCCCACTCTTCTCCTAGCCTGCCAGCCAGCTGGCCTGTCACCAACCAGTTAACTCATTAACCCGACATGGCCACTGGTCAGCCAGTTGGCTAGCACCGCCTCACTCCTCAGCCAGGTCTCTGGAAAGCCATCTGGGTGACCAGTCAGCCAGCAAAGCCATCCGCCCACTCCTGAGTCGGTGCCCACCCCTTCTCACCCCCGTGCTCCCTTCTCCCTCCCTTAACTCCCTAACATCTCAGGACTACTAATCCTGCATACTGGGTCTGCTTCTTAACCCTTCCTCCCCACCTTCTGTTGGAAACCCCCTCCCCCCCACCCCCCGTTGCCAACTCTGTGTGTGTTACTAACACGCTTATAACCCAAGGGACCAAGGGACGGGCAGGGACAGGTGGGGCCAGGTATGAATGAAAAACCGAACTAACTTTCTGTCTCATCCACGGAATGTCGGCCATCTTTAAGTCTCTGCTTCCTTGGTCCAGTTTTTTTTTTTGTTGTTGTTGTTGTTTTCTTCTTTACTAACCGAGGTCTCTAACTGTTCCCCTTCTCTGCAGACGTCCTTCGGGAGGGCATGGGGGGGAAGAGGAATCCAGAGGAGGGGCTGGGGGAGGCGCTGGGAGAAGAAGGGGTTAATTTTGTGTGTATGCTTCCTTCCTCCCATTATAATTTTTCTTTAAACACGTCTGCTGGGCCTGTGTGGGAGGGATGGGACGACCAAGCAAGTACACACGGCCGTGTCTCCTCCGTCCTAGAGTCTCACAGTTGGTCATTTTCTTTTTCTTTTCTTTTTTGTTCTGTTCTTCTGTCGGCCCCGTTTCTTTCCTTTCTTTCTTTCTTTTTATTTGACCCCCTCCCTCCCCTCTCCGGTGAAGCACGCAGGGATCGGACACGCTATGGTAAACAAACTGCATTATCTGGTAGATATCACTCTAATTGTCTTATCGTTTGGTTTGCCGTGGGTTTTTTAACCGGTCGATTCTCCCACTTTTGTTCCTCTCTCCTCATTTGGTTTTTGCTCTTCTAATTGCCTTCTTTCTCTTTTTTCTTTTTTTCTTTTGTGTGTGTCCCAGACAATCTTTAAATTTATTCCTCTTTTAGTTTCCCTCCTCCCCTTTTCTTTTCTTTCGATCCAAACTCAAGTCCAAAAGACAAACGGAAATCCAGGCCTTTGGTGGGGCCCGGCCCCACACTCCTGCCTCCTGACAGGTGCCGGGCCTGAGAAAGCTGGGGCAGACCCCCATGTTTATCAGCTCCACTTAAACCAGTCCGGTGCTGAGCTTATTTCGATGAATTTCTTCTGTTCTTCCTCCTGCTCCTTGGTTTTTGTTTTTGTTTAGTTTTTTTTCTCTTTGATTTGGTTTCTTTCTTGGTCTCCTGAAAATCCATGGAAAACACCATCCCATGACACGCTACGCTATGCTCACTGTCAGCTCCAGACAGGGGCCCCTCAAGTTGGGAAGAAGGCTGGGGGTGCCATCTCCAGTGGCAGCCAGCTGGGCATGTTCCCCAGATGGGATGGCCTTGGGACCTCCTTCAAGTCACCAGTTCATACCAGTTTAGGGGCTGCCCCACACTGGCTGTCACCCCTACCTCCCAGCCTTGAGGATTCCCCGGCTCTGCCTCCCTCACATTTTGCATGGCATGAGTGGTCTTTCCCCACACCAGGGATAGCGTCCAGATCCCCCCGCCGCTCTGCTGCTCTGACTAACACTGTGTTCCACACTGTCTTCCTCCTCTTCAGCCCCTCCCCCTGTGTCCCCTGCCTCTCCTGCATGGCCTCGGACAGGGCTTGGTTTCCTTCCCTGTTGAGGGCATGAGAGGAGGAGCCCCAGCAGGGACAGGATGGGGGCAGCTGTCCTTGTCCTTGCCAAGCTCCTGTGTTTGGGTTGGGCTCCATCCTGGTGAATGCTGTTGTGGGTGTCAGTGTAAAGGCAGCTGGTGTGTGTTGGTGTGTGGGTGTGACTGTGTGTAAATGTTGGTGTGATATTTAGGGGTGTTAGTGGGAAGCCGTGCTGTGTGTTTGGGAGACTGCTGGTTCTCTGCATGTGTAAGTGCTGGTGGGAATGGGGGCTGCAGGCTTGGATGGGTTCCGGTAAGGATTCTGGAGGGAGGCGGGCTGGGGAGGCTGGCTCTTCAGTGCAGGTGCAATGTACGACAGGCAGTGAGACAGAGACAGGGTTGGGAGGGCCCCATCCTCCTTCTCTTGCCTGCCTCCGTGTGAGTGTGTGCCCTCAGGCCCTGCTGTGTGAGATCCCCTGGGATTCCCTCATGCCTGCCCAATTCCGGCTCCACAGCAGCCGGTTAGTCATTGCCTATTAATAATGCAGAGTGATTGAACACCAGGCTGGGGACCCTGCAGATGGACGTGTCTGCTCTCATGGGGTGGGAGGGGTTGGGGGCAGCTGCCTGGCTTGCCCAGCCTACTAGTCCTGCCTGGCTGGAAGGCTAGAGAGCAGGGAGGTTATCAGAGCTTGAGTGTCTAGTCTGAAAGGCCCTTTATGCCCTCAGGAGGCTTCACTTCTGAAGCCCCATTGAGCCTTTGCTGACACTTTTGGATGTGTGTGATGTGTGTGTTCTCCTTCACCCATATAGACCAGTGTCCATGGCCAGTGCCTCCCCAGCCATGGCCAATCTAATACCGTGTGTGGTCTCCCTAGCTTCCCAGGATTCCAGTGGAGCTTGCACTACCAGTTCCTCACAGGCCCGATTTCTCCAGCTGCTGCTTTTGTGAGCTGGGTGCTACCCACGCTGCTGTTCTTGAGAACCTGCCAGGAACTGGTCATTAAGAACTTTCTTTACTAGCTGACGAGATAACTCATCCGGTAAAGATGTTTGCTACCAAATCTGATAACCTGAGTTCGATTCCCAGAATCCACATGGTGGAGAGAGAGAGCTGACTCCTCCAAGCTCGTCCCTGACCTATATATGCATCTATACGCATGTAAATATGTATTTACATACATGCTATATAATTGTAATTTTTAAAAACTGTCTATTCAAAAACAAAAGGAACTTTCTCTCTAGAGCTTCACTGGACAGCCAATTTGTGACTCAGGGAACAGGGAGTCAAGATCAATGCCGGTGATATCCCCAAGTACCAAGAGGGAGATCACCCTAGGATTAGGGTCCAACAGACCTTCTTTCTAGTCTCCATGGTGAAGTTCTGACCACATGGGCCCAGGCCAGGAAAGCTCAGTTCCCTCAGCTCCCAGCAGACTAATGGTGGACATGGCCAGCTTCTACCACAGGTCTGTGTGAGGATCGATCAAGGCAGCACAAGTTCCATGCTTTGGAAAGGAATTATAATTTCATTAAGCTTAATAAAGTGCTGGCCAATTCCCTGTTACCAGGGCAGGGATGTTATGTGAAAAGTGGTTCCCTTCCTGTAGCAGACCCTGAGGAATAGGCCTCTCTGGTCCCGCTGGAGATCCTATTACAACCCCTTGTTAGGAACCACTCTCAAAATAACTTCATGAAACCTCAGGATGCTTTAGAGATGTGGAGGAGGAGAGAAGAACGGCTTACTTCAGTTGGTCAGGAAGCCAGCAGCCCTGCCCAGTTTCAGGGCCGATAAAGAAAGAACCTGATAAATTCTGAGCCTGCAGGGTCCACACTTCCCTGCATCATCAGTACAAACAGGAACCAATCTGTTGCCTTGTGTGGCCTTAGAAACCCCTGCAAATCTGTGCTAGGGACTGGCTCCTTTAGGGTCAGACTGAAGTCAAAGAATGGGGTTCAACAGGTTCTGATTTGCAGGGCACCCCTCAGATGGGTTCCATGTAGTTTTGTGTTTATTTTTCTAACTCACTCATTAGGACTCCTAGGATCTGAGTATTTCTCTTGGTGAGGAAGTGGAAAGACAGAAAAGGCTCACTCAGTTATCTCTGTTGGTTGAGCATGGTCAGGCTGATGAATGCTGGCTTGTGAAGCTAATATTATTCATGTACACATTAGGGCCTCAAAATAGCTTTTGCATTTGGAGTTCCTTTAATTTTTTTACATTAAAAAGTGTTGCTAGAGTTTTTCTGCCTGGCCCACAGTCAGGACAAATCTCTCTCACCCGCCAGTCCCAAGCCGCTCAAACCCGATCAAGTAAACACAGACACTTATATTGGTTACAAACTGTATGGCCGTGGCAGGCTTCTTGCTAACTGTTCTTACAGCTTAAATTAATCCATTTTTATTAATCTATACCTTGCCACGTGGCCTGTGGCTTACCGGTACTTTACATCTTCCTTGTCCTGATGGCGGCTGGCAGTGTCTCCTCCTCAGCCTTCCACTTTCCAGCTCTATTCTCTTCCTTGTCCCGCCTATACTTCCTGCCTAGCCAATGGCCAATCAGTGATTTATTTATTGACCAATCAGCAACACACTTGACATACAGACCATCCCACAGTAAAAAAGATTTATTTTTATTTTGTGTGTACAGATGTTTTGCCGGCATGTATGTATGTCCACCATTTGCATGTTTGGTGATTCCCAGGAAGCCAGAAGAGTCCTCTGGAACTGGAGTTATAGATAGTTGTGAGCTGCCTTGTGGGTACTGGGAACTGAACCCCATCCTCTACAAGAGGAACAAGTGCTTATAACCACTGAGTCATTTCTCCAACCTCCCCCAACCCCCTTTTTTTGAGACAGAGTCTTTCTATATAGCCTTGGCTGCCCTAGAACTCACTGTGTAGACCAGGCTGGCTTTGAACTCAGAGATCCACCTGCCTCTGCCTCCCAAGTGCTGGAATTAAAGGCATGCTCCACCATGCCTGGCTTTCTCTCTTTTTTTTTTTCTTTTTACATTTTTATTTATTCAATCTATTTATGTGTAGTGAAGCATGTCATGGTGTGAGTGTGTGTGTGCAGGTCAGAGGCCGACTTACATGGGTTGGTTCTCTTTTTCCACCATTTAGGTCTGGGGTAAAACTCAGGCTGCGGTTTGTCTTGGCAGCAAGCACCTTTACTTCCTGAGCCGCCTCCAGCTACCTCCCTGTCTACGTTCTGAGATTCATTTACAGTTGATGATACCTGGACTTCAGCAGGAACCTGAGCACTGCTGTCCCCACTTAGCAGATGGGGAAGCTGGGGCCCAGAGAAAGCGCCTCCCTTTATACTACGGGGGAGTTTATCATTTATTTCACTTAATTAATTGTATGCTCAGTCAGCTGGGAAAAGATGGGAGGGCCCAAAGTTGTTCAGCCCCTTTTAAAGAAGAAAGTCAGAGCCCTGCATGGTGGCTCATGCCTTTAATCCCAGCACTTGGAAGTACTTGGGAGGGAGAGGCCTGATCTCTGAGTTCAAGGCCAACCTGGTCTACTAAGCGAATTCCAGGACAGCCAGGGCTACACAGAGAAAAGAAACCCTGTCTCAAAACAAAACAACAACCAGAAAAAAAAGAAAGAAAAGACAGGCAAAATGGTTTTGGCAGAATTTTTTTTTTTTTTTATCAGAAAGGCAAAATTGTTCTGGAAAACAGCAAATGATAAAGGAGAACCTGGGATTTCTGACCTGAAGTCTTTCCCTCCTAAAATTCCTGAAATCCAGAGTTCAGGCCTCCTGAGAGGGCTGTGACGACGGCCTGTGTCTGGCACAGAGCCTGAAGCAAGCTTGGCCCGGCTGTGATCTCTCCCTCAGCCAGAGACTGCTTCTCACTGCTCCCAGCCCCGCTTCTGGCCCATGTCACCATAAGGGTGGACTAGTTGTTCTTAACCATCAGCCTGTGGGACCCTTGGAATATTTGATGACAGCAATGTGGTCTAACAGGAGACAAAACAGGCTGGAGCAATGGCTCCGTGGTTAAGAGCACCGACTGCTCTTCCAGAGGCTCCAGGTTCGAGTCCTGGTACCCAAATGGTGGCTCACAACCCCCTGAAGCTGCAGTTCCAGAGGCTCTGGTGCCCTCTTGTGCACTCCGCCATGCACTGTGCTCACACGGTGCGCAGACATACATGCAGGCAAAACGCATAAAATAAAGAAGTCTTAAAAAAAGATACTGGCCGGGCGGTGGTGGCGCACGCCTTTAATCCCAGCACTCAGGAGGCAGAGCCAGGCGGATCTCTGTGAGTTCGAGGCCAGCCTGGTCTCCAAAGCGAGTTCCAGGAAAGGCGCAAAGCTACACAGAGAAACCCTGTCTCGAAAAAAAAACCAAAAAAAAAAAGATACTGGTAGCCTAACAGGAGACAAACAGCCTTTCATGTTTTATCTATACCTATACTGTCACTGGGCTCAAGGAAGTCCATTCAGCCACCTGCAAGTTAAAGTATTTGCCCTCTGTCTACCTCTCCCTAGAAAGGGGGTGTTAATGATGCTGTGAGCTGGGGTCATGCTAGGCCCCTGGGAATGGCATGAGAGTTCCCTTTCCCTCAGCTTTTCTTCCTGGGCACAGTAGGTATGGGGATTTTCTCCATATGGGTATATTTGTGGCTAGGACTTGGATTCCCATCCCAGCAGCCTTCCTGCATGAGCTGAGGAGAGGAAGGGCTGGCTGATCCATTCAGGTCACTAGAGTCCCCTTGAGCCTCCTCCAGCCAGTCTCCCTGTTCCTGGAGAGTGTGTGGTTCAGGGCCTAGGCTCATCTTCTGGGCAAACACTGCACTCATGCCCCTGGACTTCCTCGGCACCCACCATGTTGAGTGGGTCAGTGTGGGTTGGTCATAGATCCTCTGCTGTGTCTTGGGGACCTAGCTGTGGTCACCTGTGCTGTATGGAGAGGAGCAGTCAAGACCTCCTCCCAGAGTCTTCTGGGATGGGCTGTGTGTGCAGCAGATGTGTGCAGGCTGGTTGTCTGTGGTGAGTGGCACAGGAATGTGTGATGAGGAATCTCAGGTTTGATGTTTCTTTCTCTGTCAATCCTAAAGAACTCTGACCCAGCGGTTGCTCCTCTCTCCTCCTCAGTGGAAGGAGGCTTCTTCCTGCACTCCACGGCTCTCTCGCCTCCATCTCTGCTCTTCCCCATCGCCCCTGTCCTGCATGCCTTCTCACCCGCTGACTGCTTTCCTCTGGCCTGCTCAGAGTGCCTGGTCCCTGACCCTGCTCTTCTAACCCGCATGGGTCCCAGCCGCAATGGCTGTTCAGTGTGGCATGTGCTCCCTTCCTCCCCTCCTCCCCTGCTGGCCCCACCCCTTCCAGAAGCTTCATGGGGGGGATTGGGGGGCAGGGGTATCAAGAACCCCTGGGGTGGAGGGGGCAGGGGAATTGTTCCCCTGTTTCCTGCTTTTACTAACGAACCTGCCATTTTTGTGTCTGGACTGATTTGTCTGAGGGAACAGTTGGGTTTTACTAATCTTAAATCATCCCCCTCCCTGCCTTCCCCAGACACCTTCCTCCGTTCCCTCTACCTCCACTTCCTCTCCACCCACGGCCTTCTCCTCTATTCTCCCTCAACTTCTCCCCACCCACCTGGCTGATCCTTCCTCAGCAGACCTCCCTGTATCCCCTGTCTCCTGCTAGCCTTTCCCCAGCCCTGTGAGTCAGGAGAGGGAGATTAAGGTCATCCTTTCCCAGCAGGGCCCTCCATGATTGATCCGAATACAGCCACCAGGCAAACTGAGATTTACTTCCAGCCTGGAAGGGGATTCAGGAGGATGTCTTGGGCCTCCACAGTCTGCTTCAAGTCAGATCCTTTAACTCCGATATGGCCAAGAAAGGGCAACCTTGATCTTGACAAATGTAGTGGGATAAGGAGAGCCCATAGCATGAGGGAGATTCCAGGGTGGTGCCCCGGCTTCAGAGGCCAAGGATGGAGACTTCCTGAGGGGCTTCCCCAGGAGGGAAGCAGTGATGAGCACTGCCCAGCATGGTCACTCACGTGAGGCTCTCTCCAAGTCATAAGGGAGTTAGGTTTTAGCTGGAGAGCCCTGCCCTGGGTCGCAAGGCAGCTTGATGTGGCCCTTTGATGACCATGTGCTAAGTCTCCTGGGGTGGCTGCGGTTAGTGGAGTTCCAGGGGCATGTCAAGCCAGATGTTTGCTGGCAGCCTGATTGGGTTGAGTCCACTTAGGCGCAGGAACTGACTGACAGCCCGGTTCAGTCTTTTAGGACAGTAGCAGGGACGTGGAGGAAGAGAGTGAGTGCAGCCGTATTGCCCTAGGGAGACCCACTCCCCAGCCTCACCTTCCCTGACTTATCCCCACCCCTTGATTCTGATCCCTCCATCCTTCCTCAGTTCCCCTCTGCCCAGTCTAATCTCTAACCTCGTTTGCATGTTTTTGTGACTAACCTCTCTGACCCCTTCCTTTCTACCCAAACCCTATTTCCTAGCTTCAGGACAAGGGGAGGGAGAAGAAATAAGTGATCAGGACCAATCCTTCCCTCAAAACAAGACTTAAAAGTATTCAGACTGCCCCCTCCCAAGACACCTGTCTCCTCCTGTCCTTGAACCCAGTTCTTCTAGCACAAGGTTTGATGGTTCCCAGGAGGTGGCTTCTTCAGTCTGCGCTCTGCTCAGCCCCAACCTTTTCACCATGAGGTTCCAAGCAAGCACGAGGGGGGGCTTTTGGGTCCCCCTGATCTTAGGAGTTCTACCCCACTCTTCTGACAATAGAATACTGAAGACCAGCAGCTGGAAGGTGCCTGGTGTAGGGGTCATCACAGTGTGTGACTGGCAGGCCCTTACTTCAATACTTTACCTGCAAAGGGGGTATTTTGAAATATATTTGGGGAGCAAGAAGGGCGCTAAGCTACAGCCTGTGGAGGTGCAGGATGGGACTGACAAAGAACCAGGTCCTCGGTGGCCCCCTTGACTCTCCTAAGCCACAGCCTTGTAGAGAGAAGTTTGTGTTACCTCTGCTGCCCCCCTTCAACCTTGCTGTGAGTGAAGCCTCCCAGAGCTCCTCTGAAGGACCAAACCCTTCAGGGACCAGGTAAACATTTGCTGAGCAGGGGGAATCAGAGTTGCCCCAAAGGTGGCATCTGCCTTCCCCAGCCCAGTGCCCAGTACCTCCTGAACACCAGGTACCCCTGCTCTTGGCATCTTGCTTTCTGGATGAATTTCCCACCCTGGGGGATGGTGTTTCCTTAAGTTAGCCCTGGCCTCACTGTTTCTAGGGGTGGAACAACAAATACCATCTACAGAGAAGGAGGAAGTGTGAGCTGGGAAATAGCAAAGGGCCACCCTCTTCTTTGGAAGAAAACCAGTGACTCATCCAGGTGTATAATCTCAGCACGTGAAAGGATGAGGCAGGAGGATTACCACAAGTTCAAGGCCAGTTTAGGCTTTATAGACTAGTTTAGGGTTTTTAAACCTAAGCTCTAGACTAGGTTTTTCTAAAAAATGACTCAGAGTATCAGGGTACCTTAGAACTTGAGTGGCAGAGGTAGGAAGCAGCCCTGACAGACGCCATGCAGCTCCTGTCCTAAGCCTTGCGGGCATGCCTGGGTTTTCCTCTTCTCCATGGTCTCAGCTGCCTCCCCAGCTAAGGCTGCAGGAACACAGTGCCCAGATGGAAGGACTGCAAGCGAGTCTTAGCACTGCCGCCCGGCAAGGGGCAGGAAGCGGAGGGCTCTTCTTCAGGAAGAGGCTGAGAAGCCAGCCACACGCGTGTGCCCACAGTGCTCTGCTGAGAGAAAGCTGAGGGTGTCACTTCCTTCCCCCCACCTCTCACAGTGGGGCCCTTTCTGAGGTCCCCTAGTACAGAGCACCTCCCTGGAGCTGCTTATTGAGCCCATCATGGTGAGTGCTCCGTGCCACCTTCAGGCTCCCACCCGCCATGGGTCATGCAGGGCAGGCCTTAGCCTACCTTGAAACCATCAAATCTGTGCTGCTTCCTCTTCCTCCTCCCCCCCCCCACTGTTCCGCCTCCAAGACAAGCAGACATAAAAATGGGGGTCCCCCTCCCCCACTGCCCCCTGGTCCCTCCCTTGCCTGCCTGTGGCTCTTCCCAGGGCGTTGATGTCGGTTGTCTCCTGTCTCTTCCCCTCCTTGGGCTGGGCAGGTGACCATCTCGGTGGACGGGATCCTGACCACCACAGGCTACACACAGGAGGACTACACTATGCTGGGCTCCGATGACTTCTTCTACATTGGGGGCAGCCCCAACACAGCCGACCTGCCTGGCTCACCTGTCAGCAACAACTTCATGGGCTGCCTCAAGGACGTGAGTAGGGCTTGGAAGGGCTTCCGTTGACCAGTCTGCCTTGTGATTTAGTCTGACCCGGCCAGCTGCCCCTGGCCTCTGTGCCCTATGAGTCTATGGTGGGATTGTAACCCTTCATTAAAACCTAAAGCTGGCCGGGCGGTGGTGGCGCACGCCTTTAATCCCAGCACTCGGGAGGCAGAGCCAGGCGGATCTCTGTGAGTTCGAGGCCAGCCTGGTCTCCAAAGCGAGTTCCAGGAAAGGCGCAAAGCTACACAGAGAAATCCTGTCTCGAAAAAAACAAAAAAACAAAAACAAAAAAAAACAAAACCTAAAGCTGTTGTTGATTCAGGTCAAGAGGTGTCCAGCGTTTTGTTTCCTCGGGCCTTGGGACTCCCTTCCCCTCTGAGGCTCTTCAGAGCTGTGGCCCCCAGGGAAGGCTGGTGGGCATGAAGGCTGAGGCTAAAGCCTAGCTTCAGTCACATGACTTCCACTCACTCACTACTCTGTTGTCTTGGCCAAGTCACTTGACCTCATGAGTTGCCTGATATGTAGATGAAAGGTTGGTTCCTACTTCGGTTCTTGTGCAGAACTCGGGAGAATGTTAACACGCCCTGGAAGACAGCAAGGACTGGAGTAGCTAGCAGCCCAGCTGACAGGACGGCCAGCCATGGGCTGTAACAGAACCACATCTGCTGAGCATGGCGGTGCACATCTGTAATCTTGGCACATGGGAGGTGGAGGCGGGAAGACAAACTCAAGGTCATCCTCGGCCATACAGAGAGTTTGAAGCCATCTTGAGCCACGTGAGACCCTGTCTCAGAAAATAGCAACAGACAGTAGCAACAGTTGCCTGCCCTTTTGCCATTGTGGGTGACAGTTGAGTTGGACCCAGGAGCTCACAGCAGGAGCTGCCTGGCCAGTGTGGGGCCGGAAGACAGGACAGAGGCAGCAAGAGGAAGGTGTAGCCTGAGCCTTGTGGACCGATGGCGCTGAGCTTGGGGCCATGAGGACGGGTGACGGCCCAGGGCTGCCAGGGAGGGAGGGCCCTTGGTAGCCAGATCCAAGGCTGCTTCTGCTTCTTTACCCAGACCCCTCTCCTCTTTACAGGTGGTCTACAAGAACAATGACTTCAAGCTGGAGCTGTCCCGCCTGGCTAAGGAAGGGGACCCGAAGATGAAGCTGCAGGGGGACTTGTCTTTCCGCTGTGAGGATGTGGCTGCCCTGGACCCCGTGACCTTTGAGAGTCCTGAGGCCTTTGTCGCACTGCCCCGCTGGAGCGCCAAGCGCACTGGCTCCATCTCTCTGGACTTCCGAACCACGGAGCCCAATGGGTTGCTGCTCTTCAGCCAGGGCCGGCGGGCTGGGGCCGGGGTAGGCAGCCACAGCTCCGCCCAGAGGGCCGACTACTTTGCCATGGAGCTGTTGGATGGTTACCTCTACCTGCTGCTGGACATGGGCTCTGGGGGCATCAAGCTGCGGGCGTCCAGCCGCAAGGTCAATGACGGTGAATGGTGTCACGTGGACTTCCAGAGGGACGGGCGCAAAGGTCAGGAGGCCTCCGGACCCTCCCCTCCCTTGGCCACTCTTTTGTGCCTGCCTGACCTCTCAAGCTTTTGTCTCCTGCTCCCAGTCTCCTCTCCCAGTCCTTCTTTGGCCTCTCTGTCACTGTGATTTGGCAGAAGGCACAGGGCCACTCTTTCTTATTTGCGAGAGGAACAGTTACCCCAGGGTCCCTGTGGGCGGGAAAGATCACATCTGAAAACACTGACATAGCACCTAACGGACAGATGTCCCGTGTCTTGAAGAAAATAACTCAAAGCCAGGAGTGGTGGCTCACACCTGCAGTCCCAGCACTCAGGAGACACAGGCAGGAGGATCATTGTAAGTTCGAGGCCAGTTTGGACTAGATAGTGAGTTCCAGACTAGCCAGGGCTGCATAGTCAAAACAAAACAAAGAAAACAGCTTTCCAGCCACGGTTCCTTTTTATCCAGAGACTTATTTCTTTAACTTAACTGGAAACAGCTATCCCTCACTGTCTGGGAGGATTGCTCCTAGGACCCCCAAAGATATCAAAATCCACTATACTCAAACCTCTTATAAAAGGCAGTGTAGTATTGTATATCACCTGTACACATCCTGCTGGGTAACTTAAGTCATCTCTCGAGTCCTCAAAATACCTAATAGAAGGTAGACGCTGGGGCTAGGGCTGGATGGGATTCAGCTGGTAGAGTGCCTGCCAAGCACGCGTGAAGCCTAGGTTCCATCCCCAGCACCACATAAACCAGGCATGGTGGTGCTCGTGTGTAATCCCAGGACTAGCGAGGTAGAGGTAGGAAGATCGAGAGTTTAAGGTCATCCTCAGTTGCATAAGGAATTTGAGGCTAGCCTTGGCGAGAGAGAGAGAGAGAGAGAGAGAGAGAGAGAGAGAGAGAGAGAGAGAGAGAGAGAGAGAAAAGAGAGAGAGAGAGAGAGAGAGATTATAAATGCTTATAGTTACATAGTAGTTTTGTGATGGTCATTATTCTGTTGTTTGGTGAATAAGGACAGCAGTATCTGTATGTGTTTAGTACAGAAAGTTCTTCCTTTAAACATTTCCATCCATGTTTGGTTGTTTGAGTGCAGAGTCTTGTACACAGCAGCTGCCTGATTCTCTGAGCACTGACTGTGGGCTGACAGACTGTCCACCTCATTCTGGGATGTATTCTGAGTGGTGTGGCTGGGGACTCTTTTTCAAAACTTCTGTTCTTCTAGCCGCCCTCTCCTTCATCCTTCCTTTTCAGCCTCCGTCGCCGAGGCTCTTGTTTCCTGCCTGCTAATTCTGGTGTGTTTGCCTCCATCCTGTGGAACCCAAGTGAGAGAACTGATACAAATGCGGCCTGACACGCTATCCAACTTAAGTGCTTATCAACGTCGGCTACATTTTCTCATTCCACAGCTGCCGTCCTCACGGTGGCCTGAGAGTCAGGTGGAGCGACCTCCTCTGCTCGCAGGGAGGAGGGGACTGCTGGCCTCTCAGAAGGGAGGCCTTGCTCCCCTTTCCCCTCACCAGAGAAAGCCATGAGGAAGGACATTAGCCCCCGGCTCTGCCCTCATGACAGTACCACTGGGTCTTCACTGACAGTCGCTGGTGTTCCACACAGGTTGGCAGTGATCCTCGGGCTGGACGTCCATTCAGGAGCTTGGGGCAGCTGTTTCAACACGGCTTAGAACTTCCCTTGTTTTCCTGTGTCCCCACACTGCAGTGCTGGTGATTGAACCCAGGGCCTGCCCCTGCGAAGCCACGCCCCAGACTCCTCTTTCCTGTTTTTTTTTTTCCCCCGAGACAGGGTTTCTCTGTGTAGTTTTGTGCCTTTCCTGGAACTCACTCTTTAGTCCAGGCTGGCCTTGAACTTACAGAGATACGCCTGCCTCTGCCTCCCGAGTGCTGGGATTAAAAGTGTGCACCACGACCGCCTGGCCCTCTTTCCTGTTTTTATGTCTTTTTTAAATGGTGTTTGTATGTTGCTCTTGTGCCACGTCATGCGTATAGAGGTCAGAGGACATTTTGGGGAGCTGGTTCTGGCCTTCCACCTTTTTGAGAAAGGGTCTCTCTTGTTTCTGCTGCTTCCCAGCATACCCCAGGCTAGCTGGCTTCTGGGTGATTGTCTCCATCTCTCATCATGCCAGAGGCATGCCAGGACCTTGGTCACATGCAGCCACATGTGTGTTCAGGGGATCCAGCTTGGGTTGTCCCCCTTGTCTGGCAGGTGCCTGCGCACATCGACCCGTCTCCATGGCCTCCCCTCCTGTTTTACTTTTCTTCTTAGTTTGGTTTTGAAATTGGGGTAAATTGCACATCACACAAAACATACAGTCTTAGTCTTTAATCGTGAGCACACTCACATTGCTACACAGCCCTCACCGCCATCCAGGTGCAGGTTTTCCGCCTTCCCCAACTGAGGCTGTCTTTATTAAACCTCAGCTCTCCTCTTGCCCCTCCTGCCTCTGGCCCCCATCTGTCTGTTCGAATCTGACGACTCTGAGAATTTAGATTAGTGAAGTCACAGAGTATTTCTCCTTCCTCTTCTTTTTCCATTTTCACGGGTTTATGTTCATGCTTACATGTATATTGGGGCACATGTATGTGGGTGTACATGCGTGTGGAGATCCAAGACTGATGTCAGGAATCGTCCATCTTATTTATTGCGGTAGGGCCTCTCAATCAAATCCTGAGCTCACAGATATGGCCAGACAGCTTGCTCTGGGGATCCTTTGTCTCTGCCTTCCAGAGCTGAAATTACAGGAGGGCCACCACACCCACCTGGCCTTTATATGGGTTTCTGGGGATTTGAACTCTGGGCCTCATACATGAAGAGCAAGCATGTTAAGCACTGAGCCATCTTCCCTCCCCCCTCCCTCCCTTCCCCCTCCCTCCTCCCTTCCGACACAGGATCTTACATGTCACCCAGGCTAACTTTGAGATCAAGATCCTGCTGTCTTAGCCTTCCAGAGTTCTGGGATTCCAGGCATAGGCCACCATATCCGACTTGTGTATTTATCTTCTCGTGCCCGGCTGTTTCAATGAGTACAGTGTCTTTCGGGGTTCATCTGCGCTGTAGTGTGAGTCAGAACTCCCTCCTTTGAAGTCTGACTAACACCCCAGTGCCGTGCTCACACCTAGTTTATCCGTTCTTCGTCAATGGTCAGTGGATGAGTCAAGCTGCTCCCGTGTCATCTTTGGGAGTGACTCTGGAGCAGAGGTCAGAGTGCACTTCAGTTTCCTCTCCAGAGCTCTCCGCTCACTGTCCCCCTTTCCTCTTCCTCTCACATTCCCTTCCTGCTGGATTCCAGCAGTGAGCCAAAGGATGGGTCACAACAGGCTCTGGGGACTCTGGGTGATCCAGAGGGAGAGAGGCAAGCCGCAGGACCCTGAAGCAGGTGAAACCTTGTCATGAGAGAACAGGCTTGGGGCCACGGGCTGGTGCCATGGCTCAGCAGGAAAAAGCTCTTACTGGTCAGGTCTGATGGCCTGAGTTTGTTCCCCAGATCCCGCGACGAAAGGGGAAAACTGACTCCTGAATATCATTCTCTGTCCCCCCGCCCCGCCCCACATCACAACACACACATACATACGTTACAACACTCACATACATACCACAACACACACACATACATTACAACACACACACATACATCACAACACACACACATATCCCAACACACACACATCCCAACACAAACACACACATCACTACAGGCACACATATCACAACACACACACACACATACACACACACATACACACACACATACACACACACATACACACACATACATACACACACATACACACACACACACACACACACACACACACATTAGGGTCTGGAGAGAGTCAACCTGCTGCTCTTTCAGAGGATGAGAGTTCAGTTCCCAGAACACACCAGGAGGCTCACAACCACCTGTAGCTCCATCTCCAGGGGATCCCACTTCTTCTACTGCCTCTATAGGGATGCACACACATGTGCACACATAATAAATAATAAAATAACTCCTTAAACATCATCAGCTTGAGCTGGGGAAATGGCTCAGCAGTGAATGGCACTTTTTACTTTTGCAGAAGACCTGGGTTTGGTTCCCAGCACCTGTGTGGTGGCTCACACCCCTATACACATGCAGGCACACACACACATACACACAAGATGCAAATAAACAAGTCTTAAAACAAAAGACTTTACAAGGGAGCCCAGGAGACGAGCAAGGCTTTGAGGAAGGGACTGGCTTCCAGTAGGAGTTGTGTCTGCAAAGAAAGCTTCAGCTTTGCTCCCCGAGGCCCTCTGACTCTGGGCTGATAATGGACCTCTCCTCCAGGCCCTCCCTCTCAAGATCCCCACCACGCCCATGTCTAAGAGGCCCAGTGGCTCCTTACCATCCTAAACCTTGCTAGGAGCTTTGCTTTTCTTTGTTTACACAGGGTTGGTCTCAACCATGGCAGTGATCCTGCCTCTGCCTCCTAAGTATTGGGCTCACAGGTGTGAACTACTGTGTCTGGCTGCCACCACTGCCGTGGGCTCCTCCTCCTTTCTTCTTTTAAGAGTTTGTCCAAACCTGAAAAAGGGAAACATGGGATAAAAGGGCTTTCAGGGCATGGTGGCACTTGCCTTTAATCCTAGCATTTGGGAGACAGAGGTAGGTGGAGCTCAGTGACTTTGAGGCCAGCCTGGTCTACAGAGAAAGTTATAGGCCAGCCAGGGCTACACAGCATTATATATATATATATATATATATATATATATATATATATATATATAACTCAGTGGTTAAGAGTGTGTACTGCTCTTGTAGAAGGCTCAAGATTGTTTCCTAGCATCCTCCTGCTCCATTGCTCCATTAGCTGGCTCACAACTTCCTGTACCTCCTGCTCCTGGAGACCTGATGACTCTTTCTGGCTTCTGTGGGTACCTGCACTCACATGTACATACTCCCAGACAGATATACGCATACACACGTAATTTAAAACAAATCTTTAGATCAGGCATCCTAGCCCTAGGAGGAGGAGGAGACAGGTGTTTCTGTGAGTTTAAGGCTGCCCTAATTTACAAAGTGAGTTCTAGGCCAACCAGGGTTATATAGTAAGATCCTATGTCATGAGAAAAAACTCTAACAAATATTAACAACTGGGCACAATGGTACATGCCTATGATCCCAGCACTTGGGGGATGAGGCAGGTGGAGCAGAGGTTCAGGGTCATCTTTGGTTACATAAAACCATTCTGGATTGCCTGATATGCTGATTAAAAAGACAAAACAAAACAAAACAAAAATCCTGAACCAGAACAAACAAATCACACACACACACACACACACACACACACACACACACACACTCAGAGTTGCTGGACATAGTGACGCACATCTGTAAGCTCAGCCCTCTGTAGGCAGAAAGCAGGAAGATTTCCTAAGTTCTAGGCTATATATAGGAATCTGGCCTATATAAGAAGCTCCAGGCTAGTGAGGGCTACATAAGCAAGTCCCTGTCTTACACACACACACACACACACACACACACACACACACACACACACACGCATGCACGGAGATTCAATTATTACAGTCTCCTCTAGGTTCTCTGCCTCCAGCTTCTGGTCTAAGAGGCTGGGGGTGGGAATGATCCAGTGAATGAGCTGACGCTTTTATGGTACAGGATTTGAATGTGTGTGCCTCCTGTATAGTTTGGAGAGCTCTTTTAGGTGTCTAGGAAGGGTCTGCACAGAGGCCTACAACACACTACAGCTGGGCGGGGTCTGGGACTGGGTCTCGAGCTCCTTGATTGACTATAGTTAGGTAGTTTGGACAGAGGGTAAGTAAGGCTAGACCCCAGAGACAAGGCTGTTGGTCATTCTCCTGAGCCTATGTGGGGTGCAGGATGGAGGGGGGCTTCAGTAGCAAACTCAGGGCACCCCTTTCCAGACTGTGACTTCCCTCCCCACTGAAGCTCACTTTCCTTTCGTCCCCAGGCTCCATCTCTGTGAACAGCCGCAGCACACCATTCTTGGCCACGGGAGAGAGCGAGGTCCTGGACCTGGAGAGTGAGCTGTACCTGGGTGGCCTCCCTGAGGGGGGCCGGGTGGACCTGCCACTGCCCCCTGAGGTGTGGACAGCTGCTCTCCGGGCTGGCTACGTGGGCTGTGTTCGAGACCTCTTCATAGATGGTCGGAGTCGAGATCTCCGGGGCCTGGCCGAGGCCCAGGGGGCTGTGGGTGTTGCTCCCTTCTGCTCTCGCGAGACGCTGAAGCAGTGTGCGTCAGCCCCCTGTCGAAACGGGGGCATCTGTCGAGAGGGCTGGAACCGGTTCGTCTGTGATTGCGTCGGGACCGGCTTTCTGGGTCGGGTCTGTGAGAGAGGTGAGCTGGTCTTGGTCTTAGGTGTCCTGTGTCGGAAGGACCCCACTTGCCATTATCGTGCCCCATTCCTCTTCAGAGTGCTCCCAGGCCAGCCCCAGACTTCTCTTCCAGTAATGATTCTCTTGTTTTCTCTCTGTCTTTTTCCATTTCCCCCGTTTCCCATTCCTCTGCTCTCCACTCCTGGGGCAGAGGCCACTGTCCTAAGCTATGATGGCTCCATGTACATGAAGATCATGCTGCCCAATGCCATGCACACAGAGGCAGAGGATGTGTCCCTGCGCTTCATGTCCCAGAGGGCCTATGGACTCATGATGGCCACCACCTCCAGGGAGTCAGCCGACACTCTGCGTCTCGAGTTGGACGGGGGGCAGATGAAGCTCACCGTCAACCTCGGTAACCACCCTGTCCCAGGCCTCCCGGCCTCTCCCTGGCCTGCCTCTGACCTACACTCCCCTCTGTCTGGAGAAGCTGGTGGTGGCACCAGCCGGAGGTGACCTCCGCAGTTTGGAGAAAGGTAGTAGCCTCCTGAATCTGAGCCCCTGAGGGCTGTGTCTCTGTTCAGGCCCCACAGCCTTGAGCAATGTTTCATGGTTGACGATAATGTGGGCTGGTGACCCAGAACACAGCCACACACACACCTGTTGGAATGCGTCTGAGTGTGATAACTGTTCTCTCAAGTCACTCCTATGGAGTGTTGGTGGCATCTGTCCTGCACACACAAGATGGCACAAACTCATTCTTGTCTGCATTCACTTGCTCATTCATGGGCTCATTGATTATGGAACTGCTTGTTGACACCTGCTAGGTACAAGCCTGAGCTCAGCTCAGCCCAGTGGCAGATATAAGGACCACAAACAGCTGGCCCCTGCATGCCGCCATCCTTAGCTGCTCCGCTTAGATTAGAGCTGTCTCTGAGATGCTGTGTGCAGGTTCCCGTGTGCATTCTGGACACAGGAACATGCCACCTCACACTTGTCTCACAGCTTGTGTTCATGGCTGTGTCCCATGTGAGTCCCATAGGTGTTCTGGCAAGACACCAGCTCACCAGGCAGGTACTGTAGACCAGGCCAGCCTTGAATTCACAGAGCTCCATCTGCCCTGCCTCCTGAGTGCTGGGATTAAAGATGTGCGTCGCCATGCTTGGTCCAATTATGAAATTCTATGTTGATTTGGCCAACGTAACGAAGCCGGTGATTGCTGGGGAGGTGCTGGTGCTGAACCCAGACCATGGACCTTCAGAGTTTTGGGTGGGGCTTGTCAGCCCGCTGGCTTCCTCCATCAGACCACTCCCTATCTCTGCTGTTGCCCATGGGTGAGAACAGGGTCTAGCCTACACATCCCTGTTGGTCCTTGGGGGCATAGAGGGCATGGTTAGGTTATCTATTAGGTTATCATGGGCCCTGGCTTTTGTGGTCACGACGGAAAGAGAAGGCAGAGTTACCCATTTGGCTGGTTTCTAAGGGGCTTCTTATGAGGGCCAGCTGTGTGCCAGGTGAGGAGGCAGAGCCAGGAGGCCACTTCAGACTGCAGTGCAGGGCACCCTGAGGGAGCGGCTCTGCGGTGTTCAGGCTGCCGGGGCGGCTGTCCATTGCATACTAGGAAAGCGCCACACCCAAGGACCTGCCCTGTAGAAGCCTTCAAGCCCCAGAAGCTAAACAGAGCACCAGGAGTTCTGGTCATAGGGAGAAGGTGGTCTTGATCTCTGGAGCATTTCTAGGCTAGATCATGGGCTTTGGGGGCCTTGTTTAGACGCTTGTGTTGACTCGGTCATCGCTCACCTGGCCTTTGTACTCTTAGGTCAAGGATAGGCTGAGGGGCGGGAGCTGGGCTGGGAGGAGGCTGTGCGGGCGACCAGGGCCTCGCGGTGGTGTGAGGCGGTACCTACAGCTCTGCTCTGACCTAGAGTCACAGCTCATTGAGTGGATGGCACATGACAGCTCTGCGAGAGGACACAGCAGCTCCCCTCCCCCAACTGTATTCCCCGGGTCGTGTCCTAGGAGGAAGGTCCTGTCCAGCGTCCCCTGTGCCACTCTGCTGTTCTCTGTCTACCTGGCCTGGTGGCGTGCATGTCGTCTCACATGGCTAAGTGTTTGGCTCTGCTCTGTTTGGTGTGACCAGGCAGGGGAAGCCTGGAGCCTTTGATCCGCAGAGAGAAGACACATGGTCTGGCTTCCTTGGACTGTTCTCAATTCCCTGGGAAGAAGCGGGAATTTCTTTAGATGAGAGATGGCATCCTTGGCCAGGATATCTTATCATGGTGGCCCTTGGAACCTAACCCTTGGGATTTTACCTCCTTCCTACAGGCCTGCCTTTCTGTCTGTGTCTCATGAATCTCAGAAGTCAGAACAAGATCCAGAGACTTCTAGTCTGGATGTCCAGGACTGATGACAGCCAATAGCCTGTACCCTACCCCTCTGGCCCACCCTATCCCCATCTACAGAGACATGGGTGCTGAGAGCTAATCTCTAGCATAGGTCATGATAAAGCTGAGACCAAACACTTGGTGCAGACACATCTGTCTGCAGGTTCCTCTGGAATGAGGGCACAGAGGTGTGTAAGCACCAAGCACACTCCAGTGTGGCACCTCAGCCTGGGAGAGGGACCCAAGGTGGATCCAGGTGCAGGGGCTTGATTCCACATAGTGCAGGCCAGTTTAGCCCCTTATTCCTCATCCTGTGAACCACCCAGGGCATGCTGGACTCCAGGCAGGCAGCAGCACAGAGGCCATAGTTCTGGGCTGGGCTCACTGCTAAGGACCAGGAGTTTTGTTGCCTCTGTGTAGACACCAGAGATGCAGAGGTCTCTGTCCAGCTGCCCAGCCTGGAGCTGAGATGAAGGGCTCTGGGCTTGGGGCCAGAAGACCCAGGGTCTAACCTGGGCTCTTCCATCACTGGGTAAGTTAATTCCCCTCTCCAAGCCTGCTCTTTTCCTTTTTAAAGTAGGGCTAAGAATCTTCACCCAAGTGCCCAAGGAATCAGCTCGGTTGGTAAAACGCTTGCCTTGCAAGCATAAGGACCAGCGTTCAGTCTCCAGTGTGCATTTGTAATTCCAGCCGGGGAAGTAGAGGCAGGGAGGTCTCTGGGGCTTACTGGCCAGCTAGCCTAGTTTAACTGGTAA
Source organism: Peromyscus californicus insignis (assembly GCF_007827085.1). Classification (NCBI taxonomy): domain Eukaryota; kingdom Metazoa; phylum Chordata; class Mammalia; order Rodentia; family Cricetidae; genus Peromyscus; species Peromyscus californicus. The sequence goes on along the minus strand of NW_026294562.1, from coordinate 54,274,679 downwards.
GCCCCAGACCACAGTGAGACACTGTCTCAAAAATCAAGGTGCCTGGCTTCCGAGGAATGGACACCTGAGGTTGACCTCAGTCTGTCCTCCAGATACACTCCAGTGTGGCACCTCAGCCATGGGAGAGGGACCCAAGATGGAGCCAGGTGCAGGGGCTTGCTCCCACATAGTGTCACCAGTCCAGTCCAGCCCTGAATTCTTTATTCCTCATCCTGTGAACCACCCAGGGCGTGCTGGGCTCCAGGCAGGCAGCAACACGGAGGCCGTAGTTCTGGGCTGGGCTCACTGCTAAGAGGTTTGGTCTCTGATTTGTGGTCTGAGTCCGTAAGGAGGGAAACCCAGAGGTTCAGAGGTAGCCACACGGTTCAGCGGACTCCAGGCAAGGACACTCAGAGGTGGTCCTGAAGAAGGAGCAGAGGTACCAGAGAAGGGGCCTTCTGGGATGGCCTCTGGAGACAGGGAACCTGTTACTTAGAGAGGGCCAGAAAGGCTCGGATGCCTCCTTTTAGACAGAGGACAGGGAGGACTGGAGATTGCCTCCCCCAGCAGTTCAGCCACAGAACATGCCTCTGAGCAAGCCACAGTCTCCAGGCAGGGGAGCTGATCTCTGTCCCTAGGAATGCTAGTGTCCCTGGATTCCTCGCCCTGTTGCAGTGTGGTCTGCTCCTTGCTGCCTGCCCTAGGTCTGGTCTGTCTCTAGGAAGTACCCATGAAATCTCCACGAAGGGCACAATCTAGGCTGCAAGGCCCTGCTCCTTCAGCCCCTGCCCATGTACATTCCCTGCTCTCTCTTCAGAAGCTGGGGGTGTCCAGAGATGCCCAGCTCTGACATGGACCCTCTGGTCATGTTTGAAGTCAGCAGGAATACGTGACATCTCAGAGCCCTTTAACTCCTGGGGCCCTGGAAGAACCCACTGCCTCCCTGCCGGGGGCTGGCGGTGATTATGTCTGTAGGCTGGGAGCCTGGGTGAAGGTGACAGCAGAGCCGAGCGGGACCTCTCTGTGCCCTGCCTCTTGAGAGAAGTGGCTGGGTGTTTTTGAGGCTCCTTGTGTGGAGTTGGGGGCTGGATGTCTTCACCCCACCTCCCGCCCCCAGAAGTGAGTTAGAGCAAGCCAGGGAACCATGCTCATTCCTTTCATTCCTCTCTATGTGGGCTGTTTGCTCCCCGCCCCATGCCATCCCATCTCATGTCCACACCATCACCCCGATCTTGATGCCTGGCATCGGTGTGCCCGTCCATTCCCTGCTCTTGAGGTGCGGGCTGCTGACTAGTGAGCTACTGGTTATCACTCTCTGGACAGCATTTTGGGGGTGTGTATGGAAGAGCTGCTTTCTTTCTCCAGCCCCCTCTCCCTGCTTTCCTTTGGCAGGGTCCTGGCCCCTCTGGATACCCATCTTCAAAGGGGCTTCTGAGGGGGAGTCACTGCAGGGTAGGCTGGAATTGTCACCTCTTCTCTGGACAGACGGACACCCTGACACCCCTGGAATAGCCTCTCCTCGGGATGGGAAAGTCAAGCTCTCTCCTTGGGTTGTTCCCTTGTAGGAGACCCACCTGCCCTTCCAGCCCTTTTTTCTTTTTTGGACCCTTCATTGGTGAAGACTCTGCTGGCTTGGAGAGAGCCCCTGGGACCTGACTCCAGGGCCTGGCACCCTTCCCCGCCAGCCTGACCGGCTTCCTTCCCTCTGTTCCTGGTTCCTCCTCTTTTCTCTCTACCCTCACTCAGCCTCCTTCCCCTCACTGTGACCCTTCACTTCCTCTCGTGTCTGTCCTTCGGCCTTCTACTGTTCCCTTGGTGCCCAGGCTGTGGCTCAGGGTCCCGGCGGCTCCTCCCACTCTGCTGTGGTTGACAACGCGTGTGGAGCTCAGCTGTACTGCCTGAGGGGCTCATGACCTCAGGGCCACAGGAGGTATCTGTTTACCACCACTGCAGGAACCTTCCCTGGCCCAAGGGATGCCAGCTGCATCCTGGGCTGTCAGGCACCTGGGCAGAACTTGTTCATGGAGAACCCACAGGAGGCCAGGGCGTCACTCTTAACTAGGGTTAAAGACTGTCCCCCAAAGGGCCAGGGTCACACCGGGGTACACCCTCAACCTGCCCTAGCCTCTCAGCACTGAGGATGAGAAGCCCAGGCTCAGAGAGATCTGTCTGAAATCAGACAGTGAGTTTGTGTAGGACTGAGGTGAGGACCCAGCTCCCCTGCCTCATAGCCTCAGGCAGTGCCATAACTCCAGCCTGGCCAGGCTTTGGGCTTATGAAGTGCTATGGCATCCTAAGGGCACACTAGAACTTCAAATGACCCAGGGCTCTGTCCCCTTGAAAGGGTTTGCTGATTCCCACCAACCAAAGAGTTGATCGGAGGTTCTTGGGGGCCTGGGATGTTGGCGCTGTGTAAATCTGGGTTTTCTAGCCATGAGAGACCCTCCCAGACTTGAAACTGAGGGACAGCAATGCCAGGCCCCGAGCAAGATTGAGGGCCTTTGCTTGTCAGTGACTTTCATTGGGCCTAGAAGTCACATTTTGTAGATCTTGGTGTCCCTATCTGAGGCCTTGGCTCCTCCTTAGGAAAACTGACAAAACACTAGTTCTTCAGGGTGGAGGAGTTCTTTGACCCTAGTGGTAGCTTGGTGCCCCCAAGGCAGAGATGGATAGAAGGAAGGTTCCTGTAGGGGTGGTGCCAGCCTCTGGGGCTTTGGGAGGTATATGGCCTTAGGAAGGGGACCCTGGGGCAGACCCCTCTTTTGAGCTCAGAGCTTGAGGAGTGATGTGTCACACCTGAGCTCTAAGCAGGGTGTCATCCCAGAGCAGGGGATGCAGGGACCCTGGCCTTCCCTACCCATCTCCCTCCTAGGGATTGGGTAGATGTGGGGTTGGCCAAGCCCTCATCCCCTGGCAATCCCCTGTACGGCTGGGATTCCCAAGGTGCCCATCTCCCTTAGACATGAGAGGCCTGGGCCCCTCTAAAAGGGGAACACAAGGCCTCTTCCCACCACCTGACTGCCCTGCCTCTTGGCTTTGGGGAGGGTTGAAACCCTCTTGGGGGCAGGAAGGACAAGGGTCCTACTGAGGAAGGCGAAAGGGCGCCTGGGCACGCGTGGTCCCCAGAAAGTGGCCCTGGAGGGAACCCCTGCCTGCAGATACCCCTCCCTGTGAAGGATGTAAAAAAAAAAATCAAAAAACCTTGTTTTGCCTTTTTTTTCTCCCTCCCCCTCTGCCCACCCCACGGCCCCCCCAGACTGCCTGCGCATCGGCTGCGCACCTAGTAAGTGGCTTCCCTCTTCTTCTGCAGAGACCCGAGGGGTCTGGGAGGCTGGACATTGGGGTTTAGGGAGAAAGGGATGGAGGGAGCGGGGAGAGAGTTTCATTTCTGGGTTATGAGGCGATTGGCCAGGTGTGTGGGGAGGGGAGCAGGCATGGGGTTGGGAAGGGGAATTGTGGAGGGCAGGATGAGTAAGATGAAGCAGAACCAGGGAGAAGTAGCTGGGGAGAATGCTTATGGGTTCCGGGAAAGGGAGGGCAGGACACCTTGTTTCCCCGTCAGCAGCAGCAGGCAGAAACCTGGAGCTAGGTGGCCTCTGCTGCAAAAAACACAAAGCCTGGAGACATAATGATGCATATCGTTCAATGACCACAAGGGGGCAGGCGAGGCACACGAGAAAGACGATTTGGGCAAGGGGCGGGGCATGCCCAGAGCCTCAAAGTCTAGCCTTCATTGCCTGAGTCTGCAGAGTTCCTGTCAACCTCAAGAGTTGGCGGTGAGTGGGGAATCAGAAGGAGAGCTGACGAGGATAGCTCCAGGTCTCTCTGCCCCTGGGCTAGGTGCTCAGTCTCGGGGAGCTTCTGCAAAGTGCACCTTGCAGTCAGATCACCTAAAGGAGTGTGTGGGCATGGAAGGCACAAGTAGAGGGTTTGTGTGTTCAGTGCCCCTGGTTTAACGTGGTTGTGGCACAGTGTGTGCACACACCTGAAGCCTTTTAAGGCCAGCACCCTGAGCCCCAGGCAGACTGAGTGCTCGGGACCCAGGGGTGGTTCAGAGGTGCTACAAAGCCCAGCAGCGTGGGGCAGATGTGACAACTCCACTGTCAAGAAATGGCCACAGTTTCCAGGAAACAGAACATGTTTGTGGCCCTGCAGACTCTTTGAGTGCTGTGTAGGGATAGCAGTTCCAGGGTGTAGAGTTAAACAGGAATATATAAGAAAGTGACGGTGGGTCTGAGCTGGGTTGTGCATGTGGAGGGTGAAGCTGTGGGTGCCCTTCCTTTGGGGTGTGTCCCGTTTTGAGTGTTAGGTCTGAGAATTCAGCTGCTACAGTCGCACACTATAGGTCCTCAGGAGGCAAGGGGAAGGTGTGTCTGTGTTCAGGGCCAACGCCATTCATGTCACATTCTCTACAACTGGCATCCTTTGCCGTCACACGGAGCAGTAGGACTGGATGAACTGGGTTTGTGACCCCAGGTGTAAAAGACTCACCTGCATGCACTACAGGTGTGAGGCAAGGGGGTACACACTGACGTGTGCTAGAAGTTGAGCGTGCACACGTGCAGGCGGGCTCCTTGCGCCTGGGGCGGTGACTGAAGATGTCTGTGACCGTGTGTGGGTGCGGTGCTCACTCCCCCCTTGGTGCTGCAGGTAAAGGCCCCGAGACTCTCTTTGCGGGGCACAAGCTCAATGACAATGAGTGGCACACAGTGAGGGTGGTCCGGCGTGGCAAGAGCCTGCAGCTGTCCGTGGACAACGTGACCGTGGAGGGTAGGTGGCCGGGACCCAGGGTGCTGGACTTCTTTCTAGTGACCTGTGCTTGGTTTATCACCTCTGCCTGGGTTATTACTTCTCCTGGGGAAGTCACGACTATGGGTCTGGACCCCAGGGCCCTCCACTGACTCCTGCAGCTTCTCCCAGAGTGGAGGGTTGTCAGCACTGGCCCAGGACATCTACTGATGTCGAGGAGGTGATGTTTCTGGGAACACAAGGCCCCAGCCCAGAGGCGACCCGTGTTTGTGCACTAAGTTTCTCTCCCTCACATTGGTCTTCTGTCCTGAGCAGGACAGATGGCAGGAGCCCACACTCGGCTGGAGTTCCACAACATTGAGACGGGCATCATGACAGAGCGGCGGTTCATCTCTGTGGTGCCCTCCAACTTCATCGGGCACCTGAGCGGGCTGGTGTTCAACGGTCAGCCCTACATGGACCAGTGTAAAGACGGGGACATCACCTATTGTGAGCTTAATGCTCGTTTTGGTCTGCGTGCCATTGTGGCCGATCCTGTCACCTTCAAGAGTCGTAGCAGCTACCTGGCTTTGGCTACACTCCAAGCCTATGCCTCCATGCACCTCTTCTTCCAGTTCAAGACCACGGCCCCTGACGGGCTTCTGCTGTTCAACTCAGGCAACGGCAATGACTTCATTGTCATCGAGCTGGTCAAGGGGTGAGGGGCTGGGCATTGTGGTGATGTCCCCTTCCTGGCCCAGATACAGCTCCCCTGGCCTTCGGGAATGTTCAAGGCACCCAGACCTCAGGTCAAGATTCACATCCCTAGTCATCAGTCAGGAGGGTTCCTTCTCAGCCAAGATGGAGAAGCTGACCCCTGCTTCCAGGCTGCTGGCTCCTCAGCTGCTTCCTTGCCAGGGTTCCCAGTTACATCCCTTCTCTGCCCATTGGCTCCCTATGGCAGAAGGAAGCCCAGTCCTCTTGCCCTAGAAGATTGCACCCCCAAGCAGCTCAGACTCTGCTTCCGGGTGACCCCTACTGTATCACCCAAACTCCTCCTTCTGTCTGGTCCTCTTGGGTCCCAAGAGCAAGTACTTCTGTGACCTCCCTGCACTCATTAGGGAGCTGAGACAAGACTTCCACGTCACAGTCTTCTCCTGCCATTGCTTTGGTTCCTTCCCATGGGATCTCTTCCTCCACCCCTCCTTTCCAGGCCCCTAGGTCCCCTGCCAGTCGTAGCTCATTCTTCCTTGGCATCTCAGCGGTCCCCACCTGATCCAGTGTCTCCTCCCTACTGTGGGGCAGGTACATCCACTACGTGTTTGACCTGGGGAATGGCCCGTCCTTGATGAAGGGGAACTCCGACAAACCGGTCAATGACAACCAGTGGCACAATGTGGTGGTGTCCAGGGACCCAGGCAACGTGCACACGCTGAAGATCGACTCCCGCACTGTCACGCAGCATTCCAATGGTGCCCGAAATCTGGATCTCAAAGGTGGGGCTGGAGCCTCTGGAGAAGGCCAGCCCTAGCCCAGCTTTCCTTCTCCAGAAAGACCCCCCCACACACACTTCAAGGGGTCAAGGCTGTTTCTCCTTCCTCTCCCCCAACCCTCTTTCCCGTTCTCCACTGTGGCTGACATTTCTCACCTGGGTCTCACTGGGCTCTGTGAAGTCCCCTCAGACGGAGCACTGGGCAGACTGCTTCCCACCAGGGTCCCATCTTCTCCAATGACTCTAAGGCAGTCATTGCCAGCCCCAGAGTAGGTGGCTGAGAGGAAGAGGAGGAGAAGGGGGAGGGGATGGCAGACTGGGCAATGGAACTGGAGATGTGAGGCCTGGATGGTTCCAGAGCCAGCTGGGATCCATGCTGCCTCCTTGCACATGCCTACAGCACCCCCTAGCTCTGCGGGGCCCCATGTGTGTCCATGTAACTTGAACGGTCAAGACTTAGGGAAGCTCTTCAGAGACCAGTGAATTCACATCCTGAGTCCCCAGGCCCCACTAGCTTGCAGGGCAATGCTGTGAATTCTCCTTGCTCCCAGGAGAGGGCGATGTGGTACAGAGAATTGGAAGTGGCAGCCGACCCAGGGACTAGTCTTCAGATAAGATGCCCAGGGCTGCCAAAGCTCCACTAGACGTTGGTCAGGACCTCCCTTGTAGGAGAATTAGAGTCCATGTGGGAAATTAGGCATCTCTGAGGAAGACTTCTTCCCAGAGCCCCACTTGTCAGGAGGACTTGGGAGGAGAGAAGGCTGCTGAGTGGAGAAAGTCCTGTTCTGGGAAACAGTTTTTGGGAAGTAGGGGAGCGGGGGCGGAAGGGATGTAGGGCTGCACATCCATGAAAGGCCCTGATTACAGACAGGAACTGGAACCAAACGTGTGGGAGAAAGCATGGAGTGGGTCCCTCCAGCTGCCCCCCCCCCACTACAGCAGGCAACGGGGCTTCTGAGGGAGGGGAGCGGACAGATGGCAAAGGGAAGGGAAGAGGAAGAGTGGTGTTGGTGGGGAATCTGCTCGGGATACCAGGAGCCTTTCGGATGTCTGGGAGGACCCAGTGGTGGGATGCAGCATCCTGGGAGGGGAGTAAGGACCAGGAGGACAGGGTGTTGACAGCACTCCCTTTGCAGGGGAGTTGTACATCGGTGGCCTGAGCAAGAACATGTTCAGCAACCTGCCCAAGCTGGTGGCCTCTCGGGATGGCTTTCAGGGCTGTCTGGCCTCTGTGGACCTCAACGGGCGCCTCCCAGATCTCATTGCTGACGCCCTGCACCGGATCGGGCAGGTGGAGAGGGGCTGTGATGGTGAGTGTGACTGAGTGGTTAGGTGTGGCCCTGAGGCTTCTCAGGACTTTCAGAAGTCTGCCCCAAGAACTCTGGGACAAGGAGGACAGGCAAAGGACGAGGCACACGCTTTCCCTGGTGTCTCCCACCCTGACCCCTGGTCCCAAACCTGACAGTCTTTGAATGTCCTGTTCCCATCCCACCCCAGCACCATGTCAGCATCTGGCCCTTCTGCTTTGATGGACTACAGGCAGAACCTCTGCCTGGCTGTGGAACTTCCGCAGCCCCTGGGGATGTGACTGATCCCAGGGCATTTCTCCTTCCTGCTCTTTCCAGGCCCCAGCACCACCTGCACCGAAGAATCTTGTGCCAACCAGGGCGTCTGTTTGCAGCAGTGGGATGGTTTTACCTGTGACTGTACCATGACTTCCTACGGAGGCCCTGTCTGCAATGACCGTGAGTGTCCCATCCCCACTCCAGCCACAGGAACTGCCTGCAGGGGAAAGAGGGGTTTTGCTTCCTCCTGCTCCACCACCACAGAGACTACAGGGGCTAGTGGTTGCTGCCCCTAGCTGCTGCCTGAGTCTCTGGAGCCATCTATTGGCAGGTGGCCTGTCCTGGTTCTGAGATGGCAGGACATCCGATTTCCCTAGACAAAGGCCCTGCTGTTCCCCCTTTCTCTCCCTAACTCAAGAATCCCAGCTGCAGGTTGTCCCTTTGAGCCACAAGGTCAGTCCCTAGTGTTCTCCCTTGCTAGCTTGCATATTGCTGAGGCCCCTCCCCAGAGACAGCAGCTTTGGCAGCATTTTCTAGTCCCCAGTGGTTGGTGGCCATCAGCTAGTTACAGCTTAGCAGAGGGAGGGCAGCTGGGTCAGACATGGGGGTATGGCAGGGGTGCGGAGGCTGGGGCCTTTCTGATGACTGGGGATGGGGCCTTTCTGATGACTGGGGATGGGGCGGGTGGATAAGCAAAGTGACATCAGAAAAGACACACGTCCCAGATACACACACACACACACACACACACACACACACACACACACACACACACACACACGGAGGATACAGCTTTCCTGCTTTTCAAACACAAAGTAGAAGTGAGCCACCTGGGGCCTGGGGATGTCTGGAGGTAGTTAACGCAGGCCTAGGTGAGACCTCCTGCCTAGCTCCTGCCCAGCTCCGGCTCCAGCTCCGGTTCTGGCGCCTCGCCACTCATCTGGATCTGCATCATCTGATGGGAGCCCTGAGTCATTCCAGGGGATGAGGCTCTTGGATGGCTGTTGGCTTTTTCTTTGATAAGATGTCCAGCCCCCCCCCCCCCCCCGCATTTCCTGGTTCTCAGGTGTGGCCAGCTGTCCCAGCTCTGTCCCCCAGGACTTTCATCTGACCTGCTGTCCTATGTGCCTTCCTAAACCTCCCAGCCAGCTCAGGACCACCTCAACCCTGCTGTATATTCTACTTGGCTTCAGTCGGCACAGACCTGTTCACCGTAAACCTCCCCACTGACAGTTTGGTGCCACCTGCAAAGCCCTTCCATTTGATCCTTTGCCAAGCCTCCAGTCACAGGGGGTCAGTGGCTGAGCTCTGCTAGAACCAGGGGTCCCTTGACTATGATGGTTACTCCTGCTACACATGGGATTCTGGGAATGGAGGTGATACCCATGTTGGTCAGGATATAGGGCATCTGGCCTAAGTACAGCTGTTCACGTTCACTATTGTGCTTCAGGAAAGGGCCGAGAACTGGAGGGGTGTGTGTGTCTAGAGACTTGCTCCACCTTTGGGCAGAGGTGGGAGGAGAAAGTTCTCTAAGTTTTAGGCAGGTAGAAAAAAAGGACACCAGAGCTGGGGGCCCAGGCTTACTCTGGCAAGTGTCATCGTTCTGAACACCTGTCTGTGTATCTGGTTGCATACCCTGAGCAAAACTGTGGAGCTAAAGAAAAGGTGGGTGAAGCCTGGAGCCCCCAAAAGGCTCAGCACTGTTCTGAAGGAGCCAGGGCTACCTGGAGCTGCTCTGAGGTCTCTCCTACTGCAAGGGCAGCGTGAGAAACTGGGCGGGGTGCCAGCCATGCTCCCTTCTCTCCCGGGGCCTCTCCTCTGCCTGGGTTTTCATGCCCACTCCATGTCTGTCCTTCTTGGAGCCCTGTGCAGGTGCACACTATCACACAGAAATGAGTAACGAGATTTACTGTATGTGAAGCGAGGTGGGGAGGGTGGGTAAGGTGGCATGGCAGAATTGGTCCTCTGAGGGTGTTTGGAGCTGTCTGGATGGAGGGAGACCAGGAGGAAGAGAGGCCTGACCTTCAGGACAGCCTCTTCCTGCCTTTTACCTCAGTTCCCCCATCTGTATCACGAGGGGTTTGTGGGAGCTCTCAAGAGTCAACTCGGGCAGACCAGCAGGAGAAAGATCAGTTGGAGAAGCAGGTAGAGGAACGGGAATGGGACTCTTCGATGGGAGGAAAGAGGAGGGAAATGTGCACGCCAAAGCCCGGCTCCTGCTGTCCCAGGACAGCCTTTCCCACTCTGTTAGTCTCTCACCATGGCTGCTTCTCCATCTCTCCTCACCTCGTCAGCCTCTATTGATCTCTTACACACCTCCATCTCTGCGTTCCTTCTTACCCTCTGTGTCTGTGTCTCTCCCCCACACCCCCAGCAGCACTCTCCAGCACTCTCCAATTCCCACTCACCAATATTGATTGGCCTCCAGGCGGTCTCCCTTCCTCTCCTCTCCCACCACCAGCCCCTCCCTCTCTCCCTCTGGGGCCATAAATTTTCTGCCTGCTTGGAGCCCTGTCAGTCTGTACTCCAGAGTCAGGGGCCTAAGGATGGGAGAGAGTGGGCAGATGGACGAGACCTCGTGGAACCCCACCCTACTGTCTCTCCTCCCTTGGGGGGGCTACACACCACTTGAGCCTCCTCTTGGGTACCCCCAAGGACTGTTCTCCACTTTTGAAGGGTGTGGTGTGTGTGGATACCCTCCCCCCAACTAGCAAGCTGGGGGAGTGGCCGCAGCAGCAGAGGTGCTGCCCTGAGCTAGCTTCTTCGCTCCCTCCCTCCCTCCCTCCCCTCCCTCCCTCCCTCCCTCCCTCCCTCCCTCCCTTCTTTCTTTCTTTCTTTCTTTCTTTCTTTCTTTCTTTCTTTCTTTCTTTCTTTCTTTCTTTCTTTCTTTCCTTCTCCTTCCTTCTGTCCCTCCCTTCCTGTCTGCCTCAGAAACAGTCTCAACTCGTACCCCAGGCTGGACTCCAGCTTGTGGCAGATTTTCTACATCAGCTAGTGCTGGAATTCTAGACATTAGACCCCAACCTGGCTTGTACTGGGTCTTGACTGCACCCATGAGCTCAGGGATCACCATGACAATTTTGCACCAAAATGGAATCTGGAATCAATAACTAGGAGCCACTGTCCCCTCCCTCTCCTCTTCGCCTTTTCTTTCTGCTCATCTGTCCCACTTGTTCAGGGTCCCCTGTGCATCCTCCACTTTTCCTCCTCTGCCTCCTGCACTACACCCTCTCCCTTGTCCAAGCAGGATGATGTGAGTGTGAAGGCTGCATCCAAATGAGAGGAAGGGATTTTATCTGCACGGATCTCCGGGGCCATGACAAATGCTTCCACCCCCAAGTTTGGAGAGCAGATCCCAGTGTAAGGATGCCCCCTAAGAGAAATGGTTTCTTCAGCTGGATGTAAATGGACACACAAGGTTTTGTCCTTCTGGGCAACTAACTGTCCTGGAGAACCCTGGGGAGCTAGGGGCTGAGACTAGGGGAGGAGGAGTGGGGAGGACGGAGGGTTGGAGGAAAGCAGGAGGGCCTGTAAGGGTAGGCAAACACTTTGGCAGGCAGGTGTGTGTGTGTGTGTGTGTGTGTGTGTGTGTGTGTGTGTGTGTGTGTGTGTGTGACTATCCAGTGCCTTTGGATAGGTTGTTTCTAGGAGTATAGATGACTGTCTCAGAGGGTGAGTTTCGAGGGGGTTGGGAGTGTATGTTGGCCATTCATTGCCCATAATCAAACATGTATGTGTGTGTCCACACATGCCTCTGTAAGCATTTGGTATGTCAGTATCTGATCACACACATGCATGTATGTGTCTGAGCTGTGTGTCTCCCCGCACACTGGTGCCTATAGGGACGCGTGGGTGTTTTTATAACCGAGCCAGTCCACAACCCAGCGTGCACATGTGTTCCAAGGGGTGCCGAAGAGGGCTGTGGCCACATCTCTGCGTGCTGGACCAGCAAGCACTTTTGGGGCTCGTCCAGATGGGGGAGGGGAGGGGAGGGGAGGAGGAAGAGAGCTGCTTCTCTCGCAAGCCTCAGTCCTGTTCAATTATTCAGCAGGGCCCCTTCTCCAGGAGGGGGGTGGCGGTGGTGGTGGTGATGGTGATGGTGGAAAGCGCGCTCCCGAGCGCGGGGGAGGGGTGGGGCGCGTGCATAGGAGAGGCGAGAGCCGAGCGGGCTAGCCAGGTGCCTCGCCGCGGAGCTGCCCAGCGCCGCCCGCAGATCGGGAGCCGCTCGGGTCCCTACGCCCTGCCCCCCCTCCTCCTGCGCTTCCCCTCCCTTCCCTTCCTTCCCTCTGTCCCTCCCTCCCTCCCTCTGTCCCTCCCTCCCTCTCCCTTCCAGCCCTCTCAGCCTCTGCAGCAACACTCCGCTGCCTCCATCTCTCCGCCGGAATCTCTCAGGCTCGCGCCTTTCCTCTGCTTGGCCCCGCTCCCCTCTTCTCCTCTCCCCTCCTCTCCTCTCCCCTCACCCCCCCATCACCCGGATCTGCTTCCCTCCCCCTCCTCCCGCCCCCCCCCTCCCCCGGCCGCTCCCTCCTTCCTTCCCTGGCCTCCGTCGGGCGGCAGCGGCGCCGGGTCGGTTCCGCGGTGCTCTTGCTTTCTGGGGAGCCGGGCCTCGGTTCCTTCTGCGCACCCCATCTCCCGCCCCGCCGGGTTTTTCTGCAGGATTTCCCTACCGTCCCCTCCCCAGCACCATGCCCCCACCCGCTGGCCGCTGACGGTCCTCTGCGCCGCCGGCCCGGCCCCAGCCTGAGGGGGGACCCCTAGCCGCCCGCGATGGACCCAGGCGCCCCGGACCTTGGCCTTCCCGCTGCGCGCACCCCGAATTCCCCGGCGGGATCCAGTTGATTTGCTTGGCTCCGGACTGAGGCTCCGGCACTGGTTTTCCTTCGCTTCACCCCTACCCCCCTCCCGGAGCTAGCAGCCGGAGGGGGGCTTCGCGGGGCCGCGCAGCCCCGCGTCCCCGCCCCCGGCCATGGGGCTGTGAGGTGGCCGCCCCCGGGCCGAGATGCCCCCCGGGGGAAGCGGGCAGGGGGGGTGCCCGCGCCGCCCCCCCGCCCTGGCCGGGCCCCTGCCGCCGCCGCCGCCGCCGCCGCCGTTGCTGCCGCTTCTGCTGGGGCTGCTGCTGCTGCTGGGGGCGACCGAGGGGGCCCGGGTCTCGTCCAGCCTCAGCACCACCCACCACGTCCACCACTTCCACAGCAAGCACGGCACCGTGCCCATCGCCATCAACCGCATGCCCTTCCTCACCCGCAGCGGGCACGGTAAGTGGCGCCCAGACGCCAGAGGGCTGGCTCGGGGGTCTCGGGTGCACCGCCCAGGCCCCGGGAGCCCCGAGGGCCGCACCCCGACTGTGCGCTCGCGGAGCTGGGCTTTGCGGTGGAGCCCCTTCACTTCCCATCTCCAGCTCCCATCGTGCCAGCCCCACCCTCACCTCCATCTCTCCACTCCTCCTGCTCGCCCTCATCCTTGTCTTCCACAGCGCTTCCTCACCTCACCTGCATCTCCTCATATGCTTTGTTAGCCTCTTCCTCTCCCAGAGCCCCATCGCCTGTCTGTCCTTTCATCCTTTCCGTGCATCCTCCCTGAATCTCTCCTCCCCATCACCTCCATCCTGCTCTGTTCATGTCTGCCTTACCTCCACCTCACCCTCACCTCCCCATGGCTGGCCTGTTACCTCCTTCCTTCCACCTCTGCCTGCCTGGCAACCTTCCCTTTTCCCATCCATTCCTGGCCTTCCACCACTTCTCAAACAATTCCCTCAGCCTAACGCCGCCCCATCATCTGGACCCCTCTTTACCCCTCCCACCCTTATTCCTCATCCTTGCTCTGCTTCTGCTTGTGACCCTCAGCATGTCACCTCTGGAGCCCAGTCCCTCTGAGCTCTCTCCTCTGTGACAGCCCCGTAATCATGCACTCATTTTCACTGCTACCCGGGCCCCTCATACCCTCCTGTCTCCAAGCCGGTCCTTCTTAAACAGACCCCTCACCTTCCTCTCTGGCTCTCATCCCTTCTCATCTCCACACTTTACTACCATGTCTAGTCTCAGGCCTTCATTCCTTCATATCGGGAGGCCTGTCCCCCAGGATTCTCAGTAGGCCATCTCTTCCCAGTTCTGTACCTGTCACCTCCTGTCTCTGTCCCTCAGACTCTATGAGCCTGTCACTTTCCATTATTGTACCCCACAGCACTTATGCTGGGCGCCCCATTTCCTGCCACGTCTCCCACATGTTTCATTGTACAGCAACCCCCATTGCTTTTCAGTCCCCCCTTCACATTCCATCCCAGAGACCCATCGCTTCCCATTCTAGTTTATCCATCACCTCCCTGCTCCCCTCTCTCTGCACCTTGTCCTTCAGTTAATCCCCATCACCTCCATCTCTGTCCTCTCTTCTTCCACACTGTGCCTGTCAGCCCCCATCTCCACACGTCTCCACCGTTCATCTCGGACTCCCTTCCCAGCCCTCCAGCACTTCCCATTTCCAAAGCCTAATAACTTCCACTTCTGGACACCTCATCTCTGTACCTCTGTCACCTGGGCACTGTGGTCCTCCACGCTCCTGTCACACCTGCTCCTGACTCACTACCCCTCACAGCCTCCTCCCATCTCAGTACTTCCAACCATCCGCTCCCATCCTCAGTCCCTCATCCTCCTCGCTGACTGTCCATCACCTGTCACGGTCAGCTCCGCTTTTGTCCCTCCATCGTCTTCTAAGCCCATGTTGTTGTCCTGTCCCATCCATGCCTCCCATTTCTGCACTGTCTGGTTTCCCACAATTGTTCTGTGCCTGCAAGAAGATTCCTGATCTCTGTGTCCCATGTCATATCCGGTCTTTCAGCCCCCCCCCCCCCCATATGCCACTACTTTGTTTCATGCGTTCCTCAGGAGCAGCCTCTTCAGACTGTACCTGTGTCCCTCCATAGTCCCTCTCTGTGGTGTCTCAACCGCCATCCCTGCCCCATGCAGTACTCCCCGGTTTCTCTTCCCCCACATCCTCACCCCGCACCATCCTGCTCTCAACTCTGCCTCCTCAGGACCTCTCTAGCCCTCTTCATTCGCCCCCCCCCCCCCCCGCCCTCCTCACTGCTTTCTCCCAGCTCTCAGGCCCCGTCAGTGCTGCTTCCAAAGACTCATACAGAACGTGGTCATTCTAGGCAACGCTGTGAGGCATAAAGAGAGCGTTAGGGAAGGGGGCCAGGTGTGATGGAGGGGTGCCCTGTGTGGTGAAGAGTAGACATGAAACGGAGAAGTGCTGGCTCAGAGATGATGGGCAGGTGGGGAGGAGGGCCCAGGAGCTGGGGAGGAGCAGAAGCCAGGCCGAGGGAGGGAACAGGAATGCAGGCTTTCCTGGACTGTGCAGGATGCTTTATCCTTCTACAGTTCTAGATCTCCCAGAAGGTGCTTGTCACACCCCCGATGCTACAGGGGCACAGGTCAAGATAACGGGGACCTGGCAGACCCATGCTGTATTGGCATGAGCACTGCCTTGGGGGAATCTCGTTGGGATAGAAGGGAGTGGAGGAGGGGATGGGGGCAGCAGTAGAGGATGAGATGAAACACTGATGGAGGTAGTGAAGAGATTGTGAAGGCTTCAGGAAGGAAGGAGGGGCTAAGGAAAGCTGGAAGCAGCAGCAGCAGTCTGTCATGACTGACCCCATCTCTGCTCCCCTTAACTATGGGGGAGATGAGAGAATTAGCTTCCCTTGGGACTTCTCTCTGGGCTGGAGGCCAGCCAGGCTGCCTCCTGCTCCAAGGTTCTCTAGTGTGAGGACATCTCTCTTCATGGACCCTTGCTTCTCTGCTTCTCCACCGAGTCTCTCCTTGCCCTTCCTCCCTCCTGAGTACTTTCCCACTTCCCTCCCATCCCCCAACCACTCCTGTTACATAACCTCCCAACCCACCTGCCAAACACCATTGACACTTCTGCACCTGATGTCACTGTGGGGTATGGGGTGACCAGCACACCTGGGACCTAATGGATGGAGGAGATGACACCTTTCTGGCTGTGGACCTCTTTGTCCCAGTCCTGGTTTCTGAGTTCTTGATGATATCCAGTTCCTTCCCAGTTCCCCCAGGAGCCAGTAAAGGAAGATCCAACCCCAGCTTATTTCTGAGTCAGTAGCTTTCGGCATAAAGGGGACTACCATGTATGTTAGTATGGATGGGTATGTCAACTTGGGACTGACTGAATAGTGTATGGCCAGGAATGAAGTTAAGAGTTGAGGAGGTATGTAGATCAGGAGAGAGTTGAGTTCAGGGGCCTGTGCAGAAGTTCCATGCCCTGGCTCTAGTGGTCCTCCTGGGAAGATTTGTTGGTGACAGAAATCATCTAAGATGCAGGCTTTTCCTGGGTTGTGCAGGATCCCCTGATCATTCTAGATCTCCCAGAAGGCTTTTGCTATAGCTTCTGCTGCTACTGGGGCACTGGTAGACAGAGCGGCTGCACATGTACTTTTAGCCCTGGGGCATGACTGAATGGGTGGTTTTTACATGGAATAACTGCTATGAGTCTGGGTTCCCTAACCATTGTTAATGGTTGGCTATTTTCTCTCTAGAATGTAGGGGTGTGTGTGTGTGTGTGTGTGTGTGTGTGTGTGTGTGTGTGTTGACTATACAATCATTTCTAGTATTTTGTGGCTTTGTGAATTTCTGGGTCTAGGAGGCATTGAGGAAACAATGTTGGATGTGGGCAGAAGGTGCCAATCTAGAGCCTGTGACCTATTATGTCTGGTTAGAAACTCTCTTGCCATGGGCCTCGGTGAGGTGGGACTGGTCAGCATGCTGTGCACAGTCAGCTCCCTGTTTCCCAGCGTGGAAGAGAATAACCGGTCTACACCAACCTCGGGCAGCACTGGAGCTTGCTTAAGGCCCCTATGCTTCTCAAGTCCTTTCTGGATGCTGTCAAGAGTTATAGACCTGGAGTGTTGTCCTGGGCACTAAGGCTGCCGTGCTTTCTTGGGGGAGTCCCGGCCAGGGCCAGGGCCAGTTTGCTTGCTTGGCTGAGCTGCTAGAAGCGCCTCCCGAGCGTGGCCGGAGGGGCGGGACTTGGCGGAAGCCCCGCCTTCTGCACCCGACCTCCTCCTTAAGCCAAGCCCCCTGTCCCCGCCCGTGCGGAATCCGTGGTGCTGGGGAGAGAAATGTCTCCCCGGGGTAATTACTGCAGCCCCAGCCCAATAAACCATTCATCCTTTCTCTCTTCTGCCCAAGAAGTGTCTCTCCAACCTGGTTCCCCCTACTGTATAATAAACGCCCTTCGGCTTTAACAGGTCCGCCCAGCACAGTAAACTGTCTGCAGTGTGAGAACAGCTGGATCATAAATCCTGGGGGAGGCCGGGACTGGGGAGTGGGAGGGCTGGGGCGCAGGCGCCCATCCGCACCTCGCCGGCCCCTGCCCTTGGCCGCCCGCGGAGGCCTGTCTTTGTGCGTTTACCGCCATGTTTCCCCGGCTGCCGCGACTCCTGCGGTGGGGTCTGCCTCTCCGGGCTGGGGCTTTGTGTGCAGTTGGGTGCGTCGCCGCCCGCGCGTGGGTGTGGGGTCCAGGTGTGCGTCACTTGGAACTGTGTCTGCTTGTAAGGCCTGGGGTTTGGGTTGTGGGCACGCATCTCAGACCTCACCGGCTTCCATGTCTAACCTGCACCTGGCTAGCTGTTCCGGTGCTCTCCGCTCAGGCACGGCGCTGTCCATGGTGATGAGCTGTGTGACATCCAGCAGCAGGAAAGCCTGCAGGAAGGACCCGGTGGGTTTGGGGGCAGACTCCACGCAATGTGTGAGTCTGGTGTTTTTTCCCTGGTGTGAGAGAACCAAGAAGCCCAATGAAATCCTCCTCTCCCTGGGAGATCCTGGAGCCCAGGGGTCAGGGAGTGTGTAGAGAAAGGTCAGCATCTCTGCTCCCCCAATCCTACCCCACAAATTCTCCGTGCAGCTTGTGAGTGGAGGGTAGAGGGAGGACCCTGGGTATTATGGTTGTCATGGAAACAGCCAATTTTCTGGAGTGCTGCAGTGTTGGGAACTGAGAGACTGTAGTGGCTGAGGCATAGCTGCTTGGCTCTGGCCTCCAGGCCCAGCCTTTCTAGACAGGCAGGTAACCAGCACTGAGTATAGAGGTGATGTTCACTGTATACCCCTCGCTGGAACTGGCTCTCTACTCTAAACTTGGAACTCAACCTGAAGGCTCAACCTTCCCCACTGTGCCTCTAGGGCCTGAGGTAGGGGGGACACCTGAGCCTGCAGGGGCGGAGCTGGTTTCCCTCTGTCTGCTCAGGTGCTTTCCAAACTACAGTCTGCAAAAAGATGACCCTTTTAGACATTGTGGTTTCTCCCTGTCTGCCCTGTCCCTGGGGTCCCTTCCCATTTTGTCCTCTGTCTGGGAGGTAGAAGACAAGGTAGGTGTTCTGGGGACCAACAGGAGACTGGTCCTTTCTCCAGCTCTAGCCTCATTACCTCTGATACCCAGGCTGCATCCCTTCCATTCCCAGCCTCCCACACTCACTAGGTAAGCACCCTCACTAGGCACTCAGAAGTCCCTTTTCCTATGGGGACCTAGAGTTCCCTAGGACAGATCCCTCCTTCCACCTGACTGCCTGGACTACAAGGGGACCACTAAGAGAGAGACCCTACATCCCTGCTTCCCCAAGACCAGAGTTCTCCACCTCTGTGTTCTCTACTGGGCTGCTCCAGGCTTCTGCCCTCAGGCCCCATCTGCATCTCCTTCTCACTGGCTAAGTCTTCCTTTGAACCCCTTTCCCCACCCCAAGAAGTGCCTTGAGAGGAGTCGTTAGTAGCTAATGATTTAATCAAGCATTTTATGAATCTCGTCTGCTCTGTTTATGTCCTAAAGAATGCAAGATGAGTCTCTCCTCTTCCCGTCCTGCAGGTCCAAGAGTCTAGTTCTCCAGGCCTCCCAGACAAGGCTCCCTTCCCGGAAACTGGGTGACCAGCCCCCCTCCCACTCCCACCTCCACCCCCAGGGAGCTCAGTCAGCCGCAGGAGGGAACATGGCGACTAATGGGGTTTATTTTGGGGCTGAGATCGTTAGGGACCTCACACCCGCCCCCGGCAGCCGGATGGCAAAGAGGAGAGGGAGAAGAAGAGAGAGGGTGGGGTGGGGGAGGGCTGGGAGAGGGAGCCTACATCTCAGGCTCCCACTCTCCTGCTTCTCTCACCTACATCCCTCTCTGTCCTTCTCTGTCCATCTGTCTCTCTGCCTCCTTCCTCCTCTGGCTGTCAACTCCCCCATCCCCCCATGTTTGCCTCCTCCTTTCTGGGCAGGATTCCAGGCCTCTGGGCTTTGGCACCCAGGTACCCTTGCCTGAGGGTGGACAAACCAGGAAGATTCCCAGGGGCCTAGGACAGGACTAAGGGGCTGGCACTGGCAAGGTGCCAGAGATGAGCTATGACTCATAGCTGCCCACAGTCCTGCTCATCTTCCCGCCATCACTTGAGGCTCCCTCTTGCCTCCTTGCTGCTTGGCTCTGGTCCCAAAGAAGCACTTGGGAGAAGTTGAGCTGGTCAAAAGCAGGCCCCAGGTCCATTCTACACAGGGTGTTCTTGCTGCCTGGGGCTTTTTGCAGCAGCCTCTTCCTGGCCACACTCTCTGTGTTACCTGTACTGCTGTGATTAAAGCTAGGGTTCTTGGTGAGGCAGCGACACTTGTCTGTGTGCATGCATGTGCACAGGCTCTCACCTGGGCATGTGGAATTACAGGCACGGTGGCTTCTGTGGGCTTCATAGCTGAAGCCTTGTGCCCTAACCCTGGTGTCCTCAGCCTCTGGCCTCATCCAACCACAAGAACTTACTGACATTTCTTCTCCGTTTCCTTCTCTCTACAGCTGGGACCACATACATCTTTGGGAAGGGGGGAGCACTCATCACCTACACATGGCCCCCCAATGACCGGCCCAGCACGAGGATGGACCGCCTGGCTGTAGGCTTCAGCACCCACCAGCGGAGCGCTGTGCTGGTACGAGTGGACAGCGCCTCCGGCCTCGGGGACTACCTGCAGCTGCACATTGTAAGGACCTGGGCCCAGCCCTGACCCTGCCATCCTGACTCCACCTCTCCTTAGTCCTCACTGCTGTGGATGTCACCTCATACCTGCCCCTCGTGGGGAGCACTCAAGGCCCCGTTCCCTCATTTTTTGAGATTCAGTCCCCTCCTGGTCACTCAAGAGTCACCCATTTGATGTGCAGAGCAGCTGTGTCTTCCAGTCATCCAAGGTGTCTGGGAGCTTTCTAGACACCTACTGCTGTGGTCTTCAGAAACGTCCTCACCTTTAGGGTGTCTCTGGGCTGCTTCTGTTCACTGTACCCTGACCTGGCCCTCTCTTCTCCCTCACACCTCCTTGCCCAACAGCAGTCATCTGTGCCTCTTTGCGTTGACTTGGAATCCCGCCCCTGCCTTTACTGTACCTGTGACCCCTGTTTCCATGACCTTTGCATTCCCAGCGGACCCTTGACCAGGTCTTTTCCACAGATTCTGCTCAGGTTCCCTTCTCACTGATCTCTCGGTTGAGCCCCACACCCACTAGTCATAGGCAGTTTATCTCTTCTCTCCCTACTCTTTGTCCACCCCACCCCTTCCCTGTGACCTCTGACCCCACCCACACCCTTCCCTGTGACCTCTGACCCCACCCACACCCTTCCCTGTGACCTCTGACCCCACCCACACCCTTCCCTGTGACCTCTGACCCCATCCACACCCTTCCCTGTGACCTCTGACCCCACCTACACCCTTCCCTGTGACCTCTGACCCCACCCACACCCTTCCCTGTGACCTCTGACCCCACTCCACACCCTTCCCTGTGACCTCTGACCCCACTCCACACCCTTCCCTGTGACCTCTGACTCCACCCCACACCCTTCCCTGTGACCTCTGGCCCCACCCCACACCCTTCCCTGTGACCTCTGACTCCACCCCACACCCTTCCCTGTGACCTCTGACTCCACCCCACACTCTTCCCTGTGACCTCTGACCCCATCCCACACCCTTCCCTGTGACTTCTGACCCCACCCCACACCCTTCCCTGTGACCTCTGACCCCATCCACACCCTTCCCTGTGACCTCTGACCCCATCCACACCCTTCCCTGTGACCTTTGGTCCTGCCCCACACCTTTCCCTGTGACCTCTGACCTCACCCCACACCCTTCCCTGTGACCTCTGACCCCATCCCACACCCTTCCCTGTGACCTCTGACCCCATCCACGCCCTTCCCTGTGACCTCTGACCTCACCCCACACCCTTCCCTGTGACCTCTGACCCCACCCCACACCCTTCCCTGTGACCTCTGGTCCTGTTCCACTCTCTTCCCTGTGACCTCTAGCATTGTACCATACCCTTCCCTGTGACCTCTGACCCCATCCACACCCTTCCCTGTGACCTCTGGCCCCACCCCACACCTTTCCCTGTGACCTCTGGCCCCACCCCACATCCTTCTCTGTGACCTCTGACCCTACTTCACACCCTTCTCTATGACCTCTGGCCCTGACTCATACCCTTCCCTGTGACCTATGGCCCCACCCCACACCCTTCCCTGTGACCTATGGCCTGCCTTACACCCTTCCCTGTGACCTATGGCCTGCCTTACACCCTTCCCTGTGACCTATGGCCTGCCTTACACCCTTCCCTGTGACCTATGGCCTGCCTTACACCCTTCCCTGTGACCTATGGCCTGCCTTACACCCTTCCCTGTGACCTCTGACCCCATCCACACCCTTCCCTGTGACCTATGGCCTGCCTTACACCCTTCCCTGTGACCTATGGCCTGCCTTACACCCTTCCCTGTGA
This sequence comes from Peromyscus californicus insignis, assembly GCF_007827085.1. NCBI lineage: Eukaryota > Metazoa > Chordata > Mammalia > Rodentia > Cricetidae > Peromyscus > Peromyscus californicus. Next base: position 54,253,139 of record NW_026294562.1, on the reverse strand, counting down.
CCTATGGCCTGCCTTACACCCTTCCCTGTGACTTATGGCCCTGTTCCACTCTTATTTGTGACCTCTAGCTCTGTTCCATACCCTTCCCCATGACCTCTGACCCTACCCCACACCTTCCCTGTGACTTTTGGCCCTGTCCCACACCCTTCCCTGTGACCTCTGACCTGCCTTACACCTTCCCTGTGACCTTTGTTTGGCCTTGTCAGATTTCATTTCTGACTTAGCCTCTCCCCCACCCCTTCCTCCTCCAGGGTCTTAAGCCCCAGACACCGGCTTCAGCTTCCATCTCTATCCCAGACTCCTTTCTCCCTCCCTTTCCTGTTTGCATCCCACATGCTGGCCCCGGCCAGAGCCCTGAGCTATGACGGTAGAGCAGGCTGGCAGGTCTGTGTGCCAGTTGGAAGGATCTGTGCGGGGAGCCCTGGGTTTTGAGGAGGGAAGAATTGAGAAGGGGATGGGGGACAGAGGAGGAGGCTTGAACAAGTTCTGGGCTTCGTCTCTGAGGAGGATGGGGTCCTGGCCCCTCCCACATGGCTCTTCAGAGAGGTCTCCCTCCTCCAGCACTGAGTTGTGAAGGGAGAAGACCCAGGGGAAGGCACCCTGTCAGCAGAGCATGGCTGGCAGTGACAAGTGACAGGCAGGTCCCCAGGAGGGAAAGGGCAGGAGGGAGCGTAGGGAGTGAGCCGTAGGGAGTGAGCCGGGCCAGGCTTGGGGAAGAGCCCTCAAGTTCTGTGCGGCAGCCTGTGGAGAGAGATGGTGCTCTGGACAACAGGGGGTGCTGGTGTGTGGCAGCTGTGGCAGGAGAGATGGCTGTGAGTCCAGGTGACCCAGGGAGACCCTGGGTCAGTGGAACTGCAGAATGTGGCCATGCATTTACGTTTCTTCAGGGCCTGGAGTTTGCTGTGGTTTCAGTTGCCTGTCTGGGTGATGGGGTGCCACCATTTCCCTTGTGTCTGTCTTTTTGAGCCAGCCCTGCTTTTCCATCCTGTGAGGGCCTGTGTGGCTTCGGAGTTGATGATGTGAGTTTGAACCCCAGCACTTCCCCTTTCTTTGCTCGGGAGTCTATGCAAGTCACTGCAGCTCTCTGAGCCTCAGTTTCCCCAGGTATGCGGCAGAGGCTTGATGAGATCACATGTGTAATGTGCTCCCTGCACTTAGGGGGTATTCGACATCCTGGTCTCCTGTGACTAGCCACCTGGGCAGTGTGTGCACATCTGGGCTTGCAGGGTTAGGGGATGATGCTTCCTCCCAGAGCAGGAAGGAAGTCTGTGAGGAGAGATGTCCTTCTTCCTTCCCTCAGGCCTCCCCTGGTGCAGGGCTGGGAGGGAGGGAGCTAGGCCTGGGTGCTGCAGAGGGTGGGGGAGGATGCTGAGAAGCGTGGAGGTCCCAAGAGAGGCTGGCACTGAGGGGGAGTCGGGTACCAGATGGGCTCAAAGCCCCTCGGGGGCAGCCCCCTAACCCCCTCCTCCCCGGGTGACACCTCAGCTCCCACCACAGCGTTGTTAGCAGTTCTCAGAGAGCGGGGAGGCGGCAGCAAAATAAGAGAAACGCAATTTGACGTTTCTAATAAAGCGTCGCTCCACTTTGCCAAATTAATTTTGACTCCCATAATTATTTGCTGTAGGAGCGGCCGCGTTCTCCCCACCGCCGCCTAATGAGGTAATTGGGGAATTAGGAATTAATGACTTTAACAGAAGTGACAACTGACTTCACATCGGGAGCAGCTCTGGGGAGCTGCCTCTCCCCCGGAGTGCACAGCTCCAAGCTTGGCTGCTTCCTAGGAAACCCAGGTGTCCTGCCTTCCAGCTCCCCTAGCCAGTCTTCTGCCAGTCCGGCTCCCAGCCTGCCAGCGCCCTTGACCATTGTCACTGCCCGGGTGGAGCCTCGTGAGGGGGAGAAACCCTCAGAGACATCCAAGGGGCTGATACTATTCTGGGTGGTATCATTACTAACAATAGTAACCAGGAGGCTTGGCTGTTCCCTTGCCTGTGTGGGGAGCAGATGATGATCGCGTCTCCCTGGGGATGTTGTCAGTCTGTGGGTGGTGCCTGGGTGGGGCTTGCTAAGACTGTTCGGCAAGGCCGCCTCAGTTTCCTTGCTTTACCTCCTTGGAGGTGGATGACAGTATGTGTGCCATGTGTGTGCATACAGGTGTGTATGGCTTGTTATGGATCTTGGGATGGGGAGAACTGGACCCCACGAGTGGGAAATAGATAGCCATGGGAACCATAGCTGCATACCCTGGTCTTCAACTCTGTCCTGCCCCTCAACCCACCCCTCACCTGTCTGAGCCTCCCCGCCGCCCCGCCCCCCCAACAGCCCCAAGCATTCAGCTATCTTTAGATGTAGTTAACAACCAAAGGGTTTTCTTACTCAGGCTGGAGTGGGAGTCTTTCAGTGTGTTCATATACTGGATCGGGTCTCGGAGAGTGATCCAGGGGCCCAAAGGAGCCTTGTGTCTGCCCTGTGTAGGAGGAGGGTCGGGCTGACTCTTGCTGTGTTCATGATGGCTGCTGGGAGGTAGAGGGGAATGCAGCAGAGGCTTAGCTCTGGGCTCAGTGGGCCTTCGCTGGCTTGGTGAGACACCCTGGTCCGAAGGCAGGTCAGCCTTAGTGTCTCTCATGCTCCGCCCCTCAGCTCTGAGTGAGTGTCTCCCAGATGAGTGGGCAAGGGACTAGAGCAAGGACAGGTTCTGAAGGTTGGCCAGTTGGGATTCAAACGCTGGGTCCCCTCTTGTGAGCTGAGACTGAGACGGTACTTAAGGCCAACCTTAGTTTCTTCCTGGGTGAAACGTGACGCTACAAGTTTCCTCAGGGGTACCTGTGTGTTTTTGGGGTCTCAGCAAAACCCCTCTCACTTCAGCACCGTTGGCCAAAGTATTTGTGGGTTGGAGCCCAGGTGGCCTCTTCCGGGTTGCTGAACCCGTGGGCCTGGTTCCTAAGATTGCACATTCTGCTTCCTCTCTGCTGGCTAGTCTTTATCTATCTTCTACCTGCTCCCTCAAACCCCCAGTTCCATCCCAGCACCCCAAGATTCTCCTTTAATAAAGCTGGCATAGCTCTGCAGCTCTCTTCTCTTCCCTTGCCCCCCCCCCCCAACCCCTTCCAGAGTCTGGGTTACCCATAAGTCTATAGCTGCAGAGGTCAGAGGTCAGGCTTGGGAAGCTGTACAGACCTGGGGATGGTACCAGACTGGGGTCTGGGGGGTCAGCCTGGCCTCTGTGGCTCTGAACATTCCTATTGTGATGCCTGAGGGAGTCCTCCACCTCCTTGTCATCCATGTGGACTCCAGGGGCCTTTGAATAGCATAGGTGCCCAGTAAACATTTCCGAATATTCTGGATGATCCTGAGAGCAAGCGACAGAGGTGATCAGTAGAAAGGACTCCATGCTCGTTCTGCAGTCCTAGGTGGTGGTCCCCAACTGATAAGCCTCCAGGGTACTCTATTGCCTGCATATGCTAGAGGGCAAACCTGTCCACCGCCTTGGGTAGCTGAGACCTGAGGAGGTGCTTTCTAAAACCTATGAAAGGCTGCTGAGAGAGGACTTTGGGAACCTCGGGTAGAGTTTTACAAGAACAGATAGTTGCCTCCTCCCCATTACTGACCTCCATCTCCCCATCCCCCAGGACCAGGGCACTGTTGGGGTGATTTTTAATGTGGGCACGGACGACATTACCATTGATGAGCCCAACGCCATCGTGAGTGACGGCAAATATCATGTGGTGCGATTTACTCGAAGCGGTGGCAATGCCACCCTACAGGTGGACAGCTGGCCAGTCAACGAACGGTACCCAGCAGGTAGGTGGCACAAGTCCGCAGATCCTCTGCGGCACAGTGGCAACAAGGTGGGGTCCGGCAATGGGAATGCTGTGGGGCGTGGCTAAGTGTAGAGGCATAGGCTGCGGGGAAGGGTGTGGCTATGGAAAAGATTGGGTGGCACCCAGGTGGGGGAATGGCTAAGAAAAAGTGAGAGATGTGAGGGTTCAGAGAGGAGCTGGTGATTTGGGGGAGGATATTATTTGGTGGATGAGGTTGCAATGCCAGAATCCAGTTTGGAAATGGGCAGAGAAGACGAAGGAGGGTAGAACTAGGGAGTGTCTGATACCATTGAGGAAAGGGTGAGTTTGGAAAGGAGGGGCAGGGTGGAAATGGTGGGACCCATGCAGAAGCCTAGGAGGGAGATTCACTAGTTAAATGAGCACATCTTGGCAGGAGGCAGAGCTGTTCCTAAAAACAGAACCAGCCAAAGACCCAAAGTCAAGGACCCATATTAGCCTCTGTAGCTGCTGGAGAGATAGCTTAGAGGTGCAGAGATGAGATCCCAGTGTTTCAGGCAGTAAGGGACATGGTGGAAGGGAGAGAGGAAGGGCAGAGTTCAAAGGAGGGTCAGACACCTTCAATAGCCATCACAGGCAACACACAAGACACCAGGGTCTGTGCCTGGCCTGGGAACCCAGAGATGAGGATGCAGAGACTTAGTTCCTAGGACTACAGCTGTGGTGGTCAAGGACAAAGCAAGGTCTTAGGAACCCAGGGGAGGGAGGAGGGTGAGGCCATGGGGGGGGAGGGGGATAGGAAGCACAGGAGGGAGCCTCGGGGTGAGAGGAAGCCAGAGGAGGAGTGATGGAGGGTTCTGGAAATAGTCACAGAGACATCTGCAGAGATGGAGGCAGCTCCAGGATTGATGCAGAGAGATGCGGAGATGCTGACACAGACTCAGCTAGGGAGAGGAGAGGTGGACAGAGCCCTGCAAGAGGCAGACCGAGAGGGAGGGAGGTGGAAGCTGCAGGGAGACGGACAGGGGTCAGAGCCGTGGATGCCTGCTGCCTGTCACACAGGACCCCACTGAGCATCAGGATGACCACCTGTGACCTCCATTGCTGCTCGCCAGAGTGACAGAACACGGGCAGGACAAGCCCTCAGGGCTCACTTATGCTGAGACACAGAAGCCAGGACAGACAGGCTCAGGACTCACAGTCGTGAAGGCTTACATCCAAACGACTGTGGGCAACCCTTGTGATAAGAGTCCCCCCATATCCTCTTAGTAAACAGAAGCTGACGTACTTATAGGTCAGCCCGACACTCAGATGACCTCAGACGTCCGGAAGGCAAGATGGATCCACAAGAAAACGGTTCCGTAGAGGAATGCTAGTCTACCCCAGAGCCCTGGGCCTCTGTGGGGTCAGACATGGTAACTTGCCTACACAGGCCTGTCTGTACTCCCTGTTCTAGCCACAAGCAGACCCTGACAGCCTAGGGCATCAGAGTTCTCTCTGGTTCAGGAAACAGTACACTCCTTTGTTACAGTGAGGACACTGGCCAGTGCTGGTCAGGGCATGAAGAGTTCACCATGTCCAGTCAGGCCTCATGCCCAGAGGGTCACCTCAGCAGGCCAAAGGCTAGGAGGGAGACATGATGTCTGATGTCCTCTGCCAGGACCCCTGGATAGGTATCGGAAAAGGCTGGCTGGCTTTCCTTGCTTGCAGTTCTAGGTATCTTTTAATCTCTTTTGGGGGTGGGGCCAGGCGCTTTCTACATAGCCCTGGCAGTCCTGGAACTCACTATGTAGACCAGATTGGTCTGGAACTCACAGAGTGCCTCCTGAGTGCCAGGATTAAAGGGGTGTGCCATCACACCCAGCTAAATCTGGGTCTCTTAAGGGCCCAGTTGTTGCCTGTGTGCACTGTGAGGGTAGTTCCTGAACAATTCCGTAGGCCACTACTTCAGTGAGAGTGGTCCCACACCTATCACTCTTATTTATTTGTTTGTTTGTTTGTTTGAGATAAGGTCTCACTCTGTAGCCCTGGCTGACCTAGAGCTTGCTATGTAGACCAGGCTGGCCTTGAACTCATAGATACCCACTTGTGACTGCCTTTAGAGTGCTGGAATTAAAGGTATGCACCACCATACCTGGCCTCCCACAGTCTGTGGGTTCTGACTCAGTGGAACCTGATACTTAATCCTGGATCTCTAGGGAAGGCAAGGTCTCATTGCCCCAAAGTTCTTAAGGGTGCATCCTTCATGTACACGTGAGCAGAAGCATAGGTGGTCCTATTCATAAGCAGGTACAGGCCTGCCTGAGTTTCTAGTTAGGGTAGTGTAGCCGTGAGGTGCAGACAGGAGGAATGTCTCTACCCCACAAAATAAATGGAGTGGCCATATTTTCAAAGGAAATCATGTCCCTGCTCACTGTGGTAGGTTCACAGAGAAACACTGAAAGGCACATTGTCAAGCCCCTGCCACATAGGTGTGCATGTACCCTATGCAACACACACATACACACACACACACACACACACACACACACACACACACACCACTCTCTCTCCTTTCTTGTCTCTGGTGTAGGAGCTTGTGGAGAGAACAGGTGGGTATCCAGATGGGGAGCCAAGGATGGAGAAGGGTGGGGCTAAAACTGGGGGAGGGAGTCTGAAGGAGAAGGCTAGGAGCTGGCAGGGCTTGCGGATGAGGGAGAGAAATGGGGGCAAGGCCAGGTTCTGAGGTCGGATTGGTGCAGAACCTGGCTCTGTACGGAGGGCCTGAGCTTGGAGTGGAATCGAGATGGGGAAGGCAGAAAGGGAAAGGCCAGGGCAGAGCAGGGAGCAGAGAAGGGCCAAGGAGACCTGCAGGAGATGGGGTGAGAGGGCTGTGGAGAAAGGGGTGTTTGGGCGGGGTGAGGCTCAGTGGACCCCAGCAGTGAGGGCCTGAGAGAAGGCAGAAAAGACTGTAGAGAAGGTAGAGTCTCGTAGCCTCATGAGTACCTAGCAACTGCATCCATGCACACATGAATCCAGGTGGGCGAATTTGTGAAGGTGTTCCCAAAGGTTCATGGGAAGTGCACATAGGCTGGTCCAGACGCTAGTCTCTGGGCACTGGGCGAGTGAATGAGAGTAGGAGAGAGTTTAAGCACCTAGCTTCCCCCTCTCCCCATGGCCTGCCACCCCATTGCCTGTGGGCATCCCCAGCCCTGCGCTGTAGCAGCAGCCAGGAACGTAGGAGCCAGGGCCAGGTGAGCAGACAAGAAGCAGCTTGCAGGGAGAAAAGTGAGGAGGTCTAGGATCAGGGAACAGAGACCAAGGTGGAAGGGTATGGTGGGCCATGGGTGTGGAGGGAGGTGGGAACCGGTGTTGGGACAGCTGGAGTTGAGTCCAGGAGATGATGGGAGCTGGCAGTGACTTTGAGAAGTGGTTTAAAGCTCAGTGAAATGAGTGTGCCGGGCACCCCCTTAAATGCTGCATAAACCCTGCTTAACCCATCCCTCCCACTTCTAAACCACCCTCTAAACGCAGTAACCAGCTGGACCGCCCCCTAACTTAAACCTGCTAAATGCCCCGCCCCCACCCACCCCCCCTCTTTGGGGTGGTGAAGGAAGTGGGGCCTCAGCCTCAACAGCTTGACCAGATAAACCTGTTTAATCTCTGCCCTTCCAGCTGCGGGGGGGTGTTTTTGTTTTTCTTTTCCTTCCTGCTTCCTTTCCCTTTTCCTGACTCTTCCCTCTCCTTTGGGTTACCCTCACTCCTAAGGGTGGGGCCGGCTCTGGTGGAGCCTAGGGCGGGGGGCCCCCTGGGAGAGGAGGGGCCCAGCATCTACCCCTGCCCCCCTCCTTCCTGTTGAATGTGGCTGCTTGCTGGGGTCTCCTGAGAACTGCGTAATTACTTTCTAAAGCCTTTGGACTGCGCTGCCTGAGAAACCTACTGTCTTTCTAAACTTTTCCAAGGGAACTTTGATAACGAGCGCCTGGCGATTGCTAGACAGAGAATCCCCTACCGGCTTGGTCGAGTAGTAGATGAGTGGCTGCTCGACAAAGGTAACTAACCAGAGTTAACCAACTAACTAACCAACTAACTAACTTTAAAAACACGATCTTAAAGGTGCAGAGCTCTCTCCCCCACCCCTTCGCGCCTTTGTCATGCCCGTCCCCAAGCGGAGGGACAGTTAGTTGTCCAGGCAGGATGCTCCTTTCTGCCCCCTGCGCTCAGTCGGTCTGTTTCCGGGAGGTGGTTGGGGAACAGGGAAGAGAAGACCGGGCGCCTTCCTACACTGACCCTCGAAAGATGGAAGCGCCCTCAGCTGCAGGAGGGGAACGCAGGCTAGAGGGTGCCTCTGGCCAAGTTCACCTCAGATTTACTTAAGGGCCACAGGGCACCTGGAGGTGGGAAGGGTTTGGGAAGCAAGGAGGGCAGAGCCACTGAGAGAGGGCTCAGAAGAGCTGTCGTGGAGGGCAAGAAGAGCTGGAGCCTTGGGTCATACTCTCGACCTCTAAGGCCTTGGTCTCAGGCTCCTTAGGAGCAGTGCAGGCTGAGGGAGACCACGGGAGAAAGAGAAGGCGGTGGTCTGTCTCTTAGGGGTTCTTAGACGTTTCTGCCTGCTGATCTGCTGAGGAAGACAAAGCAGGTCCCTAAGAGGCCCTTCTCTGGAAAGTGAGGTACTGCTGTGTGAGAGGGAAGGCTTCTTGTCACCAGGGGAATTTGGGGGCCAAGGGCACAGCCATGTTATTCCCGTTGGAGGAGGGGCGAGCTCTGTACCTCTAAGGCTAAACTCTAGTGGGGAGCAGAAGTGCTAAAACCCCCACTTAACCAGATGATAACTACTGTGTTTTAAACGTCCATGGGACTCCCCCAATAAAACCCCTCAATGTAACCTTCCAGCCCCTGATCCATGGGGCCTAAACACGCTGATAACCAGATGTGATAAACACACAGCAGGACAAAAACGTTAAAGGGACTGTAACAGACATCGCTAAAACCTGCAGCCCCAGCCACACTGGGCTGCTCTCTCCAGTGGGGTGAACTTTAACCCTTTGAGGCATTCATGGCAGGTGGGGGCAGGGGCCACAGAGGCTATGGCTTCCTCCCCTTTACCCACCCTCCCCTCCTAAAATCAGAGAGGCCAAGGGAGGAGCCTGGGCTGAGACGGACAACTGTGATACCCATCCACCACCCCCACTCTGGGATAGTTGGGAGAGCTGTTAGAGGAAGAAGACAACTTGGGGCCCGAAAAAGGGAAGAGCTCCTTGGCCCTCCAGAAGTGACAATCACATCTTCTCTTTAAGCTTGTGTTTACTCTTCTAGAAAGTGAAGAGAAAGAGGAACTCGCTTTTGGTATGGACTTTGGCCAGTACTGACCCTGTGAGCCTAGCCCCCTCCTTGGTCTTGCTCAGCCCACTCCACCGGCACCATGAAAAGAATGAGGAATAGGCTAGTCTAGGGCAGGGCTGGGTGTTCTTGGAGGGGATATTTTATTGTCAGTTGCTGGGATACAGCAGGGGCTCAATAAATGTTTATGGAATGGCTCCATTTCCTACTTCCAAAACATGTCTGGAGTGGCAGTTCCGGGGGAAGCTGTATAGTAAAGAGACCTGTAGTCGAACGGGTTTGCGTTGAAACTGGTTCCTCCTTTTGGAAGTCCACGTGTCCGTTAGTTTTGTAAAGGCTCGGAGAAGACCTTCTGGAGAGGAATCTGTTTCCTGGAGAACTCATCTGACCCTTAGGACCCTGGCTCCTTTGTTTTTCTTATCATTCTTATGCAGCAGCCCTCCGCCTCTGTGGGGCTGTTGGAGGGGGGTCTTTACTTGAGCTCGCAGTAGGAGGGTGCTGGGGGAGGAGAGTTTGAGTAAGGGGCCTGTGGAGACACATTAGTGACACTTCCTTGGCTGGACAGATGTTTGGCGGTCCCGGAGAGTCTGTTTCTAGGGAGAGGATGGGTCACATGTTGCACTGTCTCAGCCCAGGCTTGGGGGGCAGGCTGACAGGTTTCTAACTCTAAACCAGATCTCTAACGAGGCACTAACCTGAGGCTAATGAGGGCTAAGGCAGGTCTTAAATGAAAGCAGCTGAGTCCATGGGAGAGTGGGGCAAAATTGTACTCCATCTGCCCCTCCCCAATAACATCAAAACCAAAGTTAAATCTAAACTTAAAAATAATAAATATGTTTTCTAAAAAACCAAACCAAAACAACAAACTCAGAGGGTTAAACTGACCCCCCAGGTCCACTAAAACCAAAGCAAGCAGCCAAGCTCCCTGCGGGGGGCCATTCAGAGGTATCTAACACTGCCAAGTGCAGGGCCAGGTTGGAGCTGGAGCAGTTTTATTGGCTGTCATGGAGCGAAGCAAGGTCCCTTTAACATTTTCCTTGTCTGGGCGTGCACGTCCATACTGGGGGAAGGACTGTGCTCACCAGGGCCTGCTCCCAGGGCAGGGGCTGGGTCTCAGCAGGGAAGGAGAAGCTAGGCAGCCTGGCCAGCCATCATAGGGCACTTAAGGGTGGGGCCAGCCCGGAGCAGACCCCCACTCTCTGTCCCTCATCTTGCTGCTTCCTCTGCTCGCACTCACCAACTCCACCTTGGCCTGGCAGGACTCCCTCCTGTCTCTGTTTCTGTTGCCACTGTCTACTGCTTCGGAGGACACCATGGCTTGGGGCTGGACATTGGGTGGGATGTTTGGGAGAGTAGCGAGAGAAGATGGGATGGAAGTAAAGGATAAGAAGAGGGTGATAGCCCCGGGGTGGGATCAGAAATGGGGACAGGTGCAGACGGAGAGGCATGTGCATGGTGGGAACAGGGCATGACCAGGCTCCCTTTCCCAGCCCATGTGTGTCCTGGTGGCCCTCTCCTGTGGGGGTCCCACATGCCGGGCTAGGGGCTCTGGTTAACAAGGATTTTCCCTTGGTTGTCTGCCTCTTCCTCATTCCTCCCCATCCACATGCTGGCTTCCTCCTGGCTTCCACTCTCCTCCCCTTGCTCTCTCCACCCTCCCATCCCTTCCTGGCCTACCTGGACTGCCTGCCTCTCCTCTGCCTGCCCCTCCCACCCCATCCTCAACCCTCAGGACGCCAGCTGACCATCTTCAACAGCCAGGCTGCCATCAAGATTGGGGGCCGGGATCAGGGCCGCCCCTTCCAGGGCCAGGTGTCCGGCCTCTACTACAATGGGCTCAAGGTACTGGCGCTGGCCGCCGAGAGCGACCCCAACGTGCGGACTGAAGGCCACCTACGCCTAGTAGGGGAGGGGCCTTCCGTGCTGCTCAGTGCGGAGACCACTGCCACCACACTGCTGGCTGACATGGCCACCACCATCATGGAGACCACCACCACCATGGCCACCACCACCACTCGCCGGGGCCGCTCCCCCACAATGAGGGACAGCACCACCCAGGTGAGACTCCTTCTGGGTCTGGGAAGGTCCAAGGGGCTTTGGAAGTGGGGTGGTTCTGGAGATAGCTCATTCTGACCTTGTTGTCATGGTGATGGTTTAGGGGAAGGAGACCTTCACATGGTAATCAGGGATATTGACCATAGGGGGGTAACCACTGTTTCTAGGGGGTCCAGAGTTGAGGGCAGTTGACTGGAGAAGCCTACCCACGCTAGCCAGGAGGAGGGAAGTCTGGATGAAGACTGAGAGAGGGAACAGTGAAGAGGGTAGCCATGCCAGAGCTTAGTGGACCAACTGGAGTTGGATGGTGGCATCTTGGGCTGAGATGACACACTGGAGTGGTGACATGCAGTCTCCCAGGGTGGGCAGCCCCTCTCCAGAGGCTGGTAGAGGCAAGGAGCAGCCTGTCCCTCTGCTGGAGTCTCTGTTGGGTTAGAGGTCAAGACTGTAAGTCCTCTGCCTTCACATATCTTCCACATGTGACTTGGAGTGAACACCAAGCGCCTCAACATGGTGGGCCAAATGGCGGTGCAGAGTTCCTTGTGCTTTTTCTACACACACAATTGTCTGCCAGCTCAGGAGCTCCCTGGATCTGGTTGGAATCTAGGGGGGGCCACACCAAGGAAACACAGCTCTGAGGAGCAGGCAGGCCTGGCTTTCGGGGTATATAGGACTGCCTAGCAGCTAGGTTCCCTGATTGTCACCAATGCCGGTGCTGAGTACTGGTTATGGAGTGCTTGCACCTGTCACGGTGACCTAGCTAGGCCACTTCAGCTCCACAGTGCTTCTGTCTGTCTTCCCCAAGTGTCATAGCTTTGGCTGTTGAGCCTACAGGCCCAGAAGAATCTTGGGGTGTTCATGAGGACATGTCTCCTCCACCCCAGCCTATCTTCAGCTTCTCTTAGGGCTGGGCTTGCTGGGTTCTGGGCTCTTCTTTCTTGTCAGTCTGTCCTGCAGGAATCTTGGGACTGGGCTGGCTAGGAGAGAGAGAGAAACAAGCTATAAGGCTTCCCCTTTGTCTTCAGTGCCTAGAAATCTGGGGGATCTGAATGCCCAGGGGCTTTCTCTAGGGAGTGGGGAGCCCTAAGGAGAAGGCCTGGGCTAGCTACCTGCCCTCCAGGTCCTCCAAATCACATCTGATCTTAGTAGAAGAGGGTAGGCTGACTAGTCATGTGGCACAGAGAGTGGACGGCCCCAGGGAGACACTGGGTGGGTAGCAAAGACGGAGGTCAAGGAGGCAGAAGGGAATAGGGGTCCATGGCTTTGTCCTTGGGCAAGGGCTGTTGGGTCTGAAGTGGAACCTGGGGAGCAGCAGGATAGGACCCTCTCACCCTGGCATCCTTGACCTCCACCCTGGCTCTCTCCTGATCTGAAGTGTCCCAGCTTCCCTTCCTTCTTGGACTTTGGGTCTCCCTCTGTGGCTCTCTTTCTTAGCCCCCGCCCCAGGACTTCCCCTCCCCCTCAGGCTCACTCATCTCAGGGTTCCTCTTTCTTTGCAATCAGGAGGAGAGAAAATGCTGACAAAGTCGACTCCTGTTGTCATGGCAACCATAGCCCTAATTATTGTGCGGAGCCTGGTTCTCCCTGTGGAAGGGGGTTGGGAAAGAGGAGAGGTGATGGGGTGGGGAAGCTGGAGATGGAGAAATCTCCAGACCCTGGTTCCCCCTGTCTATGGACCCCTCCCTCTGTGCCTGGGCCTCTTCCATACACCTTACCCCTGCCCCAGGCCCCCTGGACCCCTGGTATGCACCGTGTAGCCCAGGTGTGGCATCCCATCCCCTGGCTCTCCAGCGTAAAGGATTCAACACCTGCTGTCTGATCTTTGAGGGCCCTAGGGACCACAAGGCTGGCTCTGTCTAGTATCCTTTAGCGTGGGAAATTGAGAGGCCAAGTCATTCGACAATCCATGGGAGAGCTGGCTTGGCCTCGGGCCTCTTTTCTGTGCTGCCCCACGTCCCGGGAAGCAGCTGTGGGATCTGCTCACCCACTGGAACCCTCTCTTTCCCTACTCCTCCTCTTATCCCCCCAGAACACAGATGACCTCCTGGTGGCCTCGGCTGAGTGTCCAAGTGATGATGAGGACCTGGAGGAGTGTGAGCCTAGTACTGGTGAGTGCCTTTCCCCCCTCCCCTGCCCCGGGCCCCCCGCGACGCTGCTGGGGTGGGGGGCGACTGTCTGCCACCTGGCCCCAGCCCAGGGTGTGCTGCAGGCTTTAGCTTTCTCCTGCAGTCCCTTTGTAACGTAGAAGACCCCAGGCCCCTCACATGCCCTCTGTCAAGGTGCCTTTTGGTGTCCCATCCTTGGAGATAGTGAAGTCTTTAGCCTGGGTTACTAGGGGTGGAGAACTAAGAGGAACTGGGAGAAAAGAGGGAGATGTGGCTGTAGAAACGTGAAGAACTGCAACTCCCATTAGTCCTGAAATGGGAGGTGGGGGAACTACAACTCCCATCAGCCCTCAGGTCCAGAACTACAACTCCCATCAACCCTGAAGACTGGCGCTTCCTTGGCCACTCATAGGCACTCATAGTCTCTGTTGGCCCTCCCTTGATCCTGCTCAGCCTCAGGGACTTATCTGGTGTTCTTGAAAGGGTCCCCAGGTTGCCAGGCTGAGGAGGACAGTTACTACATGGAACCTCTGTATCTGGCATTGCACTACTCGAAGGTGCCCCTTAGGCCAGACATGCAGTCCCCAGGGGAGATCCTAGCTTGAGAGGGGCTGTAGGAACACAAGCTATGGGGAAGGATTTCCTGAGTGGTGGCACAGGGACTCTGCTTAATGTTGCTGGCTGGAGCCAAGGCTACAGCTACAGAAAGCAGCTGAGCAAGTTGGGAGGGAGCTTGGCATGCTGGGTGAGAGCGCGAGAGTGGGGTGGCCCAGTGGCTGGGCTGCTCATCTGAGTAGGTTGGCAGTGACTGAACAGTGGGAGGTGGGCACTGGGGGCTGACAGCAGGACTGGAGAAAGGACAGGATGTGGCTGGTGGGAGCTCCCAGTTGGGGAACACAGGCCTTGGCTACAGCCTGAATGAACCCGTAGGAGTGGACGGGACACCCACATCCCATGCTTGGCTTCCCAGAGACTTCTCTATATTACCTTCCATGGTGGCACCTGGACTAGAAGTTTCAGCAAGGCTGGGGCACATGCATGCAGGGATGGAGAAGGGCTGTGACTCTGACCTGGGGTCAGGGGTCTGGAGGGCCTACCAGCTCCAGAAGAGACATTGAAGTTGAGGGCGAGCTGCCACCCAGTTAGAGTGTGGGTAGATAGCGTAGAATCATAGACAGTGGAGCCTGGGGGTCCTGGTCACAGACTAGGAGTGGAGACCCCCATACCCACAGGCTAATGCCCTTCCATCTATCCCTCTCATCCTCAGTAGTCCAGAGCCGAGTGGGGTTGTTCTGTGGTCCTGCACCAGGGCACTCATGGGAGGTGCCAACGCCTGGGCAGGAAAGACCTTTCCGTCCACAGCTCAGGGCCTGTGCATCTGGGAGCAGATGCCCTCCTCTGCAGGAGACCCCTCTTCTGGGAGCCACCCCTCCATCTCTTTACACTGCAGATCCACTACTGCTTTGGGGATGCTTTGGGCATGAGTCAGAGTCTGCCTACAGCACCTCTCAGCACTACCTAACCCAGCAAAGTTATAGGCAGTGGCTGGGGATTCCTATAGCCAGTTTGCCGTAAACGGCTGCAAGGAATGACCTGTGAGAACTCTGGGCTGGGACTATGCCATGGGGAAGGGGTGAAGCCTCATCTTTCATTCTGGAACATAAACTCTGTGATGATAGATTTCTGTTCTCCCTCAACTCTGCAGAGTCACAGCACACCACACAGAGATGTGCCACACACACATACACACCAGGCTGTCTGGGGACATACCCTGGAGGGTCTGATGTCCCAGCCCAGAGTCTATCTAGAAGCCTGGGCATGACCTACAGGGTGCTCTCTGGTATCCTGAGCCATTTCAGGCTTTGTTAGACCAAAACGGTAAAGTGGACCTGAAGTGGATGTGTCAGCTGCCCCCAAGTCAGGGCTCCCAGAGATCACCGACCACTGTGCCGTTCTTTAAAAAAAGATCCACCATGTGAGGGAAAGATAATGGAGGTGAAGGAAGACTGGAGGCTGGGAGTAAGGAGGGCTGGGGTCTGGCCCAGCTTTGAAAATAAGTCCTGGAGGCAGGGTGGAGTGGACCCTGGAGTGCCAAGGGCAGCTCACCTCCATCATGCTAATCCATAGCTCTGAAATGCCTACTGTCCTCATCTTCCCATGGGAAGCCAGGCAGGGATCAAGATTACTTCTGGGTGCCCAGGCTGACCTGGACCATGTTCCCCTGCCCCTCTCATCCTGGTCTCTCCAGTTAGAGTCTGCTTTGGGGCCCCAGGATGAGGGAGCTTTTCTAGCAGAGCACCAGGTGCCTGGCTAGTGACAGGCTGGCCGGAGCCTGACCCTCCAGTGTCTACCCTCCCCACTTTCCGAGCTTCATCCCTGGGTGGGTTGTGGGCCCTGGGATCATCCCTGTTTGGCCTGTCCACCCCCCCATCCCTTCCCTTCACTCAGCCCCTCCACAGACCCCAGATCCTGTTCTCTTCCCTGCTGAGTGAGTCTGTCATCTAGCACGTTATTTCTCTCAAGGCTGGAGGTTCAGTCACACAGAGTATTATTAGAATTTTCCCTAGTGGGAGTTTAAGGGACACACACCTACAGTTGGTAATGTGACACACCACCCTTGCTGGCCCAGCTGTCCTGCCCACACATTGTATTTCCAGCCTGGCCCCTGAAGGACTGTGGACTTTGTACCCCTGAGACAGAGGAAGAACACTAAGACTTATATCCACAGAGATCTATATCCATATGCACATGCATGTGCTCTGACCAGGGATACACACACATACACCCGTGCATACACAATTATACATTGCCTGGAAGCTCACATATTGCTACATAGACACAGACACACACACACACACACACACACACACACACACACACACACACACACACACACACACACACCATGTAAAGTGCATGGTATTTATACCCAGGTCAACAGAGGCACATAGATGCTAGAGTCATATGTGTGCTCGGATGCCCTGAAATCCATGTACACCCCTGAGAAATCCAGAGAAACCCAGAGCTGCACAGTGTGCACAGTCCCATGAAGCATACTGTGTACCAGAGCCACCGAGTGTCTCATGCACATGCTTAGAGCTGCCTGAACATCTAGAGGCGCCTAGACTCGCAGCTGCTCACCTACTCAGCCCCCGAGAGTCACACCTGTACATGCTCAGCTGCGCAAAGGCTCCCACACTCAGCACTGTGAGCCTTAAACCCACCCTGGTCCCTTACACTCAGGGCTGTGTGGAAACACATGCTTAAACCCAGAGGCAGCTCTCATGTGCTCACATCTGTTGATGATACAGACCTCCTCATACATCGTATACTCTGGGCATGCACTGTGTGTTCAGATCTTTGTGTGTGTGTTCACCTGTGCTCACACTCACAGAGGCACATGCCTTGTGACATGTCCTTGAATTCAGGGTTATACATCCATGCTCAGCTCACAAAGGCATACGACTGTGGATTGAGCTACTTCTGTAACATTTGCTCACATATGTGTACAGACCACAGTCCCACATGCTTCCAGATGCTCACGTTTCCTAACCACAGACACAGAATTTGTGTTCAGGCATGAACACAATTTGCTCACACTCATGGAAGCATGCATATACATGTATCCATAGAAGTGACCCTCATGTCTGTGTGCACAGGTGTCATATCTCTGTCCATGTGTACTCACCAAAATGCATATGTCATTCTGTGGAGGGAGGTACTTGTGGACCCACGTGTTTGTCCCCACAGAAGGGGTCTCTACCCACGGAGGTGTGAATATGTACTAAGATCAAAGGAGCATGGGTACATGTTGTCAGAGGGGATGTGAGTATTCAGATCCCAGAAGTCTATGCACATGTATACATTTGTTCAGGCTTACAGACATGCACCCTTCCACACTGTCCTCAAGAGAGGGGACCTTGAGAAGCACATCCATACATTCATGCGCACGCGCACACACACACACACACACACACACACACACACACACACACACACATTTATACCGAGACCTTGTAAAGCATATGTACACACACACACACACACACACACACACACACACACACACACACACTCAGTTTCACAGATATATACATGTCTATACATTCTCCACAGAGACATACATGTTGATCCATACAGAAGTACATCTACATTCACTCAGACTCCCAAAGAGGTGCATGTGCATGTACACACACACACACACACACACACTTGGGCCTTAAGTGACCCACACAAATGCTCACAGACACAGGTGTATCTGTGTGCTCAGTGGTACCCATGTAGTGGCACACAGATGAGCACACACTTATCTGCAGACCTGTAGGGCATGTGCACACTCAGACCCAATCCAGAACAGTGCCTGCTGTGTATTCATTACCAGGGGTATGTATACAGCTATTCAGACCCACAAGGGCACACCTACATGCTCAGGGTCACCCAGTTTTGTAGAGACATACGCACATGTGCTTGGGAGCATGGAAACACAAACCTTCCTATGCATACAGGTTCACGTGCCAGATGAACACCAGCACCATGCATTTATTCTACACACACCCTCCTCAGTGTCACCCACCCAGGAATGAAACCCTCAGAGGCATATTGCTGGCTTCGTCCCGCAGGTGCACACATTTTGTCATATGCACAGAAGCATGTGTCCGGATTCCTAGGAGCTTCCAGAGTGACACTAGTTTGCTATAATGGACACTCTACAGCCTCTGTGGCTTGACAGAGACCTCCAGTCTCTTTCCCATGAGTTACAAACGATGCTTCTGACTGATGGGAGCTGCTCTGGTAATGCCTTGGGGCCTGGTCTTCCATCTTGTGGCTGTGTCATCTTTAACTCATGACTTCTCAAGGTGCAGGAATGAGCAAGGGATCAGAAGCGGGAGGTTTCCATGGACTGTGCCTGGAGAGGCTCTTCCAGCTCACATTACATTCCAAACCTGGAGCTCAGTTTTGGGACGACAGCTGAGCTTCTGAGAAGGCCAGGAGCCACCACCTTATTGTACTCCTATGTAGAAGCACATATAAGTTTGGGGACCAGTAGAAAATGTTTTGCTTAAGTCTGGACTGTCGGATCACCAAGGATCTTTTTCATTTTACCTTCTGTCTCAGAATGTCCCCTAGTGCCATTCCAAGAATGACAAAAGTCTTACTCCAAGAGGTTGTTTGTGGGGGATGCTGGCTTACTCCGATCCACTCAGACCTGCCTCCTCTGGTCTTGAACCGAACTGAAATGATCATTTTTCTCACTTCTTCCAACATATCCCTAAAGTACAGTGGTTCTGCGGAGGTAGACCCTACAACAAAAGCTCATTCACGAAAGAAAAGAGGTTGGGTGTAGTGGTGAGCACCTATAATCTAGCGCTCCAGGAGTGGAGGCAACAGGATTGCAAGTTCAAGGTCAACCTGGAGTATATAGCAAGACCTTGCCCACTCCCACCTCCACAAAGAGGTGGGGGTTAGGAAAGCCGGGCAACACATATGATGCCTGGGGTCGTTTTCATGCACAGAGCACACATGCCTGAGCACAGAGGAGGAAATCCATGCTTTGCTAGGCCGGCAGACTTTGTCCTGCGGTGGAAAGGACAGGGTCTCCAGTAAATCCTGCTTCTGCCCTCTGGGGAGGCTTTAGGCTGCTGCTCTGCTGGGCAGAATGTCCCCATCTTTATCCTCCATGGCCTTTCAGAAGTGGGTTTTGGGAGAAATGTTCTCCTTGGCTATGTGTAAGTGCAGACATCCCACACTGGCTTGTACATCTCTGGTGGTTCCAAGGCTTAGTCACAGCAGCCACACCACAGCCCTCCCCTAAGCTCTGTTCTCCACCCCCATGTCTTCTCTTGTTTCTCGCCTCCTGGCCTCTTCATAGTGCCGTGACTGTCTTGAGGACCCTTTAAATGGTAGGTGGAGAGACCACTTCTAAATCCTTGGGTAGAAAAAGACCCTCACTTAGTTGAGAAGGTCTCTTTCGGTCTTTACTCTGTGGGGCCTGGGAGCAACGGCTCTTCCGACCTCTGCAGGAATCACCCGTCAGGGTTGTTGCCTTCCCTCCCTCCCTGCCTGCCAGACAGCCAGTTCTTGTTGGAGTCTAGGTTGTAACATGTTGCCAGAAGAGGAACGTTAGAGCTGGCGATCCTGGGCCCTATCCTCAACTTTCCCTTGGCACCCCAGCCTCAGCAGGTTGGCACAAGCAATGTTTGTACCAAATCTTTGCCACAGTGGCGTGTGGGTCTTCATCTTTCCTGCCTCCTAGCCTTTCCTTGTATTGTCACTTGAATGCCGTGGCATTTTGTTACCATGACATCCATTTCAGGGGCCAAAGCCTGTAGAAGATAACATTTGTCCCTGTAACAGATAAGCCCTGAATCTTAGTGGTTAATACAAGAGAACTTTCTCACTCAGGCGTACCCTCCCTGGGCTCTGCCCAGAAGTTACACTAGGAGTCCACATTCCCTGCATCTGGGGCACCTAGTGTGGAGGATGGAGCATGGGAGGCTGCTAGGAGCAAAGAACTGGACAGGGTCTAATACTCAGCAATTGGGCCACACTCAATTGCTAAGGATGCTGGGAAATGCAGCCTAGATGTCAAGGTTCAGAAGGAATGTATTTATTTTATGGGGTAGTATACTGCTTGTGCTCAGAGCTATGGTGTTTTGCTTGCATATTCTGAGGGACACATCCACACAGCATATACACAAAGCCCATGCCTCAGGCTCATAGGCACCAGACATGAGAGACCCATTCTCATGCACACGTCTGTTCACACTCACTGACATACACATAGGTATCTCAGATTCATGAAGGTTGATGTCCTTAGGAATTTATGCTCGTCGATGTAGAAGCACACACCTTCACAGGGTGTATGCATCTGAGTGTGTGTGCTCACACATGTGCACGTACCCTCCTGTTGAGTAGCTCACGTTCTCTGATCCTGAAGCCACTCTGGCCTCCGCCCTCGCCATGCTGGTGTTGCAGGTGCGGAGGGATACCATCCTTCAGGCTACAGCCCACAGTGGCATACTTCTCTGCTCCAACAGGTGAGTAGGGATGGAAGCTAGCCAGTGTTCTGCTTGCTTAGCAGTGTATCCTGGGCCCTGAGTTGGGCTGTGTTCACCAAGAAAAGAGTGGCTTTTATCAATATTGTGGACGTGTGACTTGCCAAGTCATGGACCTACAGAGCTGTGTCCATGTATAAGGGCTGCCTTTTCTGCTAATCCACTAAAATGCTGACCGTCTTGTCCCTCCCAGCTTGGGTAGGGCCCTCAGCACTGATAGATGGGGTCTCAGCCAGTAGATGGCTTAGCCTGGGACACTCTGAACCTCAGGTGTATGTATATGTCTTCTGTGGGGTAGACATATCTTGACTGGATAGAAATTGGGGTTCATAGGTAGACTTTTTTTTTAGACAGGGTCCCACACTGTAGCCCAGGCTGGCCTCAAACTCATGGACTCATGGTGATCCTCCTGCCTCAGCCTCCCAAGTAATGGAATTTGCAGGTAGGAGCCACTGCACAAAGCTTCATGGGTAGATGTCTCTTCAAGTCTTCTGTGCCTTAAAGGTTGAAAGAACTCGGCTTACTTTCTGTGAGTGCCCTAGAAAGGGGAGCGTTGAGATAGAAGAACTGCTTGGGAATGGCTGCTGGTGCCCCAATCAGAATGGACTTCTCTAGCAAGTGGGCTCAATGGGCATTGAAATTCTATTTACTTGGGATAAGGAAAGCGGAGGGTGAATGTGTTGCAGCTTTGATAAGCATGCACCTGTATTTTGCAATTGCAGCTGCCAGAAGTGAGGGTGGGGCTAGAGGCTGCCTGGTGTCCTTGCAGAGTCTGATGGCTTCAGGGGCCACAGTCTTCCATTAGTCTCCCAGTGATGCAGAGCTGATCACAGGACCCTCAACATCATGAGTCACCCTGAGTGTTCCCCTTGCTCAAAAGCTCAGTGGGAGGGCCAGCAGTGGGACCATCCCAGTGAGAAGCCTCTGAGGTGTCCTCCCTTGCTCAGGCCCTGACTCTTCCCCCGGGTGAGTTTTCTAGATCTTTCCTGGACCAGTGCCCCAGGGAAGCCCATGCGTTGATATGACGCCAGTGCCCCATAATCCAGGTTTAATGAGGGTGACGTGGGAAAGCCATGTGAGGCTCTCTATGACCTGTCACTTTGGAAAAGGTTTGTGTGAGGGTGTCAGGCACAGAGGAAGTAGTATCGGAGAAAGATACTGCTATGCAGAGAGAGCACTGGTGGAATCATGGGAGATATGGTCGCAAACCATGGATAGAGGAAAGGTGGGAGAGCCCCCAAGGGAATGGGGGCTTCGGGGATAAGGCTGGGACCTGAAAAAGGAGCCAGGGGAGGCCGTGGGGCCTGGAGGCGGGAGATCTAGAAAGCCTGTGTGTCTCAAGGACTAGTGGGCTGGGGAAAATGGTTGTGGGGAGTGCCACAGGTTGGGCAGGATGTGTGTGGTCCAGGCCCTCACTCAGTGTGAGGCATCAGGTTGGTAAAGAGCCAAGGTCTGTGTCCTGGTCATTCTGACGAGCTGCACTCTAGGGAAGAGTAATGACACTTCACTGTGTCCCTAGCAACGGCCAGCTGGTTAAGGATCATAAGCCAGGTTAGGGAAAGCTTTGACCCTGGAGTTCCTGAGGGCAATGGTAACTCAGTCTAAGATGGAAAAGGTGGAAGGCAGGGCCAGGAGAGGGTGGAAACTGGGCCTGAGGACAGGGAGGAAGCAGGATCAGGGTTAGCTCTCAGTGGTGCCTGTTGCCCAAGATGGCGGAGTGGAGGCCATGTGTAAAACTTAGCCCGGGAAAGGTGCTCCATGCTCCCCCATGTACCTGGCCCACCTCAGAGGGAGTGCCAGGGGACTTATCATTCACTTCCCCTCGAAGAGCAGAAGGACCTCAGCTCCGTGCCAGGCTCTGCTGGCCGCTAGTAAGATTGACAGATGGGACTCAGGCCTTTGGGCCTTCCCTGGCAGTGAGTCAAACTTGAGCCTCCAAGACAGAGTAGGGAGACAGAGTCAGAGGCACCAGGAGCAGAGGGCATCTACTGGAGTCAGCCTGGAAGGTGAGGCATGGGCTGGATTCTGAGCATGTGTGAGTTATCCATAGGGAGCCTGTTCGGAATAGAAGGCAAAGGTTAGGAGGCAGCAGGTAGTGTGGGTGAGCAGAGAGGACCTGGCTGAGCTTAGGATTCACGTAGGGAGGAGAACCTGCTATGATTAGGCCCATGATGTCACTACTTGAAGGGCAGGAGCTTTCCTGTGAGCTGAATTTGCCCTTGTGCAGGGATGCAGACACTGGGAATGGGAAGACCATGGGAACGGAAGGATGCACTATGTTCCCACATAGACTGGAGGGCCCATCAGGGAGGCAGACACTGGGAATGGGAAGACCATGGGAACGGAAGGATGCACTATGTTCCCACATAGATTGGAGGGCCCATCAGGCCAGGCCTTGGTTAGTCTGATGATCAGCACTTCAGGGAAGGACATGTCCCTAGCACAGGACTGTCACTGGCCATCCAGTGGTCTCCAGTGATGGCCAGCTGGTTGAGGATCATAAGCCAGGTTAGGGTAAGTTTTGACCCTGAGTTCCTAAGATCGAAAAGGTGGAAGGCAGGCCAGTGGATGGGAATGGAGCATTGCTAGGCTTAATCTGGGCCTGAAGCTCACTGCCCTAATTTTATTTATTTTGGTTGTTTGAGACATACCCTAGGTTGGCCAGAGCTTGCTATGTACCTGAGGATGACCTTGAACTCCTGACCTTCCTGCCTCCACCTCCATAGCGCTAGAATCACAAGCATGTGCCACCATGCATGGCAGTATTCTAGTTTCATAGATGAGGACTGGGGCCCAGTGGGGGTGGGACTTGTCTGTAATCACACAGGAATTCAGTTGACACACCATGTAGCCTTCTGCCTGGGTTCTCAGGTGAGCAGCCTTGCCAGCCTCCTGGAGGCATGGGAGTGATGGTCCAGGCTTTTTGTGGCCCCTGTCCTGGCCTCCGGGAGTCACAGAAGGGA
This sequence comes from Peromyscus californicus insignis, assembly GCF_007827085.1. NCBI lineage: Eukaryota > Metazoa > Chordata > Mammalia > Rodentia > Cricetidae > Peromyscus > Peromyscus californicus. The sequence continues at coordinate 54,229,866 of NW_026294562.1, read as the reverse complement.
CTGGCTAATTCATTCATTCATTCACCTCACTTGGAAGCTCTGCTCTCTCCAGGCCTCAGTGTCTCCATCCACTAGAAGCTGGGTTTGAGGGCTGGGATGTGACTTGGAGGTAGAGCCAGAGTGCTTTGCCTGGCATTCATGAGGTCCTGGCTTCCACCAGTGGAACTGGACAGTCCTGGCTGCACAAATGCTCTTGGTTCAACGTTTCATTATGGCTAAGCCTGTGGTGGGCTAAGAACTCTGGAGCTTTAAACTTTGCATATAAGGAGCCTGATGGGAAGTGCAGCTCGAGAAGCTTGGCAAGGTTTCCGCTTCGGTGGCAAGGTTTTGCTGTAGCCTCTGTGAGATTGATGGAGCTGCTGGTGGGAAGGGCCAGCAGAGGTATATGAGAAGTGGATCCAGCCAGAAGGCTAGGGTAGGCAGAGCAGTGCAATTCCTGGATGTGAGGCTTGGCCTGGATGCGGGATCTGCTACTGGAAGCCTTGGGATGATTACCACAGAGGGGTGTAGGACTGTGGGTGTAGATGCCAAGTGAAGTACTCAGGTAGGGATGGGGTGTAGGCTGAGCTGGAGGTAGAGCCAGAGAAGAAGTCTTCAACTGCATTCCCGAGAAGCCCAGAGGCAACCTTCAAAGCCAGAGTTTGAGCCCTCCTTCTAGCCTAGAGCTTACCCAGCTTCTATCTACCAGAGGTCAGAAGCCTGGAGCACTTTGGTTAGTGAAGAGGCTCAGGAGGCTGATGGGAACTGTAGTTGTTGACCCAGAGACTGATGGGAGTTGTAGTTTTTGTAGTTTATGCCCCCTGAAGGGCTAATGGGAGCTATAGTTCCCGCCCACGGGCAGCTGATGGGAATTGCAGTTTCTGTCCAGGGTACTGAAGTTTTCAGACTTAAAGGGAAGCCTTACACCCTCCCCACCACAAGGTCTCCCCCATTAGTTACCATGGGCCCTATTTTAGCCAGCGAGTCCCTCCCAGATGGCTGTGTATGTATTTTCTTTTGTTTTTTTGCTTTCTTCTTCTTTCCGTTGTTTTATTATTGTTTTAACAATAATAAGAGGGCCAGAGGCAGTCATAACCTGGCCAGGTTCTGGCGGTCCATGGGGGTTCTGGGGAGGGGGTTGGGGGGAAGTCAGTGGGGGTCAGAGGTGGAGGGTGAAGACAGGGGAGAGTTAGGTTTAGCTCAGAAACCATGTGACGCCCAGCCGCCCACACTCCCAGTCCTCCCCACACCCGACGCCCAGCTTCAGCGTGCCTGACCCTCCCTCCCTACTGTTCCACACACACGCAGTCCCGTTCAAAGGCTCCTCTCCCATGGCCACCGCAATTAGCCCCAAGGCCCTCCCTATGACCAGCCCCCTGCCCAAGCTCACACCCACACAGGCTCGCCACCGTCCTGTCCTTCCATGCCCCCTTTACCGACCCTCCTTTCCCCACGATGACCCTGAGTGGCGCCACTTCCCAGCCCCAGCCCCAGCCCGCACTGTGCGAATTTTAGCCTTGTGTTTAATGAGGGGAAGAGGGCTCGAGAGAGGGAGGAGAGCGAGCTTTCTGGAGGAAGCAGAGAGTCCAGGGAGTAAATCAAGGAGGGAGATGCCAAACAGATAGACAGAAAACGTTGTACGGAAAAGTTGTTTTTTCTTATTTTTTTTCGGGAGAACCCGCTTACACAGCTCTGTTTGTAATTTTTTTCTTCATGCTAAAATCACACGGCCTATTTGTTGATGTAAGTTGCCTGAATTCCGTGGTATGCTATCTTCTTTTTTAAAAAACAAAAGCAAAAAAAAAAAAAAAAAAAAAAGCAAAAAGAAATATATAGAAAAAAAAACCCTAAAAGATATTGTTGTTAGGTTTGTTTAAATGCTGCTGTTGTATGTTTTTAAAGCCTTAAACCAGTAGAAAAAAAAATTTCCGTTTCTTTTCAATTTCCTTTCCTTTCTGTTCCGTTTGGTTTCTTAAGACGAAACAAAAAGACCAAAACCCAGAGTCGCAGAGCCCGCGCGTGGGGTGCCCAGGGCATCCGAGCCGCAGCCCGCTTAAAGCGCAGGCGCTGGCCGGCTGGCGGGCGGGCCCGGCCCGCGCTAGTCTCCGCCAAAGCCGATTGAACCGATTTGGGTGTGAGTGAGGCTGTTGTTTCTCTCTCTGTGCCGGCCGCCCGCGCCCCGGCCCTCGCTGACGCCCTCGCTTCTCTCTTCTCTTTCTTCTTCTAGGAGGAGAGTTAATATTGCCCATTATCACGGAGGACTCCTTAGATCCCCCTCCCGTGGCCACCCGGTCCCCCTTCGTGCCCCCGCCCCCCACCTTCTACCCCTTTCTCACGGGCGTGGGTGCCACCCAAGACACCCTGCCCCCGCCCGCCGCGCGGCGCCCGTCCTCGGGGGGCCCGTGCCAGGCTGAGCGCGACGACAGCGACTGCGAGGAGCCCGTGGAGGCCTCGGGCTTCGCCTCCGGGGAGGTCTTTGACTCCAGCCTCCCCCCCACGGACGACGAGGACTTTTACACCACCTTCCCCTTGGTCACGGACCGCACCACCCTCCTGTCGCCCCGCAAGCCTGTGCCCCGACCCAACCTCAGGACAGATGGGGCCACGGGCGCCCCCGGGGTGCTACTTGCGCCCTCCGCCCCAGCCCCCAACCTGCCTGCGGGCAAAATGAACCACCGAGACCCGCTGCAGCCACTGCTGGAGAACCCACCCCTGGGGCCCGGGGTCCCCACGGCCTTCGAGCCGCGGCGGCCGCCTCCCCTGCGCCCCGGCGTGACCTCAGCCCCCGGTTTCCCCCGTCTGCCCACAGCCAACCCCACGGGGCCGGGGGAGCGCGGCCCGCCGGGCGCGGTGGAGGTGATCCGTGAATCCAGCAGCACCACGGGCATGGTGGTGGGCATCGTGGCGGCGGCGGCGCTCTGCATCCTCATCCTTCTCTACGCCATGTACAAGTATCGCAACCGCGACGAGGGCTCCTACCAAGTGGACCAGAGCCGGAATTACATCAGTAACTCGGCCCAGAGCAATGGGGCGGTGGTGAAGGAGAAGGCCCCTGCTGCCCCCAAGACGCCCAGCAAGGCCAAGAAGAACAAAGACAAGGAGTATTACGTCTGAGCACCCAGTCCAGGCACCGCGCCCCACTGCCAACTGCTCCTCCCGGGAGGGCCCGGGAGGAGGGTGCGGCCCTCTCCCTGCAGGGGGACCTGGGGACTCTCTCCCCAGCTGCCTCAGGCTTCTCCCACGAAGAGGAAACGCAAAAAAAAAAAAGAAAAGGAATATAACTTCGTGCTCATCCCCTTCCCTCCCGCTGCCCACCGCGCCGCACTGTCAGCTCTGGGGCTGGCTGTCCTTCTCAGCTCTGCGCCTGTCAGGCAGGGCACGTGCTCACAGCCCTGGGTTGATTTATTTTTTTAAGGGGGGTAGTTTTATTTTGGTGGGGCTGGGCGGGAAGGAAGGCTGGGGTTTTGTAAAGTGTCCACTGCGCCGTCCGTTTATTTCCCTCGATTTCCTTCCTCCCTGTTCCTCCTGCCTTCCTTCTCCTCAGCCCTCCTGTCCCGGTTCAGGCTTGCTGTGTCTCTTGTCCCTACCCTCCTCACTCTCCCCCCTTTTTCTTTTTCTTTTTTTCTTTCTTTCTTTCTTTCTTTCTTTCTTTCTTTCTTTCTTTCTTTCTTTCTTTCTTTCTTTCTTTCTTTCTTTTTCTTTCTTTCTTTCTTTCTTTCTTTCTTTCTTTCTTTCTTTTTTTTTTTTTAAAGATTTCTGTTTTCTCTGCTTCCCTCCCTTTGGATTTCCAGAGACGCCGGGAGAAGAGGCGTGGGAGGGTGGGCCCAGAGCGGCCCAGCTTCCGTGGCTGGGTCCGGGCAGTGGGGTTCATTCTCCTAGTGCCCCAAGTTCCCTCAAAAGGCGAAGCTCCTGCCTGGGGCCGCCTAGGGATGGGGCTTGGGCCTGGTCAAGGCCTGTTGTGTGTGTCGCTGCCGGGCAACGTGCATTGCTGGGAAGCCGCTGGAGGAGCGGGGTGGGGGGGGCGGGGGGGAGGGGAAAGGCAAATGCAGATATATATTAAAAACAAATAACCGAGGTACTAGAGCTGTGGTCTGTGGCACCAGCTTGCTGCAGGTGCAGGGAAGGGAGGGAGTGAGGCTGTGTCTGCGGATGGCTGGGGTCCCTTCTCCGCCCATGGGCTCCCTGCTCCCCCACTTTTTTTCTCTTTGTTAACAAATGTGTCTGAGTCTTGGAAAACACCCCAAACCCGGAAATGTGTGGGAAAAAGAAAACAAAAACTTTCCAAATTCCAACAGTCCTGTGTAGTTTGTTCTGGGTGGGTGCCGTTAGATCCTGGGTCTGGGCCCAGTGCTGCGGTCGGGGCCTCGGTGGCTACACCTGGCTGTCGGTAAGTTTTCTCGAATATTTGTGTATCTAGTGTGAGAAGATGTATGTGCCCTTAGAAGGCATCTTACAGGAGGCAGTTCCCTGCTTCCACGACATCGGTCCTGAAGACGAAATTCAGGGTTCAGGCTTGATGACAAGTGTCTTTGCCCCCTGGACCAACACTGAGCCATTTCTCTGGCCCAGTCCCCCAGCCTTTTGGGTTGAATACAACATTGGGTTATCGGACAACTGTTCTGTGTCTCACATTCAAGTCCCTGCTGGGCTGAGGGTGGGCGACACCTGTGGCTTGTGTGTGGTATTGGCTGGGGTTCTGTGACCTTGACTTCTCAGGTGTATACCAGCCACTCTTGTGGTACAGGATAGCTGTCACCTTTCCCAGTCTTTGGAAGGAGATGTAGTCTCTGCTGGTGGCCAGGGTGGCAGTGGCTAGTTCAGGGCCCCAAGGTAGAGCAGTGGCTCGGCCCCCTCTGAGGACTTCTCAGTGCTGACGACATTGCCTGGCTCTGCTGTCCACATGTAGCATGTGCCTGACTCCAGGTGTGACATCTGTGAGCTTGGCCTCTCCTTGGCCTCCTGAACCTACTGGCTTCCAGCCCTGCTTGTCCCCTCCGTGCAGCCTTTGGTCGGGGAGCTTGGGATGATCCCACTGACTCATCTATGGGAGTCTGGGGAGGCTTTGACATGGGGCTGTGCTGCCAGGGTGGCCTGTCTCCAGGTGGTCATGCCCTCACCCCTGGGGCCTTGTGTTACTCTGTTCTCTGCTCAAAGCCCAGGCTTAGCTCCCCTTCTTCACCTGCATTGTTAGTCACAGAAAACAACAGGAAACTCTTGATGACAAGAAGCAAGGAATGGCTTTACCCTTACTCCAGCAATCAGTCTTTACAGTCACCCTGACTGAGGCAGGATGTGTTGTAGGGGCTGAAAGGATGGCTTCATTAGTGTCGGTTGCCATGCAACTGGGACTCCACCTGCCTCTCTGAATCAAGACTTGTCACTCAAGGGCTTTGTTTTCTAAAGAAAGATTTCTGGATGTGGCTATTGGCTCAGTTTACCTTTCCAAAAGGTTCTCTTGGCTCCTCCACTGTTGGAATCCCAACAGCTTTGAGGTTAGAAACTCCCACAGGAGGCATAAAAAAGAGGGCATATCTCAAATGGGTGTGGGCAACAGCCTGAGTTCAGCCTCTGCCTTTTGTCAGGTGACTGACTCTTCAGACACATTGATGCTGTCACTCATGAGAGTGACAGAACCCTTTGTCCTGATGGGGTGGCCATTCCGAATATGGATGGAGGAGCATCTCTGTTTGTGGAGCCAGAACACTGTGGGAGAAAGAAGGATCCCTCTCTCTGCTGAGCTCTGCCTTCTGGAAGCTTCTAGGCTTCCTGTAGCCCCCCCCCCCCCCGCCCCCAAAATGCAGCCAGTTCTGGAGTGACAGAACAGATGTCCTGAGACATCAGGTGGTATAAATATAATCTTACCTCTACCTTCTGTCTGGGGAGTATCACTAGGAAGTGTGTGTGTGTGTGTGTGTGTGTGTGTGTGTGTGTGTGTGTGTGTGTATAAATGGCCAAAGGACATAATCTCCCAGAGGCTCAGGAGCTGCAGCTGAGGAGTAAGCCTGCAGGACCAACATGTCGGGCAGGGCTGCTTCCTGTTTCCTACCCACCTTTTGTCATGTGCACACGTGTGTGTTGCAGCCTTTTGTGAGGTACCTGAGAGCAGCCACACAGGTGGATGCAGAGACTGGTGGGCCAGCTACTGAGCCACTGAGCAGCACACTGTCTCTGGGACACTGCATGGCCTTTCTTGTGAGCAGTCCCAGCAGAACCCAGAGTCCTGGCTGGTTCTGAGAGGGACAGAGGTCCTGTTGCATGCATTCCTATTTTCCTAGATGGCATCGTGACCAGGGCAGGGCTCAGGAGACGTACAGACAGAGACTGTGTTATGGGCAGTCTGTTTCCCCAGGCCTCAGTTGTCCCATCTGTGAGAAAAGGTAGTACATCACAAGATGCAGAGAGCTATGATGTGAGAAGGACCATGAAAGGCGCTGGTAAAAGCAGCCCCAAACCTGGTCCAGAACACAGGAAAGCCAACCTTGGGAAAGTCTACGGTGAGAAGGCCTTCCTCCTACCCTGTAGACTCTTGCAGATCCTCAGGCACCCAGGAGAGGCTGTCATTCATTTAATTTTCTCTTTAGCCAGTCCCTCATCCCACCTTCCAACAGGCTCCATGCATGAGTGAGGATGTGGGGCAGGGGACCAGTGACCCTCAGGGAACTTACTTGCTGGAGGGTGAGAAGAGGCAGATGTGTAGCCCTAACCATGGATACAATGCCACCAGAGTCATGGGCTGGCCCTGAACCTTGGAAGGAAGGCCCCAGGGTGGGTCTGGAAGGCTTAGGAGAGTGTCAAGTGGGAAGGCAGGAAGAAGACTCAGGCAGAGGTTGCTGATAGGCATGTGACAGGAGTGGGGAGAGTTGGAGAGAGGCCAGGTCAGCTGACCAAGGGCCTCAGTGACACTGAGAAGCTGAGACCCCTGGGCTTGTGCTGAACTAAAGAAGAGGATGGTCAGTTCTGAGTCCTGGGGCAGCTGGGGCAGCTGGGGCAGCTGGGGCAGTGAGCAGTGGGGACGTGTCCCGGGGCCTCGGCCTCTCTCTGGTGTGCAGCCTCATGGGGAGTCGGTAATGGCAGTGTTGGGGGCAGTCTTCTGTCGTTCAAACTGTCTTTTGCCCCTCTGTTAGAGGGAGGTCCAGAAAGGCAGCCCTCTAAAGGGACCCCTGGAAATGGAGCTCTTGCTTCCTGTGACTGTCAGCAGGGGGTAGAAGAACCACCTTTTCCTCCTCCTCTTCCCTCATCCCCTCCTCTTCTCCCTCCTCTCCTTCTTCCTGCTCCTCTTCCTCCTTCCTTCCTCTCTCTTTCTCTTTCCTTCTCCTTCTCTTCTTCCTCCTTTTCATTCTCCCCCCTTTTTACATACATTATTTATTTGTGTGTATCACCGGGGGAGGGATAACTGTCCATGTGGAGGTCAGAAGACAGCTTTGCGCAGTCAGCTCTCTCCCACCACTGTGCGTCCCGGGAATGGAGGTCCTAGGCTCAGGCCTGGAGGCGGGCGCCCTTACCCGCCATCGCCAGCTCCACCCTTTCCTTCCTCTCTCCCTGTCTGTCCCCTCCTCTTGTCTTGGTCGTCATGGTCCTCCTCCTCCAGTCCTGTCATAGACTCTCAGGAGGCTACAGCCATGTAGACATCAGGGTGGACTGGCCTGCTCTGTCCTGTGTCACCTTCTTCACTGACCTGTTCAGGAAAGCAAGAGAGAAGTGGGATCTAAGGAGTAGAGTGACCCCTGACCCTTGACCCACGTCTATGCTGAGGACTGAACATCCTGCCTGGGGCTCAGGTCTGAGCTTTACTGAGCATATTAAGGTGAGATGGGTGGTGACAGCCTTGTCAACCAGCCAAGGCTTTAGTGGCAGAGTCTGCCGCCTGTGAAGACCCCAGCAACACCCACCACACCCCAGGACCTCTCCCTGACGAAGGCCAGCTCGGTCGTGAGCACTTTCTCTCTCCCAACCTCTCTCTGTGTGTCTTTCAAGGTGGACCTGGGATTGGCTGGGCCATTTGTTCCTCCACATGGTGGGATGAAGGGCAGAGGGTTCAAGTCCACCTGTCAGCCTGGGTCTCCACTCTCCCAAAGTGCTGTGTAACTCTGGGCTAGCCTGGCCCTCCCTTAGCTTCTGCTTTCTCCTCTGTTCAGTGAGAGGAGTGAGTCCCAGGCCACCCTGTTTGGGACTTCTATGGGAGGAAGAGGGGAGGGAGGGAGGAAGGGAAGGAGGGAGGTAGGGAAGGAGGGAGGGAGGAAGGGAAGGAGGGAGGGAGGAAGAGGTAGTTCCCAGGCTAGTCCACTCACTGTTTTTGGATGTCTTGAATGGTGTCGGGCAGTGGTAAGTTCTTGGTCTCAGGCAGGAGCAGTGCAGCCAGGCCACTTAGCACTGACACCACTCCATACACCAGCAGGGGCAGCCAGGAGCCATAGACGCCTAGCAGCGGCACCAGAGGCCCCAGGATGGCTCCCCCTCGGGCTGCCACCTGGCCCAGGCCCACAGCTGTCATCCTGGGGAGGCACATTTGACCGTGAGTCACACTCTGCCTGCCTCGGGCCTTGACCTCTGGCCTGGACCAACTCCACTAGGTCCGGGGAGGCCCAGTGGACCAGCAGGGTGGAAGCTTAACGGTGGAGCCCTGAGACCACGTGGAAAGGAACCCCATGGGGACCTGGGGCAGCTCTCCCCTCGAGCTATAATAATCTCTCCTTGAGCCCGTGACAACCTCACCTGAGCACAGTGGGGAAGAGTTCACTGCTGAAGATGGTAACACAGGTGAAGGCGGAGCCCAGTGACCCCAGCCCCAGCACAGCCAAGGACGAGCGGAGGACCTCCATCTCTGTGAATAGTGATGGGATCAGCAGAGTCCCGGGTCCTGTATTCCCTGGGCTGCTCCCTGGCCTATAGGCCAGTCTGTCAAATGTCTCTGAGTCATGCCTCCAGTGTCCACGCTGTGTCCCCAGTCTACTGACCTTCCATCTCCTCAGAGCCCGACCCCAGGAGTCCTCCTCACCTCCCTTTCTCCCCCACCCTAATCTATGACTGAGTTCTGTGTTAGCGTTACGGCTTTCCTAATCTCCCCTAAATTTCTACCATCCCATCTCTGCTCCACCCCTGGCACTCTCCTCCATACAGCCTCTTTCCTGTGGGTCCTCTGCTGTGGTTCCTCGCTGTCTAGTCTGGTTCCACACTCCCCTGCCTGGGGGAGGTAAGAGAGCCTCACTCAGCTAGCACGCCACATTTTTGCCTCCTCCTGCTCACCCGCAGCTGAGCTGCAGCTCACCGTGGGGCACCAGTATGTTGGCCAGGATGCAGAGTCCTGGCAGCACCAGGGAGCTGGCCTGGCAGAGACGTCGGCCCAGGTAGTTGAGCAGCAGCAGGCTGCCTATCTTCACCGGGAGGTCCACAACCCCGACGAGCACTTGGAGCAGGAAGATGTTGCTCCCCAAGGCCTGCAGGTTGAGGGCCAGGCCGTAGAAGGTGAAGCCGAAGGCAAACCTGGGAACGAGGGTGGGTGATCAGCCTGGGGCGGCTGTTCCTCTGCCTGCCCTGTCGGCCGTTTCCAGGCCCACCTTAGGCACTGGGAGAGAGGGGCTGGTGGTACCCGAGGGGGAGCCGAGGAGAGAATCTGGGTGTTTCTCCCTCTCTCTCTGCTCGGCACTCCATTTGGGATGTTATCTCGTTGGCTCTAGATTCCACTGAACAGTATCCCCGCTACAGAGTCTTTTCTGGGTGGCCTAGGCTTCCAAGCGGGGGCAATAGCCGGTTTCTGCCTGGTGCCTCTAACGAGATGGGCCAGCCTGTCTGTCTGCTTCGTGTCTGCTTCGTCTCTCCGGCTTTTCCACCGCTTTGATCCGCCTCACTCGGTCTCTTCTAGGAACTTGGCCCGGGAATCCCTGCTCACCAGCCCACCCGGCCTTGCTTGTTTCCTCTGGGACTCTGACTATAGACAGCAAGGTCCCTGAGCTAAAGGTCATTCTAGAGACATGACTGGTGGCCCCATCCCTGGTTGGCAGCTGCCCTGACTTCAGGCTTCCCCACAGCTGGTAGCCTCGGGTAAAATGGCATCTTCTACCAGCACATCATGGAGACGAAGGTTCGAAGGCGCAGCCCAGGTGTGTGGAGTAGGGTGCCTATCGTGGCGCGGGTTTGGTCCTCATTTCGCTCCTCCTTCGTGGCTGACCGCAAGACCTGTGGGAGTGGGGGCTGTTAGCACCAGGTATCCACAGGCCCCCTCCTCCAGGGGCCCTCCTTTGAGAGCCAGGGCCCTCACTTGACCTCCAAGGGAGCTCCTGTGCAAGGCCAGGGAGAGATCTGAGGGACAGGGGAAGGGTTGAGGGAAGGCCCAGCTCTGCCTTACCTCCATGGTCAATGTGTCTCCCTCTGCCTTCTTCCCGTTGATAGCAGCTACCTTCTGTAGCTCCTGCAGGCCCTGCTCCAGCTTGCCCACCGTGAGGAGCCAGCGTGCTGATTCTGGAAGCCACCTGAAGTGGGCGGGTGTGGGAGGGGGCCACTGATTGTGGCCCCCATTGTATCCCCCTCCCTCCCTGTCTCTTCCCTCTGCCTAAGGAAGTGTCTTCAGTGGAACTGTAAGCTCCAGTCTCAGGGCAACTGAGGTCAATGGAGGCCATAAAGGACAATGTGGTAGCAGTGGGGTGTATAGCCAGGTCACCTAGATCACCTGTCTCCGTCCTCTCTGAGTGTGGGGGCTTCATGTCCTCTAGTCCCTGAGATGGCTGCTGGAGAGGGAGGGACTCTATTGTCCCTTCCCACCTCCTCCTTGTCCCCTGGCCCCCCTCAGCCTCATCATGAACCAGGCCTGGGTATAATAAGGACTCCAATGGCTGCAGAACTACAGTGACTACCAGGGTGTCTCACCCTCACGACATCTTTTCCCAAGTTGCATTGCCTTCCTGCTACAAACAGCTTCACCCTCCCTGCCCGGGGCTCAGGCTCGGGCCGGTGTCTGTAAGATCACCAAGCCCCTTCTGTCTGCTCCGCTCTTAGCCACTGATCCTTGGACCCTTTGACCTCATCGTGCCTGATATTCCCTGGTCCTGCCTCAGCCAACTCTGTGTCCGGATACGGCTGCTTGATATCAACTCGCTTCTCACTGTGTTGGCATCAAACACAGGTCACTCCGTCTCACCGAACAGTGCTCTCTCTCTCCTCCTCCTCCTCCTCTCTCTCCCCCCATGCGCACGCACCCCCCCATCCCCCCCCCCACACTTGCTGCACTGAACTGTTCAGCCCTCCAGGCCTTTGGTAGTGACCACCACACAGCATTGCTCCCCCCTCCAGGCCTATGATTACAAAAGGTGCCCCCCCACCCGCCCCTGCCAAGGACATGCTGTTCCCTTTGAGCAGCAGCTGGGAGGAGCCATCTGTTTTATATCCACTAGGGCCCTGAGCACCCCCTCCCCAGCCTGGATTTGAAGGACAAGGGAATGAAAGTACAAACGGAGTCCGTGACTCTCAGTGACCTGTTGGCCTTGGGAGACTTGGACAGTGAGCTGGAGGAAGCACCTGGGAAGTAGGTGGGAGGGGTCAGGGGTGAGGAGGGGTCAGGGTGAGGAGGGGTCAGGGGTGAGGAAGGGTCAGGGGTGGGGAGGGGTCAGGGGTGATGAGGGGTCAAGGGTGAGGAGGGGTCAGGGGTGAGGAGGGGTCATGAAGGTAGTTGGAGACCTGAGGCTGGAGGTATGAGTCCAAGTGGAACTGGAGATGCTGAGGGTAGGTGTAAGGGTGGGGATGAGGTAAGCTGAGGCAGAGATTTGGGGTCTGCAGCCTATGAAAGGGGCTGGAGTTACTAACTAGCAAGACCCCCTGAGGGAGGGAGCTCGGACTGTGTGTGACTCCAGTTAAGTGCTGGGCCACAGAAAGATGGCAGCTGGCTCGCTGAGGGTGAGCTGGAGCAGGGGCATTTGGGCTTTGGGCAGCAGTGGTGAGCTTCTTGAGGCTCTGGACCTCCAGAGCTCCTAAGCCCTCTGTCTGCAGAAGGAGAGTCTCCCACACTGAACGCCCGAGAGTGGGCAGAGCGTCTTTCAAGGAGGCTGCAGCACCCACCATGAAGATACAAAGTAGAGGAAGAAGGGCACGGAGACAGCCAGCTGCAGCATCCTCCAGCTGCGCACACCATAGGCCATAGAGCCTGTCAGGACATGGCCAAAGCTGAAGCCCACGGAGTTCAAGGTCATCATCAAGGTGCGGCCCCGGGCTGATGTCCACTCCATCACTGCAAGGTGCAAAGAAGGAGGTCAATCCTGGGGCGTGCATTACAGCCTCCCCAACCCAGCACCAATGGGGGGACATACAGAGACTGACTGTGTTCATCATGACACCCGCCACTGCAGAGGCCACCAGGAAACGGAGCAGGCAGTAGAGGGGGAAGAAGGGGATGAAGGCAGCTGTTATGCCCGATACAGCCACCTGAAGATAGCTCCAAGTCAGCACCCTCCTGCGCCCAAACCTGCGGGACACATGGGGAGGCATACCATTGGCCAGCAACAAAGATCTGGGCCGGGAAGGGCCATCCTGTTCCTGCCCCCGAATGAGGACGGCACAAAGCCATACGTGGGGCCAGACTCGTATTCTCTACTCATGGGACGGTTATGAGCACAAGAAGGCTCAAGTCAGGCCTGGCAGGAGCACCCAAGCAGTGGCTGAAGGCTGGTGTGTGGCAGAGCAGATTTTAGGAATGAAAATTTGGAGAGAAACAGTGACCCCTCGAACTGGTGAGCTTGTGGCTTAGAGAGAATGTCAGGTCCATTCAGGAGAGCCTGCCTGGACCAGCTGGGCATACTCACCTGTCTGAGGTATGGCCACACACTGCGGCTCCTACCAGGATTCCAGCCAGGTAGACGGACTGGGCCATGGGTCTCATGGCCTGGGAATCACACACCAGGTCCCACTGGAGCAAAAGAAGGCCAGGGCACATCAGGAGGAGGGCAGTTAGGGGCAAAGGAGCTAGAAGGGAGTGGGTGTGGGCAGGGCCGTGAGGCACCCACAGGCTTAGTAGCTTGGGCTCTTAAGGATTATCCTGTCACCCTTGCTACTGGGTCAAAGGTCAGGACCCCTCCAGCCTTATCTGCTCTCTCCTGAGCCATGGCTCTTAGCTGAGAGCCCTCCACCTTCCCTGGAGGCTTGCTTTCTTTTGTACACGTGCGCGTGCACACGTGCATGCACACACACACACACACACACACACACACACACACACACACACTCAAACTCAGGGACTTTCCTCCTTCCTGCTTGCTGGGGTAGTTGCCCCTCTCCATTGGCTTGGACTGTGTGACTCCTCCTCTTTTTCCTCCTTCTCTTCCTCCTTTTCTTTGTGTGTGTGTGTGTGTGTGTGTGTGTGTGTGTGTGTGTGTGTGTGTAGAGAATGTGTGTCTGTGCACAGTGCAGTGCTTGTGAGGGTCAGAGGTCAATCTCTGAACTGTCTACCTTATTTCTGTGACATAGTCTCCTCACTGAACCTGGGGCTCACTGATTAGACTGGGCTGGCTGGCTAGTCAGCCCCGGGAGCCCCCCTGTTTCTGCCTCTCTAGAGCTGATATCACAGTCATGCCGCCACCGGGCCCAGGTTTTTCATGGGTGCTGGAGAGCTAACTCAGGTTTTCATCCTTCCAGGGCAAGCTGATTTATCTCCCCAGCCTGCCAACACCTCTCATGAGAGGCCAGTGCTTGTCCGGGTCCTGTGCACTCAGCCTAGAGACAGCCAACAGGTTCCTGAGACTGGGTGACCTGGAGTCCCCAGCCAAGGCTCAGCTATGGATAAAGCCATGGGGTGATGCAGAAACAGGGGTGCCACCCCAGGCCAGTCTGTGTAAACGTAACTCACTGAGTAGTTCAGGCTGGCCTCAGACTCATGGTGATCCTCCTGCCTCCCGAGGGCTGGGGTCCCAGGCACGATTGACTCCATCTAACTTTGCAGATGGACTCTTGCCCTTAGTTCCCTGCAAGTCTTGCTTGCCCCCCCCCACCCCCTCCGCCCACAGTGAGGAGGCCTGGGGAGGTATATCCTTTTTGAGACTGGAACACTAAGTCCAGGCAACTGTGACTGTGATTTTGACCTCCCAAGCACTCTTACTGTGGTCACGATCGTGGACGTGAAGACGCTGCGGTCATAGACCCAGCCGTCCTCACATGGCTCAGTGTCGGCCTCACTCCAGTTGGTGGCCGTGGCGTTGGTCTTCATAAGCTGCCACTGAGGTTGACGGAAGCGGAGGCACTGGTGGGGTTGCTGAGCAGGCCCAGGTGGGATGGAGACGGTCAGAAGGTCATCGGGCCCCAAGTCCCCAGGGACACTTGCCTGGGCAGTACTGTTGTCCAGAAGGGGTACCCAACAGCGGTGGCGGGGCACAGCAGCTGAGAAGTTCTCCAGCATGTTCTGGCTGGTGACCCACAAAATGGGGGTCACCAGAGCCACGGTTTGGAGGACCTGGAACCTGCCCAGGCCCCCTACTCGGTCCAGGAGTTCAGAAAATTCCATGGATTTCTCCTGGGTATCACCATGCAACTGCCAGATAACAGAAGCTGGCCCGGGACCCCCGGGTCAGTCTGATGAGCCTCCTTCCCCTACAGCTCTGCCCACGCCCATCTTCCCGGGTGCACGTCAGGACACTGTGCCACCCAGTCAGAGCCGACCAAGGCTCCTTGGTATCTGCCTGCTGGCTGCTTTTAGGGGTGGCTCACCCTCAGACCTGGAACCCTCTGCTGTAATCTGGAGGCCTCAGGGTCCTCTCAGAGACACAGTGGACCCTGGCTCCCGGAAAGAGAAAAACGAGAAGCAAAAACCAGGCTCGGGAAGCAAGGAGGAGGGAGAGAGAAGTCACTCTGACTAGAATTAAAGTGTGACTAGGAGTCATTTAATAGAAGAAGGTTTACTAATCATTTCTTCAAAGTTTAACCAGGCCAACGGCATTGCAAATGAAAGCCTCAACTTCTTCCTCCACCTGCCCTCGTGGCCCTGGCCTCTGTTTGGCAAGACCTGGGGCCTAATCCTGCCACTAAGGGTGTTGGGGGCTGTCAGCCCTCAGGGCTCCTGCCCACCTTACAGGGACCTCATGACTATGCTGTGCTCTAACCCAAGCGAGGTGGCTGGGAGGCCTTGCTGTAGGGAAAAGGGACTGGCTAAAGAAACCCACCCTGACCCTGGAGCCCAGAACTAGGGAAAGACGCTCAGATCAGGGCAGAAAGAAACACAGTTTGGCTCAGTCAGATCAGAGACATCAGATCTCTTCCCCTGGCCAACTGACTTGTGAAACCAACCAATCACAGAGCAGGATAGCTGAACCCTGGGCCCGGGGTTGACTCCACCCCCAAGACTTCCTGTGTAAACTGCTCAGCCTAGTCAGTTAGAAAAAAAGTCTATTCACTCCATTCTGGTAGAGGCAGCTACTCTCCTGGACTCCTCCTTCCCAAATAAACCTTTTCCTCAAAAGAGTTTTTTGGGTGTGAAGATCTTCATTCACTGGCGTAGAGAAGATCCTGGCTGAGACGTTCCCCAGTGGACAAAACAAGAGAGAGAGCTGAAAGAGCAGGGCAAGGAGGAGCTGAACAGATCTTTGCTGAGACATCCCTCAGTGGACAGAGAAAACCGTAACACTTTTTTCTGGAGCTGGAGGAGATTGCTACATTTCTGCTGGGGTTTCCCCTTTCACAGAGTGAAGCAAAAGAAGCAACATCTTAGGCCAGAGAAGCAGAGCTCTGCTAGGAAGCCCTCTGAAGTGGAGGCGGAGGCTGAGCAAAACGCAGCTCTAGAGGCTGTCCAGGAGAGGAGCAGGATGGCTATATCCTGCGGGGAGACCATTCCCCATCACACCAGGTATACCTTGACTTTCCCGAAGAGTCAGGATATCCTTCCCTGCTGAAGCAGTTCCAGGCCTGACTCTCCCAAGAAGTCAGAAAAATTTCCCTCCCAGGGTTGGGCTGCTTCTTTGCAGTTCCAGCCGTCAGAGCTGTGCTAAACAGCTTCCGGTGTCCAGGACACCTTCAGAGCAGAGCTCTTGTTCTGAGCAGCTGAGGCATCCGGGATGCCTTGCCTTCCACGGTTGAACTGTCTCCAGTTCAGCCATCAGAGCTGTCCTAAGCAGCTCAAGGTGTTGCCTGACACCAAACCCAGAGTTTTTGCAATCACTTTTACTAACATTTTTGGTGAAATTTACTAACATTTTTGGTGCCGAAACCTGGGACGCCAAACCCACAGAGTCGCAAAACGTGCGCTTTACCTACATTTTGGTGCCGAAACCTGGACACCAAACCCACAGAGTTGCAAAACGTGCAGTTTACCGACACTTGCGGTCTCAGGGCTGTCATGATGCTAGCTTGAATGCTATCCTATGCTTGGGGATTTGTGCGTATCCATGCCGTCCAGTCTATGGGCCTCACTGGCCACCTGAAGCTGCCACTGCTCTTGCTCTCCTTCATTGATTCCCTGGACTGAGCCTCAATAAGCTTTTTTGACATTACCATATGCCCCTTCAAGACAAATGTCCTAAACTATTGAGGCTCTGTCTCTTCTGTGGGTCTCCTTGTCTTAGGATCAATTTTTTGCCCATCGTTACACAGCCCTCAGTCTGGGATGGAGTCACAGTTCACACCCTGGCTCCTCAGCTCTCGGTCTCATGTGTCTCTAAGCTGAACTAATTCCAAGGATTTCTCCCTTTGCCTCTGCTCTATCCCCTCCCACCTTTACTACACTGCCAAACCACACGATAAATCCTGTGTTAGGCACCAGGGGCCCTGGTCCTCTAGCAGAACAGCAAGCACTAAACCATGGAGCGCCTCTCCAGCTCGGCTTGCCTGCTGTTTGAAGGATTCCCTGGCTGCTGGGAGGAGAACAGCCTGACCAAGGGGAATGTGTGGAGGAAATGTCCCCCAGGAAGCCATGGGAGCAACGTGTGAACAGAAATGGTGGTGAAGGCTGGCACAGAAAGGCAGGAGAGAAGCCTGTCGGCACCAGGCTTACTGACTGGCGTGGGTTCAAGGTAGTTCTGGGAGTGGAACAAGAAAAACTGTGGTCAGGCGGTGGGTGATGGGGCCGGTCACAAAGGTGAGGCGTCCTGGGGAAGGAGAAGGTCAGAGTTAAGTGACTATCCCCAGCTCTGAGTGGATTGGGCTCAACATATCCCTGAGTCATTCAGGTGGTGGCACCTTGGAGTGACTTGGGGACAAAGAGCATGTGAAGTCACAGGCCAACAGAGACCTTTCAGAGAAAGAGGTGTGGTAGAAGCCAAACCCTTGACCAGGCATGGAGCAGGAGACCAGCCAGAGAGATGTGAGGACAGGAATGGTCAGCAATGAAATATAGCCCAGCATGGCACTCCTGAAGCAGGGTGAACATTAATGCTGAAGACAGGGGAGGGAGAGTCTGGGACTGGACCTGGCCACGTGAACTTCCCTGATGACCATGTCCCAAGGGACTGTTGCAAAGGGTGGAGTGAAATCCAGACAGGTGCAGGGGTCACATGAAGACTGGAAGACAGGAAGTGGGATCAGGCAACACATTCCAGGAGCATCCAACGAGAGGATGGAGACCGGGAAATCGTGTGGATCAGTCATCCACTGCTCTGACAAGCTGTCCCCAAGATGATTCTCAAAGTCTCTCTTGCTCTCTTTCTGAAATAAGGTCTCGGTCCAGGTTGGCCTCAGACCTCCTGACTCCACCCCAAATGAGGAGATTACAGTCGGGCATCACCACCGCTGATTTATGCACTGCTGGGGATTGAACCCAGGGCTTCATGAGTGCTAGGTAAACACTCTGCCGACTGAGATATAGCCCCAGCACTCTTTGTGTTTGTGAGACAGGTTCTCATGTAGCACTAGAACTCTCTAGGTAACAGAGGACGGCCTTAAACTCCTGATCCTGCTGCCTCTACCTCTTGAGTGCTAGGATAGGTTACATCACCATTCCTGACATGGAAGTTCTTTGAAAATAAAAAACATTTTTACTGTGTGTATATATGGGTGGTGTGTGTGTGTGTGTGTGTGTGTGTGTGTGTGTGTGTGTGTGTGTACACATGCATGCAGGTGCCCACAGAGGCCAGAAGAGGTACAGAACCCCTGGAACTGGAGTTACAGGCAGTTGTGAGCTGCTGAATGTGGGTACAGGGACCTGAACTCCAGTCCTCTGGAAGAGCAGTACATGCTGTCAACTGTTGAGTCTCTCCCGTCTAGAAGCTTCTTTCTTAATTGTGTAAAGACCTAGGTGGTTGATTGGTGGATGGCTGTCCTCCAAGGGAATGTAGCCTTTTCCTGCTTGTGACCCTACAATTGTCACCTGAAGCCACTGGGCTCATGTGTCAGCCATAGGGAAGAGAGTACAGTGAATCTACCTACCTGATTTGGCCTTTGTTAGCTAGAGCTGAAGGTGACACATAGTAATTCTGTCCTCGGTTCAGTGGTGAGAGCTATGAGTGGATGGAGACATAGCTCAGTCTCCTTCCGGTCTAACCTCACCTACGCTCTTGGACTTTCCTTTCCCCAACCTGGCTCTTCACTGGGAGGCAGGATGAGGGGACCTGTGGACGGTGAGCTGCGTCACTCTCGGGCTAATGTGTCGTTAGTGCTTTGTTTTCGAGAAGATGGTACAGCTAGCTCAGGTGCCGATGGAAGTCCTAGTTAGAAATCAGGATCTTGATGACGGGTAGAAGTTGAACGTTGGCTGGAGCCAGGTTCCTTGAGCCCCAGAGGGCCATGTCCTGGAGTCCAGTGGAGGGTGTGGCCCAGCTGCAGAGGTGAGGTGCTCCTGGGGCCCCAGGGATGGCCCTCTGTCATGGGGTATTGGGAAGACAAGACTGGCGACTTAAGACGCAGACGGGCAGTGGGGAATGCGGACGTTGTAAGTTTGAGTACAGAAGAGATGTGTGTCTTGGGGAATGCAGCTGGTATCCCCTCAATGCCTGTGATAAGATTTTGTAAGTGGGCCCAGGGGCCTCTCCAGCCTGGTTCTACTTTTGGATTGACACACATGGAGGGCTTGGCCCCTTGACCAAAGGAAGCCTGGGACAGTGAGTATTCGCCAGCAACTGGAAGGGGCTCCTCTTGTCCCTGGTCCTTGGAGTTGAAAGGAGTCTGTTGAAGAGGGGCAGGGGTTCTGTGGATTCCAGTAGGTAGAGAGGAGTGGGAAGAGGGGGTTGGGGTGCAGGTCAGAAGGAGCTGAGGCAGCAGTTGTTGGTCCAGTTTTAATTGGGATGTAAATGCAGGATGGGGAAAGTCCAAGAGCGTAGGTGAGGTTAGACAGGAAGGAGACTGAGCTGCTGAAGGCCTTGGAGACTGAGCTGCTGAAGGCCTTCATGTCCCTGCTGCCGTGGGCTGCATCAGACAGTAAAGTGGGTGTGTTTTCTAAACAGGCTCTGACTGTTCTTTGCCATCATCCTTTTCTTGGTCCAGTACATCATGGGCATCTTGACTTTCTGGACTGATCGTGCAGCAGGTTTTTTCTTTTCTTTCTTTCTTCCTTCATTCCTTCTTCCTTTCTTCCTTCCTTCCTTCCTTCCTTCCTTCCTTCCTCCCTCCCTCCCTCCCTCCCTCCCTCCCTCCCCCCTTCTCTCTTTTGGTGTGTGCATTCTCCTGGTCCCCAATATCTTGCAGTGATGGCAGCTGCCTCTGGCCTCCAGCCAGGCAGAAGAAAGGGCAGGCCAGGCTAGGAGAGCTGACTATGGGTGACTCAGCAAAGCCCTGGGGGCCAGGGCAAGAGTAGTAAATCCAGGAGTCTGCTGGAGGAGGTGACATGACAGCCTGAGGTGGCTGCTATGTAGGGTGCTGCAGAGTTCCAGGGCACTGTTCTCAGGTTCTTGAGAAGCTGAGAAATCGTCACTGCAGGATCAGAACTTCTCAGCTCACTTCATTCTAAAATGGAATGGTACTTCAGGGACAGTCTCTTAGAAGGGACCTAGCAGCCTGTCCCTTGTCACCTTTGAGTGGACATTTTAGTGTGTATTGAGACAGGATCTCATATAGCCTCTAGCTTTCTTCTGCCTGGCTGGAGGCCAGAGGCAGCTGCCATCACTGCGGGATATTGGGGACCAGGAGGATGCACACACCAAAAAAAAAAAAAAAAAAAAAAAAAAGAAGAAGAAGAAAGAAAAGAAACCCTGCTACATGATCAGTCCAGAAAGTCAAGATGCCCGTGATGTAGCCCTGGACCAAGAAAAGGATGATGGCAAAGAACAGTCAGAGCCTGTTGGAAATCTCTGCATATAACTGATGAGGACCTTAGTCTCCAGGGCTCCTGCCCCCACTGTACAAGCTCTGGGATTACAGGCATCCCCCCAACCCCCACACCTGGTTTTATGGGAACTGAACCAGGGTGTCATGCACAGTAGGCAAGCAAGCACTCTATCAACTAGTCTGCAGCCCAGCCCGGAGCAGAGCTCTCCTTGGATCTCCATTGCTTCAGAGAGAAGGGCGTAGCTCTTGGGAGCCTTTTCCCTCCTCTGCTGCCTGGTCCTGACCCACCGGGCATCGACTCCTTCCTGTACATGCACACACTCCCCACCTCCGTTCTTTCCTGTCCCTTTTACCAGAACCAGCCATGTCCTCCCAAATCTATTCCCTGCCGGTTCCTCTACACCCATGTGTAGGGGAGAAGCACCTAAAGATGCCTGTCCCAAGTAGGGGTCCTGAGTCAGGTCACAGGCTTCCAGGCTCCCGAGGGTCGGGTCCCAGCCACTGTTTCTCTCACAGTGCCCCAGGCAGAACTAAAGGCCAGCCTGCCTTTAAAAAGCCCAGGGTGTCTAGAGGATGGGAAGGGTTGGTCTCTAGTCCCCCTTCTCCAGATGTGCGGTGTCTAAGTGAGGAGGTGTGAAGCCTCAGCCCACATGCCACCTAGACAATTCCTCCAATATTGCTCACTCTAAATGGCTGTTCTGGGATGTTCCGGAAATCTGGGCCATTGCCCTTCCACATAACAGTACCAACTCCACTCCTGATCACTACTGAATGTGTTCTGGACATGACCTCAAGATCACCTCAAAATTACCTACAGAGCACCCAAGACCTGCTACCTTCCGTGTTAACGACAGCGATGGTAATAATGGTGGTGGCGGCCGCAGTGAAGATGGCAGCGATGGTGGGCGTTACGATGGTGATGTAACAGTGCACCGATGATGATCGCGGTGGTGACTTTAGTGGGTACAGTAATAAAGATACAGAAGAGGTGACGGTGGCATTGGGGAAGGAGGGTGGTGATTAGAGTGACGGGGAGGATTGGTAGTGGGGATGGGGAGGGTAGTGGTGACCCTGGAAATGATGGTGATGATGAAATGATGACAGTGGTGTTGGGGACAGTGATGATGATATAGTGATGGTGGAGACCGTGAGGATGGTGTGGGTGCTGGTGTTGGTGAGGAGGACGTTGATGTGAGTGGTGGCAGTGATGGTGATGATGGTGAGGATGGTGATGATGGCGGTGACGACGATGATGAAGATGGTAGGGAAGGTGATGGTGGGGATGATGATGGTGATGGTGGTGGGGTTGGTGGCGGTAGGGAAAGTGATAGCGATAATGGAGATGTTGATAACAGTGATGGTGCTAAGGACAATGGTGATGGAAATGGTGGTGATGATGGCATTGACTCTTGAGTATGTATTGACCACTATTCTGAGTCCACCTATTTAATCACTCTGACACTTCTCCTGAACAGACAGACCATGCCTATACACGTATTTATAGAGGTGATCCTGAGGCAGAGCAGTGAAGCCAGGCCGTCTGCTGCCTGGGGAGCCGTGGAGCTACACTCAGGCCCCTCTGTCCCAGCATCTGCCTGTTTTCCTGTAGGTCACTACTGTCCTCTCTCCCTAAGCTCCAGGGTCCATTTCTCCTGCTCCTCCACCTCCTCAAGGGGCCCCAGGAAAGTCCCTATGGTGTTCTTGGTGGCTGAAAAGGTCTGTCTTTGCTTCCGTACACCACCCACTGGGCCTGTTCAGTCTCTAACCAGATTCCAACCTTGTATGTATGTAGCCCAAAGTCCCCTAGTAGGCTTTTTCAGATAAAAGTAGCCTTTCTCCTTAAGCTGACTTCCAGGGTCACCCCCACAGCAGCTTTCTCCCCACACCCCACCTGCCTGCTGTCCTGACTAGCACCCAACAGACACAGGGTCCCCAGGACGATTCTTTTGATCCTGGAAGCATTCTATATCATTCAAGAGCATTTTCCCTGCTGACCTCTGGGCTCCAGCAATGGCCGGCTACCTGTGTGTCTTACGCCCACCTGGAGGCTGTATGCTGGGGAAAGTGGCTGGGGTGGCCAGAAACTGCCAGCTTGTCATCAGCTAGATAGGCAGCTGGACTTGGGGGTGAGTGTGCTTGAGGCTTTAGCTGGCCCCCTCATGGGAGTGCCCCTTTCAGCCCCTTCTGCCCTACTCCCCGACTCCCCGCCACCGTGGAAGGCGTCTGTGGCTCACTCACTGAACAAATCTGCCCTAAGTAGGTCAAGGAGAGCACCGAGTGGCCGGCTCCATGCTCTTCCTTTCATGTGCCCAGCGGCTCCTGCAAGTTTGGCCTCTCTGCTCCAAAGGGACTTTGCTCTCCTTGCTGTGTCAAAAAGATATTTCATGTTAAAATTCAACGCAAGATGTTAACCAGCCGTAGGAACGAGGCCGTCAAGACAAGGGCTGCTCAAACAGGTTGAACTTCACACCGGCTTGTTCTGACGCAGGTCCTGCCCACGCTGTGACCAGCTGGTGGGTTTGGACAAGGCTAGGAGAGAGTACCACCCCATCCTCTGTCGTCTTCCCCTACGGCTGCCTCCAGGTTCTCAGCCTGTCCTGGGGGATCCCACCTCCACTGCAGGGTACACCTACGGGTGTGTTGGGAGGGCTGGAGGGGCCAGGGGCCAGGAATGTCTCTTCAGAGGAATGGTTTTAAGAAGGTGCCAGGACCAGACTGGCTGTGGGGAGGATGGGGATGCAAATAAGTAGATTTTGGCAGGTAACCTCATCTCACCAGAAAACAGAGTGGTGGCGTTTGGCTGGCAGGATGCCAACCCAGGGTTTAATCGGGATCTTTCTTCTTGCATTTTATGGACCAAGAATCCACACTTACTAAGATCAGAGACTTGAGTGCTGGCTGTGATTTCAACAGAGCCCACAGACTCTCGGGAGCCAGTGAGGGCTGGCGGCTTGTTCTGCTCATTCCTTGGAGAAGTCAGTTACCTTCTCTGCGTTGAAGCTTCCTCCCCTGAAGCACTGACAATAGTTCTGCTCTTCTGAGGCTCTTGTGAGGGTTGAGTTTGTGTCAACAACTTACACCCGTCCCTGGCATGCAGTGAGCACACTGTTCACGCTATTGCCAGGATTATCAGCATGATTATTGTCATCGTTATTTTTAATTGTTTTGACAAGGCAGCTTGTAGGTAACTTGTGGGAGCCTCTGAGGCTGAACTTGAGAAGTGCTCCTGGGGAGCTGTGGCTGGCTCAGAGTCAGGTCAGGGTTTGGAAGCCGAGCAGAGCCCCACGCTGTTCGCTATGGAGCGAGGCAGGTGAAAATCTGGGTCGAATATGACTCATCTTTTCACATATGGCTAATGTGTGTTTGGTGGCTCTAACAGAGACCTCTTGTTTTTGTCTATTGAGGACACCTGTGAGGCAGATGCTGGGGGTACTGGGCTCCTGAGAACTAAACACAATTGGCTCACTCCCAAGCATGCCTTTTCAGCAGAATGTAAAAGAGGGTTTGGGGATGGGCTGGAAGGTACCATGTCCTGTCCCCCACAGAGATATCTCAGCCTATGCTCTGTGATGCTGCCTCTGTGTCACTCCTGGATGGGTCTTCATCCTGCAAATAGCCTTTTTCTACACCCACACCTGCACATGTGCATGCTCACACATGTGTACACACAGGTGCACAACATGCCTGTACCACTCACCACACCCACACATTGGAAGGACACAAAGGGTAGAGCTTTGAGCAGATGGAATCAGAGAGGGCGAGGCTGTGACTGTGCAGCCAGATGGCCCTTTGGCCTCTTCTCTCTCTTCCATCCTTCTATCCCTCAGTCTGCCTGCTTGAGGGGCTGGGATGTGGCTCGGTTGGTAGAGTGTTTGCTTGGTGTGAAACCCTAGGGTTGATCCTGCGGTGCATGCCTGTAATTCCAGCAGCAGGGAGGCCAGAGGAGGACCAGCAGCTCAAGATCATCCATGCTACAGAGTTCAGAACCAGCTCGGGATGCGAGAGGCCATGTCTCATACATACGCAAATAGGTAAACAAATGCATACATGCATACATACATGCATACATGCATACATACATACATGCATACATATAAGCAGGATAGCTTGTGTTGGGCCTTGGCACCGAGCTCTGGGCCAGTCTGGGGGATGAATGTACCAGTTGTGTGTCATGGGAGGGTGGGGATAGAGGGCCTCAAGTGTAGAGCCATCCACCTGCTTTTTACATGAAGGCAGAGTCTACCAGGGTAAGGGATGGCGTCAAGGGGGCTAACAGGCAGAGGTCAGAGGGCCTGTGGGGCAGCAGGCCCTCCTCAAGGAAGGATACGTGCACTTCTGGGGCTGGGAAGGGTCTATCCAGAAGACCCCTGGGTGGGGTTAGGTCCACCAAATTCATAGCACTGTGTGCAAAATGGGCAGGTGGTGGGGGAGGGGTGGGAACCTGCGTAGACTCAGGGTTGTCCGTATAGAACCCTGGGGTGTCACAAGGACTCAGGACTAAACCCTGAATGGGGTTGTGACAGACATCTAGAAACTGCTTTTGCTAAACCAGTAACAGCAAGACCTAAAGGAAGGACAGACCACCTCCAGGATGTTACGGTTATCCGTCATGTGGAAGCCGTACCCTAGAGCAGGTCATCTTGTAGCAACTCAGTTTGATCCCTGGGGTGATTAGCCTGTATAACAATTTCTTCTTTTAAAACAACAACAAGCCGGGCGGTGGTGGCACTCACCTTTAATCCCAGCACTCAGGAGGCAGAGGCAGGAGGATCCCTGTGAGTTCAAGCCCAACCTGATTAATAAAGCAAGTTCCAGGACAGCCAGGGCTACACAGACAGACTCTGTCTTGAAAAACAAAAACAACAAAAAACAAAAAAAACAAAAACAAAAAGCAAAAAACTCACCACCACCACCAAACTCATTTAAGGATTTTTAAAACAATAGTTCAGTGTGTGCGTGTGTGTGTGTGTGTGTGTGTGTGTGTGTGTGTGTGTGTGTGTGTGTGCTGTAAGGCATTGGATTCCATGGAGCTAGAGTCACAGGAAATTGTGATCACATGACATGGATGATGAAAATTGAACTCGGGTCCTCTGCAGGCTCATCTGCTAAGCTCTACCCCTGTAACAACTTAAGGACCACCTTGCAGGACCAGTTGTATTAATGATGGGGCCGAATCTGGATCAGGATTGCTTAATAATGTATACCTCTCACTGCTGCTGCCTGAATTCTCCCTCTATACAAAGCTAATTGTATCAGCAACCCATGGTAAAGTTGGGGGTCAGAGGACCCCTTATCTGTTTATCTTCCCAGTGACCAATGATTATGTCTCCTTTTTCTGCTTTTTACCGTTCTTTGACTCTTTAATAGTGTTTGGGGCAGGTGGCCAAATCTACCTTATTTGGGTTGCTGGAGTCAAGGCTGTTGCCCTACAACTCCAGTTTCAGAGTGGGCTTAGAGGAAGTGGGAATGAGAGGGGGAGGGCTGGACAGTAAGCCTCAGGCTCCCAGCTTCCACAGCCAAGCAGAACTCAGTGCCATCGACCCAGACAGGACAGCCCAAGGTCTGGGGAAGGTTGAGAGTTCAGTGTGGGCCATTCCGGAAGCTAACAGCTGCTGTTGGGAGGGTCCTGCTGCTGTCCCTGACTCTAGGAGCCTGGTGAGAAGGGACTGTGAAGCAAGTGGCTGGTGGCTGGGCCTGCTGTTCTGGCCCGAGCTGGTCATGTGACTGAGCTGGCAGGTTGAACTGTGTGGCTTGGCCCCTGAGATCTGTTTGATGTGGTCCACAGGCTGTGACTGAAACAACCCAGTCAATGTTGAACACTGGGAGATTTCACATAAAAACTGTTTTTTTCTAAGTTTAAAAAAAAAAAAACTTCTCCGGGCTCATGAGCTCCATGGCAACGACTGGATGGACCTGAGTTGCTAATGCCTTCAATTGCACCAGTGAGCTCTTCACTGCCCGCTGCAGGTGAGCCCAGTACTGTCCCCTCCAGACCAAGCCCTGATAGGCCTTCTGCAGGTGAGTCCTGCCCTGCTCCGTGCATGCAAGGCGTGAATTGTTCACTTCAAGAAATCCCTGCACTGCCCCCTGCAGGCCGATCCCTGCATTGCCCCCTGCAGCGAGCCTTGCATTGCCCTCTGAAGGCCGGTGCGGTTATTAAGTTACCTTTATTTAGACTGCTTGTTGTTACCCACCAATGTGTTGTTCTTCACCATGTCTCCTCCTCTGGTCTGTGATGATTTCTGGCTTCCTTCCTTCCTTCCTTCCTTCCATCCTTCCTTCCTTCCTTCCTTCCTTCCTTCCTTCCTTCCTTCCTTCCTTTTCCTTTCTTTCTTTCTTTCCCTTCTCTTTCTCCTCTTTTTAAAAATTATGTGAATGTGTGTTTGTATGTGGGTATGCACGTGAGTGAGTGCAGGGGCCCGCAGGGACTAGAGGTTTCAGTGTGGTGTTGGGAATTGAACTCTGGACCTCTGGAAGAGTACTGCATGCTCTTATCCTCTGAGCCACCTCTCCATCTCTCCTTAATCTCTGTCTGTCTTATTCTTTTTTATCATGACTTTGACAGCTTTGGGGAGTAACACTCAGGCATTTTATAGAGACCCACAGTTTGGGTTTTCCTGATGGTTTTCTCGTGATCAGACAGGATATGGGCCTTGGGCATATCAGCGATGTGATGACAGGCATCCTCACCCTATCACCCCTGCGAATGTGTGAGCAGTGGCGCGGATACGCACTAAGGACCCCCAAGAACGTCGGGCAAGGTGGTATCTGTCTTGGGCACCCTTACTAAGGTTGTGAAGGAGCAGTTTCCAGCTTCGTCTGGTTTCAGCTGCCACAGCAGTCGAGATTCTTGTGTTCTCAAAAGAGATGTATTCGGAGAGGATACAGCAGGAGACCAAGATGTCAAGGGGTGGATTAGAGCAAGAAAGGAGTACGGATACACTCTTTAGAAGGAGAACAGGCTGCGAGAGCAGCAAGGACCCCGATCTTAGCAGTCACGGGCTTATGGCTCTCCTCTCCCTGGTATCTCCTCCCTGGTGTCTTTCTTCAAGGTGGGCACCCCTGGGAAAGGGGTGTGTTCTTTTCAGAAGCCCATTTTACCCAGAGTTCAGTTTGTCTTAAGGCTCCATATAAGATACAAGAACATGCATAAAAAGGGGGCTGGAGAGATGCTCAGTGTTAAGAGCACTGGCTGTTCTTCCAGAGGACCTGGGTTGGTTCTCAGTACCCACATTGTAACTCACCCATGTGTACCTCCAGTTCCGGGAGAGCTGATGCCCTCTTTGGGCTTCTGTGGGCACTGCATGCGTGTGGTGCACAGACACCCAAACACATCAAATAAAAATAAATAAATCATTTTTTAAAAAGAAAATGCATAAAGGTTCAAGTTCACTGGAGGAAAGAGGAACAGCCCACTGTACAAGTAATCAAGGCCAGAAATTCCTGGGAGACAGCGCTGACCCAGCTAGTTGGCCATGCTGCTTCCTAGTCTTTACTTCCTCTCTCTTTGACCCCAGCTTTCTCTACATCCTGTTTTGGGACCCTGAGCTGTGACAGCTGGAGAGATCACACCACCGACGATTCCCTATGCCCTGTTTTGGGAGCCTATTGGTCAGTTCCTCCCAGAGCTCACCCCTACTTACCACAGGCATCACTCAGGACATTTAGTTCTCTGAATCCCATGCCTGCCCCAAACAGCCAGATGTGGGGAAACACCCAAGTACGGTGTTAAGGCAGGGAAGCTCATTGATTCAGCACCTGCCTAGTGTGCGGAAGGCTGTGGGTTCCATCCTTAACAACACACACACACCCACCCCCACACACACCCACCCACCCACACACACACATACACACACACACACACACATACACACACACACACCCAGCATCAGTGGGGCACAGACAAAGCCCCCCTGAGAAAGCCCACTGCAAGTTCATGGCCAGACCCAAGCCAACCCTCCTCAGCCCCTTCACTGCATGCTCTTATCCCCTGAGCCACCTCTCCAGCCTTAATTTCTGTCTTATTTCTTTTTTATCACGACTTTGACAGCTTTGGGGAGTAACACTCAGGCATTTTATAGAGAGCCACAGTTTCTAAAGAGCTCATTCTCTCCCCACCGGCTCCCTCTCCACACTTTTGATCCCTTAGCCCCTCCCTTGTTCCCCGCTTTCACCCCTCCCTTGGAGTCTCAGGAGAGAACTCATACTGTCCACCGTCACATGCACGTGTGGTCAGGGGACAGCTTTATGGAGTCTGTTCTCTTCTTGGACCCTTACATGAGCACGTCTCTGTTTCTGGACTCTGCAGGACAAATGTTTTCAGTATTGGGGATTGAACCCTGGAACATCAGCATGTGTATGTGACAAGTGCTCTGTCACTGAGCCACAGCCCAGTCCTTTGTTCTTCTCTTTGCAGAACTGTTTGAGCTAATTCAGTCCTTTGTGTTTTTATGTAAGCGTTAGCATGCGTGTGCTTGTCGATGTTTGGTTGGTATGTTTCTTTGAGGCAGGATCTCACGTAGCCCAGGCTTTCTCTGGAAATTGCTGTGTAGCCAAGGATAACTCGGAGCTCCTCATCTCCCTGCCTCTCTCCTACATCGTGCAATCACAGGTGTGTGTCTGCACTCCTGGCTGTGCTCGTCTGACTACACAAAGGAGAACGTTGACATGGAGGTGACATCGAATCTGTGACCCAAACTGTAGAGAATTGGCATTTTAATAATATCGAGCTTCCTAATCCTGAACGCAGGCCGAATGTTTACTATTTAGCCCTGTGTTTCTTCATTAGTTTGTGCACTTGTTCCTCCTGGCATCATTTATCAGTCGCCTTTCCTTCAGTGACTGACTCCTGGGGATCACTTCTCCCCATGCCATTGTTAAGTGGGGTTAGCATATTCAGTTCTGTAGGTTACTGGTTTCCAGAAATACACCATATCAAACTTGCATTCTTCAGCTCTGCCAATCTCAATTATTTAATAACTTTTATTTTGATAGGGTCTTATTATGTAGACCAGTGAGCTGGCTACTTTTTGTTGTTTTCGAGACAGGGTTTCTCTGTGTAGCCCTGGCTGTCCTGGAACTCGCTCTGTAGACCAGGCTGGTCTCCAACTCAGGGATCTGCCTGCCTCTGCCTCCTGAGTGCTGGGATTAAAGGCATGAACCACCACTGCCCAGTGAGCTGGTTACTTTTGATTCAGCTACACACAGCCTAGAGAGTCTTACTGAGGAATTGTCTAGATCAGCTTGGCCTGTGGACATGTCTGGGGAGCATTTTTGATTGATGTAGTTTTGATTGATGTAGGAAGACTTATCCTGAATTCGGGGACACTATTTCATGGGCTAGTTGTGAACTGTATATGAAGGAAGCTAGCTGAGCAGAAGCAGGAAGCAAGGACGGTTTGTTCTCACTCTGCTCTTGACCATGGAGTAGTATGACTAGCTGCTTGACTTTCTGCTGTGACTTCCGCTCAATAAAGGGCTGTGTGAAGGGCTCTAGCAGGATGGAGCACGGCAAACATTGCAGACCGGTTTTGCCCTTTAGCCCTTTTTCTTCTCCTTTGCTAGAAACCATTACATTCCTAAAGCTACCCCCCAAGAATTATTCCCTTATTTGGCCACTTCTTCCTCTTGAGACTGACTACCAAGGTCTGGCTCTCAAAGTATTGAAGTCCAGCAATCAGAAGCCCCCTTTTGACTTCCCTAATTAACATGCCCAATCAATATTAAACACCTCATCCTAACACAGGGGTTTCCCTTTTTTCCTTCATAAACCACCATTTGCCTACAGGTCATATCTGTCTCCTCTCGATCCAGAGGCAAATATTTCTTCTCCCCTCTCTCTTGTCCTCTTCCTTTCTCCCTTGTCCTCTGTCTTTGTCTCTTGTTCTCTGCCCTTTTATCTTCTGGGACAAATAAATCTCCTTTGTGCCGAGAACTTGGTCTTGGGGTGTCTTGTGCCAACAATGAAGTCCTTTTACTGTGACCTGGAATTGTTGTTGTTGTTTTGCTTTGGGATTTTGTTGTTGCTACTGTTGCTATTGCTGTTTCTCTCTCTCTCTCTCTCTCTCTCTCTCTCTCTCTCTCTCTCTCTCTCTCTCTGTGTGTGTGTGTGTGTGTGTGTGTGTGTGTGTGTGTGTGTGTGTGGTTTTTCTCTGTAGCCTTGGCTGTCTTGGAACTCAGTCTGTAGACCCAGTTGGCCTTGAACTCACAGAGATCCTCCTGCCTCTGCCTCCTGAGTGCTGGATTTTAAGGTGTGCATCACCACTTGATAATTGTGACCTGGAATTGTAAGTCCAATGAATCCTTCTCCCCTCCAAGTTGCTTTCTGTCAGGTTGTCTCAACACAGCCGCAGAAATACAGCTAGAATGCCCAGGCTATTTTCAAGCCTGTGGCCATCTTGTTGCCTCAACCTCTGGGTAGCTGGAATTGCAGGTGTGTGTCACCACATGGTTTTCTGAAGTGTTTATGTAATTATTCTTTTTCAACAAAAACTTGGGAGTCAGATATTGGGGTAAGAAACTGAATGATCAGAGAAGAGTCAGAGAAGCGACCAGTGATCTCTCTCTCTCTCTCTGTCTCTGTCTCTCTGTCTCTGTCTCTCTGTCTCTCTCTGTCTCTCTCTGTCTCTCTCTCTGTCTCTCTCTCTCTCTGTCTCTCTCTCTCTCTCTCTCTCTCTCTCTCTCTCTCTCTCTCTCTCTCTCTCTCTCTCTTTCTCTTTCTCTCTCTCTATCCAAAAGGGCCAAAGCCCTCTCTAAGCCCTGTCCTACTACTTCCTGTGTCTCTCTATCTGTCCTCAAGTCTCCAAAACCTCTATGGTTAATTTTGATCAGCTCCACCCTCTGATTCAAAACAAACTTTTTTGCCAGTCTCAGGAGCATCAGGATTTGATCAAAATATCACACAACATTTTCCCATTTTTATCTAAATAAAAAGGGAAGGTTTTAATTCTGACACAGAAACTATATACAATAAGAACAATTATCAGGTAAGAATTACATTAATAATGTCCAGTCCATTTGCATTTGGAAAATTCAGAAAAAATACCCTATTATCTATCTTATCTTGGTGAGTCCAAAGTTTTGTACCTAATTCATTTTGTACCTAATTCATCCTAGCTTGTATTACCAACCTGAAACTATTTTTTTTAGACCTCAAACATTTTCTTAGATAGACAATTTAAGCATTTATGTCTCTCAACCTTATATACTTTATATCTCTTTTGTGAGTTTCTTTTCTGAATTTGGTAACAAGGAAAACTAACTATAACTATCTAGCCTTCAACTCCATCAGAGACCTAAGAAGGATTTAATATTATCTGAGTAAACAGGAAATACAGAGTAAACAACTTCCAAAAACTACAGAAATGACAGAAACAGCTGGCGCCTGGACAAGCACCCAAGCTTCCTCTGCAATGTTGGAGAATCCATCTTTGGCCTACAGGCAGGCTTTTCTGCGAAGCAGGAATTTTGAAGGACTATTCCACCTTGTCTTGGCAAAGTTTGGCAGTCACTTTCTTTTGTGTCCTGCTTGTCCAATTTGGACAGCATTCTGTCAGCAGTCAAGGCAAGGGAAGTTTCTTGTCCAGTAGCTAACTTTGCCACAAAGAAAGCAAACTACATATGGAAGTTCTTTGATGCCCATCATCTTTTCTGAAGTAGATTGGTGCTGCCAGGAGAAGTGTCTCATTATCATGAAAAGCCTTATATTATCAAAATATCTTAAATGCCATATTCTGTAGCTCTCTGAAGTGTGTGAAGATCACCTGTCTATCTATAAGATATCTGTTTGACCTTGAAAACATACCTAACATGACTACAAGTTTGATTGTTATAGGTGACTAACTACTAACTTAAATTTCTTTATTATCCTAAATAGTTTGTAATAATAACTTTCAAGGACTAGAAATATACATTACATTGTTAAATGAGTTGCATAGGTACAATATTTTAAACAAGAGTAGAAATGTATGTACAGTATGTTCTAACAAAAAATAACCTTAACTTTGTATCAATATACAAAAATGCCTTAAACAAGAGTAGAAACATATATACAGTATAACAAAAATAACCTTTAATTTGTATCAATAGACAAAACTCATTATCAATGTGAAATATTTAAGACTAGTAGTTGCTTTTTTAGTTTAAAAGTTGATTCAATAATCTACGCCTTATCCTATCATTTCTACAAACCCCCTTTTTCTTTTCAGAATGAATTCTCTGAATCTAATCTCCATTGTTCAGATTTTTCCTGACCATTACCAATAACAACTTGTAACCAACACCCCTAAATGATGAAAACTATCCATAACCCACTGAATGACCCAAAAAACACCCACCTCACCTCTTGGGAATGTGGAGTCAAGTTCTTTAGACTGCTTCCTACTGTCTGGGGGATGGAGCATGACAGCATCTCTGGGGACCTGGATAAAATTGAGATAATGGTCAAGTCCTGGGAGAGCTAGCTGTATCGTTTGTTGCCAGTCTCTGTGTAATAGGAAACTGTAGAGCTTATCTGAAGTCCTGGCTGGAGTAGTGCATGAGACTGGACCACGTCAGCTAGCCACCTTGAAATTGTCCTGAGCAGTTTGTAGTCCAAAGCTGATCTTTGGGTGGTGTTTGTCAGCTTAGTGGTGTTACCACAATCCAGGTGGAATTGTTGTTGTGGGGACCCATCATTCTTTTGGAGACTTCAAAGGTCACTATTAGGAATGGTCACAGTTCACTGCAGAAAACTTAAACATTTTAAATGGCATATGCTGCAGATTACAGAGAGGTTAAAGGATCACAATTTGTTAAGTACATCCAGGCACACAAACTTAATTCCTAGTTATCTGATTCAGACTCAAGCCTGAAATCATGTGCAGGAAGCTAGATGAATCCTTTTTCTAGAATTAGTTACTACACTATATGACCATTAATATCATGCCAGAAAGTTTATACATTTTGAGGTAATATTTATACCTTAAGAAAAGTTTTAAGGAGTCAAGATAAAACCAAAGGGATAGTGGCAATAGAATAGTCCCTTAATTTTGGTTTTTCTTCTGTCCCATACCAGGTAACTCTTCTGACATGAGGCAGATTTTGGATTTTCCTTTAACAAGCATGCTTGGGTTAGAGAAGGAGAGGGCCATGCTCTCCAACTCCAAAGTCAGCTTTAATTTTTAAATGAACGTGGACTACCAAAAGATCATTTATCTTCTATGTCTGTGGAGAACAGCAGAAACAAACATGCATTGGGCTGCAAGAATCTATTATAGAGATTCAGCTATATATAATAAGCTATACTTTGACTGATCAGGGAGTCCTTCAAGAAGAAGCCGTTTATCAAGGAATATTTGGTGTTATTTAGCTTTTAATATATATCATCTGTCTTCTGCTATGAAATTCTTGTGTGCCCATATACTACTAGGCCACATGGCAAACAGTGTAAGATTCTCAGACCTACTGCTGGTCTACTAGGTAACACCTCTGCAGGGCCTAGGAAACAGGCAGACTGTAGATATATAGCCTTGTTTCTTGTGCAAATGAAGCTCAGACCATCTTTTGCCTTCAGGCCTAGTAGTACTGCAGAGCTACTGACTCAGGACAATGAGGATTTTTTCATAACCAGATGCAGTAAAGACTGGAGCAGAATTCCTGGTGCAGGCAGAGCCATGTGTGGCCAGAGAGAAGGGAAGAAGGCAGAGTTTCTGTAGATGGTAAAGCAGAATGGCTCAGGCCAAGGAGTGAGGAACAAGGAAGAGTTTTTGTAGATTGTAGGTGAATTAGGTCAGGAGAGGAGAAGAGGGAGAAAAGGTGGAGGATGAAGGAACAAGGGATGAAGATGAGATCAAAAGCATAAGGGGTTAGTTATTACTAGGGCTAGGAGGGGACAGAAAAAGTAGGTACAGAGAGGAACTGAAGCTGTGTAGATAGAAGTTTGTTATAGAGAATAAAGCAAACGGATAAAAGAACATGGTGTATATTGATTCCTTTCCCTCAGATAACCCCATGCCAGATGTAGTGTCTTCCCCAGGACCTTGGGAAGATTTATGAAATTTTATCTTGTTGGAAATGTGCTGTATCATTAGGCCAATTTACTCTTTTTCTTAGGACATGTTTTCTGGAGGATTTGTCCTTTTTCTTCATACAGCTCATTTGTCTGGCGGTCTTCAGATTCCTTAGCTGGATGCCTTCATTCTCCTGGAAAGACAAAAACAAAACCCTGCCCCAATCCTAACTTTGGGGAGTTTCCCTTTTTGGCAAGTTATATCTGATCAAATGAAAATCATTTGTTAGTCTTTTTTTTTTTTTTTTTTTTAAGATTTATTTATTTATTTACTATATATACAGTGTTCTTCCTGCATGCCAGAAGAGGGCACCAGATCTCATTACAGATGGTTGTGAGCCACCATGTGGTTGCTAGGAATTGAACTCAGGACCTCTGGAAGAACAGCCAGTGCTCTTAACCTCTGAGCCATTTCTCCAGCCTCATTCGTTAGTCTTATAAGTTAGTTTAGATTAAATGACCACACTGTTTGATGAACTGTCGCCTCTTCTAATCAAGAGGTCTCTCCTAATCTTTATCTATCTTGATGGTAGCCATAGCTTTTCCTCTCCTGTGGAAACAGAAGCAAAACCTCTTCACCAATGTAACCCACATCCTGGTTTCCATTCTGAGGTCAACATATTTCTAAAGTATACAGGCTGATTTAATTCAGTAGTTTTTTTTCTGTTATCCAATGTCTCTCCTCAGCTGTCATTCCTTTCTCATTAGCATTAAAAAATTAGAGTTAATAATGCACTGTGCCCTCTATTTCTGGTGATCTTTATTACCCCTTTCTGTTTATTAAGCCTATCTTTTAAAGTGTAATTAGGTATTTCTATAACTGCTTGCCCTATTCCTGTGTGGTATACCTATAATATGCTTTATGTTGTAATACGCAAAAAAATGTTTCATTTTACTAGAGACATATTCTGGAGCATTGTCAGTCTTAATTTGTATAGGTATTTCTATGATGGCCATAACTTCTAATAGATGTGTAATTACAGAATCACCCTTTTCAGAACTCAAAGCAGTTGCCCATTGAAATGCTGAAAATGTATCTATGGTATAGTATACATATTTTAATTTTCCAAACTCTGCAAAATGAGACACATCCATTAACCAAATTTAATTTCTTTGAGTACCATTTGGACCACTTCCTGCAGGTAGTGGAGTTTGGTTTTACAAAGAACAAGTAGGACATTTCCTTTTAATTTCTTTGACTTGTTGCCAAATGATAGAAAAATCTTTCTTCAAACCCTTGCTATTAACATGCTGTTTCTTATGAAATTCTGAGGCTTCTAGCACATTTCCTATCAGTAGCTGATCAATTTCATCATTACCTTGTGCTAGAGGGCCTGGTAGACCTGTATGGGATCTGATAGGTGTTATATACAAGGGATGATTTCTACTTCTGATCATTTCTTGTAATTGAATAAATAGCAAAGTTAATTCTGTGTCATCTAGAATAAGTTCAGTGCTTTCAATATGTAAAACAACTCTTTCTGCATATTGAGAGTCAGTAACTATATTAAGAGGTTTGGGAAATTGAATAATACCATGAGAATAGCATATAATTCTGACTTTTGAACAGAATCATAAGGGCTTTGAGCCATTTTGTTTAAATTTCCTGACTTATAACCTGCCTTTCCTGATTTGTTTGTATAAGTATAAAATGTAGGGGTCCAGAAATTGGTGTTCCCTGTACAATGTGAGGAAGGACCCAGTTAGTTCTCTTTATAAACTGAAGTCTCTTGCTTTTGGGATATTTGTTGCTAATCTCTCCCCCAAAATTACTAGAAGCTCTTTGCCAATGTTCATTTTATGCCCATAATGAGGAAATTTTAGCATTAATAAAAGGTATTACAGCCGGGTGATGGTGGTGCATGCCTTTAATCCCACCACTTGGGAGGCAGAGCCAGATGGATCTCTGTGAGTTTGAGGCCAGCCTGGTCTACAGAGTGAGATCCAGGGCAGGCACCAAAACTACAGAGAAACCCTGTCTCGAAAAAACAAAAACAGAAACCAAAACACACACAAAAAAAGGTATCACAATCTCTGCTGGGTCTATTCCTGCTAATTGACAAAAAATCTTAGTTTTCCTTTCAGAATCAGTTCAGAAACTTTTTCTACATAGGTCTTTAATTTGTTTTTACTCTGTTTGTGTTGTAAAAGTATCTATTCTAAGATATTATCTTCTCTCTGCATTAAAATTCCTGTAGGAGAATGTGTAGAAGGTAAAATAATCAGAATACAATCAAGCTCTGGATCCAAATGATCTACATGTGCATCCTGTAATTTCTTTTCTATCCAGAGCCAATTCTCTCTCAGCCTCAGCTGATAATTTTCTTAGACTATTTAAATCCTTATCACCTTATAAAGTTTGAAATAAATTACTTAGTTCTTGAGTTGTCAATCAAATTGTGGGCCATAGCCAGTTAATATCTCTCAGCAATTTTTGAAAATTATTAAGAGTTTGAAATTGATCTCTCTTGATTTGTACTTTCTGTGGTTGAATTTTTTGTTAACTTATTTTATATCCTAGGTAATTAATAGAATCTCCTCTTTGTATTTTTTCAGGAGCAATTTGTAATCCCCAACAAGACAAAATTTTCTTTACTTCAAACATTTTCTATAAGGTGTCTGCATCTGAATCAGCTAGTAAGAAATCATCCATATAAAGGTAAATTATAGATTGAGGAAACTAATTATGAATCATTTCCAATGGCTGTTACACAAAATATTGGCACAGGGTGGAGCTGTTTAACAGTCCTTGTGGAAGAACTTTCCACTGATACCCTTTAACAGGCTGGGAATTATTATAAGAAGGCACTGTGAAGGCAAAATTTTCTCTATTCTGTTCTTGTAGATGTACAGTAAAAAAAAAACAGTCTTTTAAATCAATCACTATAATAGACCATCCTTTAGGTAATAGAGAAGACAAGGGAATTCCAGACTGTAAAGAGCCCATTGGTTGAATCACCTTATTAATAGCCCTTAGATCTGTTACCATTCTCCATTTTCCAGATTTTGTTTTAATGACAAATATAGGAGAATTCCAAGGACTGGTCAATTCTTCAATATGTTAAGCATTTAGCTGTTCCTGTACCAGCTGTTCTAAGGCCTGTAATTTCTTTCTGATGTCAAAGACCTTTGTTCCACTCAAACAGGTTTGTCAGTCAATCGTTTTAAAGGTAGGGCTGCTGGTACCTTTGAAAGATCAGCAGCTGTTATGCCCTGTTTATGTACAACCTGAATGTCTGGAGACCATTCTTGATAATACCTTTTAATATTTTTCTCAGAAGCATACATTAGTTTATGTTTTATTTCTGAGATTAGAGTAATGTTAATCTGGGTATTCCATTGCTGTAACAAATTATGTCCCCATAAATTCATTGCTATGTCTGCCACATATGGCTTTAAATTTCTTATCTGTCCTTCTGGTCCTATACACTTGACCCATCTTGTACTTTGTTTTACCTGAGATGAAGTTCTAATCCCTAGAATCTGAACATTTACCCCCCTGAAGAGGCCAATTTGGATGCCAAGATTTTGGTGCAATTATTGTTACATCTGCCCCATGTCTACAAAACCCTCAATTTCAATGCCACTTATTTGTATTTTTTGTTAGGATCCTGCCCTCACTCTGGCACATGCACAGCTTGGGGTTGTGTTACAGCATCAGGGGGCACTGGAGACTACGTATGCACAAAGTGGTCATGCAACCTATGCCTTAAAAAGTCGGACGCAGACCCCACCCTCTCTCTCTGTACCCTGCTCTGCTCCCTCCCCCAGGCCTGGATCTCCTCTCTCCTCCCCCTTTTTCCCTCCTAATGAAGCTCTTTGTAACTCTGGTAGTCATGGCCGTGGCCCATGACTTTTCCACCCGTAACCAGTGCCACCAACCAGTGCCATTTACCTCTCATTTTTAGCTTTGGTCTTTGTTCATTTATAGAAGTTTGCCAAAATACTTGTTTCATAGTCTCTCCTGACAATTTTGTTTTATCAAATGAAGCTGTTCTTTCATCCAGAGCAGTATGGTTTTTCACAACAGGCATTGTCTTAATTGCTCTGTAGAGTAGTTTCCCCAGTGCTGACAGGGGATGATTGAACCAAATTTGACACAGGGGCCTGCAAGAGGCCCCCTAAGGCATTTCCTGGTGGCAGAGGGTTACTGTGCCTCTCCCATGTTGATCTGCATTCTTTAGTCCAATGCTGGCCTTTGCCATACCTTCTGCATATTCCAGAAGGCTGAGGCCTTCTATTTGGATTATCTCTAGAAAAAACGTTGTTCCTTGGAATGCCTTGACTACAGTCCTTTTTCAGATGACCTGGGTTACCACAGTTAAAACATCTAACCTTTTGATTTTTTCTTAAAAATTTTTAGAAATCACTTCTCCTATCCAAGTATCATCATAAGTGTGAGATTCAATATCAGCTGTATTTCCCTATGGGTGCTGATCTTGCCTTTAAAGGCCTAATCACCCTTTCACATTCTGAATTAGCATTTTAAAATGCGAAAGATTCAATTAATATTTGTCTAGATCTGGATCTGCTATTCTATTTACAGCTGAAGTCAATCCTTGTAAAAAATCAGTGAAGGCTTCTTTTGGGCCTTGTATAATTTTAATAAATGACTCAGTCCTCCTTCCTGATTCTTCAAGCCTATCCCAAGCAACCTCATCTCAATTCAAAGCTGTTGTAAAGCATAGAGCCAAGATGTGATCATCAAATGTAATCTGTCTTTCCAAATCAACAAACTGGGCCTCACCAGGAAACTGTTCTTTAGAGATTTCCATACCTCTAGCCTTACTTCATTGTTCTATGACCCTAGCTCTCTCTCTCCACCGTGTTTTCCATTGTAACTGAGGACCACATTCCAATATTGCTGTAACTAAATATTTCCAGTCTTGTGGAATAATTCTATTCTGAGTGGCCCCTGAATTTAACACCTGCTCTACAAAAGGTGAATGCATACCATATGCAACTATTGCTTAAATCTCTTCAAATCTAACATTTTTATCGGATCCCAGTTAACTTCTGAATAGCCTTGGGTGTACCTATCATCTGGTGGTTGTTCTTGAATGGTAACTGGATAAATTAAGGTTGGGTTTCTAATAACCTTGGGCCACTCCTCTTCAGTTTCATAATGCAATGGTGTGGTAACTTCTGCTGTAAACTCCTCTGTCTGTGTGTGAATATTTTTCTCAGTTTCATTAGTTTCTAAGGATTGTATCTTATCAATCAATTTTTTTGGGCTTGATATCAAAATATTTTTTAAAGAATAAAACATGAGAGGCAGAGCCAGGCGGATCTCTGTGAGTTCGAGGCCAGCCTGGTCTCCAAAGCGAGTTCCAGGAAAGGCGCAAAGCTACACAGAGAAACCCTGTCTCGAAAAACCAAAAAAAAAAAAAAAAAAAAAAAAAAAAAAAAAAAAAAAAAAGAATAAAACATGAATTACCAAACTGATAGTGATTATAATTGATATTATGTCAATCCCAACTAAGTCGATTATCCCTTCATTTAATTGTTCCATACTCAAACCATCCATTGTGGAGCCATATAGAGACCTAAGTACCTGCACAATAATACTGTTCCCTATTCTTAATGGGGGGTGGGTAATATTTTTAAACTAATTCCTCCACTTAAGAATTCCCAGGTGTCTCACCAGATCTGCTGACGATGACAATGAAGTGTGAGGCTGGCTGTCCCCATGCAGCACAGCTGGGCAGAGAATGGGGGCAACGTACAGCCTGGCTGAGTGCAATTGCAGTTGCTTGCGTATGCCTGGCGGCTGAGGGTGTGTGGAGGTGGCAGCAGCAGTAAAATCCAAGCAGATGTCAAGGCAGCTGATCTGATGTGACCGAAGCCCAAGGAGGTAGTCCAGGTCCAGGGAAACCAGAAACCCACAGGGAGAGGGAGCCAGCTGCCTGAAAAGCGGACACAGGGGAATGTACAGAAGAAGTACATGTGGCAGGAAGTGAGGGCATGAGCCGGCTAGTGGTGGGTGGCTAACGCCAATAGCATTTAGGGTCCAGCCACCTGTGGAGTTTGGGGCCAGGGCTGGAAGCTGCCATAGAGAGGCTGCAATGGGAAAACCCCAGACTCAGACAGAGGGCCTAGGGGGAGGGAAGCAAAGCCAGCCACCACCATAGTGTCTCTGGCAGCTGCAAATCCAGCAGTGAATGATTATTTGTGATCTTGTGCCCCTAGTTGGATGCCAAATGAAGCATTTATCTAATTATTCTTTATCAATAAAAACACAAGAGTCAGATATCAGGATAAGAACCTGAATGATCAGAGAAGAGGCGGAGAAGCAACCAGTGACCTCTCTCTCTCTCTCTCTCTCTCTCTCTCTCTCTCTCTCTCTCTCATTTCTTGATCCAAAATGGCCAAGACCCTCTTTAAGCCCCACCTTACTACTTCCTGTGTCTCTCTATCTGTCCTCAGTCCTCCAAAACCTCTATGGTTAATTTTGGTCAAATAGTAGCTAGCTCCACCCTCTGATTCAAAATAAACTTTATTGGCAGTCTCAGGAGCCTCAGAATGTGATCAAAATATCACACAAGGGCCTGTGGTGGTGGCTCACGCCTTTAATCCTAGCACTCGGGAGGCAGAGCCAGGCAGATCTCCATGAGTTCGAGGCCAGCCTGGTCTACAGAGTGAGATCCAGGACAGGCTCCAAAGCTACACAGAAAAACCCTGTCTCGAAAAAACAGGAAAAAAAAAATCACACAAGTTTTCTAATGCCTTATTGCTCTGATGAGGGGCAACACTGAAGGGAAGCTTCAGGAGTGAACCTCCCCATTTTCTGCCCCAAGTTTGCAGGAAATGTCTGCCTCTCACCCTTCAGGACCCAGTTACTGCTGGGACAGCAGGACAGCCATCTGGGCACAGATGTCTTATCACTTGAGGTAGCCTCTTTAAGTCCTGTTTTACTCATGTGCTTATTGAGAATGCATTGTGAACTTTTGCTAATGCCTTTTGCACATCTACTGAGGGGAACATTTTGTTTATCTATTTTGAAATTTTGGGGTGTATGTGTGTTGAGACAAGATTTAACTTGGCAGCCTAGGCTGGCTTTAAATATATCATCCTCTTTCTTAACCTCACAAGTACTGGGGTCAGGGGTGTACACTACTACTTGGTTGAGCATGAATCTTTTTGTTTTAAGTTGGTTAATAATTTAATTTGTTAATCTGATTTTCAAATGTTCAACAGACTTTGTATTTCTGGAATAGAGTTCATGTGGTTGTGGCTCCCTTTTTACAATGTGTTATTATTAATAGACTCAGCTGTTAACGTTTATGTTGTTCTGTCTTGTGTGTTGGTCACAGGTTGAGGAAGCCACTCAGAGTAAAGTGCTTGCTGGATCTGGCATCTGTGAGGCTGCTGGTGTCCAGCACCGTAGAAAAGAGAGCTGGTGTCTGTGTTCATTAGGGACACTGATTCGTGGTTTTCTGCCAATGTCCTTGGCTAGGTTTGCTAATGGTGTGATACCAGCCTCATTGACTAACCTGGGGAATAATTACCTGTATTCAGCTTTCTGGAATAGTTTGTTTAGAACTGATGCTGTTCCTTGCTGAAGTGTTTGGAAAATTTACCAGTGAAGCTGTCTGATCCTGAGAGGGGATTAACCATAAATTAAACTTCTTTAATAGACTCAAGGCTAATAGAATTAGCATTTTCCCCTTTCTCTTCCTCCCTCCCTCTCACCTTTCTCTGTCTCCATTGTGTAACTGTTTTGTTGTACAAATTCTAATTGTCTTTAAGAAAAAGCCAGAGCCAGATATTGGGGTAAATGTTGAAGGATCAGAGAGACAAAGGAACAAGCCACTAGAGAAACTTGTCACCATTACCGAATCCTCAGGCCAAATGGAAGGTGAGATCCTATCTCCATGAATCCTCTGACTGAATTCCTGAGTCTTCAGTCGAAAGAAGGGCTCTAGTTCCTGTCTCCTCACACCTTATATGCCTTTCTCCACTCAGCCATTTCACTTCTTTCCTATTGTTGGTTTTAATGGTGTGTGTGCTTCCTAAATACTGTTAGCAAAGGCATGAGATCTCAAGTACTGGGATTAAAGGTGTGTGCCACCACTACCTACCTCTGTTTCTCTCCTAGACTGAATCAATCTCATGTACTCCAGGGTGGCTTTGAATTCATGAGATCCAGAAGGATCTCTGCCTCCCAAGTGCTAGGATTAAAGGTGTGTGCCACTACTGTGTGGCCTCTATGTTTAATCTTGTGACTGGCTCTGTCCTCTGATCCTCAGGCAAGTTTATTTTATACATAATATATCACCACACTGTTTCATCTAAAATTGATACATTCCCTCATCCTGGAAGGTAAACAACTTGAAAAAAAAAAAAGCTCCAGGAAGTCCCTGAAACTGATCAGATTCACTAAGCCCCTCCCTGCTAGAGTAAACAGTTAAGGCTGAGAGTCCCTCCCAGAGAAGTGAAGCTCAGCCACCAGGATGACTCTCAGAGGAGAAAAGATGCAAAGACTGAGACCAGAAGAAGCCTGGAAGAAGCAGAAACCAGCTGAGTTTCCTGGAAGAGGTTTAGACAACTCTCCAGCCCTTTGAGGTGCCTACAGGCTGCTCAGTGAGCTCCTAGCTTTTGTGAGCTGTCATCCATGCTAGCATGGGCCTTGATGATGCAGCTATCTTTGAGTAATTTTTGCTCCTGTAAGTGACTCCTCATTATATTCCTGTAAGTAACCCCGATAAGACTCATTGCTTCACCAAGTTGGACTTTGGTGGTGTCTGTACTTTGCTCTGTTGTAGACCCCCTTACTAGGGTGAGTAGATGTGTGTGTTGTGTCTCCCCAGGAAAAGATGTGTCATTCTCTTTTTCTTGTTTATTTATTTATTTATTTATTTATTTATTTATTTATTTATTTATTTGCTTTTTTGTGTGTGCCTGAGTTATTTGCCTGCATATGCCTGAGTTATTTGCCTGCATATTGTAGGCAGACTTTTTTTTCTCCCAGCCACTCCCCAAATAACCACACAGAAACTTAATATTAATTATAAATGCTTGGCCAATAGCTTAGGTTTGTTTTTAGCTAGCTCTTATAACTTAAATTAACCCATTTCTATTCATCTGTGTGCTGCCCCGAGGCTTGCTTAACTCGTGTACATGCTTCCTGTCTTGCTCACTCTGCATCTCATGTGTCTCCCCTGACTCTGCCCTTCTTCTCCCCAGCATTCTCTCTGCCCTGAAAATCCTGCCTAGCTATTGGCTGTTCAGCTTTTTATTAAACCAGTCTGAGTGACAAATCTTCACAGTGTACAAAAGGATTATTCCACAGCAGCACATATGTCTGTGTATCCTGTGCGTGTGTGATGCCGGTGGAAGCCAGAAAAGAATTTCAAACCCCTCTGGAGTGGCAAACAGTTGTGAGCTGCCATGTGAGTATTGGTCCTCTGCAAAAGCAGCCAGTGCTTTTAACCACTGAGCCATTCTCCAGCCCCTTCTTTTAAAAATATTTATTTTTATAAGTTTTGCCTATATGTGTATATATGTAGCATGCCCGTGCTTGGTGCCTATGGAGGTCAGTAGAGGGCATTGGATCCCCTAGAACTGGAATTAGGTAGGGATGATTGTGTGTTGCCACATGGCCACTGGAAACTGAACTGAAGTCCTCTGGAAAAGCATCCAGTGTTCTCAAACCCCTGAACCATCTCCCTAGCCCCATCTTTTTTCCTTCTTTCTTTTCTTTTCTTATCTGTGCTGAAGATAGAGTCCTGGGCCTTGCACACACTAGTCAAGTACTCATGATCATGCCGTACCCCTCCTTGCCTCAGCATCTCAAGGGACATTTCTATTTTTTAAGGAACTTGTTAGTTGCTGGGCAGTAGTGATACAT
Organism: Peromyscus californicus insignis; assembly: GCF_007827085.1. Lineage (NCBI taxonomy): Eukaryota > Metazoa > Chordata > Mammalia > Rodentia > Cricetidae > Peromyscus > Peromyscus californicus. The sequence continues at coordinate 54,185,833 of NW_026294562.1, read as the reverse complement.
GCCTTTAATCCCAGTGCTCAGAAAACAGAGGCAGGTAGATCTCTGTGAGTTCAAGGCCAGTCTGGTTTACAGAGAAAGTTCCAGGACAGCCAGGGCTACATAGTGAGACCCTATCTTGAAAAATGACAAAAAAAGAAAAGAAAGAAACTTGTTAGTTTCAGTTTTGTATCAAATTTATTGGTAAAAGGTTGCTCATAACTGTTTGTGCTGTCTGTAGGGTTTGTACTGTTACCTCATCTCTTATTGCGACATTGTCAATGTTCACCATCATTTGTATAACTAGAGGTTTTTAATTTTGTTGATCATTCTAAAGAACAGACTTCAGGTTTCAGTGGTTTTCCTTCTTGTTTTTCTTCATCATTTCCTTTGTGTTAGCTAAATTCATTTTAAAAAAATGTTCTAGTCTTTCTCTCTTTTTTCATTCTTTCTTACAGGGTCTCACTATACAGCCCTGGCTGGCTTGGAATTTGCTATGTAGATGAAGCTTGACTTGAACTCACAGAGATCCACCTACCCCAGTCTTCTGGGTGCTGGAATTAAGGGCATGGTCACTATACCCATATATACTAGATATCTTTTTGTTACTGGTTTTTTAAAAAAGATTTATTTCTGGTGTATGTATGTGCAGATGTATATGCCTATGTGTGTGTGTGGAGACCAGAAAGGGCTATCAGGTGTCCTCTGTCACCCTCTGCCTGCTCCTTGGAGGCAAGCTGTTGCCCTGAACCTGGGGCTCATGTTTTCTTGGCCAGGCTGGAAGCCAGCAAGCACAGCCATCCTCCTGACTCCACCTCCCTTGGAGCGGGGGTGGGGGGGGTGGGGGTTGAGGTGTGCAAAAGACACCTGGTTTGTTATGTGGGATCTGAACTCTGGTCTTCACGATCATGCAATGGGCATTCCAATTCTTGTTACTTATTTCTAATTTAATTTAACTCCAGGATGCCACCCAAACATTCCTTTGAAGATTTGAGTCCTTTAAAAATGTATTCTAATGATAAATAAGGCTGGGGACTGATAGGGGCTCTTTGTGGTTGTGGAGGCAGAAGATGTATATGGTCATTCTAAAATTCATTTGTGTGTATGTATGTGTGTAGGCATGCACACTGTGGTGTGTGTGTGTGTGTGTGTGTGTGTGTGTGTGTGTGTGTGTGAGAGAGAGAGAGAGAGAGAGAGAGAGGACTTTTTAGAGTCAGTTCTTTCCTTCTACCCACCATGTGTGTCCTGAGGACCAAACTCAGGTCATCAGGTGGTAACAAGAACCTGTACCTGCTGAGCCATCTTGCCAGCTCAGTGTGGATATTTTCATGAACCCTGGGAGGGTTTTAAGTAGAGAGGATTGGGTTTGAATTCTGTTTCTTCTTCCCCATCTCCTCCACCTCCATCCCCAGGTCTCATTCAAGGCCAGGCTAACCCGGAACTCACTACGTGTCTAAGACTGGCCTCTGATTTACAGTAATCCTAACTCAGACTCCTAGTCGCTGGGATTACAAATGCATGCCATCACACTCTCTTGAACTGTGTTTCCTAAGTGTTGTGGCTGGTGTGTGTGTGTGTGTGTGTGTGTGTGTGTGTGTGTGTGTGTGTGTGTGTTTGGGGGTAGAGTGTACTACGTGGATGTCAGGGACCAGTTCACATTCTGAGCAGCATCCAGAGCCAAGGAGGAGGAGATGGATTTGGGAGATTTGAGGAAATAAAAAAGACGAGTGTGTGAGAGGGGTCCCCTCCACACTAAAGGACCAGGTGTAGTTCTTGGTGTCTTTTTTTTTTTTAATTGAAAAAAAATCTTAAGAGAAATTTATTTAAAAATAACAGTCATCTGGAACAATATTTTTTTAAACATAGTTCTTTATTGGTTCTTTGAGAATTTCACACCATGTACCCCAATCCCACTCACCTCCAAGTCCCTCCATATCTGCCCCTCATCTCTGCAGCATGCTCCCCAAGAGAATCCCCCAAAATTAATTAAAAACAAACAAACAATCCGCCTTGCTCCTCCACCTTTCCAACACCTCTTCACTCATCCTAGTGCCCTCGGGAGCTGCCTTGTGTCACGCAGTACCCCCCTTTTGTTCAATCAGCTCCACCCGCAAAATGGTCTGGTTCAAGGTCTCTGACCTCCGGTGCACCATCACTAAACTCTCACCAAAACCCCTCCCAGGTATTCTGCTGTTGCCCAGAGTCATGGAGAGCCGGTGGTTAGCTTTCTGCAGGACCAGTCCCTTAATGAACTCCAGCAGGTCATAGCCAGGGTAGATGTTAGGGTGGGCAACCCCAAGGCCCAGGATGTGGGTCTGTAGGTAGCTAAGTTGGTCAGTCCGGGCCACTGGGACCACCCCCATCAGCTGAGCAGCGGGTAGAGCCAGCTCTCCTAGACCAATGTCATGGGGCCAGCTCTCCCACGCCCATGGTAAGGGTTGGGGCCATCTCTCCTGAGTGTGTGGGTGGGTGGGTGGAGGGTAGTTCTCCCATGGAGGGGCAGATCCAGCTCTTCTACTGCAGTATACAACGAGGGGCAGGGCCAGCTATCCCAGGGCCAGTGAGGGGCAGGGCCAGCTTTCCCCGGGCCAGTGAGGGGCAGGGCCAGCTATCCCAGGGCCAGTGAGGGGCAGGGCCAGCTATCCCAGGGCCAGTGAAGGGCAGGGACAATTCAGCCTGGCCCTCGGATTTCAATATGCATGGTTTCTGTGACCCCTGTGGAAACACAGGCCATGGACATTATCACAGACACCAGCTGCAACAGGAACATGGACCCAGATGTGGCTCTCGGTCACAGCTCAGCCCAGACATCACCATGGCCCCCCGATAGCAACACAGGCCACCCAGATCAGTATGGCAGGCCCTCGGACACCGACATGGTATCAGGTGGCTGTTCAGACCCATGAATCCAGACATGGCCCTGGCAGCAGCTCAGGCTGGATGTCATCATGTCCCCTGGTGGCAGCACAAACCACTCAGATCAACATGGCCCAGAGGCGTTAAATTGAGTGTGGTGGTAAAAGTTTGTGATCCCAGCAGCTCGGAGGCTGAGGGAGGAAAACTGTCTGAAACTCAAGGTCAGGTTGATGGAAATCGTGAGCTCCAGGCCAGCCAGGTTACACAGTGGGACTCTCACTGAAGAGACAAAAACAGTGGACTGGAGAGACAGCTCAGCTCTTGGGAACCCTTGCTGCCCTTGCGGAGGATCCAGGTTTGATTCCCAGCAGCCACATGGTGATTACAACCACCCATAGCTCGATGTTCCTAGGGAATCTGATGTCTCTTTCTGGTCTCCTTGGATACCAGGCATACACACATTGCACATACGTACACGTAAGCAGAATACTCATATACATAAAATAAAAATACTACATAAATCTTTTTTTAAAAATCAGTCAATTAAATCAGCTTCCCTGCCTTTCAGCTGGGAGTCCTCAGATGAGCGACATACCCTTTCTGAGCTGCAGTTCCCTTAACAGTGAAATTGGACAGCTATACGACTGCTTTGAGAGGATGCTATAGTAAGACAATATGTGCCAAAACCAAAAACAAACAAAATGCCAGTGGTGGTGGCGCACACCTTTAATCCTAACACTTGGGAGGCAGAGCCAGGCGGATCTCTGTGAGTTCAAGGCCAGCCTGGTCTATAGGGAGAGAGTTCCAGGACAGCCAGGGCTACACAGAGAAACCCTGTCTGCAAAAATAAAAAGACAATAAGTGGGCTGCAAATGTAGTTTAGAGATGAGATGCTGGTCTAGCACGAATGAGGGCAAGTGAGGGCATAGCTTCCAGCCCCAGCACTGAATAAAAAAGAGGAGGGGCTTACTAAGTAGCAAAGTGCCAGCTGCTTGACAACAGGAGAGCCCCCCCCGCCCCCAGGGCCTGATCACCAAGGATACAGGAGCTGAAGGGAGAGTCAGTCCAGTGAGAGCCTCGAACTGAAACTCCAGACAATCATTTAATCCTGAAGTTGAGTGTGAGTGAAGCCAGTGCGCATGCGCTCTCTCTGTTTCTCGCTCCCTCTCCCTCTCCCTCTCCCTCCCTCCCTCCCTCCCTCCCACCCTCTCTCTCTGTGTACACATGTATGAGCATGAGTGTGGAGGCCAGAGGTCAACCTTGAGTATCATTCTTCAGGTGGTGGTCATTTTATTTTTGTTTTTGTTTTTTTAATCTCACTAAATAGCCCTGTTGGCCTGGAACTCCGAGACCCACTCGCCTCTTCTTCAATCCCAGGTATTAAAGGCGTATGCCACCACGTCCATCTACCTTGTTTTTTGAGACATGATCTCTCACTGGCCTGGAGCTTGCCAAGTATGCCAGACTGGCTAGCTAGGGAACCTTGGGATCTGCTTGTGTCTACCTTTTCGATACTGGGATGATAAGGGCATATCAACATGCCTACTTTTTTCCTCCCACGGGTTCTGGGGACTGAACTTAGGCCTTCAGGCTTGTAAGGCAAACCCTTCACCCATCGAACTGTCTCCCCAGGCCTGGTGGTCTTCCCTCTAGCCCCCATTCCACATCTGAGGACGCAGAGGCGAAGGAGATGCTGGTTATAGGAAGTAGTTGGGAGTTCTCATTTCCTTCCCTGCTCAGGAGCATCGTATCAGATGTCAGGATGGGTGACTGGAGTTCTACCAAAGAACTCAGCTCTTCTCCCTCTGAGCCAGGAATTCACAGGAACTTGGGGCTAGGACATCAGAGACCATTGATGTCTTCCTGTGCCAGTTTTGGCCAGAGAGGTTCTGTAACTTGTCCACACAGGTGGGCATTCAGTCTGTGCCCCCATCCACACCATTTTCCTGACTAAGCTACAGGCATCACCTCCCTGGGAGACCTTGGGCCTGTAGCCTTGCTTCCCTGAGCCTTCCTCATCCTGGAGATGGAAACAGTCACCACCGTCACAGGGCAGTCAGAACTTCAGTGGCTTCAGGGGCACAAGTCCTGAAAGTAGCTGTCTGTCCCTGCAGCCCCGATCATCTCTCTTCAGTCCAAGAGGAAGCCTGACCCAGCCCAGGTGACCCAGCCCAGGTGACCCAGCCCAGGTGACCCAGCCCAGGTGACCCAGCCCAGGTGACCCAGCCCAGGTGACCCAGCGTACTCACCCGCCCTCCAAGTCCTGGATGGTGTCGGGGAGTGGAATTCCCTGGGTCTCCGGGAGGGAGAACAGGAGGACCAGGCTTGAGGCAATGGGAAAAGCTCCATAGGTGAGAGTGGTGGTATCAGGGGCAGGGTCTGGCTGGCCATCTTAATCAAGGGGCCTGTTATGGATCCTAGGCGGCCCACAGATTGCAGGAAGCCATCTGCTGTCATCCTGTGGGAGGAGAAGAGGCTCAGATACAGTTGCCACTGTGGCTGGAAGGTGGTATGGCGGGGGCCCAGGGATTCAGGAGTGGGATAGCTGGGTACAAGAGTCACTGTCTTATCTCCAGAAGCAGCCACCTCCTCCACGGAACCCACCTTGGTTTCCCCATGGATCTTCAAGGTAACTCTCTAGACACAGCATCCTCTGTGTCTCTGGGCACCTGGGGGCAGCCTCAGTGTTTACCAGGCCACTCAGCTCCCAGCTCTGAGTCTCCATATTATAGGGGAAGTCAACAGACACCATCAAAACACATTAGTGAAGGCCAGGCATGGTGTTGGTCAGAAAGCTGAAGCAGGAGGATTCCTGTGAACGGGAGGCCAGCTTGGCCTACATGGTGAGAGTTGGTCTCAAAACAGCAAACCCAGTCTCAAGCCTGGGTATCCTGGAGGCTTTAAGGGGCCCTGTCAGCGCTCCCCACTGAACCTCTGGGGGCGTCCGTCCCTGGCTCTACGACCACACCCACTCCTGGGGTCCCAACAGCACCTACCTCAGCTGTGTGGGGAAGAGCTCTGTCTTGTACACAGAGAGAGACGACAAACAGACCCCGCAACAGCCTTTCCCTAGGATGGCCAGGGCCACACGAAGAGTCTGCAGGTCTGCAGGTACAATGGCGACAGTGAGGTGGAGTCAGCAGTCCTGGGCAGAGCCAATGCGGTGCCGGGCTACCTAGCACCAGGTGAGGACACAGTGTGGCACGAGGTACCTGACCAGGGGCCAGGGAAGAAAGACAGGTGTGTTGGGGTGGTCAAACCTGGGGCAAATTCACAGTATTTCCATGACAGGGAGGCTATGCCATGCCAGGTCCATAGCAGGGCTCTGGGACGCCCAGGTGCCTACAACCTTCTTATTACCCTTTGACCTATTTGTGAGGACCCGTGGCCGCATGACAGAACCCCTAGCTGGAAGCCGAGGCTGGTTCACTCTCCTGTGAGTCTGGCTTGAACTTTGTCCCCCTGCACTGTCTGACCTGGTCTCACAGGGGCTGGAGGTACGCCTCAGTGGTACAGCACTCACCCAGCCATCCTCACTCCGGGGGCGGGGAGTCTTTTGGCTGTTGCTGTCTTTGAGACAGGGTTTCTTCGTGTAGCACAGAGCTTTGTCTGCCTCTGCATTCTGAGTATGTCTCCACTGCCTGGCTGGAAAAAGTCTTATAGAGGTCGTGGAGAGGGCTCAGTTTCACACAGTGCTTGTCTCAAAGGCATGAGGGCCTGAGCCGATCACACCCAAGTTAAAGGCTGGTGTGGTGGTGTATATTATAATTTTAGTGCTGAGGAGGTAGAGACCTGTGCCTGCTGGGGCTGGCTAGCCAGGAAGTCTAGCCTAAACACTGAATTCCAGTCCAGAGTCACTTTTGAGACAGAGAAACTCTGTCTCAAAAGATACGGACTGCTGGGCATGGTGGCCCACACCTTTAATCCAAGCACTCAGGAAGCAGAGGCAGGTGGATCTCTGTGAGTTTCAGGCCAGCCAAGGCTACATAGTGAAACCCTGTCTTTTTTTTTTTTTTTAAAAAAAAGGGGGGATATGGATAACATTTCTGGAATAACATCTGAGGTTGACCTCTGATCTCTGAACAAGCTTACATGTGTGCACACACATGTACACATGGGACAGAAAACCAAAAACTGATAGTTTTAACATGATGTTCCCTATAAGTTTGAATGTTTATTCTCAGTTGGTGGCTGTTTGTGGAGAACTAGAAGGTGTGGCCATGCTGGAGGATTATGTCCCAGGGGTGGCCTTGGAGGTTTCAAAAGCCTTCCATCGCCATCCTGTGCCCTCCCTGCTTCCTGTGTGGTTGAGATGTGAGTCCTTGGTGTTCAGCTTACAGCTGGCATGTCTTCAGCCTGCTGTCTCAGCTCTGCCCTCACGGACTGTGACCCTCTGTAACTATAAGCCACGGGAGCCCTTCCCTCTCCAAGTTGTCTTGGTTATGATGCTCTGTCACAGCAACACGTAAGTCCCAGTCAAGTATAGTCTCACCAAAAGACTTCACCTCTGAAGACTTCTCAGAGCTCTGCATACTGCCCTATTTTGGGGTGGGTGGAGGGGATTGCTGTGGCCCAGGGTCAGGCACAGGTCACCTTCTCCTTCACTCAGACCCTGCGGGCTGCCAGCAGGGGCATCTCTCTGCATTCCTCCTGGCTATTACTGTAGTGCAGGACACAGGTCCCTTTCCCCAGTCTCCAGCTGAGCCTTGAGAGGGGCAACGGGAGGGTATCAGGTACTACAGCTCCATCCAGAAGAAAAAACCAACTCCTGGTCCCCAGAGCCTCCCCAGCACCGTGCGTAGGAGAGACCAGCTGCGTTAACAAGCAAGGAGACGCTGCCATGGCAGGTGTGGTGTAACACTTTCAATCCTAGCGCTTGGGAGGCAGAAGCGAGTGGAGCTCTAAGGGCCAGCCTGGTCTACATAGCAAGATTCAGGCCATCCAGTAGTGAGACTTTGTCTCAGAGGACGGGGAAGAGGAGAAAGAGAAGAAGGAGGAAGAAGAGTACCTGTTACCACTGCTGCCTGGCGTGGTGGTACTCACCTGTGATCCCAGAAGCAGGCAGGCAGGGCAGGAGGATTAGGAGTTCAAGGCGATCCAAGGCTACATGGGAGTCTGAGGCCAGCCTGAGCTACTTGAAGTCCTGTCTCCAAGCAACTGAAGCCAAAACAAGTGACAAGAAGAAACACCCGAACAGATGCAAGTCTGAAAAATCACGCACGCACGCACGCACACGCCCTTTCAGCCCACTCAGGTCCAAACCCTGGCTGTCTGTGTCACTGAGTAATTCAGGAAACTGCTTCACTTCTCTGAACCCCAGTTTCCTCCTCTGGGAAATGGTCAGGGGCTTTGTGATGGTCACAGACCAGGCAGAACTGAGGTGCCGTGGCTGTGGTTCAAGAGAAAAAAGAAGTGGCGTGGAAGGGCGTGGCGTGGCTGGGTGACAGGACTCTGCCCTGGCCTCCCTGCTCAGCCTCTTGTCTCACCTTGTGGCACCAGCGCATTGGCTGAGATGCAGAACCCCGCCAGGGCAAAGAAGCCTACCAGGGTCCTGCGGCGGCCCAGGAACCTGAGCAATGGGACGGCTGTGGCTCGGCCCAGGAAGTTCACGGCTCCAAAGAGGGTCTGCAAGAGGAAGATGTTCCCGCCCAGGCTTTGCAGGTCCAGGACCAGGCCATAATAGGACAACAATAGGGAAAAGCTGTGGGCAGAGCCAGAATCAGGTGCATGCCACCAAGGAGTGACCCCAGCCCGAAGCATCATCTCTCACTGGCTTTGTCCCAGGGAAGGTGACAGCAAAGAGGGAGCATGTTCCTCAGCCGGGGAGAGCATCCCAGGACAGAGCCACAGGAGCATGGAGGGCCTCCAGAAGGGCCACCTGGTTCCCAAGCTCCCTGACTCCTCAGTCACTCCTGAGGACAGGGTGGCCTCATCCTCCAGCTCCAAGGTGCTCGAATTTAGTAGTGGCTACAAGGTGAGGTGATTCCTCACCACTCTTAAGCCCCCAGTGGCTTTGCCCAGTAGATGTCGACAGCCTGGGTGACGGCTGCAGAGCAAAGCTTGGTGTGACAGAGGTTCCAGCTTCTCAGACTTCTGTGGACACTGACTGTGGAGGATTTAGACCGGATCCCTTCCATGGAAACCGCAGAGAGTTGTGGGTAATGGCAGGGTTAGCATTTCAAAGCCTCTGATTTGAATAACAAAAGATATTCTGTGGCCCCTGGGAGAGCCAGGAAGCCTTGAAGGTTTTTTTTTTTTTTTTTTAAAGAGGGGTGGGGATGGGGTTCAAATGTTGGCTTCCTTCTAATTTATCAAGAGAAAGAAAAAAAAAACCTAAAAATGAAATATTACCAAAAAAAGCATTTGATCCCATTCTTTGTTCAGACATAAATTATTAGTGGTTATAACGTATATGTGGCTAACTATAGTGTAAAAGACACATTATTTTCCATCGGGTTTTTTTTTTTTTTTTTTTTTTTGGTTTTGGTTTTGTGATGGGCTCATGTAGCCCAGGCTAGCCTACCACATCCATTTTTGTGTGGTGCTGGGGATTGAACTTAGAGCTTCCTGCATGATAGGCAGGCACTCCCAGCTTCAACTTAGTTTTATTGGCAACCAAATTCCAATCAAGCCTCATCTTCCCTTTTCAGATGCTCTTTGGATGTCATGCCAACTAAATTTGCTTACAGGAGATATTTGCTGATCCCTAGTGCTTCTCAAGGCAGGGCCTCTCTGTGCAAGGCATGGTGGGTAATAGATGGGGACCAGGAAGCTGCTTGGCCAGAGTTCAAGTACAGTCTCCCACTAGGAACTACTCACTCATCTGGGACCTACTTTTCCCATCTGCGAAATGGGAGCTATAAGGAGACTCTCAGCCCTTGTCACCCTCTGGGGCCTAACTGTAACCACGAGCTGTTAAGGCTGGCAAACAGCGTCCTCTTCAGCTATGGTCCATCTCCAGGCGAGTGTGGCCCTGGTCTCCTGCAGGGACTGCCATTCCAGCTGCAGGGACTGCCATTCCAGCCGCAGGGACTGCCATTCCAGCCGCAGGGACTGCCATTCCAGCTGCAGGGACTACCATTCCAGCCACAGGGACTACCATTCCAGCCGTGCCTCTCAGCTGGCTTCCAGCACACACTCATGCCCAGGTCAGCTTCTCCCTTGTCAAACCAGCCTACTAGGACTCCTGTCTCTCAGATGTCCTTGGGAGACCTGAGGGTGCTGGGTTTCCTGGACACCACCCCCATGCCCCAGCTGTGCCTCTGAGAGAGGTGACCAGCACATCATACTTCACCAATGCGATGACGCAGGTTCTCTGGAAGAGCATGGGCACACGGAACAGGTCCAGCACAGATCCCTGAGTCTCAGTTGCCTCCCTGGCCATGCTAGATGTCAGCACCTCCAGGAGGGGAGAAAACAGGAGCAGTGTTAGGGTGACAGGCCTGTGCCGTCCAGGCAGTGGTCCTCAAGTGAGTAAGATCGAGGGCTTAGCCTGGCCTGGGCCTCTGGACCTGTGACTGGGAAGGGCAGCAGAGGTCTCCTCTGGCCTCTGTGGCCTCTTCTGCAGGCCTGGCCTACTGAACTGAACAGAGGAGCAGCCACAGGTGCCTGTCAGGCACAAGAGCCCTGATGACTGGCACCCTGATGATGGCATGCCCACCCTGGCCAAGCTGGCCCCTTCTCTAAGGGCTCATTCAGTCCACTTGTACCTTGAGCCCTCATAGCCTGGCATTAACTATCTGGCCTGTTTCTGGTCGCTCCCCCTGGTACCTCCACAGAACTCTATGTCCTCTATCTTCTGCAGAATCTCCACATACTTTCTAAAAATAGCTAGCTTCAAATAACAACCTTATTTCCCCGATACATCAAGGGATCCATGAGGCAGGTGTGTGAGACACACAGGTTTAGGTCACGGATGAGACAGGTGATAATAGTAGTATTGTTATTGGTAGTGATGGTGGGGATGGCAGTGATGGCAGGGATGTGGTGATGGTGCTGATGGTAAGAGTGATGGGGATAGTGGGCCTGGTGGGCATGGCAATGATGGTGGGAATAGTAATGATGGTAGTGATGCTGGGATGGTGATGATGGTGGAGATGGCAATGATGGTGGAGGGGATGGACACAGTGGGGATGGAAGATGCTACGGGCTGCAGGAATATATTATAAGAACTCAGCTAGTTATGGCAAAGCCACTACCTGAAGGGATCAAGGAGTTCCTTCAGAGGAAGCCAAATCTCAGGGAATATTTGGTGCTATTTGGCTCATTATATATCAGCTGTCTTCTGTTATGAAAATTTTGTGTACCCTCATAACTTTCCCAACTGATTTTTTCCTAAGAACTGCTAATAGTGTGGACTGATCACTCTTTGGACATATATGTTCAAGAACATATATTTGAAGAACAGCCTCAGGAAAGGCTTCCTTCCCTCAGGCTCATCTGTTTCTCCCATTTTAGTACTGGAATCAGATATCTCCCTTAGCCACATTCTAGGACTAACAGAAATAACAGTCCAGACCACCACATGCTAGTTTCCTGATTTAAGGTAAACTCCACACAGAGACACTGCCTAGGTCAGGTGGACCTTAAATAATAGCTTCGCACAACTTAGCGCGGACCCTCCTTTCTTACAGCCTCACTAACTTCTTACCTAACCACTCCTCGGGATGTAGATGGAGCACATAAATTCCCTTTTTGATATACTAACTGATCATTAGCTCTCTGTTGACCTCCTCCTTTAACCACTCCCTTTTCAGGTTGTAAAAGAAAGCCTGACAGTCACTGCCACAGAAAAATTCTTACCTGCCTTTCTGACATTACAGGAATTCAGGCCCGGTAACCTGGCTCGAGGGGAGGTTTGTGATTGCTTGGCTATATAATTGTAAAGCTAGAGACTGGAGGAGGGATAAAGAAAATGGACTAATGAGCTTTGTGTGCATAGGTTGATTTGCCAACCTTAAGAATAGATTCTCAGCTGGTTGATAGATTCTTTCCTGGACCCTGGACAAGAGACTATTAGGTGCTGGACCCCAATAGTCCTTAACAGGTAGAGATTATGGTGATGGAGAGGGTGGTGATGATGGGGAGGGTGGGGATGATTGTGATGGTGAACATGATGATGATGGTGGATATGGTAGCGATGATGGCGGTCATGGTGATGATGATGGGGATGGTGATGATGATGGTGGTTGTGGTGATAAAGATAGCAGAAGTGATATATGTTATAGTGATAGTGTTTTGTAGAGATATTGATGGTGATATTAATGATAGTGTTTGTTGTGGTGAAGAGGAGATCCATTGTGGCAGAGGAGGTGGTTGTAGAGATGGGCTGTGGTGGTTCTAATGCTGCTGCTGAAGGTGTTGACAATGATCTTGCTTTGATTGGTGATAGCAACAGTATTCATGTAGTGATGGTGGTACTGATGGGTATATGACTTCATGTGATGATGGTGGTAGTTTATGTGATGTTCTTGGTAAACTCGATGGAGATGTTGGTGCAGTAGACAACGGAAGCTGGAGGCAATACAGATAACACCCTATTGGACATATTTTCCTGACTCACCTCTATGGTCAGCGTCTGTTTGGCTTCTTTGTGGCCATTTATCCTGGCTACCTTCTGGAGTTCCTGAAGCGCTTTTTCTGGTTGGCCTGTAGTAATCAGCCATCGTGCAGATTCTGGCAGCCACCTGTCAAAGAAGCAGGTACTTGGCTAGAACTTTGCTGTCCTGGAACACTATGGGTACTCCTGAGTTGGTTTGGAGGGGACAGTAGACAACAGAGCCCCCAACTTGATGTGACAGAGGAGCAGGAAGGTACTTTGCATCTGTCTTGTGCTGTGGGATGTCTTTCTGTATGCTGTGAATGTATGTGGCTCCCATTGGATAACAATAAAGCTGTTTTGACTTACAGCAAGAAAGTTTACAGCCAGGTGGGAAATCCAAGCAGAGACACAGAAAGAAGAGGGCAGAGTCAAGAGAGACTTGAGCTGCCACCAAAGGAGCAACAAGATGCCAGCAGACCAGTAAAATCGTGGCCATGTGGCAACACATAGATTAATAAGAATGGGTTAATTTAAGATGAAAGAGCTAGGTAGTAAGAAGTTGAAGCCATAGGTCATACAGTTCGTAATTAATATAAGCCTCTGAGTTATTATTTTATAAGCAGCTGTGGGACTGTGGGGCTGGGCTGGACCAAGAAACTTCTGGCTACAATTGGCACCCAAACATGGTAGCAAGAATTTCCACCATTACCTTAGAAAGTTTTAAAAAAGATTCTAAAGTGGAGCTTAAAACAGCTTCCTAGTTGTGTCTCTCAGGCAAGCCATGATACAGAGATACCATGGCATGTGGGCTTGAGCTACAGTATGGTGGGTTCAAGGTATGTGGGCTTGACCTACAGCATGGCAGATTCCCACCATGGTACATAGAGGTGTCCCCAAGCCATGCAGTGCACTGCATGGTGAATTTAGCTTTTGCTAGTACAGACAGAAAAAAAGGTTTCTGGGCTACATACTGCTGGATGGAGGCATAGACCCTGTTTCCCAGAGTTGGCAGTGAGCATGGCTCCCAGAGCTGGTGGTAAATGTACCTCCACCATGTTGGGATGTTGGGAAGCTGTGGCAGGGGGAGTCAACAGCTTAACAGTTTAAAATCTCTCATGGTCAGAGAAGGATTATAGATTCACAATAAGACAGATTTAGATGGAATAAAACTCTAAACGGTTTACAGTGTGTGTAAAAATGTACATAGGCTTGGAAGAGAGAGGAAAAGGAAGATAGACAGCTATATAAAGAAATAGTTTTTAAAAATAAAGTCTTTAAAGAGACAATAAAAGTTAAGCCATGTAAAGATGGAAATTACACAGAGAGTCTGGATTGTGTTGTCTTTGGGATTTTTAACTGGAGAGAGACATTTGATTTTAAAGGCTTCTGAGTTAAACCAATAAATAAATTTTAAAGGTATCTTGGCTTCAAAATTTGGGTCTAAGGATATATTGCTTTGGAAAGGAAGCTCTGTTTTTGTTTCCACAGGAAGCAAGAGGCTGTGGATTTGTTTCAGGTTAAGATGGATCAGATTTGATCAAGGGAGACCTCCTGAACCTTGACAGATGGTATCTATCAGCAAAGGTTATAGCCAGTCTTCCCAGGACTTAACCAGTATCTTGACTTTTCTCAGGATCCCCATAAGATTAATAGCAACCCCAATCAGCAGGAAGTAGCCTAGAGGATTATGCCCACATTCCTGCCCCCCAAAATGGATTATGGATGTTTGTCTTTGTTTAGAGGTTGGTTACAAATTATTATGGGTCATAGTCAATCTCTTTCTAAAAGAAGAAAGGGGGATATGATATAGAAATGTAAGATATAGATATGATAGGATAAAAGGGTAGATTGTTGAATCTACTTTTAAAAAGCAACAACTCATTTAAAATATTTTACATTGCTATAGATTATAGTTTATTGACACAAATTAAAAGTTAATTTTGTTATACTGTATGTATATTTCTACTCTTGTTTAAGGTACTATGCTTATGCAATTCACTTAAAATTGTAAAATATAATTAAGAAATACAGATTAACAGTCATCTATGATAATCAAACCTATAGTCATGCTAGTTAAGTTTTCTAGGTATACATAGCTATATTTCAATTAGGTAGGTAATCTTCAAACACTTCAAAGATCTACAAAATATGGCATATAAGATGTTTTAAGAACTTAGACTTTTCTGGACATTAAGACATGTCTGCTCCTGGCAGTACCAATCTACTTCAGAGAAGATGATGGGCATTGAAGAAACTCCATATGGAGTTCGCTTTTTTTGTGGCAAAAGTTAGCTACTGGGCAAAAAAGTGCCCTTGCCTCTACTGCTTGACAGGATGCAGTATAAAATAGACACGCAGAACCCATAGGAAGGTGATCACTGAACTTTTCAGGTTCCTGCTTCATAGAAGAAACTGCCAGACATTCTACAGGACATGGGGAGAAGCAACTAACAAACTTTGCCAGAATGAGCAGAATAGTCCTTAAAATTTCCTGCTTCATTGAAAGCTATACCAGAGACTCTAGGCCTATAGGCTGAAGATGGATGCCCCAGTGTTACAGAGGAACTTTGGATGACTGTCAGGCAGCCAGATGTTTCTGTCATTTCTAGAATTATGGAAGTTGCTTGCAATGCACTTCCTGTTTACTTAGATAATATTATATCCTTCTGGGGTCTTTGATGGAATTGAAGACTAGATAGTTATAATTATAGTTTCCCTTGGTCATGATAAAAGATAAATTAGATATAAAACTTTGGACTCACAAAAATAGGATAGGTGATAGAATATTTTCTTTAATTTTGCCAAATACAGATAGACTAGATATTGTAACTATAATTCCTGCTTGATAACTGTTTTGTTATATGTAATTTTACTATGTTAAAGTTAAAACCTTCCTTTTTGATTAGATAGAAAAGGTGAAGTGCTGAGGGATGTCTTTCTGTATGCTGTGAATATGTGTTGCTCCCATTAGATAATAAATAAAGCTGTTTTGGCCTATGGCAAGAAAGCTTATAGCCAGGTGGGAAATTCAAGCAGAGACACAGAAAGAAGAGGGCAGAGTCAAGAGAGACTTGAGCTGCCACCAAAGGAACAACAAGATGCCAGCAAACTGGTAACACCATGGCGCAACACATAGATTAATAGGATGAAAGAGCTAGATAGCAAGAAGCTGAAGCCATAGGCCATACAGTTTGTAATTAATATAAGCCTCTGTGTGTTTACTTGGTATTGAGCAACTGCGGACTGGATGGGACACAGAGAAACTTCCCTCTACAATCCTGTTAAAATAGGATTGGGCAGCTTGAATTCAGCTGAGCCCCAACACCCAGACTCCCTCCCTCTTCTTTTCTGGGCCGCCTCCACCTGGCCTCCCTTGATGCCGGGAGCTCCATGTCTAGTCTATGTAAAGACTATGGGGACACAGAAGCTGCCTCTCCAGGGACTCTGAGGTCAGTTCTGTGGTAGAAAGGCCACACGGGCTGGTGGGACGCTTCAGCAGGTAAAGGGACTTGCTCCCAAGCCTGGCCGCCTGACTTGAGTCTCTGGGACTCACACGATGAGAGGAGTTGTTCCCTGACCGCCACATACACAGTGACACACACTCACTGCCCCAGGAAGTAAATAATAAAGAAACCTAAAAGAAAGCTTGACTCACACACACACACACACACACACACACACACACACACACACACAGTGACACACACGCACTGCCCCAGGAAGTAAATAATAAAGAAACCTAAAAGAAAGCTTGACTCACACACACACACACACACACACACACACACACACACACACACACAGAGAGAGAGAGAGAGAGAGAGAGAGAGAGAGAGAGAGAGAGAGAGAGACTTAGTGTTGTTTTATTCTGATTTTTTTTGGCTTTATTTTTTATTACTGTTTAATTCCCATAAGGCAGAGATAAGTGAACCAGCCTGGTCTCCAAAGCAAGTTCCAGGAAAGGCACAAAGCTACACAGAAAAACCCTGTCTTGAAAAACCAAAAAAAAAAAAAAAAAAAAAAAAGATTAAAAAGTGAATCTAGGGCTGGAGAGATGGCTCAGTGGTTAAGAGCACTGACTGCTCTTCCAGAGGTCCTGAGTTCAATTCCCAGCAACCACATGGTGGCTCACAACCACCTGTAATGAGATCTGGTGCCCTCTTCTGGCCTGAAGGGATACATGCAGGCAGAATACTGTATACATAATAAATAAATAAATCTTAAAAAAAAAAATGTTAAAAAAAAAAAAAAGTGAATCTATAAAGCCAGCTGCTTCTCCACAACCTTAAGGGCTGCTATCCTGGGGAGCATTTCTCTGGCCAAAGACACTGAGTTTGCCTGTTTGAGGCAGTTTGGCACAGTGGCTAAGCTGGCCAAGCCAGGGGCACAGGCCTGTGGTCCTGCTGCTCAGAAGGTTGAAGCAGTAGGTTCACAAGGCCAGTCTGGGCCATGTAGTTGGTTTCAGGCCAGCTGGGGCAATTTTGTTTCAAAATAAAAAAAGTAAAAAGAAACCCAAAATATAAGTCAGTGGTACAGTGGCCCTTCAGTCTCATCCTGAATAAAAAAGTAAAAAATAGGGGCTGGAGAGATGGCTCAGAGGTTAAGAGCACCAACTGTTCTTCCAGAGGTCCTGAGTTCAATTCCCAGCACCCACATTGTAGCTCACAACCATCTGTAATGAGATCTGGCACCCTCTTCTGTATACATAATAAATAAATAAATATTTAAAAAAAAAAAGTAAAAAATAAAACAAACCTGCCTGCCCAAGTTCAAATCCTGCCTCTGGTTTTTATCAGCCTGTCTGATTTGGGACAAATGATGAACCCTCACCTGCAAACAGAGGCACTCAGTATCTTATCAGTAAATGTGTGGTCACACCTCCAGTGTCACAAACCACACTGGCTAGGTACCAAGTCCCTGTAACTTGTCATCCAGTAGCATGATACATCATCATGCCATGGCCGGCTTCTTTGTTCATCAGTGCTCGTCACAGAGTGGAAACACTATGCTGTTTTAGTTCCTGGTGTGTCTTCAGTGCCTGGAACCACATCTGGCCTGAGGCAGGAACTCAGTCCTATTTAAGAATGAATGTAGTCTTCCACACCCTACAAGTGTCTGACTGGGGCCTGGACTGACTGGTTCCAGTCTGTGGGTGCCAGAGAACCACAGTGACATTTGTTTGTATTGGTTTTCCTGTCCCTCCACACAGCCCCCACCCAAGCAAGGGTTTCCAGATGTTTGCAGGACTCTAAAAGTAACAATGACACCCACAGTCTCATCTCCAACACCGGTCCTTGCAGACTTGGATGCCAAGTGCCCTGCGAGGGTCAGGCTGGGGTCGGGGACAGTGCCGGCATGAAAGGAGGGTGGGTTAGCCCCAGCCCAGAGGACAGAAGCTGCTACCCTGCTTCTACCCCATCCCTGCCTGGTGGGACCTGGGACCTTCTCATTTTCCAAGAAAAGGTGCTAGCATTACTTGTTTCTGTTTTTAAGATCTCCTGGTTTTAAGTGTTGGTAATGTCGCCTCTCAGGTCAACACTGTGTGATCCCCACCTGGCAGGAACCACAGGCTTCTGGCCAAAGCATTCACCCAGGACTCCAAATGATGAGCGTCTTTGTCTTCCTGTGGTTCCCAGCAGGATGTGACCAGTTAGAGGGTGAGACAGGAAGACTCACTCCCTCAACGGGTCTCCCATGAAAAGAGACCCCAGTGTACTGACCAGGACAGCAGGAATATGGCGAAGAAAGGGATGGACACAGCCAGTTGGAGGTTTCGCCAGTCCCGCAAGGCCAAGGCCAGGCCTGCCAAGGCCATCTGGCCTGTGCTGTAAGCGCAGCCCAAGATCGTCATGGTAACATCCCTCCTGCGGATTGTGGTCCACTCAGCCACTGAAAGGTGATGCAGAGGCCCAGAGTGAGGTTCAGGCCCCTTCTACTCTAGGGCAAGAGGAAGAGCGAAGGCCTCCAGGGTACCTACTCAGTGTGGACTGGGCCATAATGATACCAGCCAGCCCAAAGGCACTCAGGAACCAAAGACCACAGTAGATGAAGAAGTTGGGAGCCAAGATGGCGCCAGCACCAGCCACAGCCACTTTCAGACAGCACCAGACCAGTATCGGCTTTCGCCCCAGCCTGTGAGGATGAACAAGTGGGGTGTGGGGGTGTCCCTGGGGACCCCACGCAGGGCAGGTGATACCTGCTCAAGGCCTGACAAAGGCAGACAAGTGCAGCCAGCTTTACCTTCTCAGAGCTTCTAGAAACTTCTGGAAACATGGAAGGCTTTGTTATTAAAATGCTAGTATCTTGCTCTCAGGGTCAGTACAAACTTGTGGTTGAGAATATGGCTTTGGGCCCCAGTCACTGAGCAGTCGCCGAGGACTCAGCTGCCTCCCCCTTGAGCCCCCTCGCTTCCCAACGCTCTGTCCCGTCCCCCCACCCCGTCCCTCCCTCCCTGCCCTCTCCCGCAGCCGCCTTCCGCAGGCCGTTTCCACCAAGGAAAAGGAATCGTATCATATGTCCGCCATCCAGAACCTCCACTCTTTCGACCCCTTTGCTCATGCAAGTAAGGGTGATGACCTGCTTCCTGCTGGCACTGAGGATTATATCCATATAAGAATTCAACAGAGAAACGGCAGGAAGACCCTTACTACTGTCCAAGGGATCGCTGGTGATTACGATAAAAAGAAACTAGTGAAGGCGTTTAAGAGGAAATTTGCCTGCAATGGTACTGTAATTGAGCATCCAGAATATGGAGAAGTAATTCAGCTACAGGGTGACCAGCACAAGAACATGTGCCAGTTCCTGATAGAGATTGGACTGGCTAAGGATGACCAGCTGAAGGTCCATGGGTTTTAAGTGCTTGTGACTCTCTGAAGCTTCAGTGAGGATTTCCTTGCAATGAGTAGAATTTCCCTTCTGTCCCTTGTCACAAGTTTAAAAACCTCACAGCTTGTATAATGTAATCATTTGGGGTCTGCTTTTAACTTGGACTAGTGTAACTCCTTCATGCAATAAACTGAAAAGAACCATGAAAAAAAAAAAAAAGAATATGGCTTTGGCATCAGGCATCCAGGTCTGAGTCCCCTGGGGCTCAGTGGCAACATATGGGTGACCTGAGAGGAAGCCACCTCTGTTTGTTAGGCAAACACTGGAGTTTGCCTAACACCTTCATGCCTTCTGCTCCCAGAGAGTTATTCTGTCCTGGGCGAGCCAAGAGGAGAGGAGATACTCACCGGTGGGAGAGAAATCCCCAGACAAAGGCTCCTGCCAGGGTCCCAGACATGAAGATGGCCTGGCCCAGGGGCTTCAGGCTCTGGGAGCTACACACCAGGTCCCACTGGAAGAGAGAGAAGCTGACAGTTTCCATGTTCCATGGAAGGGGTGGCTGGTGGAGGGCTGAGTGGAGGGTCTTCTGCCAGGAGCTGGTCAGCCTGGGTCCTCAAGGCCCGATCCCCACAAGGATCCCAGTGGCAGACTAGAGGAGACAGGGTTTGTGGGCACCACGGAAGCTCAGCCACTGGACACGGCCTGTCTCGCATCTGATAGCTTCATTTATTTAACAGGGACAGTGACAAGACCAGCCCACAGGACTATGTGAGGGCATGTCTAGAAGGCCAGCCTGTGGAACAGTCTGCTGAGCCAGCCTCGCTATTCTAAATGCTGACTGTGTGGAGGGGTCAGTCCCACGCTCCTGTCTATCCTGAAACCCAAGCCTACATCTGAACGTGGGTCGCCATAAGCCATCAGAAGTACAAGCCAGATGATAAAACCCTCCACTTGAGGGAAGGGTCTGGAGAGGAATATGCTTGCCACAGAAGCAGAAAGATGTGACTTCAATCTCCAGAATCCACATAAAAAGCTGAGCGTGGTGGGGTGTGCTTGTAATCCCAACATGGGGGTGGGAATAGACAGAGGACTCTCTGGCCAGGCAAGTCGGGGAGCCTGCTGTCCCAAGACAGGGAGATTCTGTCTCACAAAACAAGGTGGAGGCTGGAGAGATGGCTCAGATAGTTAAGAGCCCCTGGTGAGGACCAGCATTCAGATGCCCACCCATATAATAAGTCAGGCATCTGGAACCCCAGCTCTGAGGGGAACAGAGACAGAAGGATTCTAGGGCTTGCTTGCTTCTGGCCTAGCTGAGAAAATGTGAGGCCAGGTTCAGGGAGAGACCCTGCCTCTCAGGGACAGGCAGTGACAGAAGACACCTGACACCTTTGGACTCTTCAGGTGTGCATAGGCACTTGCACATAGACATCTACACATACCCAGACACCACACACACACACACACACACCCAGACACCACACACACACACACACACACACACACACACACACACACCCAGACACCACACACACACCCAGATACCACACACACACACACCCAGACACCACACACACACACACACACACACACACACACACACACACACACACAGACCACACACACACACACACACACACACACACACACACACACACAATTTTTTAAAAGGTGCATGGTCTAGAGGAATGACCCAAAGTTGACCTCCAGCTTCCACATGCACATACATGCATATACATATATACCTGTTCATGGACGCACTTGTGCACATACACACTCTCCCCCACCTCTCTCTCTACTTGAGCAAACTATTCCTAGATCCATCTGTGTTCCTGTACACTCCAGTTTTGTTAAAGGACTCTGCTTAGACTGTTTAGCAAGAACATCCCACTCTGTCTCGGTGAGAATCCTGGTTTAGCCAGCCGCCTCCAAAATTGCCATTTTTTTCTCCCTCTGACCCTCCCAGGCTCCTAGCTGTGACTGCGCTTTTGTCTTGAGTGGGGGCCCATCTCTTACCCCCACGGCAAGACACATCTCTACCTGAGGGTTTCACTCCCTGTGGAGAGATCAAATCTGCCTTCCCACACTGGAAAACTGGGTAACTGTTTCATGTGTTGGTGTGTGCATGGCATGTGTGTGTGGGTACATATGTGTGTGTACCGGTTGAAGCTGACAATAGATATCTTTCTGAATCACTCTTCACTTTATGGTTTGAGACAGGGCCTCTCACTGAAGCTGGAGTTCACTGATTCGGTTGGACAAGCTAGCAGGTAAGCCCCAGAGATCTTCCTGTCTCTGTCCCTTAGCACTGCCCACGTCTACCCCTTTTGAGATGGGTGCTGAGGGCTTGAATTCAGGTCTTCAGCAAGCAGTCTACCTGCAGAGCCATCTCCCCAGCCCTGCATAACACTTGAACATGTGTTTGTCATGCAAGGCTGGGGAGGAGGCAAGGTGAGCAGGCCAGCTCTGGGGACCCTTACCCTGGTTACAACGGTCGACGTGAAGGTACTGTGGTCATAGACCCAACCATCCACACATGGCTCTGTGGCGGCCTCACTCCTGTTGGCAGCTGTGGCATTGGGGTCCAGGAACTGCCACTGTGGATGGTGGAAGCGGCGGCACTGCTCAGGCTGCAGGTTGAGGCCGAGTGGGATGGAGATGGCCAAGAGGGCCTCTCGGGTCAGGTTAGTGGGCTCCTCAGAGCTGTTGTCCAGCACATGGGCCCAGCAGCGGTGGTCTGGGACAGCGGCCGAGAAATTCTCCAGAAGTATGTGAAAAGGTGCCAAGAGGGCAGGGGAGAAGCAAGGTGCAGATCTGCAGGACCTGGAAGAGTCCCACACCCCCAGCCCTGGCCAGAAGCTCCTCAAATGCCATGAGTAGAGCTGATCCTAGCCGTCGGGGAGTGCTGAGACCTGCTGGTCCTTATGGATGCCAAGTGCTCCCAAGCTCCTCCTTGCTCTGCTGGTGGAGACTGGAGTGGGGTGGGTGGGAGGATAAATGTCTCCTTGTCTTGTTTCCAGGAGTGATCACTGGAATGTCCCAACACTGTAGAGTGGACGTCAGGTAGAGAGCTTACTGGGCCAAGCTACCTGGAAGGCCGGTCTGCTACTAGGTCAGGATGGGGAGGCCTGAGCCCTCTCTGGTTTCTCTGGTACCAAGAGGGAAAAGTCAAACAGATTTTTCCAAGCTCCAGTGCAAAGGTGTTACTGAGTTACAGCCATGGAGGGACTGGTTATTGCCACTGCTTACCTGGGGGCTGTCAACGTTCAACCTCAGCCTGGGCTTCAGTTCCTGCCTCTTCTCACTCAGGGACTTTAGACCCTTTCAAACTCTTGGCATAGGGCTGTCCAATCAGAAAACCATGGGCCTCACTTGAGCCCAGCCAGCTCAGTGGCTGATGCTGACAATCGCCGGTTATGGACGTATTTACTTCTTTATCTGGGGGCATGTGTATGTGTGTGCGAATGTATGTGTAGGTCAGAGGACAGACTACAGGGTTGGTGCTCTCCCCCTGTCATACGGGTTCCAGGGATTAAACTCAGGTCCCCAGGCAAGAGCCTTTGCCCACCTAACCCTTACAGAGCTCGTTTTTTCTGAGGCTCTCTATCAGACCGGAATCTTTACGGTGGAAGCCATGGCTGTCGTTTCTTAGCATCTCTCCGAAGTCACTCAAGGGCCTGAGCAGATGTGCATGTGTGGAACTTCACCATTTCTGTTCTCACCCAAAGCCAGGCCTTCTCCCGTGTTCCCTGTGGGGATGAAGCCAGCCTGACCCGAGTGCAGCATCTGAGCTGTGCCCCGTGGTGACACCTGTCCTCTGCTCCCAGATTCACCTCCTTGTGAGCTGTGCTCTGCCCTCATTCACATCTCATAGCAGCCCAGGACAGAAATGGTGTCAACTCCCTCCAACAAGAAAACGAGGCTCAAAGAGGGCAGGCAACTTGACCAAGGTCAGTCAGGCTCAAATTCGAACCAGGCACCAAAGCCTGAGCTCTCCTGGATGTCCCAGGGGCAGTGCCTGAGTGTCCCCCAGCTGATCTGGAATACAGGATATGGGTCAGAATCTCAGCCGGCCCCAAGTCACCTCTCTGCGTACCAGAGGGAAGTGTCTGAGTAGGTTTTAGAGAGAGAGTTATGCGTGGGTGAGGACCCTGAACGTTCAGGAACCTCCCTAGAGGGCTGGGGGAGCTATGTGGGACTCCCTTGCTCTGCCTCAGCATGGGAGCTCACTGTACTGTCTGCAATAGCAGATCCAGAGAGACGGGGTAACCAGACCAGAGGAACCCATGAAAGGTGGTGGGAGAGGGGTAGGCCAGGCCCAGCCACAGGGTCTGGTACCCTGGCGTTAACCTTGAGCATGGCCTCGCCTCCCTGTCCCTCTGATTTTCAGTCTGTGAAACAGAGCAACGTTTGCAAACCTGAGCATACATCAAAGACCAGGGCTGGTCTCTCGCCGGCACTGCCCTGCCCCCAGCCTCTGGGGATTCTGCTGTGCTGAGAGTCTGGGTTCCAGGAGGCAGAAAGCCAAAGCGTGGGGGGTGGGGATTCATTTCCCTTCCAACTCCTTCCCTGCCCTTTGCCTGTCACGGACTCCTCCAGGATTTGCTAGCAGAAGGTCAAACCTCCCGGATTTGCCAGAAGGCTCTCGGAATCTCCAGCTGACTTCCACGTCCAGGCCAAAGAATTTTTAATTTGTATTTTCTGCTTTTCTAGGGCTGCTGGGGGCAGGGCGCAGTGCGGCTGCTCCACCACCACCTGGTGGTCACACCCGGGACTGCAGCACTTCCAAGCACCAGGCTGAGCTTGCCCCGTTTGGTGCCTGTCTCCTCAGGCTCCGCAAGGATGAACATGTCCCTGAGGAGAAGGCCCTTGGGAAGAAAGGCTGCCTGCTTTAGATGATGGCTGCTCTCTGGGGAGTCCCACTAAACTTGTCTGGATGAGGTGAACACCTGTTCCTCACAGAACCAGGATTGATGTTGGGTTCACTTTCCCAGCCTAGGGCTCCCATGAAGGAAACCAAAGGCTAGGCTGGCTGCCAGATGACCTTACCAGGTCCTGCCCCTTTCTTGTCTCCAAGGTGGGGTCTTTCGTTTAAAGTGGTAAGATTAAATGAGACAA
This sequence comes from Peromyscus californicus insignis, assembly GCF_007827085.1. Taxonomy (NCBI): domain Eukaryota; kingdom Metazoa; phylum Chordata; class Mammalia; order Rodentia; family Cricetidae; genus Peromyscus; species Peromyscus californicus. The sequence continues at coordinate 54,161,520 of NW_026294562.1, read as the reverse complement.
TGGACAAACGAACGTTTACTTGGACCACGATCACCATCTCCACCATCATCCGCCCGACCACCATCTCCACCATCACCATCTCCACCATCACCATCTCCACCACCACCACCATCTCCACCATCACCATCACCATCCCGCCACCACCACCACCATCTCCACCATCACCATCACCACCACCACCACCACCATCCCCACCACCACCATCTCCACCATCACCATCACCACCACCACCACCATCCCCACCACCACCATCTCCACCATCACCATCACCATCACCGCCACCACCACCACCATCTCCACCATCACCATCACCGCCACCACCACCACCATCTCCACCATCCCCACCACCACCATCTCCACCATCACCATCACCGCCACCACCACCACCATCTCCACCATCACCACCACCACCATCACCATCTCCACCATCCCCACCACCACCATCTCCACCATCACCATCACCGCCACCACCACCACCATCTCCACCATCACCACCACCACCATCACCACCACCACCATCATCTCCACCATCACCATCTCCACCACCACCATCTCCACCACCACCATCTCCACCATCACCATCTCCACCATCACCATCACCGCCACCACCACCACCATCCCCACCACCACCATCTCCACCATCACCATCACCGCCACCACCACCACCATCTCCACCATCACCACCACCACCATCACCACCACCACCATCATCTCCACCATCACCATCTCCACCACCACCATCTCCACCATCACCATCTCCACCATCACCATCACCACCATCACCATCTCCACCATCACCATCTCCACCACCACCATCACCATCTCCACCACCATCTCCACCACCATCACCATCTCCACCATCACCATCTCCACCATCACCATCACCATCTCCACCATCACCATCTCCACCATCACCATCATCACCATCATCACCATCTCTACCATCATCACCATAACTGCTGTCATGACTCACCATCATTACTGCAGCCATCTCCATCATCTCCACCACCATTACTATAACCATCACTACCACGGTCACCTTCACGACAGTTGTTATCACTACGGTCATCACGGCTGTTACCATCCTCATCAGCACGGCTGTAGACACCACCATTGTGCCTTTTGGCTTGCTCTTCCTTTGTCTTCGCCAGCTGAGGCTGTAACTGCAGGTCAGACCCGGCCTGGCTGTGGGGATCCTTGTTTGCCTTACCTCTGCAGCCTGTCAGAAGCCCGGCTCCTCAGAAGGCAGGGTCGGGACTCCTCACGTACTGGCTTCCACTTTGCTTTGTTTCCCATGGTGCCCTCGTGAAAATGCCTGACAGAAGGTCACAGGGACACTTTCCACAAATGTCATTATCTTCCTGGCCTCACTGGGCAGGAGGCACTGATGGGCCCTGGTAAGGGCAGACCAGGCCTTGGCTCTTCCCTTCTCTTCTTCCTCCTTGAGAGCATCACTTCAGAGATCCCCTGGAACACCAGGAGCCTACCTCAATACTTTCTTCAAATCTTCTCCAGCTCATGGCCAGCAGCAGTTTAGATATATCTTCTGTGTCACAAAACCTCATCTTTTCAAAACTCTCAGAATTCACATGTATGCTTTTTTTGGTTTTGGGGGTTTTTTTTTTTTTAGGAAAAATGGAAGAAGGAAGTTCCTTACTCAATACTCAATCCTTTTGCTTTTGGAGTGGGGAGAGGGATGGAAGCCTGGGCCTCATACACAGTGGGCAAGTGCTCTACCATGGAGTCATGCTCCAGTGTGGCTCTGTCCTTCCGTGTGTGTGTGTGTGTGTGTGTGTGTGTGTGTGTGTGTGTGTGTGTGTGTGTGTGCTTGCATGCATGTGCATATGCACAGAGGTCAGAGTGGGATGCTGAGTGTCTGAGTGTCTTGCTCCATCACTCTCCACCTTATTCCCTTGAGACAGAGTCTCTCTCTGAACCTGGAACCAGCCTGGCAGCCAGCAAGTCCCAGGGATGCTCCTGTCTCTGCCTCCCCAGTGCTAGGATCACATAGCATTTGCCATTTTCATAGCATACCTGGCATTTTCAATGTGTTCTGGGTGTGAAACTCAGGTCCCTGCCTCTGCAGCAAAATAAAAGGCAGGAACGTGTTTCAGAGCCCTGCTTTCTGCAGTCTCCACCCTGAGGTCTTTTCCTTTTATCTATGCTCATACAATGATAAGATAAAAGGTCAATTATTGAATCTACTTTTACAAAAGGAACTACTTGTTTAAATAGGATAAATAATGAATTTTTTTGTCTGAATTTGTCAAATGTTAATGGACTGGACATTGTTAATGTAATTCTTGACTGTATATATTGTACATACTTATTTGATGTAGTTTTTCTTATATTAGTTATTAGCTTTAAATTTTAGACAAAAAAGGGGAAATGTGGTGATATTGTGTTCTCCAAAATATATAATAATAAATAAAAACCCTAATAAACTTATCTGGGGTCAGAGAACAGAACAGCCACTAGATACAGAGACCAGAAAATGGTGGCACACATGCCTTTAATCCTAGCATTCCTAAAGCAGAGATCCATCTGAATCTCTGTGAGTTCAAACCCACTCTGGAAACAGCCAGGCATGGTAACACATGCCTTTAATCCCAGGAAGTGATGGCAGAAAGGTATATAAGGCATGAGGACCAGGAACTAGAGCTGGTTAAGCTTTCAGGCCTTGGAGAAGCAGTTTAGCTGAGATCCATTTGGATAAGGACTCAGGCTTCCAGTCTGAGGAAACAGGATCAGCTGAAGAATTGGCCAGGTGAGGTTAGCTGTGGCTTGTTCTGTTTCTCTGATCTTCCAGCGTTCACCCCAATACCTGGCCCTGGGTTTGTTTTTATTAATAAGACCTTTTAAGATTCGTGCTACAATACAAAGTGGAGCCAGTCAGCAGACAGTAGATATCAGGGGAGGCAAGGGGTGAGAGTATGGTCTTGGGCAGGGGGAGGTTGGCTTGCAGGGAGGTTGACCAACTCCCCATGGTGTCAGCTGTTCAGTTTGACAAGATATTGGATTCCTCTGAGCTTTGCTGTTCCAGGGGTCACTCACCATCATTACATATTAGCCTGGACAGGATCTGGCCCTGATCATGTAGGGTCAACACGAGGCTGAAGTCAACCAGCTGTCACACATCACAGAGGACAGGACAACCGGTTTTAGGTCAGGACCTTAGCCCAGCCCATGTCAGAGACTTGAATGTAATTTGTTATTCCCAAAGTGATCCAAGAGGCTCGGATAAGGGATTGGGGCCAGCAAAATCTGTAACACTAAGACCTGGGCTGTGATGTAAGTCAGTCAGCCAGGTGTGCTGAAGAAAAGCCAGCTGTGCTGGACAGTTTTATGCCAACTTGACACAAGCTAGAGTTAACTGAAAGCAGAGAACCTCAATTGAGAAAATGCCTCCATAAGATCCAGATGTAGGGCATTTTTTCAACTAGTGATTGATGGGGGAGAGCCCAGCCCACTGTGAGTGGTGCCATCCCTGGGCTGGTGGTCCTGGGTTCTATAAGAAAACAGGGGGTTGGGGATTTAGCTCAGTGGCAGAGCGCTTGCAAGGTAAGCGCAAGACCCTGGGTTCAGTCCTCAGCTCTGAAAAAAAAAAAAGAAAAGAAAAGAGACTAAGCAAGCCATAGGAAGCAAGCCAGTGAGCCGCACCCCTCCATGGCCTCTGCATCAGCTCCTGCCTCCAGGTTCCTGCCCTGTTTGAGTTCCTGTCTTGACTTCCTTCGATGACAAACTGTGGTGTGGAAGGGTAAGCCAAATATGCCCTTTCCTCCCCAACTTGCTTTTTGGTCATGGTGGTTCATTGCAGCCATAGAAACAGACATTTACCTAAACTGAGCCTTGACTATAATCTGCGAAGGACCAGCTGACCTTGTGATTGGGCGGTGGGAGAGCTGTTGCCCAATCTATTATGATCAGATGCTATGGTTCATCCATCTGTCAGAGCTCAAAGGGGCACACAGGACAAAGGGCACCTGGGACCATCCATCACAGGAGCCCTTGGACAGCTGTGTCCATCTGAAGGGATGAAGTTGTGGGTGGGGCTCTGGAAACTGACCATTAGAATTGTGGGCTCAGCTCATGCCCTCTCCTACCTTTTCCCACCCTGGCCCCCAAACCATTGGCAGCTTGTTTCTCAGCCCACTTCAGCATCAAGGATGGGACTGGCTGGATCCAAGGGGCTATATGATCTAGGTACAGACAGGCAAAAGGAAAGCAAGCCCTCCCTTGGGTAAACTGAGGCAGAGTGAATGTAAGAAAATCTTTCTCCATAACATGGTCATAACTTTTGTAACAAACCTGACAAAGACTGTCTAGAAGGCAGACCCAAATACCACCTCGGCCCTGGCTGAGACGGCAGGGACCTTGCACCTGAACCAGGGATGCAGGAGCAAACCCACTAGGAGATGGATATCAGGTCCCAGATGGAAGACCCGTTACATAAAAACCCACTAGCGCAGCTCAGCACACTCACAGGTACCTCTGTGTTGGGTAGCAAGTACCTCTGAGATAACGTCCATTTTGTTGAGAAATGCATTAAGTTCAGGAAGTATGCAATTCATAGGCTTCAGAAGTCCCTGAAACTGACCAGATTCACTAGGTCCCTCCTTTCCCTAGAGTGTATATACTGCTGAGAGACACTCAGAACAACCACACTACCTAGAAGAAATGAAGACCAAAGTACCTGGAAGACTCTCAGATGAGCTGAGCTGCCTGAATGAGGCACTCTCCAAACTCTGCTAAATTGTACAGGGAGATGCAGGTTCCCAGTTTTCATGAGTGTCACCTGTTGGGCAATATTAATTTGTGTTACATTCTTTTCCGCTGTGGAATATTTGTTCAATGATGCAAAGATGTGTTGCATTCTTTTATGTTGCGTTTGTTTAACTCTGTAAAGCTGTGTTACGTTGCCTGCCTAAAACACCTGATGGTCTAATAAAGAGCTGATTGGCCAATAGTGAGGCAGGAGAAAGGATAGGCGGGGCTGCCAGGCAGAGAGGATAAATAGGAGGAGAAATCTAGGGAAGAACAAGGAGCAAGAAAAGGAGAAGGAGAAGAGGACATCAGGGGCCAACCACCCAGCCAGCCATGGAGTAAGACAGAAAGAAAGATATATAGAATAAAAAGCCCAGAGGCAAAATGTAGTTAAAGAGAAATGGGATAATTTAAGTTAGAAAAGCTGGCTAGAAACAAGCCAAGCTAAGGTCAAACATTCATAAGTAAGAGTAAGACTCTGTGTATTTATTTGGGAGCTGGGTGGCGGGCCCCCAAAGAGTAAGAAAAACCAACTACTGTCAGCCATGCTGGGGTGGGCTTTGGAGATAGAGCTGTCTTTGCGTCATTTCTGCTCCTGTAAGTGACCCCTCACCACATTCCTGTAAGTGACCCCAAATAAAACCCATTGGCTCACCAATTGGAATTTGGTGGCATCTGTGCTTTGGTCTGCCATTGGGTCCCTATCTGGGGTGAGTAGATAGATGTTTGCTCACGTCTACCTCAAAACAGTGTCATGCAACAGAGGGACAGCGACACTGTCACCTTGCAGGACTGAGGAGGCATGAGCTACATCCAACAGCCACTGGCTTGAGAAAAGCTGTGAGAGACTTCTTTCTTTTCTTTTTAATTATAATTCAAAAATCCCAAAACCAACAAAGAATACAATTGAGAAATTCAAATTGTGAAATAATTCTACATGTCATAAATAAATACCAGGAAGAGCCTGGTGTAAAAATCAAGAGACAAATTGAAAAAAAAAAAAAAACCAACAACTATATTTGCAACTCATATCATAGACAGAGGCCACTTCCCTGGTCTATAAAGAGCTTGTAGAGTGAGGGCTGGAGACATGGCTCAGAGGTTAAGAGCACTGACTGCTCTTCCAGAGGTCCTGAGTTCAATTCCCAGCAACCACATGGTGGCTCACAACCATCTATGATGAGATCTGGTGCCCTCTTCTGGCCTGCAGGGACACATGCAGACAGGACACTGTATATATAATAAATAAAATTTAAAAAAAAAAAAAAAAAAAAAAAGAGCTTGTAGAGTGAGAAGTGTTTTCTCCAATCTAGGAGAAAACAGAGCAAGCGAGTCATAGGAAAGACACAGCTCATCTTCAGTGGTAGGTGCTCAGTCGTACTCCGAAGAAATGAAAAATAAAAGCAAGTGCTATGGCCTCACCATGACAAGGGGGCAGGCCCACGAGGGAGACAGCAGCTCACTGTGACATGTTCCTGGGGAGAGTGGTGGCTGCTTCTCACGTCACTCACGTCCTTTCCATGGAGCCAGCTCCCTCTGGGCCATCGTCTGATGGGCAGCAGCACACACTCCAAATAGGATGCATGCAAAGGAGTTTGTTCGGGCTGATGCAGTATCAGAATCTAACACAGCTGGAAGCAGAGACCCCTTGAGTCAGTCTGTCCAATAGAATTCTACGCAGTGGCGAAGCATAATGGGGTTGTCTTCGGTGAGTGTGGAAAGACATCCATAGAATGGGGGATGAAAGGCAAGGCCAGGGGAGTAAGATAAGGATTTATATTTAACCTTGTTTGCATTTTTAGAAGAGGTCTGGAGAGATCCATAAGAAACAGAAATAGTTACCTGTGGGTGGTGTGGGAACAGTTTGGAAGGGGGTGGGATGGGGGAGAGAGCCTTCTTATTATATAGTTACATTTTCTGGTCTTGGACATGTGAACTTACTATCCCTTTAAAAATTTGTTTTTTTGTTTTTGTTTTTTTTTTTGTTTTTTTTTGAGGCAGAGTCTCACTATGTTGCCCTGGCTGGCCTGGAACTCATTTTGTAGACGAGGCTGGCCTCGAACTCAGAGATCCACTCTGCCTCTCGAGTGCTGGAATTAAAGGTGTGCGCCACCATACCCAGCCCTGTTCAACAACTTTTAAAGTTTATGTGTATGTTTGAAAGTTGATGAAGGTTTTTCTGGAAGAATAAATACTGCGCCACACCGGGCCCCATTGCACTCTCTTATTCCAGCTTTTTCCTTGACATTGTTTTCTGGTAAATTTCTCACTACTTCTTGAGACTCGGGTCCTGAAGGCTGTGTAGGTATCCACTGTCACTGTAGCATACAATATGTATTATATATATATTAACCACCTCCCAGGTGTCAGGGGCCATGCAGGGCCCGAGGACCTGAAGGGAATTGACATCGAAGTACACACAGTGCAGAAAGGGTTTATGTAAAAAGTTGTTACAGTGCATTCTGATCACACGGTGTTAGCTGAACCCAACATGCTGTGGAACAACTCGGAGAACAGTACCAAGGGCTCAGGGCAAAAATAAGAGGCTGCAGGTTCGAGAGGGAGGAAGGGATGGAGAGTGATTATTCCAGGACCACGAGAGCATGTGCCAAGGTCCTGAGGCTGGGATGGATGGGGAAGAAGGCCTGAGCACTAGGGGAAGACAGGTAGTGGAGATGGGTTTACATAAGAAAGACAAAAACCAGTTAGACTTGGGCAGGCCCAGTGTTGGGTTTGAACTGGGCACGGACAGTGAAAACTGGGAGATGGGGGCAAAGCTGGGAAGTTAGTGAGACGGAAGGACAGGACACTAGCAGAGTGACATGTGACCTCGTCAAATAGGTTTCACAGTGTCCAGCCAGAACTCCAGCACCTCCCTGGTTCCCCTGGCCTCCAGCTATGTGGAGCAAGTGTGCCCTGGTTACATGCTCAATTAACTAGTGAGTGCATTAACCATGAGTCCGCACCTGTTGGCCCTCAACAGGAATCCTCAGAGCAGCATGCAGGTTAGAGTACCGCAGGCTGGTGGATACCCACACTGGCCTTGGCCCCTCACCAACATCCCAGGTAGCTAAGTGTGACCAGGCAGTGGAGTGGAGGAGTTTTTGCGTTGAGCCAGAATGACCCTGGGCAGTGGCCCTAGGACACTGAACCCTGCTGACTCATCCAGTTCCAGGAAACAGCTATGGGTTTCTGGCCTGGCCACAAGTCCACACTCCACATGATGGTTTCACTTGGAGCTTATGAGGAACCCACCACAAACTCCAAAATCTGAGGGATGTACTGGAGAAGTGGCTCAGTGTGTGTGAGGTACTTGCTGTGTACGCATGGGGACTGAGCCTGATTCCCAGCACAGATGTGAACTGGGCAAGGCTAGGGTACCACTGCAGCCCAAGCGCTGAAGAAAACAGATGGGGCCTGGGGCTTGCTACTCCACCAAAAGGGAGAGTCCCAAGTTCAGTGAGAGGCCCTGCCTCAAAAACTGAGGTGGAAAGCCATCGAGGGTGACACTGAGTATCTACCTCTGACCTCCACATGCACACACATCGGCTAGTTACACACACACTACACCATAGTGTATGTGCATGCGCGCACACACACACACACACACACACACACACACACACACACACACACAGCAGAGGGGAATAAAAAGAAAGAATGAAAAGAAAAAATCTGAGGCGGGGTTACACGAGTATGTCACACCAGGACCTCATCCAACCTAGGTTAGCATGTGGGAGCAGAGCCAGCCTGAATTTCTAGAGAATTCTCTTCCTGTCCAGGTCACATGCCAGTAAGTGGTGCCCTGTCTAGGTAAAACCACTCCAGACTTTTTCCTGCATGGACCTTTAGCCTCTGTCATGGTGACCTGCAGGGTAGACTGGCCTGCACATGGCCTGTAGATCTAGTCAGGACAAGGCTCCAGGACAGTTTGGGCTAGTGAGCTCTTCTGGGCCCCACCAGAACGGAGTGGGCAACCACCGTTGGTCCAGGACCATCCAGGTGCTATCGCCCGGGGAAAGGCAGAGTCTCAGGCCCCACCCCGGCTTGCTGGGCAGCATCTGCCCTTACAAGACCCTGAGGAGCCTCTGTGCCCAGTGAACGATGAGAAGCGCTGGCCCAGAACCTTCTGCGGGGTCACAGCTGTCCCACACCTCCGTCTGCTCCGAAACGCCTTCAGAGTGCCTGAGGGCCCAGGTTTGCTTTGATCTCCAGTACTGAAAGAAAATTCATAAAAACAAAACAGTAACTTTCTTGGGGCGGGAAAAATCCTCCTAACCTCCAGCCACCTGAGTCTGATTGTGCACTGAGCTGCCTCCCCAGCTGGAAGGAGGGGACTTTGGGTCCCACAGTCTGCGGCCAAGTCCGTGATGTTCCCCTGAGTGGTCAGCAGGAAGTACAGCAAGGAACAGGACAGCACCTGAGGACAGAGCAACGCGTACGTGCAAGCATATGTGCTTATGAGTGTGCACATGTATGAATGTGTGTGTATATGAATGCATGCATGTGTGAGTATATGGATGCATGCACGTGTGCATGTATGAGTGTATGTATGTGTTTATAAGTGTATATATACGTTATGTGTGTATGAATATATGTATGTATGCATGCATGTATGTGTGTGTATGGACACACACACACACACACACACACACACATATACTGAGGCAGGGTCTTATACAGCCAGGCTGGCCTCTGTCCCTGTTTCTTTTCTTTTCCTATGACAAATACATGATAAGCAGCTCAGAGGAGGAAGGATTTCTTTTGCCTCACAGTTCCAGGTTACACTCCATTATTGTGGAGACGGAAAGACAGGAACTTGAGCTGCTGGTCATACCACATCCACAGACAAGAGCAGGGCAAAGGGAATGACTCACACTGCCTGCTCCCTTGCAAGCTTTCTTCACTCTTGTCCTTGGCTACACAGTGAGTTCGAGGCCAGCTTGGTCTATATGAGACCCTATCTCAAAAAATAAGACCGTACATACCTTAATTAAAAATTATTTATGACTAAAAGTGCAAATGACCATCTGAGCTGTTGGAGAAATGGCAGAGTGCTCAGAGACCGGCCTGATGCAGGGTGACCGCCAACCACTCTATTTGCTTAAAATAGAAAAGGACGTTCACGAAGCGTAATAAATACAATGAACTGGGCTGTGGAAAAGCACTGGATGAATTCAGGAAGACAGAACTGAGTGGAAGGTCGGGGAACGTCAGTGTGAACCCCTCTGGGGTCTGCAGACCTGAAGACAAGGAGCTGCCCAGCCTGGCTGTGACCTCAAGGGAAGAAGTCTTCCGATTTGGATTGACGTGGGATGGCGCCAACACTGTCTCTTTGGGCCTGGGCCTCGGTGTTCATTCAGTCCCTGTGAGGTGCATCTGGCTGCTGCCTCAGGCCCTGGGCTTGTCACACCCTGTCGGGGTGACACTGACGAGGACCGCTCTGTCACCAGGGCCTGCAGGAAGCTTCCTGACATACTAGATAGTTCATGTTTTATTAGACAGTCCCGTTCATCCCTAACCTGATTTAGTTTCAGCACATCATGTTTCCTTGGCCCCCAAGGCCTAGGGCCAGGGCCAACATGGGGGCAGAAGGACCCAGCCATGAAAGGCACAGACTGAGGTCACTGCCACTGGCAGAGACAGGGAGGTGGCCAGAGAGACAGACTGGGGGTCAGGCCCTGCTTCTCCTTCAGGACTGTCCTCAGAGACACAGGGTGCAAGGGGCTCTAGGGCAGGATTTGTCTGTGTACATCAGTGCATGTATGTGTGTTTATGTGGGTATATATTCCATGGATGCACATGCCAGTGTGTGCACAGGTATGTAGCAGCCAGAGGGCAACTTCAAGGGTCATTCTTCAGTCACTATCCACTTTTTTGTTTTTGTTTTGTCTGGTGTGTATATGAGGGGGATGCACGCATGCATCCGTAACACGTGTGTGTGTGTGGGGGGGGGGGTCAAATGACAGTATGTGAAGGTCAGTTCTCTCCTTCCACTATGTGAGTCCCAGGGATTGAACTCAGGCTTCAGGCTTGTTGGCAAGCCCCTTTACCCATTGAGCCGTCTCACTGCCCCTTGGTGTGTGTGTGTGTGTGTGTGTGTGTGTGTGTGTGTGTGTGTGTTTGCGCACGCGCGCGCATATGTGTGCGCTATGTGAATGCATGGGGGGCATGTGTGTGCCACAGCATGCAAGAGGAGGTCAGAAGCTAACAAGTCAGATGTCTTGTTTGAGATAGTTCTCTTTGTGATTACTGCTGTGTAAGCCAAACCAGGTCATGAGCTTCTGGGGGTCATCCTGTCTCTGCCTCCCATGCAGCATAGGAACACATGGGTTACAGATGTGCACCACCACACACAGCTTTCTGTGGGCCCTGGGGTTACAGATGTGCACCCCCACACACAGCTTGCTGTGGGCCCTGGGGGTTCAAGCTCAGCTCCTGAAGCCTGGGTGCAAGCACTTTGCCCCCGTTCCTCATCTCCCCAAACTCACCTTTAGAAAACAAAAACAAAACATAAAACCAGAATCTCTCACTGGGGCCTGGGCTCTCTAGTAGATGAGGCCAGCTGACTAGTGAGCACCAAGGACCCTCCTGTCCCCTCCTCCCCGGCACTAACGTTAAAAGTGTGGGCCACCAAGCATGGCTCGGTTCTGATGTGGAGACTGCGGATCAAACTCAGGTCCTTGGTCTTTCTCGGTAAGTGCTTTATGACGGCCATCAATCATCCCAGTTTCTGTGGGTGGGATTTGAACTTTGGGCTCCATGGGATCCCAAAGAGGACAAGCACCAGGTTCACTTGATGGCATCCTGCAAAAGCAGGATGCCCAATGACCTCTTGCTTCTGGAAGAACAGACACAGAAAGCACACACTCCTCTCTAGAGCTTGGACTTGCAGCCTAGGGTCTGGGACTGGCCAGAGCTCTCTGGAAACTGGTGCCAGGACTCCCCAGTCTCCAGTGCCTCCAGGCTTTCCCTGTGGCCATGGGGATCTCCTCCCGCTAGGCTTGACCCAAGAACTCTGTCCTGGTGGTTCCTTCTCAGCATCCCACTTGGCTCTTTGTCCTCTGTGTTCAGGGGGTGCAGGGGAAGGTGCTGGAGTCCAGGAGGAGGGAGGAAAGCCCAAGGCTGGCAGTGCTGGAAAGAGAGTTGCTTCCAAGCCCCTTGGTGCTCTAACCTCGCCCCAAGCATCTCTGTCTGCCTCGCTCCCACTACTGTTCCAAAAAGAGAACAGAGAATTCTAGAGGACCCCATCCTGGAGGGAGCCTGGCTGTGCCTGTTTCCTGCATCAGTGAACAGAACTCCCCTAACTCAGCCTCGGAGGACAGTGGCAGTCATATTTCCTGCTGCCGGCTCCCCCAGATCCTTGACACCAGCCAAGGACTAGCTTCCCTAGTCTGGGGAGAGGATTTCAGCCACCAGAGCTATGAGTTTATCTTGTTCCTCAGGCATTCAGGGCTCTCCTTGATGGTGTGGCCCCCAGGTCCCTGGGACACCAGAGGACAAAGTCCTAAGACTCCCCAGGTGACAGCACTAGGCAGATGAAGGCCTGGCCACCACAGGCACAGATGGATGGAGAAGTCAGGGTTCTAATGGGACCCCAGAGCACAATCCAGGGCCAATTTACCTGGACACAAACCCTGGATATCCACAGCCAGGACTGGAATACCACATAGGTGGAGGCCGGAAAAACACACAACTGACATTAGTCGGTGAGCACCTCTGATGGCCTTTGTTAGATGGTGGTTTTGGTTGGATGTGGATGAGATGGAACCCTCTGTGTCAGGTAATCACTCTGCCATGGAGATATCCCACCAGTCCTTCTTTTTAAGAACAAGACTGGTTGGGTGGCGGTGGCGCACGCCTTTAATCCCAGCACTCAGGAGGCAGAGGCAGGGGGATCTCTGTGAGCTCGAGGCCAGCCTGGGCTACAGAGGGACATCCAGGAAAGCCTCCAAAGCTACACAGAGAAATCCTGTCTCGAACAAACAAAACAAAACAAGAACAAGATTGTAAGCAACCCCAGGTTAACCCACTGTGGCACACACACGTGCGTGCACACGTGCGTGTACATATACAAACACACGGAAGTAGAAGGAGACTTGTTGGGAAGAGGAAAGGGCTCAGAGCAGGACAAAAGAGGGTGGTGGGGTGAATATGATCAAAATACATTATGTATGTTTATAACAATGTCATAATGAAACTCATGTATAATTCATATGCGCTAATTAAAAAAAAACTTTAAAAAGAGACTAAGAATCATTGTCTGGGTGTGGTGGCACGTGCCTGTGATCCCAGCACTAAGAGGGAGAGACAAGAGGTCAGAAGTTCAAGGTCATTCTTGGCTACAACAGAGAGACTGAGGCTAGCCTGGGCTACATGAGACCCTACATAGAAAAGGGGGACAGTGGATAAGGGGGGGATGGGAGAGGGAAAGTAGTCATGGAAGGTCAAGACACTGCTGCTGTCAGTGAATTCTGGGGACAAAAACACTGAAAGGAAACAAGCCCCCTCTTGCAGGTGCACTTAACGCTCTGTGACAAGTCCCAGCTCCGTCCTCACTGGGACCCGGGGATCTCGGCCAGTGTCAGGGAGCGGTGCACACTACAGCGGCACAAGGAGCCGGGCCACCTGGCAGAGAGAGATAGGAAATGAAGGAGTCTCCTTCGCAGCTGGTGATAACCTGGGGTCCCCCGGTGGCTGCAGCCCCAGCCTCCTGGTGCCTTGGACTGAGGACAACACATGGCCCCCCTGACCCCCTGACCCCTTGGGGCTGGAGTAGCAGGGTCCTGAGGAATCAATCATCACATGACCTCACACATGGCACACTGTTCCCATCTGCTCTTCACACAGTAGAGGACCCGCATGTGCCCAGGTCCTGTGGCATCCCAGAATTCCTCACTGGTGTAGCCCCACTGGCCTCACTCCTTGTCCAGCCCCACCTGGCAGGAGGGCCTCACTTCACCCAGGAGCACAGCAGCAGCCTGCAAAAAAACAGGGCATAGGCTGGGGAGATGCTGCTGCCCTTGCAGAGGACCCAAATTCAGTTCTCAGTACCCACATCCAGTGGCTCACAACTACCTGTACCACAGCTCCAGAAGGTCTGACCCCTCTGGCCTCTGTGGCACTGCACTATGTGCACAGACACGCAGAGATGATGAGGGGAGGGAGGGTGAGCACACACACACACACACACACACACACACACACACACACACACACATTAAAAATAACCCAGTTAGGATCAGGCTCCAACAGGGTCCATGGGGGACAGCAGCAAATGGTTGTCATGGGGAGGGGTGGGGGCCTGACAAGGGGATGGCACCCGGCTTACTGGCTCTGTCCGTCATGTTGCAGAGGCAGTGGGTCCGGTGCCAGGCCTCCACGAAATCTGCCACCTGTAGGCCAAGGTCCAAATACCAGCAAGTAGGTCATAGCAGGAAACAGCAGGGGCCAGCAGGGCCACAGCTGGAAGGGCTGGGGACCCACCTGGGAGACACTTCCAGTGCCACAGTGCCACCCTCCTGAGGAGAGAGGGAAGAGCTGCACACACACACACACACACACACACACACACACACACACACACACATGAGGCACACGCCCTGGATGGTGACCGCAAAAACACACACAAAGGTCAGACTGGACAGGACAAGGGGACTTGGAACTGCCCTCGGCCAGCAGGCCTGGAGGACAAACAGGACCCTCTGCATCCACCAGCACCACATCAGGATTAGGGAGTGACTGCCTGACCTAATTCCTCTCCTCCCTAGTCTTGGACCAGATAGACCAAAGATTCTCAACCTCCCTAATGCGGCAACCCTTTAATACGGTTCCTCATGCTGTGGTGACCCCCAACCATAAAATTACTTTCATTGCTACTTCATAACTGCAATTTTGCTATTGTTGTGAATCGTAATGTAAATATTTTTGGAGACGGGAGGTTTATTAAAGGGTCGCGACCCACAGGTTGAGAATTCCCGAGCTAGGTGAAGCGTATCTGCTCTGATCGGTCCCATCACTTCCGCTGCCCATCGGGACAGCAGCCCCCGCGGCGCTGTCCCTGGCACTCCCTTCTCGGCCCTTCCTGCCTTTGGGTCTCTGCCCAGTGTGCGCGATCCAGGGAGGCCACTCTGTGGCCGCAGCGGATTATGAGTAAACAGGCTCGACTCGCTCCCATCTGCTCCGCCTTTGCTTATTTTCTCAATAGCAAAAATGTCAACAAACTGTGTGTGGTACCAGGGTTTGGAATGAAGCTGATCTCTCTCAGAGCTTTTTACACGAGGAGCGCTCTATCTGCAAAATCAGACTAATCCCCATCTCAGGGACCCAGGCTCAGAAGGGGAAAGACACTCACCACGGCCACTCAGTCCACCACAGATGGAGCCAGGATTTAGGGGCAGCCATCTTGGTACATGACGTCCTCCACGCATCCTCTTCCTGGAAGTGGACAGAGTGCTTGGGCTGAAGCCTGCCCTTTCATTCATTTGTTCATTCATTCGTTCCGTTCATTCGTTCAACTTCTGGCTGAGGAGGGAACAGCCGAAAGGCCCCGAGGCAGCAAGGACTGTCCTCACTGTCCTTCAGGAGCCAGCGCTGATGTCTCACGGCACAGTCCCTGCCTGTCCTCCCAGGGCCTAGCTGGGCACCTCTGTGAGTCCCGGGTTCACCCCCCGAGCCAGCTGCTCCCCTGAGGCCTGCTGCTCCTGGTTCACCCTGAGCCGGCTGCTCCCCTAAACCAGGCTGCTCCCGGTTCACCCTGAGCCGGCTGCTCCCTGTCCGGGGAGTCCCAGTCTCAAGAGCTCAGCACATGAACCAACACACGACCTCTGACTCATGGTCCCCACAACACGGCCCACAACTTCGGACAGTGTTCTCACATTGTTCTTTAGCTTCTTAAGTTTCAAGGCTATTTTGGTATTTTGGTTAGTCTATAATTTTCTCTGCCGTGGACCTGTGTAAGCTGTGCATGTGTGTGTACATTACATGGGTGTGTAATTGTTTATGTGTAAGCAAGTATATATGGACATGTGTTGTGTGTGCATGGGTGTATATGTGTGCCTGTGTCTACAGTTGACTTGTGCATGCATATGTACTTGTTTGTGTGTATGCATATACATATGTGTGTGCATATGCACACATGTATATATTTGTACATATTTATGTGTTCTTGTGTGTATGCATATGCACACATATATGTGTTCATGCATATATATATGTGTGTATATTCATGTTTGTACATGTTCATGAGTATATGTATGCATGGGTGCATGTGCATATATGTGTTTATGTATGTATGCATACACACTGTACATATGTGTGCTTATTTATATGTATGTATGTATGTTTGTGTATATATACACATGCCTGTATGTACATGTGCAGCTGTGTGTGTATATATATATGTATATATATACATATATATATGGGCATGTACACATGTGTGTATATTTGTGCATTTGTGTGTGTGTGCCCATTTGTGTGTGCATGTGTATGTATATGTGTATGCACGTATGTATGTATATATGTGTGTACATACGTGTGTGTGTGTGTGTGTGTGTGTGTGTATGTGTGTGTGTGTGTGAGTGAGTGAGTGTGTGTTGGGGCTGAGGATGGTTAGAGCTGGAGATGGTTATTAGCCTTTGAATCGGGGCTGAGTGTACCAGATACATCTTTGTAAGGAATCAACAAGGATTTGTGAATGAATGAACACAGGAACAAATGAGTGAGCCACAGGAAAGGTGAGTAATGGAGGTGCAAATGCAGCAGTGTGCCCTTCCCAGTGACCCAGTTTCCTTCCCTCACTCTGACCACGGTCCAGAGCCCCACGACCACCCTTTGCTCTGACTGTGACAGGACCAGAAAGATGCGAGACACCAGCAGAGAGCAAGTGACTACAGACTTCAGCCTCTGTCCAGGGCCTGCAGTAGCTCTCCCTCTGCTGGGGAGCCCTTGGGCGTAATGACGTCCAGCCGAGATTCAAAGCCTGTCCCCAAGGCTCTGCGTGGGGCTGTCTCTGCTGCTGATCGATCTATTTATGAGCCAGCCTGCCTCTTGCCTGCTGCCTAGAGGGTGATTAAAACTCCAGCCTGTCTCCCCCAGCCTCCTGGGGGACACGGGCGGGGTGGGGGGTGGGGGGACACGGGCGGGGTGGGGTGGGTGGGGGCTTCCACTCCACGACCTGCCTCGACCTCCCTCTCTTGGCCTCCGCCCTTCCTGGGCCTACCTTCTCAGCCTCCCTCCCTCTGGGGCTCCACTGAGAAGAGAATCAGTGAAGTGGGAGTCACTGCGGCAGCAGGCCAAGCTCTCTGTTGGTGTGCTGGCTTGTCGGGTTCCAGGCTCTCTGTGTGGGGACAGTAGCTAACTGGGAGACGCCAGCGTCCGAGATTGTGGGGAGCTGTGTAACTTGCCTTCTATGGGGGCAATTCAGGGGGAACCAAGGGAGTCTCCTCTGAAGCTGCATCAGATCTGTACTCCCCTCAGGGACAGGAACCGCCTCATCAGCGCTGTCCAGCTTCATGCTGAGGCCTGAACCCTGCAGAGCCTCCTGGGCCAGGGACACAGATGAAGGGCAGCCAGCAGCACCCCTCACTGGGACAGAGAACACTGCAACTCCTGAGGGAGCCCAGTGCTTGGGGACCCCTGAGGTAGGCTCGAGGCCTGAGACCCTGCTGTACTGATTTTACCCTTTGCATAAGACAGAATATGGCAGAGCTGCAGCAGGGAATAGCCTGAGTGAAAACTCTCTTGTCGCTGTGGGACACAAAGCCTGTGACTGGTCTTCTCTAAGCCTCAGCATCTGGAAACTGAAGTACAGAGAATGAGCCCTTCGATGGGTCCTGGTGGCTTCCTGCACAGGACATGTGTGAGGCTCAGAGCATGGAGCCTGGACCCCCAAAACCCCAAGAAGGGACAGCAAGTGGTGGGTCGGGGTTGGCTTAGTCAACCTGGCATCCAGCAACCTCGGTCCCTAAGGGAACAGTGACATTTGTTCTCAACAAAGAAACTGAGTCTAGAGAGCTCAGAGGGGCTCACTGGGACCTAGGGCAGGCTCTCGGGGCCCTCTGCCAAGGTGCTGTCCCCAGAAAAGACTGTCCCTGCCTGCACCCTGCTGTCCAAAGACTTGTCTAAAAGTGCATATGAAGCAGGCGGTGGTGGCACATACCTTTAATCCAGCACTCAGGAAACAGAGGCAGGTGGATCTCTATGAGTTGGAGGCCAGCCTGGTCTACATAGAGGAACCCAGACCAGCTAGAGATACATAGTGAGACCTTGTCTCAAAAAACAAAACAAAACAAAAACCTAAAGGTGCTTATGTGTTGTTTTCTTCCTCCCTCCCTCCCAGTGGAGCCAGAACCTGACTAAGCCTGCTGGGTAAATGCTCCACCATTAACTCATGCCCCCAACGCACTTTCTTTTCTTAAATCACCCATAGCCCCTGATCATTTCTTTTAATTTAAAATTATTTATGAGCCAGCCTTTATTATTATTATATGTAACTTATTATTATGTGTAATTCATTTAATTACATTTATTTGTTTGTGAGCATGTGCCATAGTGCCCATGTAGAGGTCAGAGGGCAACCTGAGGGAATTGGTTCTCTCTTTCCACCATGTGAGTCCTGGGAATTGAACTCAGGTCATGAAACTTGACAGACAGTAGGTCCCTTTACCCATTGATCCATCTTGTTGACCCCTGCCCATTTCCACTAACAGTATTTCCCAGGACTCATTGCAGATTAGATGCATAGAGCTAGTGGGAGTGGGTGTCTTGGCTTGATCTCATGTAACTAGGGCTGGTCTTGAACATGCTGTGTAGCTGATGATGAACTTGAACTTCTGATCCACCTGCTTCCTCTTCCTCAGTGCTGGGATCATAGGCATTTGCAACCAACCCTGGTTTATTTGGTGCTGGAGACAGACCCCAGGGCTTCATGCATGCTAGACAAGCACTCTACCAACCTAGCTACATCCCCAGCTCCGCTCTTTCCCTACATCAGTGTACTGGCCTTTGGTCATTTCTCCCAACAGAACATCCCAGGACTACTGGAGATCAGGATGAATGGACTCGCTGGTCCTTTACACCCACTCAGTGCGTACATTTCCACAGGTGAGTGTAACAGTTAATTGAGAAGGTGAGCGCCTACAGTGAGGGTGTAAGCTGATGACTTTTGCGGACCCTCATCCTCATCAACAGAGCATCTAACTTTGGCCAACCCCATGCTGAAGGCTGGATCTCAGTGTGCTGTGACCCCGCAGCCCTTCGCATGAGTGGGCATCTGCCTCCATGCTTAGCAATCATTTCAGCTCCCATTTGTGCCTGCTTCTGCCCGTTTCTCCCAGCTAGGCTGCAGGCTGTTTGCTGTGATATGAGTTACAAGTATTCTCTCTGCTGACACTCACGGCGGCCACTTCTGACCTCGACTCCAGTCTGCAAGGTTCTCTTTCAGTTCCTAAAGCGTCTAACACTGCCTGTGCATACAGCAGATAATCAACGATGTGAAACCTACTTTACTCAATGTCTTTATATGTAAAGCACTTCCGCCATCATTCTGTTTCTTGTTTATATAAGCCCCTACTCCTCTCTAACACATCAAGTCCAGGCAGCTCTCGGTACCCACAGCTTCCTTAGATTCAACCAACTGCACGTTGAAAATACCCAGAAGAAAAATTGTTTGTTCAGTTTGTACTGAACACATACAGACTACTTTTATTATCAAGTTAAAATTTTTCAATTATGTGTATATGTATGTGTGTTGGGGGGTGCAGTGTCAGTGGATCCCAGAAGAGGGTGTCAGACTCCCCCCTGGAGCTGGAGCTATAGGCCAAGGTGAGCTGGGAACTGAACTCAGGTCTTTGCTATAGCTGAATGTACTCTTAATCACTGAGTCCCCTCTCCAGCCCCCATCTGTTTTCTTAATATGACCACTACGTAAGCAGTATAACACGGTTTTGGGTGTCACAACTGGGTTAGTTGCAAAGACCATACCATTTCACACAAGGTGCTGGGCCAGCCGGGGATTTGGGTACATAGGGGTGTCTTGGAACTAAACCCTTAAATATCGAAGGATCACAGGTTTAGAGAGACAGCTTGTGGGTAAGAGGGCTCCCTGTGCAAGCATGAGGACCTGCGTCTCCATCACCATGTATAAAGTCTGGTATGGCTGCTTGTCTATAACCACAGCATTGGCGGGCAGAGCCAGGAGGATCCTGGAAGCCTGCCAACCTAGCCAAAATGGTTAGCGTCCAGGCCAGCAAGAGACCCTGTCTCAAGGCATTGAGGTGGAGAATAATAGAGGAAGACACCTCATGTCCCCCTCTGGGCCCTGCATGTGTACCTATCTGCACACTCATGGACACGCACCACCCGTACATACCTCCCCACACATACAAAGAAAGAAATGGAAGATTAAAAGGACAAGCTCAAAAATGTATGAATGCCCAGCCATTTTCAAACGCTCCTATGCACTGTTTCCTACTGCATTCTGGGAGACTTCTCAATGGTCCGCAGACAGGCCTGGTTGACTGCAAACCTCAGCTGTGTGTTTTGGTGTTATATTTTGAATGTGAAAGGTCCCGCCACAGACTCATCTGTTTAAACTCTTGGTTGCCAGATGGTGATGCTGTCTGTGGTCAATTGTGGAACTTTCGGGGGTGGGGCTTAGCTGGAGGAAGTGGGTCACAGGGAGACTGACTGGCCTTCAGAGTTACAGCCTGGCTCTACCTCCCGTTGACTTTCTGCTTCCTGACCCACTTGCACGTGAGCAAGTTCCTGCTGCCAGGGCCTGGATCTTCTCCAGCTACCATGCCTTCCCGCTGTGATGGGCTGCGCCTCTTTAACCCAACCAAAATAAATCCTTCCTTCCCAAGTCGCTTCTTATCACAACAGTAGAAGAAGTAACTAATACAATTGGCATGGCTGTAGGTTATAAAATGTCTGCCTCCCTCTCCTAGCTCACCTAAGACATCACAGAGTCACACAGCAATTCCCAGTCACGCCAAGGGCACAGCCCAAGGGGGAGGGGCAAGTGGAGGTACCACTATGAAGCCAACCAGGAGTGACAGGTAACAATAGTCACCATGCTGGCGTGGCTGAGGTTGTACAGCACCCCCCCCCCCACACACACACACACTACAAGGGAGTCTATAAGGGTGGGCAGTGTCGGGAGAGGAAGGCGAAGGAAAGAACTGTCAGGTCTCTGCAACTCACAGAGACTCACAATAGTCACAGCCATCGCCCCCAAGGGATGCAGCTGAGGCAGCCACCAGAGAACAAAGCCAGCAGATCTATGTGACGCCCCCACACTTGGGACAAGAGACAAAGGATGCTTCCCTCTCAGGTGTTGGCTACTGGCTAGTCTCCCTATGAACCTAACTGAGAGCTCGGCCTGGAACAAGTCCTTGGGAGTCTCAGGGAAACCCAAGGAAGGCTCAGCCACTGTGGTAGAAACCGGAAGCTATAGAGTGATGCAGGAGAGCCTGCCTGTGCCCAGCCTCTTTCTGGTCCAGCTTCGAGGATGCTTTGCAGACTCTTGAGGCTGGAGGATAGCTTTCAAGAAGAAGGAAGGCTTTCCAGAAAACGTTGGGGATTTTTTAAAATTGCTTTTAAAGATCTGGTTCTCCTTGAATTTTTTTTCTCCTACTTATTTTAAGAACTGTTCACATAAGCTCTGCTCTCTTAACAGAAGAGCTTCCCCTCTTACCAAAAGAAACAGTTGTTTCTCTCTGTCTTGGTTTCATGGCACTGGGCCCACAGCCTCCGCTGAGCCACACCCCAAGCCCTGTACACTACAGTATTGTTAACTATAGGTCTGATTTTTGAACAGTAAATCTCTAGACCTCAGTCTCTGCGTAACGAAAACTTTTTTCCTATTAACTACAGAGCCTCAGCCCCCTCCCATCACCTGAGCTTTCAGAGGCAACTTCAAAACCCTAATCTATGAATAGATGCAGCTAACTTTAACCATCTTGCTTAAGGGGAGCTTTGATTAATGTTTGTACCATGTAGTTACTTAGTTAATTAAACTCCTTTAAACATTTTAAGCTGCAATCAAAATTTATTATATTCCATTTTCTAAGTTTTTCAATTATCTGACTAGCAAATCTTCCCTGGTCCTTACCTGATTCTGATAATTCAGATACATTAAATGTACAATTACGGTGATTTTTAAATATTCAAGAGCTGTTTACCAACTTAGTGAGATTTCAACTTGCAATCACAGATCGAAATCAATGACTCAAGGGCTTATTTAAAACAGGAGACAAGTGTGGTGTAAACTCTCAGATACACCAAGCTCCTCAGTCTCTGACAGTTCTCCAAATTACCAGAGACCCGTGCGTGCTTCCGAACTTGGCACAAACATGGACACTGTTGTTTTGATCTGTTGTATTGTTCTGTGCTCAATTCTAAATTTCCCTGTGATTAAAATTGCTCCCAAATACATCTGAGATCTCTTTATTTTATTTAGTTTTAAAAGATTTTTTTTTAAAGTATGTGTATATGTGTGTGGAAGGTATGTGCATGTGTGCATGCAGTTGCTGGGAGAGTCCAGAAGAGGGCTTTGGGTGCCCTGGAGCTGGGGTTATAGGCAGTTGTGAGTTGCCTGGCGTGGATTCTGGGAATTGAACTCTGGTCTTCTGCAAGGGCAGTCAGTGTTCTTCACCATCAAGTCATCTCTCTAGCCCCAAGATCTCTCTCTTTTTATAAATGCGTAGTGTGTGTGTGTGTGTGTGTGTGTGTGTGTGTGTGTGTGTGTGTGTGCGGCAGCGAGTCCCTTTCCCTGCTGAGCCTTTGCTCTGGCCCTTAGGTTTCTTTCTCAAATGCTTTTCTGTCCGGTTGAAAGAGGCTTCCGAAAACTCTGCTTTCACATGTGGCCAGGTAGTCATGAGCAGCCTGGAGTGAGCTTCAGATGCCATGGGTGTCCCCATCCTCCATCCACAGATTCATGTGTTTGAGTTCTTGGTCCCTATCTGCTGATGCTGCTTTCAGAAACTTCAGGAGGTAAGGCCTGGCTGGAGGAAGTGGATTTCTGAGTGGACAGGCACCATGGGTGTAGCCCAGCCTCAGTCTGGTCTGAGGTTTCTGTTTCCCGATCCACTGTGGGATGGTCTGTATGTCAATTGTGTTGCTGATTGGTTGGTAAATAAAACACTGATTGGCCATTGGCTAGGCAGGAAGTATAGGCGGGACAAGGAGGAGAATAAAGCTGGGAAGTGGAAGGCTGAGTCAGAGACACTGCCAGCCGCCACGATGACAAACAGCATGTGAAGATGCGGGTGAGCCACGAGCCACGTGGCAAGGTATAGATTTATAGAAATGGATTAATTTAAGCTGTGAGAACAGTTAGCAAGAAGCCTGCCACGGCCATACAGTTTGTAACCAGTATAAGTCTCTGTGTTTACTTGGTTGGGTCTGAATGGCTGTGGGACTGGCGGGTGACAGAGATTTGTTCTGACTGTGAGCCAGGCAGGAAAACTGTAGCTACATCGATCCATCAAGATAAGGGCAAGGCTCCTGGTGTTCCCACCACCATAGAGTCAGCAGCTTCCACCCCTGTGCCTTTCTCACCATGATGAAGAGCAACCTTTCAAACCTGGAGCCAAAACAAATCATTCCTCCCTTAAATTGCTTGTTACCAGGTACCTGGCCACAGCAGTGACAAAATAATACAGTTCTCAACAGGTTGCTGTAACTACAGATGCCAGATGCAAGTTGAGAGCATGCCCAGGCCACCTGTGCTTCCAGCTGGTTGTGAATTTGGGTGGGTCCTCTGACCCCTCTCAGCTTTTGTAATGCACTTGACCTGCTCACACTTAGCTCAGGGAAATACTTGAATCTATATTACTAACACAGGAAGATAACAGATGAACACAAGCTAGGGCATGTATATAACGGGGACTTTTTGCATCTTCAGAGAAAGAAAAGAAGATAATCTTTGTGTATGAGTGTGTATGGGCAAGTGTGTGTATGCTCAAGCATCTGAGTGTGTGTGTATGCAATGCACAGATGGCATGAGGAGAGAAATCAACATTGGATGTCTTATTCAATTGCTCACACCTTGTTTTTTTTTTTTTTTTTACTTTTTTTTTTTTTTTTACACCTTGTTTTTTTGAGGCAGGGTCTCTCACTGAACCTGTAGTTTGCCAGTTCATCTAGGCTAGCTTGTCAGTAAGCCCCAGGCACAGCCCCTCTCTCTGCCTCTCCGGCATGGGGATTGCAGGCATACATTGATTGCTATGCCCACCTTTTTACATGGGTGCTTGGGATCTAACCCAGATATTTACACTTGTGCAATAGGCACCTCACTTCCTCAGCCCAAAGACAACTTTTTAAAGACAAAAAGGGACTGGGGAGATGGCTCAGTGGTTGAGAGCACTTGCTGCTTTTGCAGAGGACCCAAGTTCAGTTCCCAGCACCCACGTCAGGCAGTCCACAACTGCATGTGACTACAGCTCCAGGGGGATCCGATGCCTCTGGTCTCCAGCAGCACCTATACACATGCATACACACAAAGACATAAATCTAAAGGTAAAAAGAAGATGGCTACATAAGCCATTTTGAAGCAGCTATTCTTGCCTACCACAAGAGTCAGATAGACATGGGCTGCATGGTCTCCTAGGAGCATTTCTGTCTGCAGGGCTGCAGTTCTGTCTGCAGGGCCGCAGTTCTGTCTGCAGGGTTGCAGTTCTATCTGCAGGGCCGCAGTTCTGTCTGCAGGGTTGCAGTTCTGTCTTCAGGGCCGCAGTTCTGTCTGCAGGGTTGCAGTTCTGTCTGCAGGGCCGCAGTTCTGTCTGCAGGGCCGCAGTTCTGTCTGCAGGGCTGCAGTTCTATCTGCAGGGCTGCAGTTCTATCTGCAGGGCCGCAGTTCTGTCTGCAGGGCCGCAGTTCTGTCTGCAGGGCTGCAGTTCTGTCTGCAGGGCCGCAGTTCTGTCTGCAGGGCTGCAGTTCTGTCTGCAGGATCTCATTTCTATCTGCAGGGCTGCAGTTCTATATACAGGGTTGCATTTCTATCTGCAGGGCTGCAGTTCTATATACAGAGTTGCAGTTCTATCTGCAGGGTTGCATTCTATTCTATCTGCAGGGCTGCAGTTCTGTCTGCAGGGCTGCAGTTCTATCTGCAGGGTTGCAGTTCTGTCTGCAGGGCCGCAGTTCTGTCTGCAGGGCTGCAGTTCTGTCTGCAGGGCCGCAGTTCTGTCTGCAGGGCCGCAGTTCTGTCTGCAGGGCCGCAGTTCTATCTGCAGGGCCGCAGTTCTGTCTGCAGGGCCGCAGTTCTGTCTGCAGGGCTGCAGTTCTATCTGCAGGGCTGCAGTTCTGTCTGCAGGATCTCATTTCTATCTGCAGGGCTGCAGTTCTATATACAGGGTTGCATTTCTATCTGCAGGGTTGCATTCTATCTGCAGGGCTGCAGTTCTATCTGCAAGGCTGCAATTCTATATACAGAGTTGCATTTCTATCATCTGCAGGGTTGCATTCTATCTGCAGGGCCGCAGTTCTATCTCCAAGGCTGCAGGGCTTCGGCCAGGCTGCAGTCTAGGCAGAGCTTTTAAGGACAGTCTTGGGAGAGCAGCCTGCTTGAGGACCTCACCTTCACGACTCTCCCCCTTAATCAAGTTAACAAGTGGCCCCTGACGACTTTCATGACACTGTATTTACAATTACAGCCTCATTGTAAAGGACCCTGAAGACGGCCTCGGGAGAGGGTCACTAGACCTCTTTATTGCTGGATCTCCCCAGCGTTTCACTATGACTTTTCTCTTCAACTCACCCATTGAGTAGAGTTGTCAAATGTGCTTGTTAGGGCTGCCAGGGCCCAGGCTCTCACCCCAACGACTCAAACAACAGAAGAACCTATTATTCCCAGCATACACCAGTGTTCTCCACCCAGGAAGCTTCCCTGAGCCCTGGTGTCCAGAGTACTATCGTGGTTCCCCGATGCAGACTTGATTGATCGGGCTGATTCTTGGGCCAGATGACTGAACTCAGCCTCTAGCCTTTCCCCCTTCTGAGCTCTCAAAGCCCCACCTTTCATTATATTGGTCTTGAGGCCTGTTGTTCACCTTGAATTATCTCAACAGCCTAGAGCCTCTCCCAGCTCTCACTGGCTCCCATGTTCAGGAGCGTCCATCTCATTCCCAATAAACCACCTGTTTCTATCACTATTCATGTGTTCCCAGTCCAACTCTTTGTTCTGGGCACAAGAACTGAGACGTCTCAGCAGGTGCCTCTGGACTCCCATCTACGCCAATGGCACCAATATGGAGGGAGCTGACTGGCTTTAAGTCTCTCCTGGGCTCTGCAATCCTTCTGAACTGAGCTGCTGAAACGTCTCCCTGCAGCTTGGCCATGCTGTCTCCAGTCTGTATCTGACCCCGGGTCAGCCTCATGGTGCCCAGGCTCTGTAGTGTAACCCCTTGATCCCTCCGGAAGGCTGTGGTCCCCTCCCCCATCCTTTTGTGTCCTCTTAACATCCGGCCTGGCATCCGAAGAGAAGGCGCACTAGATGATTAAAATGTGAACTGCCACATCAGAACCGAGAGCAGCCGAGGAGCCTTGGAGCGCCCTCCTTGGTCTAAGTCCTGCATATCTTCTAACACAAAGCAGGAAAATTGCTGTGAGTTCTACCTTCAGGAAAAATAATCTGCCTGTCTAAAAAGAGCTCCAGGCGCCAGCCCCAGGGTGGGGATCCATTGTGATGTTTGAGAAAAGAAGGAAGGAGGAGGAGCTCACCCTGACGTTGAGATCCCTGCCCAGCACACCCTGCCCAGCACACAGCCATCTGCTCTGCAGCTTCCCTCTCCCTATAAAAGCCCTCGGAGGGGTGGCAAGATGGCTCAGCTGGTAAAAGCTCCTGTGGCCAAGCCTCATGACTCAAGTTCTGTCCTGGGCCTAGCAACTGGCCTGGCAGATAAGATGACATTCTTCAGAGACAGCGTGTCTCCCGATCTATTAAACTATTGAAACAGTGGACCCCACTGAAGCAGGAATTTCCCCAAGAGTTTCCTGCTGGGAGAGGACAGAGCACCAGGCAGAGGAGAACCTGTCTCCTGGAAAGAGATTTCACACAGTTCCAACAGTCTGTCAGCTCACCTCATGGGATGAGACTGAAGCCCAGACTATGAGGGGTCAATGGTGCAATTGTCCTCACTTTAATCTGTGATCTCACTTCAGAACCCCAGTGGACTTGGGGCATTCACGGGATCTCTGTCTCTCTTCCCAAAATGGCCACACTGAATAAATCTTCTTTCCACTATTAATCTGATTTCTTTCTTTCTCCTTATTTTTTTTTGTTTTTTGTTTTTGTTGTTTGTTTGTTTGAAACAGGGCTTCTCTGTGGAGCTCTGGCTTTCCCGGACCAGGCTGGCCTAGAACTCACAGATCCTCTGCCTCTGCCCCCCCCCCCCACAAGTGCTGGGATTAAAGGTGAGCGCCACCACCTTCCACGCTGCCTGTCCCTTCCTCTATCCCAGCTGGGTCTCTGGATAGCTATCTCCCCAGTGCAAGGGGAGCCCTTGTGTGTGTGTGTGTGTGTGTGTGTGTGTGTGTGTGTGTGTGTGTGTGTGCGCGTGCGGGGGGACAAAGGCTGTGTTGGTCACTGCTGTGTCCTCCACACAGGGCTGGACACCCTAATCTGATTGTTTTAATTGACTTACTGAGGACAAGTGACCAAACCTGACTTGGGACACAGGCTGTCACTTCCAAGTTTATCAACAGATCCATGTGGTGGAACAAGAGAACCAACTCCCGAAAGTTGTCCACATACATGCTATGCCATACTTGGGTACACACACACACACACACACACACACACACACACACACATCCTTTGTTTCCTGAGCCCTCCAAGAGACCCTGTAAATAAACTCAGTTTCTTCCCACCAACTCTCATCTCCAAATGTTGACTTTCAAGAGGAGAGTGGTCGGGAGTTTGAGGTTTGAGTTTGCAATCTGAGGTCCAGTCAATGGTGCCCACGGCTCTTGGCAGATGCCTCACCTCCAGCCTGGACATCTATGGCCAGACAGCTGGTATCCCTTCCTCACTCCTGGCCACTGGGATCTTCCTAATCCTCCTTTTGCAGATGCTGGCCTGAGCAGGTCTCGTGGGTGAGTCTCCAGTGTGCAGCTTGCCACCCTCCTGTCTGAAGCTGGACGTGAGGAATCGTTCTCTTCCTCCTCCTCATCTTCCTCCCTTCCATCCATCACAAACCCCATCCCTAGCCTCAGGCCTCTGCTCCCTCTACACTCAGGGCGACCACAGGCAGTAAGTATCCTAGCCCCAGTTTTTGCTTGATGAGGGATGAGGGGCAGGAGACATGCATGAGAGAGCACGGAGGGGTGAGCAAGATGTTTAAATTTCAGTACGTTTTCTTGCTGCATGAGAAATGTGCTCTGGGAAGCATAGGATGTGGGATTCCCCTCCCCCACTCCCTTCTCTTTCTTGTCTGTTGAAATGTACAAAGTGTTCAAATGGTGGGTGCTTGGTGCTTTGAGTTTCTACACATGTTTACACCCCTAGGCTGAGTTCAGGAGCCTGAGTAGCACCCTGAGGTCCCCCAGTTTTCCTCACAATGGCCACCTTCTCCCCATCCTCAGGAACACACCCTTTGGATTCCTCTCACCCAGGTCAGTTCTGTATCTTCTATGCTTCGTAGATGTGGTGTTGTTGGCCTGTGTTCCTAGATCTGGATCCTCCTGGCACAGTTGGGTCTACTCCATAGTGAAGAGGAATGAGGGCCCCGGGGACCTGAGGACTGCCCTGTCAGAACTCACTGGATCGATAGGGAGAGGAGAGCAGCCACACACACACACACCCCCAGGGGCCTGGGCAGGTTTCAGACAGGAGCTCACTTGAGCCCCAGATCCAGTCTGCAGCAGTTAACATGCTGTTGGCCCTGCTTCCATGAACTCCTGGACTTCCTAAAGGGTCTCAGTTCTGACCCCGTCATCCCTCTTCCCTCCTAAAGAGCCAGCTGCTGGAGGCTGGAGAGATGGTGCTGTGGTTTAGAGTACTTTTTGTTCTTATAGAGGACCAGTGTTCAGTTCCTAGCACCCACATGGTGGCTCACAACCATCTGTAACTCCAGTTTCAGGGGAGTCGATGGCCTCTTCTGGTCTTTGACAGCATCAGGCATATACATGGTGTACATAGACAGATATATGAAGGCAAAACACTTAAATAAGTTTTAAAAAAGAAGCAGCTATGGCCCCTAACCAGGGTCAAAGAGAAATCCCTGTGTCTGTGACCTTAGGTGCAAAAGGGATTTTTCAGATGGGCTGGGCAGGTGGTTCTGTTTGTAAAGTGTTTGCTGCGCAAGCGCACAGAGCCAGCATGATCCTCAGAACCCACATAAAAGCCAGGCAATGGCACAGGCTTGCAATCCTAGCCCCCGGGGGGTCAGAGACAGGCAGACCCCCGGGGCTTACTGGCCAGCCAGATTTGCTTAGTGGGTGAACTCCAGGTCACTGAGAGACCATGCGTCGAAAAACAAGGTGAACAGCTCCTGAAGAATGGCACCTGAGCTTGTCCTGAGCTCCACATGCACATGTGCCTGCACATGCATGCACACATACCTGCACATATATGAACACATGTTCTGAACACATACCTGCACATACATGAACACACGCACTGAACACATACCTGCACATACATGAACACACGCACTGAACACATACCTGCACATACATGAACACATGTTCTGAACACATACCTGCACATGCATGAACACACGCACTGAACACATACCTGCACATGCATGAACACACGCACTGAACACATACCTGCACATGCATGAACACACGCACTGAACACATACCTGCACATGCATGAACACACGCACTGAACACATACCTGCACATGCATGAACACACACACTGAACACATACCTGCACATACATGAACACATGCACTGAACACATACCTGTACATATATAAACACATGCACTGAACACATACCTGCACATACATGAACACATACACTGAACACATACACACACAAAAAGACTTGACAGATACAAGGGATCTTCCTTTGCAGTTTGTGGCATAAAATCAAGGTCTTGCCCTGGGAGACTAGCCTGGCTTTGGGGGGTGGGGCTGACATCTACAATGTTCTTAGAAGAGAGACACTGCATGCAGAGCTTGGGAGGTGCCCCCTGGCTGGCTTGGCAGATGAGTGGGACTCTCCAGAAGCCAGAGCGGTAAGAAGCACACTCTCGGGCCACCTCCAGGAAGAGCCAGCCCTATTGCCACCTTGATTTTCATTCACGGGGACCCACTCCAGACCTGGCCCTCCAGAGCTGCTGAACACATCTGTGCCGCATTTAAACCACATTCATGGTCATTTGCGGTCGCAGTAATAGGGGACAAATGCACCAAATGACAGAGTCAGCTGTTCACCAGCAGCTAGTGAGGACTCTGCGTGCCAGCCCATGTCATGGTCACACCGCCTGCCCAGCTGTATCTCTCTGTAGGATTGGGTGTGAGGAATGGCTTAAACATATCATTCAACCCTGATGGAGAAGGCTGGGTGTTTTGCACCTCCCACAACCCAATTCAGAAGCTCCATACTAAGGTATTGGGTCACCTGGAGGAGGTCTAGTTATGTCTGCTTCTCTTTTCCCTGCACATGTGTCCCTGAAAATATTCTCAGAGGACTGCAACGGGACAGTAAGCAAGCCACCAGGGGCCAGTCTGCACAGACACAAGCCGACGCAGCTAGCCACCTCCAGCAGACCAGTCCCAGCTTCCCATTCCAAGAACAGAGATGAAGCCTGACTCTGTAATGGCCACCCAAGGACAGACAGACACGATGAAGATGGTGGGTGGGACCTGAGCAGAGTCAGGACCCTGGTGTCACTGTTAAGAGTCTTAGTTACTTTCTCCCGGCTATGACAAAATACGCTGACAAGATCAACTCAAGGGAGAAAGGTCTCATTTTGGCTTATGGTTCCAGAGGGACCGTCATGGCAGGGAAGATGTGTCAGCAGACAGGGAAGGCATGGAGGCAGGAGCAGGAGGCCGGGTGGTCACATTGTGCCCACACTCAGGAAGCCTCAAAGCTCAGCCCCAGTGACTCATGTCCTCCTGCAAGGCTCCACCTCCTAAAGGTTCTGTAACTTCCCAAAGAGCACCGCCAGCTGGGGGCCAAGTGTTCAAGAACCTGAGCCTATGGCGCACATTCCACATTCAACCACATTCCGTAACAGAGCCAGTGTTGGAAGTGGTCCGCATGGACTTACAGCCTTGTGAAAAAGAAGACCTCATCCGCCTAAAGCCTTACCAAGTGGGTTTTTCCTGCTACTTGCCCCGGAACACACACCTGATTCCATGCACAAACAGCGGGCAGATGGAATGGAATCACACACCCAGAACTAAGGGGCATGTCACACACAGGGCAAGGGCAGGTATGCCAGGACAGTTCACTGGCAACATGAAAGAGGAACGTTAGAGCCCTGCCTCACACCACACGTACCATAAAGGGGAAAATATATTAAAGGGTGGGGATGGGCAGAGGACATGTCTTTAGGAGCAGATCACTTCCCTGACACGGCACCTTGAAGTGGCCAGGTACATAGCATCCTCAGTCAGGAAGCCGAGAGACTCAGTCTGGCAGCTGGAAGTCTTGCCATCCCATAAGCCTCCAGCCCTATCTCTACAGGCCTAAGACCAGCTAGGACACACATGCCAAGGTTTCACAGCCTCTCAAAATGGCGCCACCAGCTGAGGACCCGGAGCTCAAACATGAGTTGAGGGTTAGGGGAAGCATTTTACATTCACATTCTGACAGAGATCACAGACTGCAATCAAGTCTCAGCACAGCCAACCAGAAGTCTGTTTTCTTCCCTCGGATAGAGGGACTCTACATAGAGGATCTGTTGGTTTGTTAATGTCAACAGCAACTGGGCACACTAGTCACGGGGCGTTTGCAGTGCCCTGGGCCCGGCTGAGGTGTAGACTGGATCTAACCGAGGCCGTTTGTAGACAGGGGCATCTCCACTGATGCAGGATTCCACACCCTGGCAGGGGATCTTGAGCCGCCCTGACACCCTGCAGAGCCCTATGTATGTAGCATTTTAAACAAATGGTTCACGCTGCTTAAAGAACAAAGGAAATTAGATCAATGAGCAAGAAACAGACTTCAAACATAACCAAAAAAGCTTTTTAAAAAACCTGGTAAGGGGCTGGGAAGATGGCTCAGTTAGTAAAGTGTCCGCCACACAAGCCTGAGGACCTGACTACAGAGCCTCAGCATGCAGAGCCTCAGCGCGCAGGCACAAAGCCCAGCAGGCCGGCCTCGTGCATGGATGAGCGGCCAGTTCAGTGAGAATTCGTCTCAAGAACCAAGGAGGGAAGCAGCTGAGGAAGACAACTGGTATCAACTTCTGACCTCCACATACCGGCTCACACACGTGTACATACACACACCTACAAAAACACTCACTTATATACCACACACATAGACATGTACACACCTAAAAAAACGATTTCATAGAATTCCCCCAAATGAAAACAATAGCTGTTTTGGTGGAGGCTCCACCTCAGCTCCTGGCACCCTGGCATCGATATACCCCAAGAGTCTGGAATGTTCTGGTGGAAGCCCCATCTCTCTGCCCAGACCTTGCCCCTCAGAAAGTCCTGCTAAACACAGCTCCTCCCCCAGAGATGTCCAAGACCACTCCCACAGGGTATTTAAGCTGCACTTTAGAAAACAGACAGTGGTTTCTCAGTCTCTTTCCTGTCTCCTCTCTAGGGGGCCAGAGAATCACCCGGGGAACACTTTACCCACTAAACTGAGGCTTTTCTAATTCGGTCTGTTTTGGTCTGTTTGGATTGCTGCATTGGTAAAGAGGCTTATGGGGTGCAGAAACTTTTCAATAGCGTTATTTAAGACTCAGTGTAGGGACCTGAGCTGGCTCAGCAAGTAAAGGTACTAAAGCCACCAAGCATGATGCCTTGAGTTCAATCCTGGGGCCCACATGGAGTAAGAAAAGAACCAACTCCCGTAAATTGTCTTCTGACCTCTACACTACACACACACACACACACACACACACACACACACACATACACATACACGCACATCACACACACACACACACCACATACACACACATACACGCACATCACACACACACACACACCACATACACACACATCACACACATACACACACACACACACACCACATACACACACATCACACACACATATCACACATACACATGCACACATACGCGCACACACACACACACAAAATTTGAAATAAAATAAATCTTTGTCAGGCATGGTGGAATACACCTTTCATCCCAGCTCTGGGGAGGCAGAGGCAAATCTCTGTGAGTTTGAAGCCACCCTGGTTTATGTAATGAGTTCCAAGCCAGCCAGGGTTACCCAGTGAAAGCCTGTCTCAAATAAATAAATAAATCTTTTAAAACAAAATTCTGCCTTCTGCAAGGGAAAACATTCACATAGATTTTTTGAATTCTTCTATGGGAAAGATTAGTCCCTCTGCCCCATTTATTCATGTGTGCAATGATTTATTTATACCCCTGTAAACTCATGTATATGTATTTTGTCTTTTGGGCTGTAATCCAACACTACATTATTAATTTTCCTGTTCAGAATGTTCCATTTCAGGCCATGGAGAGCATTTCTGTTGGCCCCTGTGACCCTGTGACCTGAGTCTACCTTGAATCTGTTTTGCCCTTACTTCTGACGCTATGAGATGCTCCGGGCTCATCTTCTCTACCTGCCCTGGACCCAGACTCTCCATTTCTCTAAGGAACACCATGTCCTTTTTTGCAGATCTGAAGCCTGGAGAGATGGCTCAGTGATTAAGATTGTGGACTGCTTTTGTAGAGGATCTGAGTTCAGTTCCCAGCACCCATATTGGGTAGCTTGCAGCAACCTGTAACTCCAGCTCCAGGGGATCCAGCACCCTCTTCTGGCCTCTGCCAGCGTTTTCACTCATGGGCACATATCCAGCCATACACATGCAATTTAAAAATAAAATATTTTTTAAAAAACACCCCATATTGATGGATTCACAACACGCCCCCACGGTTGGGCGTGTTTGCGCATGCCCAGCGGACCTGGACACTTCTGCCTAGCCAGTTCCAGGTCAAAATAGCCATTTCCAGGTCAAGGCGTCTCGCGTGACCAGGATCCCGTGACTTTGCGTGGTTGCGTAAGAGCACACAACGTAGCCATGTGATCCGCGCATGCGTGGAGTAGTTACGTCGACCTGTGTACGTGTGCACCCCCCCCCAGCCTTTATAAGGCGGTATTCCCGGCTTCTCTCTTCTTCTTCTTTCCCACTCACGTGTCTCTCCGCAGGCCTGAGCACTCGTCTGTCCCTTTTATCTTAATAAAACTCTTGTTAGAAGATGCTGTCGTGTTTCGTGACATTTCCTCGCAGGGTAAGAGCGCCGCTAAATAACTAACACATATGCCAGGCGGCAGTGGCACACGCCTTTAATCCCAGCACTCAGGAGGCAGAGCCAGGTGGATCTCTGTGAGTTCAAGGCCAGCCTGGTCTACAGAGCGAGATCCAGGACAGGCACCAAAACTACACAGAGAAACCCTGTCTTGAAAAAACCAAAAACAAAAAACCAAAAACAAACAAACAAAAAAAAACGCCTCATATACATATCTTTCCACTCACAATAAGAGAAATTACCCAATTATTCATGGCTAGATCAACTGAGAACCAAACTTTCCTGAGTACTACTCTGAGGGCCAGTGGGACATCTCCCACCAGGTGTGGGAAGTGTCAGTTGGGACAGCCTGGACGGAGTCTTTCTCTGTCCTGCCAGCCAGCTCTCAAATAATGACACAGACTTCTTATTAATTGTGGAAGCTGGGCCTTAGCTTAGCCTGGTTCCTGACTAGTTCTTAGAGCTTAAATTAACCCGTATCTTTTCATCTATGTTCTTTTACATGATTCGGTTACTTTTACTCGGTACCACCCGTCCTGCTTCCTCAGCATCTGGCTGGCGAATCTGCCTTCTTCCTCCCTGAGTCCTCCCTGTCCTTGGAAGTCCCACGTAACCTCTTCCTGCCTAGCTGTTGGCCATTCAGCTCGTCATTAAACCAATCACGGTGACGCGTCTTCACACCGTGTCCAAATGTCCCACAACAGATGGCATCAGATCTCTGTGAAAACTCAGGCACACGCACGCACATGCACACACACGCACACACATGCACACACACGCACGTGACTCAGTGCCCGGATCCGCTGTGGTTGCCCGTTTGTAGAATTATGCACAAGGAAGTGTTTCTTACTCTATTGTTTGTAAATTTTAAAAACTGTAAACAGCAAAATATCCAGCGATAGGGAACTGGGTGTTCAGATTGCAGTTCAGCCGTTGGGTGGGATGTTGTTGTGTGGAGGCCATCTCTGCTCTCAGCTTGGCTGGATTAAGAGTTACCTAGGAGAGGTAAGAAAACAAGTGAGAAAACCCTGAATGTGGGCAGAGGAAGTGAGCTGAGCACAGCCTCCCCCTCCCTCTCCCTCCTGGCCACACGCACCCACCCCACCTTGGTGGACCGCAGGCAACAATCCTTCCTTCTTCCTAAGCTGCTCTGTCAAGTGTTTTATCACAGCAACAGGACAAAGTCACTGATGCACATTGCGAAAAGAAAGGAAGGAGCAGTTT
This sequence comes from Peromyscus californicus insignis, assembly GCF_007827085.1. Taxonomy (NCBI): domain Eukaryota; kingdom Metazoa; phylum Chordata; class Mammalia; order Rodentia; family Cricetidae; genus Peromyscus; species Peromyscus californicus. The sequence goes on along the minus strand of NW_026294562.1, from coordinate 54,126,102 downwards.
ACTGACAGATGTGGAATCATCTGGAAGGGACATGATTAAGGACTGGCGAGAACACACTTTACAAGAGAGTGAGATTTCTGTGTTGTTGTATGAGTTAGCTCCTTCACTGTTGTGGTGATGTGTCCTTGTGATCCCAGTACGGGGGAGCCGAAGACAGATAGGGTTCCTCAGCTCACTGGCCGGCCGGCCCAGCCTCCTTGGCAAGCTTCAGGCTTGGTTTGAGACTCTTACAGAATTTTTTGGAAAAAAGTAAGGAGGGCCGAGCCTGAGGAAAGACACCTGCGGTTAACCTCTGACCTCCATATGCCGTGTACACACATGCTCCTGAAAACATACACGTGTGTGCACATAAAGACTACAGTCCAGGGTTTGGGGGTAGAGATTGCTATGACAACAGAGCTGCAGTTGGAGACAGCCTGGCGGAGAGCTTTGTCAGGCCCACCCCAGGCCCCGGGGCCAGCAGTTCCCCATTATGGAAACACACAGGGCAACTGAGGCCCGCTCAGAGACTCCAGGTGGGGATGGGGTGGGGGAGCGGGGGATATGGGGACCCTGTAGTTTATAGTACAGACAAGATCTCAGGGAAAAGGTTGCTTTCATCCAAAATTGAAAATTTACACTTGTTCTAAAAAGCGCGCATTGGCAAGGACTTTCACTTTACAATATTACAAGAACAATTTCCCAGGGACTTAAACATTCTGATGTTTGAATTACAGAAGGTAAAGTGAGCGAAGCTGCCATCTGAAGACAGGAATAAATGTCAACAGAATGGCATGTGCAGCCGGGATGGGATTTTATGGGCAAAGCAGATTCCTTAAAGCATTATCAAAAGGCCTGAGATGAGTAGTTACTTTGAATATCCTAATTTCAAAGAAATTTGCCTCCTCTTCTCTGAAACACTTTGTGCTGTCAGAACACACAGGCACAAAAACATTTCACGCTATTAGGCAAATATTTTTTTCTAGTTTGATGCTTATAACTCTGCAGAGCCCAGTAATAGCAAATGGATGGGACAGTCTAGTCTCCGGGGAGCAGGAAGCCAAAATTCCAGGTCAGAGTGAGCAATGGAGAAATGTCTTGGGGGCCTCACTTCTCAGGGATGGGAGCAGATCCTATGCTTATAGACAGCCAGGGTATTTTGATTGGAATGTGAAATGACCCCCTACAGTTTCACATTTTGGGTATTTAATGGTATCTGGGGGCTGTGGAACCTTTAGACAGAGAGGACTAACAGGAGAAGGCCTTTGAAGGTAAGAGTCTGACTCCTGGTTCCAGAACATTCTCTCTGCTTCCTGATCCACATGATGCTAATAGCCGCTGCCTCGTGGTCCCACTGCCATGACCTCTTCCATGCCTTCCCAGACACACGCACTAAATGGCCGACAATCAGGAGTCAAAGCAACCGTTCCTCCCTAAGTCGCTCCTGCCAGGTATGTGATCACAGCGACACAGAGCAGTGAGTACCCAGTGAGTACCCCACAGGTCTGAGGACTGTGGGAAAGCAGATGGCTGTGATGGGTAGCTTGGCTCCTCTCTGCAGGCTCATGCACCCCTGGGCTCTCTACAGCAGACATGAGGGCCAGAAACCTGTGCAACAGCCAAAGCGTGCATGCAGGAGGTCACACTCCTCTGAGTGCCAAGGCCACCTGTGACTTCCTGAGAGGAGAGCATGAGGCCATCCGGCCTCAGGATGAATGTCAGCTGGAGCTGGAGTCTCTGCCTAAGGTTGAACCTCATGCCCAGCACTCAAGTGCAAATCACTACCATGGGTTGAAGCACACTTTGACTATATCTGGTAAAACAGAAATACATGGACCCTCATGCCCTAGTTCCCTGCCTTTTTCTATCTCCTACAAATGATGCATACATACACACACACACACACACACACACACACACACACACACACACACACACACACGTTCATTTTATGTCTTAGTAAAAAACTGGAAATAGCTGAATACCCGCCGTGGTAGTTTGAATGTAATTGGCCCCCATAGCCCCCATAGGAGCCTGTAGACCAGGCTAGCTTCAAACTCACAGAGATGCTCAGGATACCACCCAGTGTCTCAGTCGACTTCCTGTTGCCTGCAAGATGTAGGACTCTCAGCTACTTCTCCAGCACCATGTCTGCCTGCATGCTACCATGCTCCCCGCCATGATGACAATGGACTGAACCTCTGAAACTGTAAGCAATCCACCTCAATTAAATGTTTTCATTTATAAGAGTTGCCATGGTCATGGTGTCTCTTCACAGCAATAAAAACCCTAACTGAGACACCAGCCTTAGGAGAACGGATACAGAAAATGTTTTGCAAAGAGTGGAGTATTACAGCACCAGGTAAAATGAACAAATGACAGCAGACCGCCTTACCAGGACCGCATCTGAGAAACAAAGGTAAGTGACCAAAGCATATTGCTGCTGAGTGTGGTGATGCATCTGTAATCCCAGCCCTGAAGAGGCGGAGGCAGGACGATCAACAGTTCAGACAGCCTGGGCTACAAAGTGAGACCATTTCAACACACATACATGCACACACACCACGGCCAAATACATCAAACAATGCTCTCTCTACAGGGTTCTAGGGCAGAACACGAATCATGGTTGGATTTATTGTGATGGATATTATTTTTTCATGCTGAAAATATTTTCTTAATTTGTCAGGTATGGTGGTGGTACACGGCTTTAATCCCAGCACTAGGGAGGCAGAGGCAGGTGGATCTCTGTGAGTTCCAGGCCAGCCGGGGCTGCACAGAGAAACCCTGGAAAGAGGAGGGTTGGGGAGATGGCCCATCTGTTACCAGCACTTTCCGCTCTTTCAGATGACCTGGGCTCAGTTCTCAGCACCCAAGTGGTGGCTCCAGTTCCAGGGGACCCAACACCTTCCTCTGGCTTCCATGTGCACCAAATGCATGTGATGCACAGTCATACATACAAACAAAAGATGCATACACATAAAATAAAATTATAATAGAAAGTTTTTTGAGACAGGGTTTCTCTGTGTAACAGCTCTAGCTGTCCTGGAACTCGTTCTGTAGACCAGTCTGGCTTCAAACTCACAGAGATCTGCATCCCAAGTGCTGGGTTTAAAGGTGTGCACCACCACACCCAAATAATAGATTTTTTTTTTTTTTTTTTTTTTTTTTTGGTTTTTCGAGACAGGGTTTCTCTGTGTAGCTTTGCGCCTTTCCTGGGACTCACTCGGTAGCCCAGGCTGGCCTCGAACTCACAGAGATCCACCTGCCTCTGCCTCCCGAGTGCTGGGATTAAAGGCGTGCGCCACCACCGCCCGGCCAAATAATAGATTTTTAAAGAAAGTATTTCATTAAAAAGCAACATCCCGGAGGCTGGGAGACAGCTCAGTGGGTAAAGCGCTTGCCTCACAAGCACAGGGACCTGAGTTCAATCCCCAGAACCTACATAAAATGCCAGGCATGGTGGCATACACTTATCACCACAGCTAGGAGACGGGAGTTGTCCTCTTCAGTGGTGTGGCCACTGAGTCCCACTGCCTGTACTCATACCAGCAGCCCAGTTCAATTCAGTGAGTCACTAAAGTAACAAAACAAGACATGGGGGCTCAGCAGGAATGGGAGGGGTAAGAGGGTGAGGGGCAAAAGTGGCCAGAGAACAGTGTAGACGGTATAAGATTGTCAGCGGATGAAGAAATAATGTTCTGAAGAGAGACGAAAGGGCGGCGGGGGGGCATTTTCTAGGGACTGGAGGGAAGGCCGAGCTGTCCTCTTTGGCAAGGCCAGGTCCACAGGGGAAGGAGGAATGCTCGGATGTTGCTGTTGCTGCATGGCTGTGTGGATTCGCTAAAGCTGAGATTTAACACGGTTCTCTCGTCTGTTCGATGTCCCGTCATTTCAGTCTCAAAACAAAACCCTGAATTTTGCAAGGTACAAATGTGGGTGAGTCTTGGCTGTTTTAACTTGACTCTTTTACATGTACCTGGAATACTTCTAGAATTATTAAAAATTTCAGAAAATATTAGACAAAACACTGATTTAAAAAAAAATAGCAATACAATTACAAAAAAATGACCCAGAGGCTTGCAGGAGCTATTCCTCAGGTCGAGGTGACCCAAAAGAGGCAGGCAGAGGGTTTTACATTTGTTCTTGACTCTGCAGAGTTCAGGCCTCAGGTGATAAGTGCTGTTCCTTCCTACTCTGAAACAGTCAATCAGACAGACAGACATGTGCACACACACACACACACACACACACACACACACACACACACACAGAGGGTTGCGGCACTCTGAGCAGTGGGAGGGGACTGACCTCAGCTGCTGCCTCAGGGAATCAGAAGCACAAGGCAGACTGGCCAGGAAGTTTCACAAAGGGCAGAGTGCAGCCTGGGCATGTAGCATCCACACAGAGCAGTGCGGGGATGGGACGGACAAAGTGGTCTACCCAAAGCGTAGAGACCCTGGAGGGGGAGGGCAGAGCATTGTGAAAGGATGGGGGCAGTGAGGACAGAGGATGGCCGTCAGCGCTGGGGACTCAGGACCTGCTGCCTGGGTCACACGGCCTCTGTGCTGCCATGGGGTGGAAACACAGTGAGACAGAGAGGGAAGGAGAATGGGAGAGAAAGTTCGAGAGTGCTGGGATGGCTGAATCTACTGAGGGTGGGGAAGGTTGAGGTCAGGCTAGGCCAAGGGTGTGGCACTGTACACTCTGTGGCAGGAAGACAGAGTCAGATGCCACACAGAGCTCCATTCTCTGCCAGTCCCCAAAGGAATGAGATTGGGGCCCTGGGAACAAAACCCACAAAATCACATACTTTGGTCTAAACTGATGACCGTGGCCATTGTCACCAGGAGAAGCACAAAGCAGGCTAGACATGAGCTTTGAGGTGTCAGGGAGGCTGGAGCTGCCTGTAGGAAGCAATGTCTGAGTTGACTGGAGAGGAGAGGTGGAGTGTTCCCAAGAAAAGGTCTAAGGTCCTATGGCAGGTTGGAGCCTGGGGAATTCTGGGAGCCACAGGAATGTAGGGCAGAGCAAGAGTGGAGGAGAGTTATGTATAGCCTGTGTTAGCTTTCTCATAGCTGTGAACAAATGCCTGACAGAGTGGGTGAGAAGAGGAAGGGGAGGAAAGGGGATTCTGGCTCACAGTTTAAGGAGCTACAGTCCATCATGGCAGAGAGAGAGAGGTGACTGTCACATCACACCTGCAGTCAGGAGACAGAGAGAGATGAATGCTGGTGCTCAGCCCACATTCTCCTCTTTAGTGTTTGGGACCCCAGCCTGTGGGATGGTGCTGCCCACAGTCAGGGTGGGTCCTCCCACCTCCATTAACCTAATCTAGAAAACCCCCCACAGATTTACCCAGAGTCCCATCTCCTAGGTAATGCTAATGTCCTGAAAATCAGTATTAACTATCACTGTTAATCCCACAGATGCAAGGAGAAAGCTCATGGATCCGAGTCATGGCCAAATTAATTAAAGCAAGCGATTAATTAAAGCCAGCTTTTTTTCTTTTAATTTGTGTAAACAGGCTGTCTCTCCCTAAAGGCAGGATCCAAGAGATCAGCACTGGATGTAGGAAAGAGAAAGGTTTTATACCTCAGGAGTAGGGGGTTTCTAAATGGGGCATCTGGCAGGCAAATAGACAAGCAGAATATAAGCATAACAAGTTGGTCATAACAACCTCTTGGAACAAAGACATGGTTGCAAGGTGGTCATAACAAGGTATTCATAACAAGGTAGTAATAAAGTGGTAACAAGGTGATCATAACAAGGTAGTAATAAGGTGGTAACAAGGTGATCATAACAAGGTGGTAATAAGGAAGTAACAAGGTGGTCATAACAAGGTAGTAATAAGGTGGTAACAAGGTGATCATAACAAAGTAGTAATAAGGTAGTAACAAGGTGATCATAACAAAGTAGTAATAAGGTGGTAACAAGGTGATCATAACAAGGTGGTAATAAGGTGGTAACAAGGTGATCATAACAAGGCGGTAACAAAGTGGTCATAACAAGGTGATCATAACAAGATAGTAATAAGATAGTAATAAGGTAGTAATAAGGTGGTAACAAGGTGATCATAACAAGGTAGTAATAAGGTGGTAACAAGGTGATCATAACAAAGTAGTAATAAGGTGGTAACAAGGTGATCATAACAAGGTGGTAATAAGGTGGTAACAAGGTGATCATAACAAGGCGGTAACAAAGTGGTCATAACAAGGTGATCATAACAAGATAGTAATAAGATAGTAATAAGGTAGTAATAAGGTAATAACAAGGTGGTCATAACAAGGTAGTAATAAGGTGGTAACAAGGTGGTCATAACAAGGCGGTAACAAAGTGGTCATAACAAGGTGATCATAACATGGTAGTCATAGCAAAGTGGTCATAACAAGTTAGTCATAATAATTTTTTAAAACAAAGGCATGGTTGCCATTTCCTGGGACAGACAGTACAGAATCAGTTGTAGTTAAGGTTACAGGTGGGGCACAGCCCAATCCTTGAGAAACAGAGTTAAATATAAGCAAGAGTGAGCCTAGTTTGTCTTTACTATAAGATGGCTTCCCAAGCCTAAGATGGAGGCAGGCTGGTTCATCAATCATATGTCTTGCTTGGTTTTGGTTTTGGTTTTTTTGAGAGTCTCTCTATGTAGCCCTGGCTGTCCTGGAACTAGCCATGGAGACAACAGTAGCCTTGAACTCACAGAGATCCACCTGCCTCTTTCTTCTGAGTGCCGAGATTAAAGACATGTGCCACCATACACCATACAGCTTACCATATGTTTTTATTTATCTGACCAGTTGGCTCTGGATAGTCTCGTGACTTTAGATTCCTGCCATGCCCCAAGGACTCCAAGGTGTGACCCTCCAGCTCACCTCCTGCCAACCCCAGACTCACATCAAGGGTCTGTTTGAGATTTCCAGGACATGTCCCACAGGGGTCTTCAACTAAACAGGTGAGGTTAGCTGTGACTTGTTCTGCTTCTCTGACCTTCCAGCATTCACCCAATAACTGGCCTCAGGTTTGTTTTTATTAATAAGAACTTTTAAGATTCCTGCTGCACCTCACTCTAGCCTTAATCCAAGTTAGATGAACTATGGGACACAGTTTGGGTGTTCTGCTGAATTAGCCAGGGGCTTACACCATGCATCTTTGACAGACCCCCTGCCTGACATTCACTGCAAGTTAAATAAAACAGAGTTATGACTCATGGAGGATATCGTAGCCTACATCCCTGTAGCGGGTCTCCTAGGACTCTGGAAAGCTGATCAGGATGATGATGGTTCCTGCATTCCCACATCACAGGAAGTATGGTTGCCCAGGGACCTTGCAAAGTGTTCCTCTTTGGGCTTTGTATCCAGGGAAACTTGTCATTGCACAAAGGTGTTGCAGAGACAAGACCAGTAAACCAAATAACCAAAGTCCCTTAACTGTAGGTGCCTATAAAACAAAAAACAAGTTACATATGTTCTCATTCCAAGAGGGAAGGACCAGGGCACAGTTACAGCAGATCAAACCAAAACCAGAATCCAATAGTGTAACTGCATCAGTGTCAGATGTCTTAGGCTCATTCATCATCTTCTGGGCTCCGAAGTGCTTGGATAGCCAGCTCCACTGCTCCAGCTCTGCCATCCACAGCACACAATGCTTGTGTGGTAGGCTAGGGCTGACCCAATGCCACACCCAGTGCTGCCATGGTTGTCATTCCACAGTCCTGGCATCTCTGATAGCCAGAGGTCTCCACGGAACTTTCACCTCTCTTGGCCTCTCTTCAGACACAGGCCCTGATACATGCTCCAAGCCTCTGCTTCTCTCCATGATCCCTCCAGTTCTGTAGCTTCTGTGTCACCAAAGCCAGCACCAACTAGAAAGTTCTTACACATTACCAAGTTCTGCTGTCGGCTTGGGATGCAGCCTTGGCCCCCTATGGACCTTGAGGAAATACCCCAGAAGATTTCACCTCAGTGATGCTGGTCTGTTAGTCGTCACTGCTGATCTTCAGCCCCAGAAAACCACCATTGACTGTTCCAGTAAAAAAAACCAAAGGGTTCACTTCCGCAGATTCTTAATTCAAGTTATCACATACATGGTCCTGATGCTCTCTGATGGCCTGTCAAGCTTCCCTTTGCAAGTTTATAAACCAGGCCTCCATCATCTATATTGCTCTCAGAATTCTTCCAACCTCCCACAGAACAGCCCAGTAAGTTCTGAGCACTCAATAGCCTTTAGACCAAAACTCCAGATCCTCCCTCTAGCCTAGAAAACAACATGGTCAGCTCCACCACAGTAACACCTCAATCTTGGCCCAAATTTCTATTCTAGTCTGCTTTGCTGTTGCTGTGATAGAACACTGGCCAAAAGCACCTTGGGGAGGAAAGAGTTTATTTGTCTTACAACCAAGGCAAGAATTCAAGGCAGAAACCTAGATCAGAAACCATGGCAGAATGCTGCTTCCTGGCTTGCTCAGCTAACTTCCTTATACAGCCAAGGCCTAACTGTGCTGGGATGGTGCTTCACACACACTGTGCTGGGCTCTCCCACATCAATTAGCAATTAAGAAAATGCCTCAGAGACATGTCCAGTCCGATCTAGGCAATTCCTCAATGGAGGTTGCCTCTTCCCAGGGGACTCTGGGTTGTGTCAAGTTGACAGCTGAAGCTTTATATGACAACCCTTCATCTCATTCCCAATGTGTCCCACGGTTACTCTGAAACTCCGGGGGAGGAATGGTTGAGCTGTGCTATCGAGGCTGCTCTACTTCTGAATCCTCCATGCCCTAAGAGTTAGACTCAAGCCCCAGTCCTTATATCAATGCCATCCTGGCCCTCCTACAGTGCCCGGAGCCACAGTCAGCCCGTGGGCACCTGCATGGCCCTTCCTGGCCTCCTGTGCCCTCTCCTCTACCCCTTTGCCTTTCCCACCAGAACATCAACCACTGTGGGCATCCAATCTTGGAGCGGGTCTTCCAGGCTCCTCAGATGCCCCTCCTCCCAACAGGGCCTGCCTTCCCAATTACTGTGGTGCCCCCTGCATGATGTCGGCTGAGAAGAACCTTGACTGGTATGTCTCTGAGAAGGGGCCTCTAAGTCTCTCTAAAGTTGGGCAGGAGCCTGGGGAGAATACAATGAGAGCAGTCCAGCTATGGGGTACATTTAACTTGGGGTCTGTGACTCCAGGCAGCACCTGCCGCTTGCAAAGGACATTGCCTGGAGTCACATATCAACTTGAGAGGACCCTAGCTGCCCAGGGAACTAGTCAGGCAAATCACCAAACCCTTTCTGCGGCACCTACCCACAGAAGATTTGTATGTGCGTGGATGAATCAAGACCTGGGGGGGTTCCCCCAGGGTGAGTGTCTCTCCCACCTCATTCCATAGAGCAAAGGGCAGGGAAATAGGGTCCTCATAGCCTGGCTGCTTGAGCTGGGATCTGGGTCTGCCCTCCAATGCTCTAGTCCTTAAGCCTCAGACTCAGATTACCACAGCCTGTCAGCTCCAGTCAGATGGCTTTGACACATCCCACCGGATTCCCTGAGTCCTCAGCAGACTCAGGAATGTCTAAGGATCCCTGGTGACATGAGACAATACCTTATCCTTAAGATATTATCTCCTTATATAGACAAACAGAGATAATAAGTGCGTTGATAGATAGATAGATAGATAGATAGATAGATAGATAGATAGATAGATGATAAATATATATGATTGAGAGGTGATAGCTGAATGGAAACTGCCAAAGAATATAAAATAAAAATAAGGAAGAAATAATTAGATGATTGATAGGTAGATGATATATACACCTATCATAGACAGATGGGTAAATACATAGATGATAGATTAGATGAACAGTTATAAATTATGTATACAGACATAAAATAGATAAGATAAATGAGTGGATAGATATATGATTCATAGATCATAAATTAATGGAAGGAAGCTTACAGATGATTTGATAGTAGATAGGTGATTGATAGATGGAAAATAGAGAATAGATAGATGACTGATAGACAGGTGATGGACAGATATACATGCTAGAATGGTTAATTGTAGGTGTCGCTGTGACTGGACTGAGGGACAGGCAGATGGACAGGTTGATGCAGCATTTTTTCTTGTAGGTCCGTGACAGTGTCTCCAGGTGTGCTCAGCCCTTGGCTCTGAGGGACAGTGGGAAAGTCTGCCTTCATACAACATGGGTGGCACCATCCAGCAGGCTGAGGGCCAGACAAACAAAAAGGCATCCGAATTCCAGATTCTCTGGGACTTGCACCAGCCAGCCTCTGCCCTCTGAACTGAGAACGACACCATCAGTGTCCCCAGTTCTGAGGCCTTTAAACTTGAACTCAGCCAGGCAGCCAACTTTCCTGGGTCTGTGGCTTACAGATGGTGGATTGTAGCGCTTCTCGGCCTGTAGGGCCATGTAAACCCTTAGTCACACACACACACCCCTGCATCACTACACGGCTTCTGTTGGTTCTGGTCTTAGGAGAAACCTGCCTAATGCAGGAGGGTGGCCCATGCAGCCCTGAAACTGCATCACTACACAGCTTCCGTTGGTTCTGGGTCTTAGGAGAAGCCTGCCTAATGCGGGAGGGTGGCCCATGCAGCCCTGAAACTGCAAACAGTACCAAACTGAACATGCACTCCTGATCCTCCAGGCCCTGCCTCTCAGGTGCTGGGATCACAGGCACACAACAGGAGCCTGGTGTGTGTGGCGCTGAACCCAGGGTTTCATTCACATCAGGCCAGCACGCCACCCTTTGAACTCCAGCTCCAGCCCCTACTTCCCGTCATGATCTCAATTTCTCCTTTCTCTGATCCTGGAGCTCTAGATTCTGACTTCTGGGAGTTTGTGTATTGCCAGTCTTTGGCAAAGACAGTTGGATCCCAAAGCCCTCATCCTGTGTTCCTGAAAACTCATGCTGAAGAGAGAGTGGGAACCACCCAGGTGCCTCCAATTTCCCTTTACCAGGTTTAATAGTCACAGCACCCTGTGGCATAGCCTCCCAGCATGCACCTGTTCTTTCCTGTCATTGTCCACAGATGCATTATTTTGGTCCCTGTTCCCTGTCTCCCTCATTCACCCTCCTATCCCCAGGCTCTACAGCCGTATTATGTCAGCAGGCCTCTATGGGACACCCAGACCCACTTCTGGATCTCACTGTGAACAGGGAATCAAAGCAAGTCTTGTGGGCAGCTGCCGAGGTCCACAGCTTGCTTGCCCTGAGTTTCTGGTGTTTTTCTTTTAAATTCTAATAAAATTGCTCTTAAGCTTAAAAAAAAAAAAACTTTACAAAGTATGTCTTGACTCCACCTCCTCCAGGGAAAGGTGGGGGCTGACTCCTCCTGCCTGTCATCCGGATCTGGTTGGCTTTCTCTGCACTCTCTTCTGCAGTGAGCTGACCAGTGAGACTTAGGGAGCTGCGGGAGCCATCACCAGTGTCTCCTTTGAGGAGAAAGCCAATGAAGGCATTTGATTCAGGGCTGTGACCTCCTTTGCATGGAGCAGCGACTTTGGGAGACAAAAACAAAAAAACCACACAGATAGCAAGATCAGCAGTCTTCACCGCGGCAGATCAGCCCAGAGCCTATGCCAGGAGCAAGTTCACACACCTCATGTATGTGGCACCTGGGCTGGGTGCTGTTTGTGTCCGTAGAGTGGGTGGGGGCATGTGACTTGTGTCCCACACTGGGCAGGATGCTGCCACACAACCCAGGAGCCTCTGATGCTGTATGCTAATGCTGTAGGAAGGATGAACCGCTCCCTCCTGGAGGGAGGAGGAGGCTCCTAAGACCCAAGAGACAAAGAAACTTCACCGGGCTCAGAAAGCTTGGAAACATACAAGACCCTGGAGATACCTTCCCAAGGTCATAGAGTAAGCAGCAGCTGCCGGGGAGAGGAGCTTGTGGGGCTACTGGGAGTCCTGCGTGGAGCTCCAGGGAGGTAGTTTCCTTCAGAAGTCGTTGCGTAGGCTAGGGAGGGCTTTTTGGTGATGCAGCTGCTTTTGAGTCAGCCATGTTCATGTAACTCACTCCTCATCCATGTCACTGCTGGCAAAGCCCCATAAACTCAAGCATTCACTAAACTAGTGTGGATGCAACCATTTCAGTCCATCACCGCATCCCTGTCTGAGAAGAACAGATACTTGTTCACATCTCCCCAGGGAAAAGCCACACAACCACTGGATCCATCTGCCTATCTATCTATCTATCTATCTATCTATCTATCTATCTATCTATCTATCTATCTATCTATCTATGTATCTATCTATCTATCTATCTATCTATCTATCTATCTATCTATCTATCTATCATTTTAGAGTTTTGAAACATGGTCTCACTCTGTAGCCCAAGCTGGCCTAAAACTCAAAGTAATTCTCCTGCCTCAGCCTGCCAAGTGGTGGAATTACAGGTATAAACCACCAAGTTCAGCTCAACAGCAGAATTTAAAATTCATCCTAGGGCTGGCAGGATGGCTCAATGGGTAAAGACGCTTGCCACTAAGCCTGAGGACCAGAGTTGGTTCTCTGGGACTTACATGGTGGAAGGAAGAACTGACTCACCAGAGTTTTCCTTAGATATCTGTTTGCACATTGTGGTACACGATGCCCCACCACATGCACACACATAATAAACAAATGAATATAATTAAAATCATTAGACTATAAATATTTAAAATGTCAAATTCTAGCCAAGCACGATGGTGCCAGCTGCTCAGGAGGAAGAGGCAGGAGAATTGTCACAAGTTAAGTCCAGACTAGTCTACATAGCAAGTTCTAGGCCAGCCAGGTTGATAATAGCAAGGCCTTGTCTCAAAAGGGAAAAAAATGTTCAAGTCTAATAATTCCAAAATAAATGTTCTTATAAGGTCCTGTTTATACTCACAGAGCCCCTAAAACACAGCATCAGTATATATTAAATTTTTTTTTGTAGGATGACAGATTATAGTTTGTCTGATTTTTACTGAGATCTGCTAACCCAGTTGCAAGATCATGCCCTTTAATGGAGTAATGCCTGGGCATCTTTTCATTTAAAGGCAGGTGATTTTATTTAAATTGTCTTTATTGGTTTAGGGGCCACTCAGTGGTAAACTGAGCATACGTGAGGTCCCTGCTATCTCCTCAGCAGCCCTACACTCACAAAAAAAAAAAAAAAATCTCTCGGAGCTCACACCTGTAATTCCCGCATTGTGAAGGCTGAGGCAGGAGGATTCCCAGGAGTTCAAGGCCAGCCTGGGCTACTTGGAGAGTTTTAGGCTAGCCTGTGAAACCTGGTCTCATTAAAAACAAAATAACTAAGGCTGGGTTGACTTAGTGAGGTTCTTGCCACACTGGCATGAGGCTCAGACTGAGAAGCTGAGCATTGGGATGCGTGCTTGCTGTCCCACATCAGGTAGGCAGAGGCAGGGGTATCCCTGGGGATGGCTGGCCAGCTAGCCTAGTCTAATCATCAGCATGCACATGGTGGGGGAGTGGGAGATTCAGAGAGATAAATGAATGAATAAATGAGAAGAAAAAGGTTTTGAAGGTAAAATACTAGAAGAGATCATGGAATTAGGAAAACTAGCATTTGATGAGGCTGCAGAGGTGGCTCGGTGGTTACAGCACCCGATGCTCTTGAAAAGGATCGAGGTTCAGTTCCTAGAACCCACATGGTGAATCAATTGTCTGTGCTCTGTGGTGATTCTAATTCCAGAGAGACCCGACGCCCTCTTCTGGCCTCTGTGGGCACTGCATGCACAGGAACCCGGACAAGCATGTAGGCCAAACACCCATACACGTAAGATAGTCTTCAAAAGGAAAACAAAATTATCACCTCAGGCAGGCATGGTGGCCCACGCCTTTAATCCCAGCACTCAGGAGGCAGAGGCAGGTGGATCCCTGTGAGTTCAAGGCCGGCGTGGTCTACATAGTGAGCTCCTATCTCAAAACAAAACAAAATGAAATTGTCAACCATCAGCTTTCACAAACTGAGCCCGGATATCAGCAGATACCACGACAGGGAAGGCTGCTCACATGGCCTCCTACTCTTGCGCTCCAAACACCCGACAGTCACAAGGAGGAAGAAGAGCTTCACAAGGAGCTTGACAGATGCCACCTGAGGGACGCTAGCAAAGCCCTAATCAAAGCACTGCGCCACATCGCCAGGCACAGGGCAAGCCCCACAGTGTCCCTGTCAAAGGACATCCAGCAGAGCTGCCGTGATGTTCCTACCCCACACATCACCTCGACTTTACCAAAGGAAGCACAGACGCTGTACAAAACCATTCACTACACTCTGAAAGTCTTAAGATCCTGAAAGTCACGGAAGGACAAACAGTCGGAGACAGGAGGAGCCTAAAAAGACAGAACAGATAAGTGTGACACATAACCCTCAGCCCGAGTCTGTCACACTGAGTGATGTTATTGGAAATCAGGTAGATGATACATGACTATGATCCTAGTACTTGGTGAGGCTGGCGAACCAGGAGTTAAAAGCCATCCTCAGATATATAGAGAGTTGGGGGATAGCCTGGGCTACATAAGACTGTGTCTCAAAAAGGAGGAGGAGGCTGGGAATAGAGTCTACTTGGTAGAATGCTTGCCTGGAATGGACAAAGTTCCAGGCTTGGTCCCCAGCATTCTAAACTGGGTATGGTGGCTGGCCCACACCTGTCTCAAACAAACAAAATAAAACTTTTTAAAAAGATGCTACCGGGAAATAGCCAAGCCTGACTGGGAATTCTGTGTTGACGCTGTAGCAGTGTGTGAGACAGGCCGGGAGTTCCTGATTCTGCAGTTACCTTCCGTCTGTAGCGGGATATCTTTGTTGGTGGGAAATAAACTCTAAATTGTCTGAGATAATGAGCCATCCAACTGGAAATGTGTTCCCAAAGGCTTCTCACAAGAAAAAAAAAAAGCTGTTTGTATTTGTCTTACAATTTTAAGAATGAAATCATTTCAGAATTAACTTTGGCACCAAGGAAGTCAGAAGAAAGCCAAGCACCGTGGTGTACACCGAAAAACATGGCACTTGAGAGGCTGAGGCAGGAGGATTCTAAGTTGGAGAAGAAACCAATGAGAAGACAAGCTAGTGAAAATGTGGGCAAGTCTAAAGACGGGCGGTGGAGCAGTAATTGTGTCTAATCTGAGACTGTTTGATAGTTTGGTTTTGAGCAGGGTCTTTACCCAGGCTGACCTTGAACTTGTTATGTAGCACAGGATAGCCCTGAACTCCTGATCCTCCCACCTCTATCCTCCACAAGCCAGGACAACAGGAGTGCATCACCATGCCAAGTGACAGTCACTCTTGACTGTCAACTTGGTATGATTTAGAAGCACCATAGAAACAAACATGGGCGTGTCTGTGAGGGGGTTTCTAGATTCAGTTTGTGGAAGAGGGAAGCCCCACTCCAAGTAAGGAAAGCCCCACTCCGCAGGCTGTGGTTCAGGGCTGAGCAAAAAGGAAGTGAGCTGAGCAGCAGTGTTCATCTCTCTGCTTCCTGACAGCAGATGTGACAGGGCCAGCTAGCTGCCTCTTGTTCCTGCCACCACGCCTTCCCATCAAGATGGACACTGTTCCCTGAGTCACAGAGAACCTTCCTTCCTTAGGTCAGATGTTTTATCGCAGCAGTGAGATCAGTAACTACTGTACCTGGATAATAGTAATGGTGTGTGTGTGTGCACATGAGTGTGTGTGTGAGAGAGAGAGAGAGAGTGTGTGTGTGCTGTGTGTGTGTAAACATTTTCCTTTGGGCAACCAGCTCACAAAAAATGACATGAGACTTATTAATTATAAAAGCTTGGCCTTAGCTTAGGCTGGCTCCTAACTATTCTTATAACTTAAATTAACCCATATCTTTTAATCTACATTCTTTTATGTGGCTTGGTTATTTTTACTCTGTCCTGCCCATCCTGCTTTCTCTCAGTCTGGCTAGCAACTCTCCATGTCTCGGCCCTTCTTCTTCCCAGCATCCTCTCTGCCCTGAAAATCCTGCCTAGCTGTTGGCCATTCAGCTTTTTATTAAACCAATCACAATGACATATCTTCACACAGTGTAAAGGAATATTCCACAACATGTGTGGTATATGTGTGATGTGGGGGGTGTATGTGTGTGTGGTATATGTGTAATATGTGTGTATTGTGTGTGTTGTGTGTGTGATATATGTGTGTGTGGTGTGTCTGGTATATGCGTGATGTCTGTGTGTGTGGTATATTGTGTGTGTGTGTGTGTGTGAGTGTGTGTGATGTGCCTATGTATGTGGTGTGAGTACCGGTGCACTCACCTGTGTGGGAGCAAGTGGAGGCCAGCAGTTGACACCTGGCTGTCTCCTCCTGTTTCTCTTCATCTTTATTTTTTAAGACTGGCTCTCTAACTGAACCTCACCACCATAACTAGCCAGCAAAACCCTTGGTCTTCCTATCTCTACCTCCCACCCCCCAAAACCGGGGTTATAGGCACGTACTATTGTTTCAGACTTTTAACCTGGGTGTTAGGGATCCAAACTCCTGTCCTCACACTTTACCCTCTTCCCAGACCCTGTGAATGTTGAGTTTTAAGGATCGAGTATGATAGGCAGTTGGGGCATAGCTGAGTGGTAGAGCACGTGCCTAGTATAGTCTAAGCCCACACCCCGCACTGAAGGAAAAGACAAAGATGGGTTAAAAGACCAGACACCAGTACACAGACGGCTCAGCTGCGGGTCAAGCATCCCAAGG
Organism: Peromyscus californicus insignis; assembly: GCF_007827085.1. Taxonomy (NCBI): domain Eukaryota; kingdom Metazoa; phylum Chordata; class Mammalia; order Rodentia; family Cricetidae; genus Peromyscus; species Peromyscus californicus. The sequence continues at coordinate 54,109,436 of NW_026294562.1, read as the reverse complement.
CCCCTAACTTGGGATGTGAAACTTGGGCCTTGTTAGCTGCAGAATAAATAGGAAGATCAGGCCTGGTGGTGCACACCTTTATATTCCAGCATGCAAAAGGTAGGGGCAGGTGGATCTCTGTGAGTTTGAGACCAACCTGGTCCACATAATGAGTTCCAGGCCAGCGAGGGCTAAATGGTGAGACTCTGCCTCAAATAGATATATAGATATATGCATATATAAGTGTGTACTTATATACATTAATCAATACATATACACATATTCATATATATGTATAAACAAGTATAGGAGAAAAGTCAACACAGCTTGGCCATTCCTAATCTGAAACTCAAAACACTCTAAAATCCAAAACTTTCAGCACAGATATGGTGGCCATAGTGGAAACTTCCACATCATGAAACTATTTCATACAAAAAATTCATTGGAACTGCTGGGAAGAAACACCATCACTAGTGTTAGCCAACACTGAATCTTCCTGCTACAACCCTCCGGGGAAGACGTGTCCACTGGTGCTGTGGTGGTGTGGAGGCCGGGGAAGACGTGTCCACTGGTGCTGTGGTGGTGTGGAGGCCGGGAAAAACATGCCCACCGGTGCTGTGGTGGTGTGGAGGCCGGGGAAGACGTGTCCACTGGTGCTGTGGTGGTGTGGAGGCCGGGGAAGACGTGTCCACTGGTGCTGTGGTGGTGTGGAGGCCGGGGAAGACGTGTCCACTGGTGCTGTGGTGGTGTGGAGGCCGGGGAAGACGTGTTCACTGGTGCTGTGGTGGTGTGGAGGCTGCAGGAGCAGCAGCGCTCTCCGGCGGCTCGATTTGAAGCCTTCTCTGCAGGAGGGAACTGTGCCTGGTACTGTAAACCCGGTCAAAGCCCATGGCTCAGGAGGTCACATGCTTGCGAAGAGTCTACTCCAGTTCTGCTACATGCACATGCCAAACTGTCTTTTCAATATTTGTGTTTAGTGTGTTTAGCTCTCCGGCTCGGTCTGGAAAGCTTCCCTTTTCAATGGGCAGCCGTTAACACAGAGACATAACTGGTCAAAGAGCTGAGAATGAGTGACAGCTGAGGGCTCAGTCCTAAATTAAGACGGCTGTAGCAATCTCCCCCTGAAGAACTGCAATGGTGGAAAGAATGTAAAGCCAGAGGATGGGGGATGCTGCGTAATGCTTTCTTCTGGATGTGGGTCGGCCCTTGCCTCATGAACTCATTGCAGCTGTGGTTACCTGCACAGGACCTGCACGGAATCGATCAGTCAGTCAGCATTCTAGCAGGCAGCACTGACTAGACTGAGTGACAAGGGGCGTGGAACGAGAGGTCATGAAGGTGGGAAGGGGACATGTTGGGGGGTCTCCAGGGCAGAGTAGCTGGGGGATGGATAAGACCGAGATATGTTATATACATGAACAAAATTGTCAAAGAATAAATAAAAAATTCAAAACCTGTATGAAATACTCTAGAGAATTACCTTCAGTTTGTGTATGTATGAAACACATATAAATTATGACACACACATAAATTCCCCATTTAGAAGGGTTCTCTCTATTCCCAAAATGCCTCATTGTTACATACGAATATTCCCCAAGTCAAAAATTCAAACCAGTTCTGGTCCAGGCATTTCTGATATGTAACCTGTATGTACAACAAAATGCAATTAACATCTGTATATTCAATAGAAATAAATCTAGACTTTTTTTTCTGCATGTGTACATGTTGTGCTGGCTGGCCTTACATCAACTTGACACCAGAGTTATCTGAAAAGAGGGAAATGTTAGGATTCTGTACATGCGCAGCTCCGGGTCTTGTCTGGCACCTTACGTCATCAGCAGGCAACTACGTACCTCCTTAAAAAGCCGACATCGACCCCCACGCTCTCTCTCTGCGCTTCTCTCTTTCTGTTTCCTCTCTGCTCTGCTCCTGCCATCTTTCTGTCTCTCCAGGTCTGGTTTCTGTCTAATAACGCTCTTTCTAACCCTGGTAGTCGTAGCTGTGGCTCGTAACTTTTCCACAGCGCCCACCGACCCACCAGCACTGTCCATCCTTTCAGGAACCTCAATTGAGAAAACGCCTTGTGGTAGTTTGAAAGAAAATGACCCCCAAAAGGAGTGGCACTGTTAAGAGGTGTGGCCTTGTTGGAGGAAGTGTGTCACTGTTGGAGTGGGCTTTGAGGTCTCCTGTGCTCAAGCTACTCCCAGTGAGACAGTCTACTTCCTGTTGCCTGCATATCATCATGTAGCAGCTCCTTCTCCAGAACCACCATGTCTGCCTGCACGCTGCCATAATCCCCACCATGATGATAAGAACCTCTGAACTTTAAGTGAGCCAGCCCAATTAAATGTTTTTCTTATAAGAGTTGCCGTGGTCATGGTGTCTTTTCACAGAAATAGAAACCCTAAGATGTGCTCCGTAAGAACCAGCTGTAGAGCATTTTCTTAATTAGTGACTGATGGGGGAGGGCCCAGCCCATGGTGGGTGGTGCCATCCCTGGGTTGGTGGTCCTCAGTTCTTTAAGCAAGCAGACTGAGCAAAGCCATGAAAGCAAGCCAGTAAGCAGCACCCCTCCATGGCCTCTGCCTCAGCTCCTGCCTCCAGGATCCGCCCTGTTTGGGTTCCTGTCCTGACTTCCTTCAGTGATGTGGAAGTGGAAGCCTAATAGACCCTTCCCTCCACAAGTTTTTTTGGTCATGGTGCTTCATCACAGCAATAATAACCCTAAGAAACGTATGTTGTGTGGATACATGTTAACATGTGTGGAGAGCAAACGTGTGTGTACAGGAATGCATGCACATGTGTGTGCCTGCCTGTGGGAGTCCAAGTTGATGTCAGGTGTCTTTCTCCATCATGCTGTACTTCATATTGAGACAAGAATTCTCTATTGAACCCAGAGCTGCTGATTCAAGTAGCCTAGATCCCCAGCATGCTCGGGGGATCCCGTCTCCACCTCCTGAGTGCTGGGACCTCAGGTGGCCATCACAACAGCTCGACTGGGGAGTGTGTGCTCCGCTTCTCACACTGGAGTGACAAGGGTTTTATCCACTGACCCAGGTCCCCAGTCAAATCTAGAATAGAAAAAGTCTTTGTGTATTCACAGAACATGTTCCCATACTTGACCATAAAGCAAACCAGTGCCACGTGTCTGGCCTCAAGCTTGTGCGCTCCCATCTCTGCCTCCCTGGCAATGAATTACAAGCTTGTGCGCTCCCGTCTCCGCCTCCCTGGTAATGAATTACAAGCTTGTACCACCATTCTTGCCTTGAAGATTTTGTGCATGTGTGTGTCAGAGGTCAGAGGTCAACCTCAGGTGTCCTTCTGAAGGACTGTTCACCTTTTGGAGACAGAGCCTCACACTGGGACCCAAGGCTCCCCAAGAGGCCTTGCTGCCTGGCTAGTGAGCCCCACAGGTCCTCCTGCCTTGGTCTCCCCGGTGCTGGGATTACAAGGGCATGAGGCTTTTTAAGTGGGTTCTGGGAATCAAGCTTAGGTCATCACACTGGTGTGGCGAGTCCTCCATCTTCCCAGCCTCTGGTTTAAGGGTACTTTTAAAGTAAAGGCTCTATAGTCGTGCCCTGTAAACATTGTCAGTGGGAGGGCGGGCTAGAGGAGGTCCCCCAAGTTGGGGATGGAGGAGGGCAGGCTGGAGGAGGTCCCCCAAGTGGGGGGTGGAGGAGAGCAGTCTGGAGGAGGTCCCCCCAGTGGCAATGGTATAGGTGGAGAGGCCAATGTGGGAAGAGACAGCTGATGGATGAGGTTACTTCAAGCTCGGAAGAGTCCCCCCCTGCTGCAACCGGAGTTCGCAGAAAAGCATGGCTGTCGGGATGTGTTCATCCAATGTTACAGGGTCACTTTAGGGGTGCCACACCTGCCAGTGTGAGGCCAACATGTAAGATCAAAGGAAACAAGGGGGCCTCTGACTGAACTGCACCCGGGAACGTGGGTTCTGTGCCTGGGAGTCACTCTCCGTCACGACACAGGCACAGGCATGTCCAGAGGAGACTCAGGATTCTGGCCCAAACAACTTTCCTGGGAGACAGGGATGCTATCACGGGAAAACAAATTTGTCCCACTACAGCCCCTCCGCCGCTCACCCGGCCACACCCTAGCCACCCACAGTGAGCCTTTTATTTTTTTAAATTTTATGTGCATTGGTGTTTTGCCTGCATGTACATCTGTGTGAAGGTGTCGGGTTCCCTGGAATTGGAGTCACAGACAGCTGTGAGCCACCATTTGGGTGCTGGGAATTGAACCCTGGTCCTCTGGAGGAGCAGCCAGTGCTCTTAACCACTGAGCCCTCTCTCTCCAGCCCCTACAGTGAGTCTTGATTTGCATATTGAAGTCTGTTCATCTGGTAAGTGCTCAGAGCACTTTGCTTTGCTGGTCCCCTGGGATCACAGGACCCACCCACGCCCTACCCAGAGGGATGCTGGCATCTGGGTGAACTCCTAGCTCCTATATGGAAGCCATTCAACTAATGACTTGGTGCAGTGTTTGTTATTTTTACATGCTGAGGAGTAATAATAGTAGGAAAACATTGTCTGGTTGGTTAGTTGGTTGGTTAGTTGGTTGGTTGGTTGGTTGGTTGGTTGGTTGGTTGGTTGGTTTTGAAAACCAAGTTGGGTTTCCCTGTGTAACTGCCTTGGCTGTGCTAGAACTTACTCTGTAGACCAGGCTGGCTGCAACTCAGAGTTCTGCCTATCTCTGCCTCCCAAGTGCTGGGATTAAAGGTGTGCACAATAAAGTTACCAAGTCTCCCTCTGTCTGTCTGCCTGTCTGCCTGTCTGTCTCTCTGTCTCTCTGTCTCTGTCTCTCTGTGTCTCTGTGTGTGTGTGTGTGTCTCTCTCTCTCTCTCTCACACACACACACACACGAGGGGACTAAGGAGATAGTTCAGCGGGCAAGGTGTTTGCTTTGAAAGGACTGGACTTTGGATCCCCAGAATCCACATAAAATGCCAGGTAGGTATGGTAGCCTCCTGCAATCCCAGACAGAGACAGGGGATCTTTGGAGCAAACTGGAGCGCGCGCGCGCGCACACACACACACACACACACACGTAATATATATGTATATATGAGCCCTGGACCTCACTCACTCAGAGACAGAAGCAAGAGTAGGCTGCCACAGACTCACTAGACAAAGGCCAGCTGAGACAGTATTGGCTCAATTCTCCTTTTCTCTGGGCAAAGCTTTCCTTCACATAGCTGACCTTCAACCCCAGGTCTCATGCTTTGATTTTCTCTCTAATGAGAAAAGCAATAAAAAAGGAGACCAAAGTTCACTGCTGGCACCTGTGCTCATCCCTGTTCAAGAGCAAAAGCATGGGTGCAGGTCCCCAATCACTCGGGGTCATTGCTCCCTAGTGGAGGGCAGAGAGGGCTCACCAGCTGGGCCCTCAGTCCACCTTCACTGCTGTTGGAGGTGGAGGGTGGATGAAGACAGAGCTTTGTCCACACAGCTTGGTCCCTGCCTCCTGGTGAATCTGCTCTGCCAATTCCTCAAAGCAAGGCCAAATACAAAATATATCAAAATATATCCATTGCAAAATGGAGGCGCGGGGCCCCTTCTCCAAAGTGCCGTGTCTTTCTTGAGCCCTGGCTAAGGGACCCTTACTGCCACAGCTGTTTGTTCACGGGGCCCCTGGAATCATGGCATTAGACCTTCGCATTAGCTTTCTTATGAAGAACTACTGTGGAGAACTTGGTAACTAGAATTTTCTCTGTCACAGCCAGATTAAAACCAAAACCAAACAGCAGCACAAAGGACCCATTGGTGGTTAATGGTTGCTGGGGAGGGTGGGGGTCATTTCCTCCAGTGTTTTAGCCACCAGAGAGGTGGGGGTGTCCATGCTCCAGTTAATAACTTCCCACCCATGCTCATACAATTAAACTCAGTGGGACACACACACAACAGACACACACACACACACACACACACACACACACACACACACACACACACACTAAATAATCTAAAAGGAGCCAGTAAGATAAATCCACAGGTAACATTATTACCACATAAACCTGACAAGAATTCAATCCCCCTTTGTTTTACATCTGTGTTTCCTGTTCTTTTACTCAGATAACAACCCACAACCCCAGAGAAGCTAGCTAACAAGGAAGACCCAAAGAGGGATGAGTGGATCACCCTGGGAAGGGGAAATAGATGAGATCTCCATGAGTAAAGTGGGGATGAGGAATGGGCAATGGAGGGTATGGGGTGAGAGATGAGAACATAAGGGAATGGGATGGTTGAGCTGGAACAGGGAGGGAGGGGGAGTGCAATGAAAGAGATACCATGATAGAGAGAGACATCATGGGGATAGAGAGAAACTCGGTGCTAGGGAAGTTGCCAGGAATCCCCAAGGATGACCCCAGCTTTGACTACTAGAAATAGTGGAGAGGGTGCCTGAACTGAACTGGCTTACCCCAGTAATCAGATCGGTGAATATCCTAACTGTCATCACAGAGCTTTTCTCCAATGACTGATGGAAGCAGATGCAGAGATCCACAGCCAATCACCAGACAGAGCTCCAGGAGTCCAGTCAAAGAGAGAGAAGAGGGATTCTATGAGCAAGGGCATCAGGATCATGATGGGGAAACCTACAGAGACGACCAAACCAAACTCGTGGGAACTCATGCAAGTTGGATCAACAGCTGTGGAGCCTGCGTGGGACTGGACTAGGCCCTCTGCATGGCAAGACAATTGTGTAGCTTGATCTGCTTCAGGGGCCCCCTGGCGGTAGAATCAGAATCCATCCCTGATGCATGAGGGGGCTTTTTGGAGCCCACTACCTATGATGGGACACCTCGTGCAGCCTTGAGGCAGGGGAAGGGCTTGGGCCTCTACTGGATGTGCCTCCCCATGGGAGGCATTGCCTTCTTTGGGGGTAGTAGGGGGTGGGTTGGGAGGGGGAAGCTGGGGGGCGGAAGGAGGGAAGAGGGGGATCTTTGGTGTGTAAAATGAATGAAAAAATTTTCTTAATAAAAAAAAGAACTCAATCCCCACACAAAGTCAGCGCAATGTCTTTCATACATAATCCCAGCACTCCAGAGGAGAGATGGAGGCGGAGACAGGAGATATGTGGAGACAGGTGCTGTCCTGAGGTAGGCAGTAGCTTAGCATAGCAGCTTGGAGAAACAAGGGAACCACAAGCCAGCATCCAGTACCACTAAGACAGAGAGGAACAGAGGTTAAACACTGCCAACTAAATACTGTTAATTCTTTTTTTATTATTTCAGTTTTATTTTATATGCATGGATGTTTTGTCTGCATGTATGTCTGTGCACCATGAACATGTAGTGCTCATGGAGGCCAGGAGAAGGCATTGAATCCCTGGAAACTGTAGTTACAGATGGTTATGAGCTTTCATATGGATGCTGAGACTTGAACCTGGGTGCTCTGAAAGAGTCATCTCTAAGTCATCTCTGCAGCCTGAGAACTGTTAATTCTATATGGCGCCTCAGTAATTCTCTAGAGAGTGTCCTGTGTGATGGGCCCTTCCCTGACTGATGCCTGGCAACCCTGAGGTGGGGACTGTCAGCCAAGAAGCCCTTATGTTGACAGCCGGCAGACACCCCTGTGCTGCTGGGTGTTTGGACACTTTACACTTACTCTGAGGTCACTCCAGCAGCTACAGAGAACTGTCACACCTGTAGCTGAAGACACACTCCAGGGGCCTGCCCTCGCCTTGGAAAACAGTTCTCTAAGCCAGACAAGCCTCTGTGAACTCTAAATAACCTTGCCATTTTCACCCAGCAATGGGAAGCCATTCACCTGACGGCTGCTGAAGGCTTGTGATTGGTGCAGGTCACAATCCTTCATTTGCATGAGGAACTGTATTGTGATTGGTGTAAATAGGATCCTTCATTTGCATGGGGATCTGTACTTTAAGACCCAAATGTGTGTGTCTAGCTTCCCCACAGTTGTTATCTAGGGAGGGGGCACGATTCTGACAAGGCCTTGGGGATACAGCCTCACCTCTGTGCTCACAGCCTCACCTCTGTGCTCACAACCTCCTATCCCATGATGTAACACCAGGGAGATCTCACAGTGGGTGGTCACAGAGTCCCAGCCTGGACACCCTGCCCCCTAAGACTGAGAATCCAGAGCTGATTTTATACATTGTTCTTTCATACATACACTAAATCCTGTGACTCCAGCTCCAGGAGATCTGACGTCTTCTTCTGGCCTCTGTTGGCTCTGCATTCAAGAGCACATACTCACACGCAGACACACATATATACACATGACTAAGAATAAAATAAAAAATTTTTCTGTTTTTGTTTGTTCAGTTGGTTGGTTGGTTTTGTTTTTCAAGACAAGGTTTCTTTGTGTAGCCCTGGCTGTCCTGGATCTCACTCTGTAGAGCAGGCTGGCCTGCCTGCCATTATCTCCCAAGTGCTGGTATTAAAGGCGTGTGTCACCATACCTGGCAAAATAAAATATTTTTAAAGAAGAATGTGAAGTACTTAGGGATAAATTTAACAAAATACATCAAAATGACCGGTACACAGAAAACTGTAAAAGCAACTCTGAAGGAAATTAAATTTAATCACAGCAATATACCACGTTCATGGACAGTCTCCTTAAGATAATTATTCTACCAAAGTTGAGCTTGGGTTTAGTATAAATCTCAGTCAAAAGCCTGGTAGGCTTTTGTGTAAAATGTATAAACTAATTCTCAAAGTTATATGGAGGAGGCTAGAGGCATGGCTCAGTGGCTGAGAGCATGTACTGTTCTCGTAAAGAACCCAAGTTCGGCTCCCAGCACCCAGCGCTGCAGCTCACAACCACCTGTAACTCCCTCACCAGGGCATCCAGTCCCCTCTTCTGGCTTCTCTGGGCTCCTGCACACATGCACACTCAGAAATAAAAAGAAAACAAATATTTTTAAAGTTTTATGGGAATGCAAAGCCCAAATAATTAGCAAAAGGCAATGCTGAAGAAGAAGAATGAATTTGTAAAATGATAGCATTTAACATTTTGTATGTATGACATCTACATTCGGATGGTGCTTACTCTACACTGTAGTGACTGACAGCTGACACAAGCATAAGGCTGGACGTGTCCCTGGAACAGAACAGAGAATCCAGAAATAGACCTGTGCATAGAGGCTCAGTTGGTGCTGTATGAAGGCATAGAAGTAGTTCAATAAGGAAAGGAGAGTTATGAATGAAGTACTGGGGCAGTTATACATCCACATGAATGAAGTACTGGGGCAGTTATACATCCATATGAATGAAGTACTGGGGCAGTTATACAGCCATATGAATGAAGTACTGGGGCAGTTATACATCCATATGAATGAAGTACTGGGGCAGTTACACATCCATATGAATGAAGTACTGGGGCAGTTACACATCCACATGCAAACGAAAGAAAAGGGAGAGGAGGAAGAAGAGGAAGGGACAAGGGAGAAGGGAAACTTGAACACAGCTGTGCACAGAGGGAAGACACAGAGAAGATGCAGGGCTGTGTGATGGGCAGCAGAAACTGAAGGGAGATGTCTACAAACCAAGGTACCAAAGACCCCATGCAGTGACACAAAGCTGCGGGATCCTGCTGATGCGTCCATTTCTTTCACTCTCCTGGCCCCTGAGACAGAGCACACATGTGAGCATTGTTTCAAGCCACACATTCACACGGTTGTCACAGCTGCCCTGGGATTGAATGCATCAGCTAAACACAGTGCAGAGCTGTGGAGCTCAGTCCCAACAGGTACATCTACAAAACACTCCCACACCTAAGGCTCAGGGGACGTTACGGAAGAGGGGCTGGAAAGATTGTAGGAGCCAGAGGACAGGGAGTTTGCTGTGAGATTGTGTCTCCGGATAATGTCAGAAGACACACCCATGGACTCTCACCAGCATGTCTTCCCAAACGTGAACTGAACAAGGACGACACCAACAGATACGCCAAGCTGGACAGGAGAAAACCCGTGAGGCCACAGCCCTGGGCAAAGGACTACAGGCAACTGAGGAAACCAAAGAGGAGCATATTGGTTATCCAACACCAAACAACCAGCCCTGAAAACACACACACAAGTAACATACAGACGAGCAGGTTAGAGTTAGAAATATATATGTCTGTACACTCATGTGTGCTATAACAATTGATGAAGAAAAGAGGCCGTGAATCTGAAAGAGAGCAGGGAGCGGTGTGTGGAAGGGTGTGGGGGAGGAAAGGGAAGGAGAAAGTGTTGTAATTATATTATAATCTCAAAAATTCTTTAAAGTGAAAAAAAAAGTCATTGCTAATACCAAAAATAAACAAATACACGGAAGGCGCAAACGGACACTTTCTGATGCCTCCAGCTGGCTTGCTGGGTCTCCTTTTCAACCACCCAGGTGCCGCTGTCCCCACCCTGCAGAGACCCTGGTTTGTCTGTAGCTGCTCAGCTTAGGCCTGGCATGACATGAGCCAGCCCTCAGCTCCTCTTCACAGCCCGGTGCCCCCAGGCTCCAGCCAACTGCATGCGAGCAGGATGGTGACCCAGGGCTGCCAGGTCGTCCTCTCTCCCATAGACCTCTTCATGCTTGGATTGAGTTCATTGATTGTTCAAACCCAAGATCTCCAGGCTTAAACCAGAGCCCTTGGAATCTAATTAAAATCTCGCCAGCCACAAAGCTGGTGTCCTCCTGGGAGACATCCCCCTCCGCATTCCTAAGCAGACTCCGTGGTCAATGAGCTTCCTCCCCTCCAGCGCTGCCGTGGAGTCACGCGTCTGAGCTAGGTCTCTTCCACCTGAGGCAATCAGCCCGTTGGGAGACTCTTGCAACCAGATCTCTGTGCCAAGGTCTCCCCCAGAAGCACTGCAGCCGCCCCGCAGCAAGCAGACATCACAGGCAGCCTGCTCGTTAGAGCCCTGGCAACAGCTGGGCTCTGGGTTGGGCCCAAGCGCCAGGTCTGAAGTCTGTCTTTCAATCAAATTATTAGTGCCCAGAGCAAATAAAAACGGATTCGAATTTCCCAGTCAAATTAGAGGTTCCAATTTTCCTTTTAAAATGTGTATTGACTGTTTCCTTTAGTGATATGTATGACTCAGAATCAATGTCTAGCTCTTTCTTGTTTTGTTTTATTATAAAAGTTCAGTGACTCTGTGTGTGTGAGAGACGTGTGGGGGGTGTGGTATATGTGTGTGGTGTGTGTGTGGTGTGTGTGTCTGTGTGATGTGGCATGTGTGTATGTAGTGTGGTGTGTGTGTGTGTATGGTGTGTGTGGTGTGTGTGTGTGTGGTGTGGCATGTGTGTATGTGGTGTGTTGTATGTGTGTATGTGTGGTGTGTGTGTGGTGTGTGTGTGTGAGTGTGTGGTGTATGTATGATGTGTGTGTATGTGTGGTGTATGTATGGTATGTGTATGTGTGGTGTGTATGATGTGTAAGATGTATATATATATGGTATATGTGCATTGTGTGGTATGTGGGATGTGTGTTATATGTATGTGTGTTATATGTATATGTGGTATGTTCTGTGTGGGGGGGGTGGTGGTGATGGAGATACAACCCAGGACCTACCTGTGCATGCTAGGCAGGCATTCTTCCCACTGAGCCACATCCCCAGCCTGTATGTCTTTTGTTCACAGTCCAGACAGAGCATTCCCAGACAACCGGACCATCTTTGTTTCCACAGATAGACTCATGCATGCACTGAGGGAGAAACCTGACTTCCAGACAGCTCTGGGCCCCAAATGAACACTTCCCCTTTCCATGGCTCCTCGTGGAAGCTCGTGAATGAGTGTCATCTATCAACTAAAATTTCCCTGAATCGAATTATTCCATTTTCTATAAGGGACTTGAGCATACGCAGCTTCTGGAACCCGTGGGGGTCCTTGAGCTGATCATTCAAAGGACGGCTGCATTGGAGGGACACTCACCCAGCACAGAGGCGGTTCCTGCAGGTGCCAGCAGGAAGCACAGGGCTGAGGACAGCATGGCAGGGAGGAAGGTAGCAAGGCTCCTGACCCAGCAGCCGTGCGCACAGACAGCTGTCACCACGAGGCCAAGTTGCAGGGCCCCAGAAAACGGAGGATGTGAAGCACATGCTAAGCAACAGCTTCTCAACCTTAGTACTGACAAGACTCAATGAGAGGCCGGTGCGGGCCAGTGAGATGGCTCAGCAGGTAAAGGTGCCTGCCACCAAGCCTGCCAACCTGAGTTTGATCCCCAGGACCCACACGGTAGAAAGAGAGAACTGACTCACACAGGTTGTCCTCTCCTCTCCGTGTGGTAAGAAGTAGAGGGTTATGGTGCACTTTCAGAATGAGCTGTGCTAAGAGTCCGTCAGAGCTACAGATGAGCAGGAGGCCTTGGCCCCTCCGCACAGCACCTGCTTGTCTCAGAACTCTGCTCTGTGACTGAGCTCACGATCAGGAAAGAAAGGGGTAGCAGAAGCCCCATATTACTTATTAGAAAGGCTTCGTGTCCTAAACCAATGAGATGGGGGATTTGGGAAGGGGGCCAGCACCAAGCTTTGTGTGAAAAGAGGACAGGAATTTCTCACCATCTGGGGACTCGTAAAGCCACACCAGCCAACCATTTCTGCCTTTTTTTATTCCAATTCCCGTCCCTTTCTACAAAATTTTATACTAACAGACTGTAGTGATGGCTCAGCAGTTGTGAGCACTTGCTGCTCTAGAGGACTCAGGTTCTGTTTCCAGCACCCACAAGGTGGCTCACAGCCATCAGTAACTCCAGTTCCAGGGGACTCGGTGCCCTCTTCTGGCCTCTGAAGGCACTGCATACATGTGGTGCACAGATGTTTGCAGGTAAAACATCCATTTTCATATAAAGTAAAACAATATAATAAAATAAAGTCTTAAGACTACTGTTTCCTCTAGTCTCTTAAATTTGTTATTGTCTTATTTCTAACAATGAGCATACACACAGAGCAAGATGAATAAATAAATGTAGTAAAAAAAAAACCATGAAAAGGAATGCAGTTCCTTTGGAAGGAAACAGACACTGGGTAGGCAGGATTCTTCAGAGGGAACAGAACCAGAGACAGTGTGTGTAATAAAAGAGATGTATTGACTTGCTTACACAATAGGGTCCATGGAGTCCAGCGGTGGCTGTCTGCACACTGAGAGCTGGAGGATCAGCTTCCCAATCCAGTAAACCAGTCGCCTTAGCCATCTCAGTTTGATGCTGGAGAGTGACTCACTAGGGTCCTTTTGAAGGGCTGGAGAAACTGGTCTCACCGGGCAATGGCAGATGACGTCAGCAAGACTGAGACTTCTGCCCCTGCCATCCTTATGCCTGTTTCTCATCCAGGCGGTTTGCCTCTTTGAAAGGCTTTCTCCCCAGACATCCAGGTGTGTTTGCCAGCCCTAGACATCCCTTCATGAGTCCACAGTGACATCCAAGGCCAGTCATCAATGTCCACTTCACACTACACACACAAAACCCTAGGCAAGTCCCTACACATGCTTACTCAGATGTATCAGGAAAAAGTCCGACTAAGCTCAGGGCAAAGCAGGTGTTGTGATGCACACTGTCAGTCCCAGCACTCGGGAGGCAGAAGCGGGAGGGTCAGGAGTGCAGAGTGTCCTGCATAAAACATGTAGATGATGGCCATGGTGGGCAGTGGTCATCCAGAAAGTCAAGACAGTTTTATCTCAATACTCTGTAGCCTCCCCCAAACAATCCATGACTACTGAAGTTCCAGCCAACAAATCTGCATTCTATGTAACAAAGGGGAAAAGCGAGAAAATGCCCCCACTGTAGCACGAATCTTAAAGAGTCTTATTAATAAAAAACAAACCCAGGGCCAGGTATTGGGGTGAATGCTGGAAGATCAGAAAAGCTGAACAAGCCACAGCCACCTCACCTCGCCAATTCCTCAGCTGATCCTGTTTCCTCAGACTGGAAGCCTCTGAGTCCTCATCCAAATGGGTCTCAGCTGAACTAACTGTACTGCTCAAAAGCCTAAAAGCTTAACCAGCTCTAGTTCCTGGTCCTCACGCCTTAAATACCTTTCTGCTTTCTGCCATCACTTCCCGGGATTAAAGGCATGAGTCACCATGCCTGGCTGTTTCCAGTGTGTCCTTGAACTCACAGAGATCCAGATGGATCTCTGCCTTTGGAATGCTAGGATTAAAGGTGTGTGTGCTACCATTTTCTGGCCTCTATATCTTGTGGCTGTTCTGTTCTCTGACTCCAGATAAGTTTATTCGTGTGCACAATATTTTGGGGAACACAATATCACCACACCCAGCCCTGCAACCCTACCCACCACCCCATCCCTTCTTCACTGACCAGAGGGTAACAACAGTCATGGGACACACCCTGCCACAGGGAGGCTGTTTAAGGTGGTCTTTCAGCTAGGTGTTTTCACTGGGAATAAACTTGGGGGCTGCTACTAAGAAAGAAGAAAACAAATCCTGGATGTAGCCCCATACTTGACACACCACTAAACACCAGCCCATGTCTGGTCTTGTAGATAGAAGTTTCTGTCCTACAAGCTGCTCCCAAGTAACCAACATGGAGATTTAATATAAATTATAAATGTTTGGCCATTAGCTCAAGCTTGTTACTAACTAGCTCTTACAACTTAACGCATTTCTATTAATCTATGTGCTGCCCTGAGGCTCGTGGCTTTTACCTCTATCCCATTTTGTGTGCTCAACTCATTCTCTGTCTGTCTGGCGACTCCTGGCTCTGTCCTTCTTCAACCCAGCATTCTCAGTTTGGCTTTCCCCCCTAACTTTACCCTGTTCAGTTATTGGCCAGTCAGCTTGTTTATTAAACCAATTCGAGTGGCAAATCTTTACAGTGTACAAAAGGATTATTCCACAGCATGGTCTGGTGATATAGAAATGAGAACCTATGGCATAAAGCATTCAGCCCGACAAATAGACAAGACAGCAGCATGTACTATCCTCATATCATGAATTTGCATGTGTCTAGTGAGCAGCGTGTGTATGTACATTCACAGATGGGCATATTATAAATACTTGTGTGTGTATATTTTGCATATATGTAAGCATGTGGATATACACACATGTATTATAAATATGAATGTGTGCAAATCGTATTTGCAAACGTATATGTCTATATGTAATGTTTATATGAGTATATACATGTACATATAGAGAGATACACATATCTATGTATTTCTTCCCTAAGGATTGAACATGGGACCTCAAGCATACTAGGCAAGTTCTTTCCCACTCAGCCTAGAGTGGGGATAGAGAAAAGCTCTCCCTACACAGCCCCAGCTTACCTCAGACTCTCGTTTTCTGCTCCAGTTTTCCCAGTACTGGATGACCAGAGTGCCACACACACCTGGTTTTAGGATCAGGTTCAGAGCTTTTAGAAGATCTGCACCTGTCTGAATGACACAGTTCACAAGCTTGAGTTATACCATGCAGAACTGTTGACCAACACACAGACAGTGCATGCTGTGTCCGAGTGCTTATATGAACAGACAATTTGGGTGATCAGAGAAATGCCCAGAAACATGGAAGGACCCACCTTAGAGTTAAGGGGGTGCAGTATGGTAGTGAAACTAGAAAGCCACAGTGGTTTTTATTTTCATTTTAACCCCACTCACTTAGAGATGAGAAATCTGCCTTAGATAGCTAGTGATCATAAAGGAACCTGCAAATAAATGACAAAATATTTAGAACCACACATCTACCCAAGTATCACTTTTCAAAAGCGGTGGGATGCAGTTCAAGTGCTTGGGGACGTAGTTCTAAATTTACACCCTTAACTCTATTATACTAAGAAAAAAGGGGGTGGAAACAGGCTGTAGCGTTCAACCCAAGAACCTGGGAAAAATATCAAAGACAAAGAAATAATATTAAAGGAAATCCTTTTAACCGGAAGAATTAACAACCGGAGAGGTGGTTCAGTGGTTAAGAGTGCTGGCTGTCTTTCCAGAGGACTGGAGTTTGGTTCTGAGGCACCATGTTGGGTGGCTCACAACGAACTGTAACTCCAGCTCCCGTGGACGCACTGTCCTCTTCTGGCCTCTGCAGGCACCTGCACACATGCTGCAGACACACACACCAAAAGAAATAAATAGAAATAAAGATTTGTTTTAAAGAATTATTAATAAAGTGGGGGTTTTAAAGTATGGAGGTATTTGGTATGGGGTGGACTGTTTTCTCTCTGGGATTCTCGGCCATGTGGGGCCATCAAGGATCTGCAGGGACAGGAGCGGCCCCCCTCATTGGACAGAGGAACCGAGCTTCAGTCCTCCTGACTGCCCGCTCCCTCCCCTGGCTTTGTTTCTTCCTGACCCCACCCGAGAGTGTGCCCCCCACCCCTGCTGCCCACCCGAGAGTGTGCCCCCTACCCCTGCTGCTCACCCGAGAGTGTGCCCCCCACCCCTGCTGCCCACCCGAGAGTGTGCCCCCCACCCCTGCTGCCCACCCGAGAGTGTGCCCCCCACCCCTGCTGCCCACCCGAGAGTGTGCCCCCCACCCCTGCTGCCCACCCGAGAGTGTGCCCCCACCCCTGCTGCCCACCTGAGAGTGTGCCCCCACCCCTGCTGCCCACCCGAGAGTGTGCACCCCACCCCTGCTGCCTACCCGAGAGTGTGCCCCCTGCTGCCCACCCGAGAGTGTGCACCCCACCCCTGCTGCTCACCAGAGTGTGCCCCCACCCCTGCTGCCCACCCGAGAGTGTGCCCCCACCCCTGCTGTTCACCCGAGAGTGTGCCCCCACCCCTGCTGTTCACCCGAGAGTGTGCCCCCACCCCTGCTGCCCACCCGAGAGTGTGCCCCCACCCCTGCTGTTCACCCGAGAGTGTGCCCCCACCCCTGCTGTTCACCCGAGAGTGTGCCCCCACCCCTGCTGCCCACCCGAGAGTGTGCCCCCCACCCCTGCTGCCCACCCGAGAGTGTGCCCCCACCCCTGCTGTTCACCCGAGAGTGTGCCCCCACCCCTGCTGCCCACCCGAGAGTGTGCCCCCACCCCTGCTGTTCACCCGAGAGTGTGCCCCCACCCCTGCTGTTCACCCGAGAGTGTGCCCCCACCCCTGCTGCCCACCCGAGAGTGTGCCCCCCACCCCTGCTGCCCACCCGAGAGTGTGCCCCCACCCCTGCTGCCAACCCGAGAGTGTGCACCCCTCCCCTGCTGCTCTCCACTACAAAGTAAACCAAGCACATAGCGAGGTCTCCAAAGGACAGGAGTGGGTGGCAGTTTCCCTGCCCTGGGTACATGTGTGGAAGTCAGAGGTCAACCTGTAGGAGAGAGATGGTTCTCTCTTCACCACGTGGGTTCCAGGGATCAAACTTGAGTCATCAGGATCAGCAGCAAGTGCCTTTATCTCTGCGGTGGCTTTTATTGGTTGTCAACTTGGCTACATCTGGAATTAACTAAAATCCAAGTGGCTGGGTACATCTGTGAAGGACTTTTTTCTTAATTAAATCATCGAAGTAGGAAGACACACTTTTTTTAACTTCCTTTTTATTTATTCTTGTGTCTTTCACATCACGCCTCCCGATCCCACCCCATTTCTCCCAACACAATAAAGCAAAATCAAATTTTAGAGAAAAAAAAAGAAAGAAAAGGAAAATCTCCTCATGGAAGCTGCAGTGTGACTCAGTGAGTCACACAGTAAACCCCTTATCCATACATCTTTACATGAACGTGCTCATTGGTCTGGTTTGAGGCCCCTGGTCTCTGCTACACCATCAACGCTGGACCCTCACTGGGACTCTTCCTGGACATCTCATTGCTGCCCTGTAGTGGAGATCATGCGGCCCTGGGTCTGCAGAACCCCCACCCCTGACCACTACATGCCCCCGACTCCTGACCCCCACCCCCCCTAACCCCCACCCCCTGCGCTCCAGCAGATCACAGATAGGGTGGATGTTGTTTAGGGAGAGCCTGCCAGCTCTCCCTGTCTCCCAACCACCAGGGGGAGCTCTCTAGCATTGCCCTGGCCAGTTCACCCCTTTCAGGGAGGGGCGGGGCCAGTTCTCCAGCTCTCCTGCTTTCACATCCTCAGGGTCGGTTCTCCCACACCTACACCTTCAGGGACAGCTCTACCGTGTTGCCCAGGTGAGGGGTAGGGGCCACTCTCCCGAGTGCTGCAGCTAATGAGGGACAGGGACAAGGAAGACCCACTTTTAATCCAGATCTTCTGAGGTGGGAAGATCCACTTTAATCTGGGCCACACCTTCTGCTGGCCGCCTATAGAAAGGACATGGAAGAAGGACGCTTGTTCTCTCTGCCTGCTCGCTCTCGTTCTTGCTGTCAAGTCCATTCCTTCACTGGCATTAGAGTCCACTTCAAGAGCCAGTTATGTACGGAGGACCAGCCGAGACAGTCAGCCTCAGGGACTGACACCTACTGGATTCTTGGACCTTCCATTGGGAGACAGCCATTGTTGGACTAGCTAGACCACAGCCTGTATAACATTCATACACACATATCTGTATCTATACCTGTATCATATCCATATCTATATCATATCTATATTAGAACTAGAGAGAGAGAGAGTTCTGTAAGTTCTGTTCCTCTAGAGAACCCTGGCAAGTATACCTGCTGAGCCATCTTGATGACCCATTGTCTTAATTCTTAAATGATACACAAATTCTACAAGAAGAAGAAGGAGAAGGAGAAGGAGAAGGACAAGGAGAAGGACAAGGAGAAGAAGAAGAAGAAGAAGAAGGAGGAGGAGGAGGAGGAGGAGGAGGAGGAGGAGGAGGAGGAGGAGGAGAAGAAGAAGAAGAAGAAGAAGAAGAAGAAGAAGAAGAAGAAGAAGAAGAAGAAGAAGACAGCATGTATTGGGCTCCCTGAAACCCCCAACAATCAAGTGCCTAATCCTTTAAGACTAAACAAAATAAAGAAGCTTCCAGCAAGTCCAGTCAAAGCAAAAACAAAGCCACAAGCCGTGGGAACAAAGGAGTGGGCCTATGGACATGCACAATCCATCAGACCAGACAACGTAGGAGCTTATGGTGATGAATGTTAAACCTTAGAGTTGCACACATTTTAAAATAACATAAAAGGCAGATTTCACTTATTTTAGGAGGGAGGCATGACTAGTTTGCCAGCTGGATGGAGACGGCACATGAAAATAAAATTACAAACAATTCCACTTTTAAACATAGATTCAGGATCTTAAGTAAAATATGAGTGGAATAAATTCAGTGTGATGTGCTTTTAAAATATGTACATCAGAACCAGGCTGAGATTAGCCCAGGCCCGAAAGCACAGATTTTAGAAAAGCATTTAGGAAGAAGTACAGACGCACTTGGGAGACTGAGGCAGGAGGATCTTGAGGTTGAGGCCAGCCTGAGACACGTAGTGGGACTGGGAGAGAGATGAGGAAGCAGGAAATATCTGTCTCCGAAGGTGAAGAAAAACTTGTAATATGAAATCATGTTTATGGGCTGGAGAGACGGCACAGAAGCTGACATCACTGGCTGCTCTTCCATGGGTCCTGGATTAAGTTCCCAGCACAGACGTAACTGTCTGTAACTCCAGTTCCTGGAGGTCAGATGTCCTCTTCTGACCTCTGAAGACACCAGGTATGCATGTAGTACACTCACATAAAATAAAAATAATAAAAATAATTTGGTGTTATGTTTATTTATGATACAAACTGAAAATAAAACAGAACTACTTGAGTTTAGTAAAAATGTCTATTAAACACTCTTCATAGGGCTTGGAGTATAGCTTAGAGGTGAAGCACTTTCACAAGGCTGTAGGTCATGCCTACCACCAAAAAGTAAACAGAAACCCTCATAGCAGATAAAATAATTTTAAAGATATTTATCTCTAACTATGTATATATGATGTGCATGTGTGAGTACAAGCGTCCTCAGAGTCCAGAACAGGGCATTGGATCTCTTGGAATTGGAGTTACAGAGAGTTGTGAGCTAACATGTGGGTCTTCTGCAAGACCAACACATACTTTTAACCACTGAACTTCTCTTGAGCCTTCAGATATTATATTCAATGTTAAAATATTTAAATTATTGCCATTAGAGTTAATGGAAAAGAAGAGCCAGAAATTGGTCTGTTATTCAGCATTTGGCTTGAGGTCATTGCCAATTCAATAAGACAAGAAAAAAAAAAAGCAGTGAGCAGTGTAACAACAGTAGGGGAACTGTGATTCCTTGCTGGTGTTATGATTGTTGGCATAGAAAGTCCAAGAGTTTCAAGAAACCTTGAAAACTGATAAAAGTCCAGCAGGACTCCTGGATACAAGATGAACGTATATAGGGAATAGTCCATAATGTTCCTGTGCCTGGCAATAACCAATTAGGAAACACAAACAAAGAAAGTACCATAGTAGCAGTAAAAACTAGCTGTGCAAGACCTTTATGGAGAATGTTACAAAATACAAGTGCAGAAAACAGACATTGAGACTGAACAGATATATAGCAGCTCGTGGTTTGAAAGACTAGACGCCATAAACACATCAATCCTTTCTAAATTAACCCATAAAGTTAATGCAATCGCAGTCGAATTCCAACCGGGGCCTGGAGAAAAGAATCCTAAAATGCAAATGGAAAAATCGAGGCCAAGAGAAGCCAAGGCCATCTCAAAGGGAGATGTCAAAGGGAGGCAGAGCTTTCCCGATCCCAGGAATCTCGTAAGCCTCTTGCTGACAGAGCAACAGACAGTGTTGCACAGAGAGACAAACAGACCCAGAATACAGAACCCAGTCACTTCATTTAATAAAACATAAAATGGGCAGATGAAATAATTGTGCTGGGTTGTCAGAGTGCTCATTTGGAACAAAATAAACAAACAAACAAATAAATAAAATCTTCCCTTTTTTTGGAAACAGCGTCTCACTATACAGCCTGGGCTGGCCCGAAGATTGTTATGTGGACCAGGCTAGCCTCAAACTCGCAGAGATGCACCTGCCTCTGCCTCCTAAATGCTGGGATTAAAGATGAGCACCACCACACCCAGTGAGCTTTCTTTTCTCTTTCTTTCTTTTTTTTCTTAATCAGCATGTGGTGTGCTAGACACTGTTGTGACATTTTCAAGCCATGTGTGTTCTGTGATTCTCCTTCTGCTGTCTTTCTGCTCTTCTTGCCCCACTTTCCTCCATTGTCCCCCCACCCCAGGTTCTTCTCACCTTTCATGTCCCGTGTATACCCTCTTGTTCTCCTTTCAGGGTTTTGAGGTTCAGCAGGGGTTGTCTACACTTGTGCCTGTTTACAGATATACATACATACATTACAGGCCAGGATCCACATCTGAGGAAGAACATGTGGTTTTCATCTTTCTAAATCTGGGTCATCTCATTTAACACTGTACTTTCCAGGTACACCTATTTTCCTGTAGATTTCGTTTTTCTTCACAGCTGAGTAATCTGCTTTGTGTCTATGTCCCTCATTCTCATTATCCATTTATCCACTGATGGACATCTAGGCTGGTTCCATTTAGGTTTCAGCTTTTCGTGGTTGTAGACACAGGGGAGCCTTGACGGCTCCTGTTTCATATCCCTGATCCAGCATAGACAGTGTGTCCACTGTGGTCACCTGGACCACTCGGAGGCCTAAGGGCTCTGCTCATCCCGAGGAAATAGCAGTTCCAAGAACCAGGGACTTAGTGTCCCAGAAGAGTGTCTAAGAAGTGATAGGTAGGATTGATATGGCCAGGCCCCTCTGGATGGAGGATTGTGGGATGTATCTTACACCATTCTCATGGTCCCCTATAGCTGAGTCCCAGTTGCCCGCCTCAGTACCAGTCCATCAACCTGCCCTTCCTGTGACTTCCCTACTCAGACCCTCTTACTGTTTAACACCTAAATCCAGTCTCAGGAGCTGTTCCTGACAAACCACACTAAAGATAACAGCGTGAGTGCACACCACACACACACACACACCACACACATACACACACAGTGTATGGAAGTTTCAAAGATAAAAAGCCAACTTCTAAACACAAGCAGGAAACAGAGAACTCAGTCATTTTCTGTACAAAAGAGTTTCTTATATGGGTGCTGGTTAGTTAGTTAGTTTGTTTGCTTTGTTTTTTGTCTACTTGACACAAACTTAGACATACCTAGGAAGAAATCTCAGTTGAGGAATTGCCTCAATCAGATTGGCCTATGGGGCATTGCCTTGATTAATGATTGATGTGGGAGAACCCGGTCCACTGTGGGCAGTGCCACCCCTGGCCAGGTGAGTCTGGATAAGAAAAGTAGCCAAGTAAGCCAGAGGGAGCAAGCCAGTAAGCAGCAGGCCTCCATGTTCCTGCCTTGGCGTCCCTCGACAGCAGACTGTAAAACCTGCACGTCAAATAAACCCTTTCCTCCTCACTTTGGTTTTGGTCCGTGTTTAGTCACAGCAACAAAAAGCAAATTAAGAGAGAGCAGGTGGAAAGTACATGGTTTAGGGAAATATCAATAAATGTGCCTACATTTAGCACACGATGCTATAAGGGCTGGGAGCAGGACTCAGGGGGTGTGGGGGACCCTGAATTCCATCCCCAGCCCTGCCTAAGAAAAATCATAGCTTGTCAAAACAAATAACAGGCTTGGGTGTGATGCCAAAAGCCTTTAATAAAGCACTGGGGGGGGGGGGGGGGCGCTGGCATTTTCTTCTTAGGTGGGACTTTGGGAACACAGTGTGATAGTTTGAATGAAAATGGCCCTCATAGGCTCCTGCATTTGAATGCTTAGTCCCCAGGTCGGGGTAGGCTTTGAGGCTTAAAAAGCCCACACCATTCCCAGTTAGAGCCCTCTGTGCCCTATGCTTGTGGAGCAGAATGTAAGCTCTCAGCTACTGCTCCAGCATCATGGCTGCCTACTGTCATGCGCCCTGCCATGATGGTCATGGAACTCTGAGCCTCAAATTAAATGCTTTCTTCTATAAGTTGCTTTGGTCATGGTGTCTTATCACAGCCATAAAAAAGTAACCAAAACACAGAGTCTTTGCTCTAGCACCCCCTGTGGCATCCGGAACCGACATCAGCACTACAGAGGGAGGCTTTTCCCACCCAACCCTCCTCTCCCTCCCTCCTTCCTCTCATACCCTCTTGTGCTGAAAGTGTCCCTAGCCCACTCCTGCTCTAGTTCCTCTTGACCATTCACAGGTGTGACTCCTTGCCCCTCTCATTCCATCTCCGCACAGCACCTGAGTTAACAAGGCTTTTCCCTCCACGTGGTTGCTAGAGGCTGTGCAGACACCCCTCCTATCTGGTGAATGTGTCTCCCCCCTGAGGATCTGGAAGTGCTTACTCCCGGGGACGTGTGACTGAGATTTGATTTGTAAAGAGTCTTGGGAGCTGACCACATAAGATGAGGTTGTCTCTAATCCAACACAACTGTGCCTGATGCAAAGCCAACATTTGGACAGACAGACAAGTGCTCACGGAGAGAGAGCATCCTGGGAGAATGAAGGTGGAGATCATAGCAATGCATTGACAATTCAAGGGCTACAGAAGACTGCCAGGGAGAGAAGAGAGGCCCAGAGCAGACTCTCCCCTGCAAACACCCTAACTTCAGACGTGCCCCAGAACCCAGAGCCAGCGCATCTCTGTCCAGGCTTCACTGTGTGTGGCACTTGATGTGCTGCAGCCCTTCTGTGCTGTGCAGTCCCTGCACGAGGGACACCCATACGCGTGGGACCCTTCTCAGTTGATGGGCCCTGAGAGGAAGAGCAGGTTCAGGGTTGAAAGCTGGCCAAGGAGCTGCTGCTTTCCCTGGGAGGGTGCCCGCCTGGGGTCTTCTGCTCATCCTCTTCTTTCTCCCTTCTTCTCTCCTTTTAAAATTGTGTAAGCCCCGGGCGGTGGTGGCGCACGCCTTTAATCCCAGCACTCGGGAGGCAGAGCCAGGCGGATCTCTGTGAGTTCGAGGCCAGCCTGGACTACCAAGTGAGTTCCAGGAGAGGCGCAAAGCTACACAGAGAAACCCTGTCTCGAAAAACCAAAAAAAAAAATTGTGTAAGCACGGGTGCCAGGACCCCTTATGGAGTCAGAGGAGAGCCTTTGGAGTCAGTTCTCTCCTTCCGTACTGTGGTGCCAGGGATCGAACTTGCCTGACATCAACCTCTAGCTCCAGCTCCACGTGTGAGTGCAGGGCGGGGGCGGGGGGGCGCACGCACGCGCAGCCAGTGGAAAATCCTTAGACCTCTGAGGAGGTACACTCAGGAAGGATTAAGATAACTGCCTGAAATCCACTGGTAACTCTTAAGAGAATTGTAAAAGCTTGCACTTGGTCCTGTTGGTGCTGTGATCACTCGGCCCTGTGTCTGTTCCTCCCTCTGCCTTCCACCTTGAGGCAGTATGGCCAAGGGGAGCCCTCACCTGAGCCTGCACTCAGACCTTGGGACTTTCAGCCTTTGAGATTCCTTACGTCACCATCGCAGCAAGTGGACTGCCACAGAAGACCTCTGTAGGCTGGGCACTCAGCCTTCTCCTCAGTCCTGAGGTCCTGCACCATGGATACCTGCCCTCTGCTGTGGACAGGGAGGCTTTCCTTCAGCTGTGCCAAGAACCCTTCAGACCCTGTCAGTGATGCTTAGCCTTCCCTCCCTACTCTGCATCCCCTGTCACCTCCCCCTTGCCCCCCTTCCTGTAGCTCTTAAATACCAGGAAACTGTCTTAAAGTTGTGGCATCTCTGGTCCCCTGAATTTTGTCCCTGGCCATCACAAGTGGTAGTTGGAGCAGCGGTGCTGCATCCCAGGCCAGGGGCCACCACAATGAACTGCTCATCACCAGTCACCTGGAAGTGTCCCTCTAGAACCTCAGAGTCAGGTCCCTTCCCAGGACCCGTCAACTGAGAAGGGTCCCCGTGTGTATGGATGTCCCTCTGTGCAGGGCTGTGCACCAAGTGCCACACAGAATGGACCTTCTGTTGACCCCTACCTGTGATTGCTTGGGAGCAGAGCCTGGGACCAGGGTTTACTGCAGGATGGCTGTTTGGGACAAGTCCCCAGAGGGTGAGGACAAAGGACAGGGAAGGGAGAGCCTCGATAAGCACTACAGATTATCACCTTCAAAACCAGTGTTAAAGTTTAATCCCCATTATGAGAGATTACGAGATGCAGGGCTCTGCCCTCCCCAGTGGATTAACCCACTCCTGTGATTAATGGGCTGAGGAGTTAATGGGTTATCTCCAAAGTGGCTCTGTTATAAAAGCCAGCTGGCTAGATCTCACGAGCACCCTGCCTCTTCCCATGTGATGCCCTGTGCTTCCTCGGGACTCTGCCAACAAGAACATCACAGATGCGGCCCCCTGACCTTGGACCAGAACCATGAGCCAAAATTAACCTCTTTTCTTGATGGCTAACACAGCCTGTAGAACCGAGAAAAGGACTAAGACAGAAGGAATGTGGACTATGTCCAGAGCCTGCCAGACACGGTGGCTCCCTCAGTGGAGGGCCCTTCTCCACAGACAGGAGATCTGGTTGGGATGCCACGAGAAACTGCCAGACAGAGCACGTATGTCCCGGAGCGCAGCCGTCTCCTCTGCTGCCTCGGGCTTATCCACTGATCAATCACCATTCCACCGTCTCTGGTGCGTGTCAGTCACCCGTCCAACATGTCCCCAAGTAACAGGGAACACAAATCAAGTTCTGAGAGATGCCTTGCTGTGCTGAGACCCTTCTGGCTTCCTGGGAAAAACAGAAAACAAAAACCTTCCCTGTCCCAGCCCACCGCTGGGGCCACCCTGATGAAGTAAGGGTATCACCTAGGAGCCCCGCTCTTAATGGCCGATTGGGTTTGAGGCCGCAGTGTTTCCTTAAAGCCTACACCGAAAGGAAGCAAGTATGAGGTTCCCCTGCTATCCCAGCACGAGCTGCAGCCGAGCCCAGCTCTCCCAGTGCCCACATTTCTCCTCCACTAAGCACGGCTCCTGTGCCCACCCCCCAATCAGCTGTGCTACACTGGGAGCCCAGAGTCAGGAACCAAATGGCCGAGAGCGCCATCTAGTGGTTGATAGGGCAAGTAACTAGAAGGGACGGGAGAGCCAGGATTGTGGCTCCCCCACCCCCACCCCGCCCCACAGTGGCATGTCTCAGAGAAGACTGGGCAAGGTGCTGGACTGCCAAGAAAAGGAATCAAACAAAGAGGCCCTGGAAGAGGGACCGAAGGAGCCCTGCCCCAGATGCCTCTGTCTACCAATAGAGGGACTGGCTCATCACCCAGGACACAGTGGTCAGTCTCTGCCCCCTTCCCCCTCTTCTGGAGCATTTAAATCTGGTTTTGCTTGGTTGGTTGGTTGACTTGTTTTGTGGCAGGGTCTGGCTTAGCCACGGCTGGCCTTGAACTCCTGATCCTCCTGCCTCCACCTCCAGGTGTGTGCCACCATGCTCTATGAGGGGTCACGTAAAATCCATCTAGGGGCCTATAGGATGACTCAGAGACTGACAACCAGTGAATTCAATCCTGGGGACTCTGCAAGCTGTCCTCAGACCACCATGCACACTGTAGCATGAGCCGGGCAGTATACAGACACGCACACTCACACCAGATAAATAAAAATGTTTTCAAAAATCCATTTGGTGCTGTCGGCCTTATTACAAGAAAATAGTAAAAAGGTTTTCAGAAAAGAATCATGGCTGACTCATGGCGGTTGTCACCATCATTACCCCCTTTTGGCCTGGCCTACCCGGTGTCTAGCTACCCTCTCAGCCATTCAGGAATCGGAGAGGCTGCTGAGCCAACTCGAGGAGGAACGGATGTCAGAGCTCTGACCTTCCCCTGTGCAGACACACCTGTGGAGCAGGATGGAGGCACTGCCTGGCTGGGATGCCACATGCCCCAGGCTCTTACCCTCGGCTTCTGGGAAGGTGGGAGGAAGCTTCACCATCTGCTCAGAGAGGCTTGTTAAAGGGCCAGAAAGTGACCACCAAGACTTTCACTTCTCAATTTCTGCACTTCCCCAAAAGTATGGTGGTTCTGAACCATCGGGGCTTTGGGGTTTGAGCTCTTTTTTGTATTTTTCAAGTTAAGACGCAGTTGGGAACATGGGGCATTGAGTGCCTTGGAGCAGAAGACCATGTTATCCCCTGTGAAAAGCAAGCCCCATCAAGCCTGCATTCGGGATCTGCAAAGAGCGCAGCAAGGGCTCCACTGATCCCCAAGAGCCCTATTTCAGTGGCTTTCTCACTTCCATAGCTCAGCTGAGGAATTGCTACAGAGGCAGTCATAACTGACAAATCCTAAAATAGTTTTTGTCTAGCCCTTCAGAGGAAAAGTTGGTCACTGGGCCAGCGAGACGACTCCGCACCTGCTTCGCAGCCCGATGACCTGGGTTTGATTCCAGGGATCCACATGGTAGGGGAGAATGACTCTGCAGGTGGCCCTCTGAACACCATGCATGCGCTGTGGTGTGCACTACACAAACACACACATACACACACAAATAAGATAAATATAAAAATGCCAAAGAGGAGAGAAAGTTGGTGATGCCTTACAAATCACAACTACAAAATCACAAGAAATGTGAGAAACAGAGAACTGGGGTCAGTGACACCAAGGTCACAGCCAGTGAAGCCCAGACTTCTCCCAGAAGGAGAGCCAGCCGCTGTTTCTTCAACACAGTACTTTGCAACAACAACCCTGGGTGGAAATGGAGGTACCCACAGGTTCCAAGAGGACCACCAGGAACACGATGTGGAAACCAGCCCTCCTTCCCCAGGGTTGCAGGAGAGGAGGCCCAGCTGAAGCTGGACACCAGAACAGACAGCAGGAAACACGGAATTTACAAATAGAGGCTAGAAAGACGGAAAGGGAGAAATGGCTACTAAAAAGCTAAAAACATGGTGGGACCTCAGAGTCAAGGCCCAGCGCTTGATGACCTGAGTTTTGACTCTCAGGACTCCCATGGTAGAAGGAGAGAATCAACTCCTCCAAATTGTCCTCTGACCTCCAAGGTGCATGACGCGTGCGTGCGTGCGCGCACACGCACACACACACGCACACACACACACACACACACACACACACACACACACACACACACACACAAAGCTAGGCAGGTGTCACACACCTTTAATCCTAGCACCTGGACTTAAAAGCCATCCTGGTCTATACAATGAGACCCTGTCTCAAAAATAAATAAATAATAGATGAATAAACAAGCCAACTGAAGGTGAGTTGGGCATAATGACACTGACCTATAATCCCAGCTCGTGAGAGGTGAAGGCAGAGGGATCAGAAGTTCAAGGTCAGCTGGGTGGTGGTGGCACACACCTTTAATCCCAGCACTTGGGAGGCAAAGGCAGGCAGATCTCTGTGAATTCGAGGCCAGCCTGGTCTACATAGTGAGTTCTAGGAGAGCCAGGGCTACACACAAAGAAACCCTGTCTTGAAAACAATAACAAAAGGAAGCTCAAGGTCATCCTTAGCTAGGAAGTCCGTTAGTTCATGGCTAGGCTGGACTACAGAGACTCCATCTGGGGCGTGGGGGTGGGGGGTTAAAGTCAGAGAGGAGCCAAAAACATGAGCGGAACACTGATATATTATTTTTGTCTTAATCATGGAAGTCAAGTTCAAATTCCTTGTTTGGGGGTTTTGTTTGTTTTCAGCCAAGATCTCAGGTAACCAAGGCTGGCCCCAAGCTCTTCACCCTTCTCCCTCCACCTTTCCCGCTCTGGAATTACAGGTTTGCGCCAGCACACCAGCAGTAAATCAGTCAACCCTTTGTATCTGTGAGCTCCAACCCATGGATTCAGCAAACGTTTAATCCAAACTCCTTTTTTAAAAAATACGGCATCTGCACTAAATATGAACAGACTTCTTTGTGCCGTTATTCCCTATTTACATAGCATTTGCATTGTATTGGGTCGTAGCAGAAATCTAGAGACAATTTAAATTATATGAGAGGATGCACCTAGGTTATATGCAAATATCATGCCATTTAATGCAAATAAGCATCTGCAGATTCTGGTCTCTGTTGTGGGGAGGGCAATCCCCTGCAGATACTGAAGGACAGCTGCGTATGATGAAATTATTCAAGGAGATGAGTGTGATGAGCACCCCCTTAATTCCAGCACTCTGAAGAGGCTGAGGCAGGCACATCTCTGTAAATTCAAGACCAACTTGGTCTACACATCAAGTTCCCGGGCCAGGGCTGAGACCCTGTTTTAAAAAAGTAGAAATATTTAAGCCAAACAGTAACTTTAAATTTTTTAAGGTAAGTAGAAGGCGGCATGGTGGCACACATCTGCAACCCTACCACTCACAGAAGTCTGAAACAGGATCTCCAGGACATCAAGGTCAGCCTGGACTCCGTATTGAATACCAGACCAACCTGGGGCCTGAGAGAGAGAGCTCGGCAGTTCAGAACACATACTGCTCTTTCAGAGGACTTGAGTTCAGTTCCCAATACACATGTCAGGCAGCTCACAACTGCCTGTGACTCCAGCTCCAGGGATTCCAATGCCCTCCACAGTACATGTGGAAAACAGAAAACCTTTAGGAGTCAGCGCTCTCCTACGATGTGGGTCCCAGGGATGAGACTCACTGGGCGTGGAGGCTGGCATCTTTACGGAATGAGCCATCTTGCTCACCTGTGATTATGTTTATAGTCTTGTACATGGAAAATCTTTCTAAACACATCTGAAAAGACAGAACAATGAAACAGTGCTACATTTGGCCACGTAAGAACCTAAGATCAGGGCCAGCAAGATGGGTCAGTAGGTCAAAGTCTGTGGAGGTAGCCATAGACGTAGAAAAAACTGTGTGGCCTCCCTAACACAGCATCTGGTGGTGGATGCCTCCCCAAATCAACTCCCACCTCCTTCCTTGCTTCCTTGCTAGCAGAACCCTGACACTGTTTAGATATCAACCCCACTTGCACATGACTTGGCACAGACTGCCATCCAGCCAATGAGCTGGGGGTTGGGAAGTGGGAGTGTGGGTAGGGAAGGGAGGGGAGAGGAAGAAGGGGAAGGGTGGGGTGGGGGAGGGCACTCAAGGAAGCATGTCTGTCTGTGCTAGTCAGCATGGGCCAGCTGCTGTAACAAACACACCCCAGATCTCTATAGCTTAACCCGAGGTCATCCCTTGCTCACGAAAGTCCAGCATGGGTGTTCTGCTTGGTGTACTGAGATATTCCATCTAGGGTTCAACAGGCCCAGCTCTTTCCATCCTGGAGCTCCGCCACCCCCAAATGAGGCCAGAATCGGTACAACCAGGAAAGCTGTGGCAGCGGCACCTGTGTCTCTGCTCACATCTGATTGGTCAGATCAGGTCCTGTGGTCACATGACCCTCACAGCTGCAGGGGGAAACTGGGAAATGTCATTTAGCTATGCCATAGGGAAGAAAATGAGCCTAATTAAGTGAGTACTGAGCACTGCCTAGCCATAGGTCCCATTCAGTCCCTTCCTCCCACACAGAGGACACATTCAATTTTCACTCTCTGAGAGAAAGAATTTCCAATGCTGTCACCAGAGCAATTTTTGGTACCAATGTGTCCACATTTGGCATGGGTACTAGGGGGTGTAGTCGGATTTTTCTTTGGGCCACCAGCTCACAAATAATGACGTGGAGACTTGCTATTAATTATGAAAGGTTGGCCTAAGCTTAGGCTTGTCCCACTAGCTCGTAAGTTAAATTAACCTGCTTTTATTAATTTTATTAATCTACATTTTACCATGTGGCTTTTTACCTTTCTTTCATTCTGTATGTCCAACTCCCTCCATGTCTCATTTCCTCTGCGCCTTGATTATCTCCTCCTACTTCCTCTCTCTGCCCAGAAGTCTCGCCTATACCTCCTGCCTAGCTATTGGCCATTCAGCTCTTCATTAAACCAATCACAGCAATATATCTGGTTGTGGGAAAAATGTGTTGTGGGATATTTGTACACTGTGTGAAGAGCTGAATGGCCAATAGCAAGCAGGAAGTATAGGCATGATTTCTGGGGAGAGAGAGGAAGAAGAGGATGAATCTAAGCACAAGAGGGAGACGCCAGGAGACATGGAGAGGAAACAGGAGGTACGAGACGGAAGAGAGGTGACGCCACATGGCAGAATGTAGATTAATATAAATGGGTTCAGTTAAGTTATAAGAGCTAGTTGAGGCAAGCCTAAGCTAAAAGCCAAGCTTTCATAATTAATAAGTCTCGATGTGAGCTGCCGGTCCCAACAAGAAAGTACTGCTACAGGGCCCCCAGGCTGGCCAGAGAGGATGCCACCAGCCCTCGTCTTCTTCCAGCTACAGATTGAACTAACCATGGGGTTCTTATCACTGCTCAGGCAAAGAAAAGCAGCAGTCCAGGGGACCAGGGCCCCTGCTCTTAGTGTGAGAACAGAGACCGCTCGGATGGAGGACACACACAGGCCACAGAAAGGCTTTGGGGAACTCAAACACACATTCCAGAATTAAAAATTCTATAGAGGAAGTGAAGAGATGGGAGCCTGCTCTGAAAAGCTGCGTTTAGAAAGAGGAAACGGAGTGAAGAGCAAGACTAGAGACAAGGGCGATCTTCAACCAAGAGACTCAAGGCTGGGTCTGTCCTCACACCAACCTTGGGAGCAGATCAGCTTCTAAAGGGAGAGATGGATGTGTGGGGAGAGACAGTCATTTAAGAAACCCTAGAGTAGGGGTTGGGAAGGGGGATCCGTAGGTAGAGTGCTTCTGCACAAGCAAGAGTTCGGATCCCTAGTACTCACATAAAAAGGAGCGTGTTCATACTCACCCTGTAACCTCAGGAGTGCGCACAAAAGAAATGCCAGCTCAGAACAGCAATAGTCTGGGGATCTTAAAAGCCCCAGGCAAGGATGTAAGCGTACAGAGAAAGTGCACACGCAGCCTTGGGCTGGCTGGGCAGTGAGCCCCGGCTGAGGCAGGTCTTCAGAGCTCAGAGCGAAGCGCCTGGCCCTGGAGAGGCTGCGTCTCTTTTGCTCCTTTTCATCCTTGGAGGGGGGCGCGAGTTGGAGAGCAACAGACCCAGATAGGAAACAGAGAAGAAACCATTTACAAGTTCAAGATCAGACCCAAGCAGAAGACTGAAAAGAGCTCAAGGTGGGGAGGGCAAGACCCAGCCACGGTGCGGTGACCAGGCAGGTGCATGGTCACCGCAATGGAGAACAGCATGCCTGAGATGATACAGGAGATACTCAAACTTCAGAGGGTACTATGGGATCCTGGGAGCGGATGGCGCAAGAGATACATAAAGATGTTGAGTGGCAAGGGAATGAGAACGGGGAAGTGAAAGTGTCCCCAAGTTTTTCCTCTTGGGGTGGTGTGGGCAGGCAGAGGGGCTGAGGAATACATCAGGGGTGGAGTATGTTTAATGTTTATCCTGGGACCAGCAACATGGCTGGGTGGGTAAAGCCGCCTGCAACCAAGCTTGATAACCTGAGTTCGAGCCTTCAGACCTCCATGATGAGAAGAGAAAACTGACCTCCAAAAGTGGTCTTCTGACCTCCACACACATGGCACACAGGCACCCGCCTACACAAAATGAATACGAGTCTGTTTTAATATAGTCGTCCTGGATAGATTAACATATTTTAATACATCCATCCTGGCAAGAAAGTTTGGACAAGGCTAAGCTGCAGCATCGAGCAGCTGCAGGAGTGAGTCACAGTGGGTGCAGTGCAGCTGTAGAACGCATGGAAAAGTGGTTGCAAAGACACCTGCATGTAGCAGGGTTAGTTGCTGTGGGATGTCTTTCTGTACGCTGTGAATATGTGCTACTCCCACTGGCTGATAAATAAAGCTGCATTAGCCTATGGCAGGGCAGGATGGAGCCAGGAGGGAGAATCCAAAAGAGAGAGAGAGCGAAAGGAGAGTGAGGTGAGATGCCAGCCACCGCACAAGCCGCAGCAAGATGCCAGCAGACCGGTAACACCACGGCCACGTGGCAACTTATCGGTGAATAGAAATGGGTTAAGTTATAAGAACTAGCTTATCAAGAAGCCTTCCATAGACCACACAATTGGTAATTAATATTAAGCCTCTGAATGATTATTTTATAAGCGGCTGAGGGACCGGGGGGCCGGGCAGGACCGGAGAAAACTTACAGTTACAGTTAGTGCCTGGGCCAGCACCTGGGTTGGTGGTGGCTGAGCCCTCAGCTTCCTGACTGAGCCAGAAATAGCAGTTCCCTTGCAAGCTGGCTCCATGGAAGGAAGGGGCTGGGAGGAAGGACCTACCAGCAACACTCACAAACTAGAGAACTTTGTTCTGTGACAAAGCCGTCATGACTCCACAGTCACAGGCACGGGGTTGAAGGTGACTCGAACTGTGTACTATGTCAGCTTCTGAAATCCCACCCCATCTGCTAAGCTACGTCATTTAGGATGCTCTCGAGAAAATGTGACAAATGCAACCAAAAATCAGGGAGGTGAGGCATAAGAAGTCACTGTCCAAAGCTACATTCTTAGCTCTTAGCCACTAATTCCAGCATCATGAGGCTGAGGCAGGAGAATTACCACAGCCTAAGCTAGCCTCAAAAACAAACAGACCTGTAAACACTCACACACACACACACACACACACACACACACACACACACACACACACACACACACACACACACACACACCGGTTTCACATAACCCAAACTGGCCTCAATTTTGCTATGTAATTGAGGTTGACCTTAAAACTCCTGATCCTCCTGCCTCCAACTCCAGAGTTCTGGGATTACAGGTGTGAGCCCCACACCAGTGCCACACTCTCCATCTGTCCCCTCTGTCTCCCAAGGCATCAGCTTCACTTGATCCTCAGTCCACTCTGGTCACAGGGCGGCCACCATCTCAGCTGGGCCCGCCCGCTCAGTCCGTGGGAGGGGTGAGGGCTGTGCTGCTGTTCTCTGGAGGGAAGGTAGCTGTGATGTGTGGTGCTCATGGTGTGCATGGCACACGTGGTTTGAATGCCATCAAATGACTGATTTCCAGCTCCCAGCAGGACGCCATTGGAGAAGGCTGTGTGCAAGGGTCCCAGGGGCTGATTCCACCTGCTCCAGTACAGAGCAGTAGAGACATGAGTCTGTGCTAAATAGCATCCTGCAGCATAGAAAACAGCAAACGCACTTGGTCTAGGCCAGTGGTTCTCAACCTTTCTAATACTGCGACTCTTTAGTTCCTCAAGTCATGGTGACCCTAAACTATAAAAATTATTTTCATTACTACTTCATAACTGTAACTTCACTATCATTATAAATCATAATGTAAATCTGTGTTTTCTGATGGTCTTAGGTGATCCTTGAAAGGGTCATTCTCCCTAACCCCAAGGGGTCGCGACCCACAGATTGAGAACCACTGCTCTAGGCCAACCCAGGCCTGCTGTGGGATGGTCTGTAGGTCAAATGTGTTGCTGATTGGTCAATAAATAAATCACTGATTGGCCAGTGGCCAGGCAGGAAGTATAGGCGGGACTAACAGAGAGGAGAATTGAGAGAACAAGAAGCTGGGTGAGGGAGACACCGCCAGCCGCCATGATGACAAACAGCATGTAAAGATGCCGGTAAGCCACGAGCCATGTGGCAAGGTATAGATTAATAGAAATGGATTAATTTAAGCTGTAAGAACAGTTAGCAAGAAGCCTGCCACGGCCATACAGTTTGTAACCAATATAAGTCTCTGTGTTTACTTGATCGGGTCTGAGAGGCTGTGGGACTGGCGGGTGTCAGAGATTTGTCCTGACTGTGGGCCAGGCAGGAAAACTTTAGCTACACAGGCCTCTCTGGAGCCAGTGAGTCCCACCTAGACCCTTTGGTGGCTGAGCAGTCCAGATGGGAGGAGGAGGGGAGGATGTTGAGGGGGCTTCCTGGCCATCCTTACAACTTCCAGAGGCAAGCTCAACCTCAGCAGCCCCCAAAATAGATCCCACTCAGGGAAGTGGGACAGTGACTGATTCCTGGCTCTGGTGACAAGCCATGAGGGACACAGGAGCGCCTCAGGAAAAATGGGGGCAGCAGAAGCCAACATCTCCAAAAGCACCAGGGAACCTGCTTCGTCATGGCTGCAAGGGAAGAAGCTGGTTGACAGAAAGCAGGTGACAAACGGCTCGGGACAAGACTGGAGATCACGTTCCAGCCACTCCTCACCCTCTGTTCAGGTTCTGGGTCTCTTGACTGAACTCCAGAGCCTCCGGCAGGAGGATGAAAGGGTGGGGTCCAGGGAGCATTTTGCATCCCTGACCAGCTCGCCAAGGCAGAGGGCTTATCGCCCGTCAAGCTGAGCCGGGGTGTTGAGAAGCAAGACCGACCTTGGCCCTTGCCATGCCTGCTCCAGAGGCTTGTGCAGAGGATTTCGCCTGGATTGGAGCCCCGTGGTGACTCCAAGCATCGCTCCCCACACAGTCTGTGCAGAAAACCTGCTTCTCCCCTCTGCCAGCAGAGTTCATTGCTGAGCTAGTTGGCGGTGTATTGTCAGATGAAAAAGAGCAGCTATGAAACTGTGTTTATAGCTGGGTCTGGAGTCACATGCCAGTAATCCCAGTGCTCAGAAGATGGAAGTAAGAGGGTCAGGAGTTCAAGGCCAGCCTCAGCTACACAGTATCCTGTCTCAAAAAAGAAAAATCAAGGGGCCGGAGAGATGGCTCAGTGGTTAAGAACACTGCTCTTTCAAAGGACCAGGGTTCAATTCCCAGCACTCACATGGTTGCTCACGACCATACTCCAGTCCTAGGAGATCTGATGCTCTCTTCTGACCTCTGTGGGTACTAGTCACACAAGTGGGGCACAAAAAACATGCAGGCAAAACACTCCTACACATAAAATAAATAAATCTTCTAAAAATAAATAAAAACAAGTGTTAATGCCACCGGTTGAGAATAAGACCACTACCACAATCTTTGAGCCAAATTTGAAGCAAGCTTTTATTAAATACTGGCCAAGATGATGGACTCTAGCCAGGTCCATTCCTGGGTTCCCAATAAATGGCTACGAGTCACCATTTTTTGGGGGGGCTTAAAAAGGCAACCCCATAAGGCCACTCACTGTTTCCTACCAGGTCCAATCAGGAGCAAGAACATATCCTGACATATTTCCTGTCCAAGCACCTCCCCCTACATGTGATCAAGCACACCTGGTGCAATTGAGTCTAACTGTTGAGGGGAGTGAAAACCTGTGGCTTGTTATCTTACACGAACAACAGCCTCCAGCATTTCAGGAAGTATCTGTCCTTGAGCAAGGGCTTACAGGTTAGAGGCATTTTTTATGGATCCCTTAGGCATGGTAATTAAAACTTAAAACATAACTTCGGCTCTCACATATAGGTACTTGCCTTCAAGCCTGATGACCCAAGTTTGATCCCTAGAACTCACCTGGTGGAAGGAAAAAAAAGCAACTCTCACAAGTTGCCCTCTGATCTCCACATGCATTATAGCACACACACACACACACACACACACACACACACACACACACACACCAATTATAAAAATGGGGAAAAATAGAAAAAAATACTGTTCATAGTGTAACATTATTCTTAAGGAAAATATGAGGTGTGTGTGACCCTGGGAGCATCTCTGTGTGGATGTAATTGAACATGGCAGTAAAATGGACATGGCTGGAGCTGGTGAGACTGTCCATCAGGAAAAGGTGCCTGCTGCCAAGGCTGACCACCAGAGTTAGATCTCTCAGTTCCATGTGATAGAAGGAGAGACTCGACTTCTAAAAGTTGTTCTTCGTCTTCTACACATGCATCATGGCACACACATACCCCACCACACACACACACACACACACACACACACACACACACACACACAATAAATAAATAAACAAACAAATAAATAAATGTACTGTGTCGGTATCTGGGAACACTTGCTTGTCACATCTCAAGAGGACATGGGGATAGACCACAGGAGCTTGTGAATACCCTCCAAGGCCCAGCTCATCCCCATACAACACAATCACCTTGCCCCAAAGTCAACAGAGCCCAAATGGAGAGATGCTCCCAAAGTGGGGTTTTCCTATACAATGGAAAAAAGAAAGTATCTTCAACCAATGTTGCTGGCATAACTGGATGTCAATATGTAAAAGATTACAAATAGATCCATATCTGTCACCATGCACAAAACTCAAGTCCAAGTGGATCAAAGACCTCAACATAAATCCAGTTACACTAAACTTAATAGAAGAGAAAGTAGGAAGTACTCTTGAATGCATTGGCACAGGAGATCACTTCCTAAATATAATACCAGCAGCACAGACACTGAGCACAACAATTAATAAATGGGACCTCTTGAAACTGAGAAGCTTTTGTAGGGCAAAAGACACGGTCAATAAGACAGAAAAAAAAAAAAAACAGCCTACAGAATGGGAAAAGACCTTCACCAACCCCACATCTGACAGAGGACTGATGTCCAAAGTATATAAAGAACTCAAGAAACTAGACATCAAA
The DNA here is from genome assembly GCF_007827085.1 of Peromyscus californicus insignis. Lineage (NCBI taxonomy): Eukaryota > Metazoa > Chordata > Mammalia > Rodentia > Cricetidae > Peromyscus > Peromyscus californicus. The sequence continues at coordinate 54,072,218 of NW_026294562.1, read as the reverse complement.
GTACTGAACAATCCAATTAAAAATGGGCTAAAGAGCTAAACAGAATTCTCAAAAGAAGAATCTCAAATGGCTGAAAGACATTTAAGGAAATGCTCATCATCCTTAGTCATCAGAGAAATGCAAATCAAAACAACTCTGAGATACCACCTTACACATGTCAGAATGGCTATGATCAAAAACACTAATGACAGTCTATGTTGGAGAGGATGCAGAGCAAGGGGAACACTCCTCCATTGTTGGTGGGAATGCAAACTTGTACAACCACTGTGGAAACCAGTATGGCGGTTTCTCAGAAAATTGGGAATTAAGACCCAGCCATACCACTCTTGGGCATATACCCAAGGAATGCTCAATAATATTACAAAGAGACATGCTCAACCATGTTCATAGCAGCACTATTTGTAATAGTCAGAACCTGGAAACAACCTAGATGCCCGTCAACAGAAGAATGAATTAAGAAAATGTGGTGCATTTACACAATGGAGTAACTACTCAGCAGAGAAAAACAATGACAGCATGAAATTTGCAGGCAAACTAGAAAATATCATCCTGAGTGAGGTAACCCAAACCCAGAAAAACAAACATGGTATGTACTCACTCATGAGTGGATTCTAGATATAAAGCAAAGAACAATCAGACTGCAACCCACAGAACCAGGGAGGCTACATAGCAGGGGGGACCCTAGGATGACTGTGGCTTATAATAAGTTTTGGTTTTACTCAATTACTGGACAAGCCTCAATGAAGCATTTCACTATTAGGATAAGAATTTATACTGCATCAAGCTGATAATAGAAAATAGATAAATAAAAATGGGGAAAAAAACAAAGTGGGGTTTTCGAACCATCAGCAGCACCCAGAAAGATTTTAGAAAGGCATGCTTTTTTATCTCCCCCAAAACAGGCTCAAACATTATGGGTGTGGTGCCCCAAAATGTCTCTTGCCAGAAGTGCTGAGGTAAGGCATGGGGGAAGACAGGGACTCACATTTAAGCAGGTGTCCCCTTCAGGACCAAAGTACAAAAGGTTTCATCAGTCAGGGGTCCACGACAGCCAGGAAGAGGACAAGAAATTCCACAACCAGGCTTTGAATCGCTTCAAGTTCAGAAGCCGTCAGCAGGGAGCTGGGGGTGTGCTCAGTTGGTAGACCACTTGCCTGGCATGTGCGAGGCCCTGGGGTTCAGTCCCCAGCGCCACATGAACCAGGAATGGTAGCATACATTGTAATCCCAGCACTTGGAGCTAGAGGCAGAAGAATTCGGAGTTCAAGGTCATTCTCAGCTACATGGCAAGTTCAAGGTCAATGTGAGATACAGGAGACCCTGTAAAGAAGGAAGGAGGCATCCGTGTGGACTTGACAGAGTGCATGCATACACAGAGCATTGTCTTCTGCGTCTATGAAATGAGTGTCACAAGACCCCTGTGGTGCCAGTTTTCTAGGGGGTGGAATTAAACCCAGCAGAAAGGTCAGTCAGAGGAGGTCAGCAGCTCAGCAGGAGGAGGCCAGCAGCAAGGGAAAGGCTTATCTAAGGCAGTTCACTAGGAGGCATGGAGCAGGTGGCATCCTGGAGGCCAAGGACTCCACAAAGGTGGTTGTGGCTGCTCTAGGAACCCACCGTGCTAGGTGGCCTCAGCAGAATTGCAGGCACAGCAAAAAAGGCCCAGCAGGAAGTCCCCCACTACTCCTGACTTGCCTCTGACTTTTTGCCCTAGCTAACACCGCACCCCATAGAGAAGGGCCAATCAGAAGCCGTGAACACCTCATCCCATAGGGAAGGGCCTATCGGAAGCCAGGAACACCTTACCCCACCAAGGAGGGCCAATCAGAAACAGATAGACAATCCAGGTCCTGGAGCTACAATGATATTGCAATTTTCTAGACCCAAGAGAGCCAGTCAGCTCAGTCCAGGTATTCCTAACCAGGGCTTGAGCCAATCCCAGGTCTGTAACTGGGCAGTCTTGGAATTCCCCAAGCCCACCCACCTTGTCTGGCTATTATAAATCCCTCACCCTGTGCTGCTGGAGGTCACCCTGTACTGCTGGAGGTCGGAGAGACCCGAGTTAACTCGTATTAAAGAGTCTTTGTTTTTGCATTAGATTCGGTCTCTTGGTGACCCTTTGGGGATCCAGACTTTGGGCACAACACACACACCTCGGGAGGCAGAGGCAGACAGATCTCTGAGCTTCAGGCCAGCCTGGGCTACAGATCGAGTTCCAGAACAGCCAGGGCTACACAGAGAAACCTTGTCTCAAAAAGAGAGAGAGAGAGGCAGAGCCAGGTGGATCTCTGTGAGTTCGAGGCCAGCCTGGGCTACCAAGTGAGTTCCAGGAAAGGCACAAAGCTACACAGAGAAACCCTGTCTCAAAAAACCAAAAAAAAAAAAAAAAAAAAAAAAAAAAGAGAGAGAGAGAAAGAGAGGGGCGGGGGGGGGGGGGAGAAGAGGGAGGGAGGGAGGGAGGGAGGGAGGGAGGAAAAGAAATAGAAACCCACTGTACTGCATAGTTTTATGTCAACTTCACATAAACTAGAGTCATCTGGAAGGAGAGAACCTCAGTTGAGAAAATGCCTCCATAAGACCAGGTGGTAGCCAGGCCTGTAGGACACTTTTTCTTAATTATCGATTGATGTGAAAGGGCCCAGTCCATTGTGGGTGGGACCACACCTGGGCTAGTGGTCCTGGGTTCTATGACAAAGCAGGTTGAGCAAGCCATGAGGAGCAAGCCAGTAAGCAGCGCCCCTCCAGGGCCTCTGCATCAGCTCCTGCCCCAGGTTCCCACCTGGTTGAGTTCCCGCCTTGGCCTCTCTCGGTAGATGGTGACTCCGGATATCTAAGCCAAATAAACCCTTCCTCCCCAAGTTGCTGTTGGTCATGGCATTTCATCACAGCGATAGGAGGCCTAAGAAACACACAATGGTAACACTATTATCACTTATCAGTAACTTACCAGGTCCCAAGCGGCAGGAAAGAATTCCTGACCCTAGGCCCGAGGACTGACCTTGGGGCTGAGGTCAATGTTGGAGTTTCTAGGGGTCCAGTGAGGGACACTATACACTCTCTGAAGCCGGGTGAAGCTGCCTCCCCTCTCCCCAGGTTCCCCAGGTGTCAGCTTCCCTGTCTCTCAGAGGCCACTGCCATAGATCCAAAGCTAAGTCTCCTCAGAACTCCCGTTTATAAAAACCCACATGCACAGGGAGCTTGTCCAGGGAGGCATGGAAGGTTAAGGGTAGCTCCGAGAGCAGAGGGGAAGAATTGATCTCAGTGCTAGAGATGGGCAGAGCTCCCAGGTCCTCTAAGGAAGGAGGTCCCAGAGCCCATGACCCACAAAACCCAAGGAAGGGCCTGGACCAGCTGTGGTACCACAAAGAGATTAGACCCTAATTCCAAGGACACCAAAAGACCACAGGGCATAGCAAAGCGCATCTCCATGGCAACTGTGTGGACTGGAGAAGAGTCTGGGTTGGTCTCTGTTGTGGTTTGAATCTGAAACATCCCCCACAGGCCTGGATTTGGATACGTGGTCCCCGGCAGGCCGCTCTGTTTCTAGAGGCTGCAGAACCCTTAGGAGGTGGCACCTAGCTGGAGGAAGTGGGTCACTAGGGAACAGCATTTGAAGACTTCATCAGGTCCCTGGTCCCTCATGATGTGAACAGCCTCTACACAGGCTCCCACTCTCATGCCGCCCCTGCCATGACGGACTTAACCTGTCTCTATCAGGTATCTTGGTCACAGTGACACAAAAAGTAATCCAGTCCCCAAAGCTGTGAGCTGTACAAGTCCCTAAGGCAGGCTTTGGGGAGGTCCACCCAGAGCCTAGATTGCCTCCTGCCTGGAGTCAGGCTGAATTGGATATAAAAGGCTGACAGAGCTAAGAGCAATTTAAATTTTGGAAATGAAACAGTCCCTGTTGGCACGTATATCACACCCTCTGAGATAGGAATTACCATCACCTTTTTTTTTTTTTTTTTTTTTTTTTTTTTGGTTTTTCGAGACAGGGTTTCTCTGTGTAGCTTTGCGCCTTTCCTGGATCTCACTCTGTAGACCAGGCTGGCCTCGAACTCACAGAGATCCGCCTGGCTCTGCCTCCCAAGTGCTGGGATTAAAGGCGTGCGCCACCACCGCCCGGCACCATCACCCTTTTATAGGTAACAAACTGAACTCACTGTCAGTGAGACAGGATTCATGCCGTCGTCTCCGCCCAGGGTCCCTCTGACTAGGAGACTTACTTGATTATTTACTTTTAACTGCGGCTTTTTCAGTTGGCCCATCCTACTACAAAAAGTGTACTTGAGTTGTACCCTGAATTCTCGTGGTGGCCCCAACAGACGACAGTATGAAGGACATAGGAAGCAGGCATCTCTGAGCTCTGAGGGCTGGCCTGGCAGGTACCTTGCTCAAGCTCACACTTCAGGCTGGGTAGCCTCCAGGCCAAAGGAGGCTCCATCTGGGGGAACACTTCACATCCCAGCTCCCCTGTGCCCAGACTGGACCAGAAAAGACTCTCTCAAAAAGACCCTAAGACAGTGCACATGGCTCCCAAATACCCCCCAAGGAAGAAACCACGGGCTGGACGGTTCTGGACATTCACCCTCAGTCCTTAGGTCTGGGGAGGGAAGCCTTAGGAAGAATCAGGCATCTGGAAAGTCTCTGGAACTGGGCTTAGGGAAAGTGCTGCTCGCAGACCCAGAGTCCTTTTGTCCATCTGGGGGTGAGACCCCCTCCCTGCTGTGAGCCAAACAAACCACACAGTGACTTGTGGGTTCGGAGAAGTGACTCATGAGCTCCTGTAACTGGGGTTCAGCGAGTGAGGTCACAGTAGGTGATGACGCTTGTTCCCAAGGTTGGCAGGGCCTGGTTGTCTGGCCCTTCATTCTGAGAGGGAATGTTGTATACACAGGCATCTTCCCTGTATTGAACAGTTAAAACAATGCTACCAGATACTATTGAGAACAAGTGAGATCCATCCTGCACCAGAGAAAATGCATAAGACCCCAACTGCCCAGGTACTTCCTGTACCCAGCACGTGTGTGAGTGGACACCACAGTCTACACTCAGACTTCTCCTGGGGAGAAGTTTGAAGCCTGGGGATCAAGACTGCCTGCTTTGCATGGTCCCCTAACCATTTTCTGTCTGAGCCATACTTAGAACTCAGGCACCAATCAGAGGGAGACTCAAATTGACCCTTTATATTCATGATGGACCAGCTGGAAAAGCCTTATGTCATTAAAGGTAAGGAAAAATAAGTAAACAAAAAAATAGGGTCGGGTGCTGGGAAGATAGCTTAGTAGGTAAGTGTTTGTCCCACAAGCAACAGGACCTGAGTTTGAATCCCCGGAACAGAAACATGCGAAAGCCAGGCACAAACACACCCCTGCGGCCCCAGCCCCGGTGGGAGAGAGGGAAAGACCCCTGGAGCTCCCTAGCAAAGCAGTCTGAGACAATCTGCTGGTGAACTCAGGGTTCAGTGAGAGACTACCTCAAAAACAGAAAGTGGGAGCCAGACATGGTGGCGCACGCCTTTAATCCAGCACTGGGGAGGCAGAGGCAGTCGGGTCTCTGTGAGTTCTAAACCAACCTTGTCTGCCCAGCAAGTTACAGGCCAGCCAAGATGACACATTGAGACCCTGTCTCAAAACAAAGCCCAAGTAACAATAAGTTGTAACAACACAGGGCTGGAGATGTGGCTGAAGGACCTGCCACACAAGCGCAGGACCCAAGTTCAGATCCCCAACATTCATAAAAATGCCAGGTGGGTGTGGCAGTCCACCTGTAATTCCAGCACTCAGAGGGCAGAGGCTGGGGATTCCCAGAGCAAAGCTGCTATCCACAGCAGTCAATCAGCAAGCTCTGAGTTCACTTGAGAGGTCTTGTTTCAGTGAATAAGACAGAAAGTGATCAAGGGAGACCTTCTATCTAACTTCGAACATATACTCATATGAACACACATGTGCACATTCTTATGAACATACACACCTCACACATATCCACTCATATGAACACACATACCACATAATACACATTCATGATACACACTTATATGAACAAACATACCACACACACTTATATGAACACACACACCACACACATACACACATACACACTCATGTGAACACACAAACCACACACATGTGAGTATATACCATATACATACACACTCATATGAACACACATACCACACATATACTCATATAAACACACACCACACACATGCACACTTATATGAACGTACACACCACACACTCATATGAATATACAAACACACCACACACATACACACTTATATGAACACACACCACACACATATTCATATGAACACACACACCACACACATGCACACTTATATGAACATTCACACCACACACTCATGAATATACAAACATACCACACACACATATACACACTCAAATGAAGACACATATACACTATATGAACACACACACTATACACACATGCTCATATGAATACACACACCTCATACACACACTCATATGAACACACATACATATTCATATGAACACACACACCATTACACACACACACTCATATGAATACACACACCTCACACACACACTCATTTGAAGACACATACACACTCATATGAGTACATACACACATACACACATGTGAACACACACACCTCACACATAACACATTAAAAAATAATCAGTGCATCACATAAAGAGGAAGAGAAAAACTGAGCAAGACACCTGACATCCTCTGCCTTCCTCTGCCACAGGAGACTCAGGTCTGAATCCCATCCCACAAGTCAGCAGCAGGAGCTGCTGTGGGAGACCCTGGACCACAGACCCACCTGTCCAGGCCCCATTCCCTCCTCTATGAGACATGGTGCCTGGCATGCTGCAGCCAGGGACTCTTCAGTGCTGGACGCCCCTGCATCGGCCTGGCCTCCAACAGACCTTACACAGCATCCGGGGACACAGGAGGGTCATGTGACTCCGGTGAAATGTCCACTGTCTGTCTGGGGGTCAGACTCGGGTGCCGGGTGCCGTCCCTACAGCACAGGAGAGTCCCCAGGCTCCGTGATTGCAGAGGCAAGCCTGGGAGGCTCTCTGAGGAAAGCGCTGTCCGGACTGGAGAGATGATTTAGCAGTTAAGAGTGTTTGCTGCTCCTCCAGAGGACCTGGGTTTGGTTCCCACCCAGCACCCATGTTGGCAGCTCACAACTGCCTATAACTCCAATTCCAAGAGATCCAATACCCTCTTCTGGCCACAGAGAGTCACACATATATGCAGCATCTATTTATACAGACACACATACATATGCATAAATCAAAATAATTGTTTAAAAACAAATAAAGGTATTGTTTTCTTGTAGGTATAACATAAAAACCACAGACTGGGTAAGTTTTAATCTGTAAAAGATATTTGCCTCATCGTTCTGGTGGCTGAAAGTCCAGGATTAATGGGCCTTATCTTCTGAGGCCCTCTGGCCAACTCATCATGGCTGAGGGGCAAAGGAGATCAGACAGAACTCAATTTCATGGGAAGCCCACTCCTGTGATAACAAAGCATTCCTTCAGTAACACCATTAGTCCCAGCTGGAGGACAGAGCCTTGAGCCTAGTCACCTGGTGAATGTCCCACACCTTTATTTTATCCGTTTATTTATTATTTTACATGTATGAGTGTTTTGCCTGCATGTATCTTATACTGTACCACAGGCATGCCTGAAGCCACGAGGCCACGAGGCCAAAGAGGCCATTGAAATCCTAGAACTGGAGTTTCAGGGGTTCTAAGAGGCTATGTGGGTGCCATTATCATCTGAGCCACCACCCCAGCCTCTTATCCAATTTTTGAGATGGAAGCCTCAAATTCAAGAGCTTCCTTCTTGCCTCACCCTCCCAAGTGCTAGAATTACAGCCCTTGGCATGCCCACCTGTTCATGCTGTTGTGATTGCAGTTCGCATTGAACCTGAGTTTTGGCTGGACCATCCAAACCCTAGCAGAGGATCCGTCCTGTGGAGCATTGGGGAAGCAGCTTTGGGTGTAGCCCTCGCCCCAAAAACTGGCATCCCTGGAGGCTGGCGGGACTTGGGGCAGGGTGTGTTTTTGGTCTTTGAGGAAGGGCAGGGGTCTGAAGATAAAGGGGGAGTGGCTGCTTCTAGACTGCAGGCGCCTTCCCTGAGGGACCCATTCTGGGACCTGCCCCAGTGTCTGAGGTGGCAGTGGTAACAGCACCTGGCTATTAGCAGGACAAAGAATGATCCTCAAAGGGTTTGATGACTAGCTCTCGGTTGCCTTGGAAACCAAGTCCCTGTTCAGCCTCCCTAGGCATCTTGCTACTCACCTGTCTCAGGCCTTTTCTCCAGCCTTGAGCCAAGCCAGGAATCAGAGGACAGGTCACAACCCTGCAAAGCAGGGGTGGGGGGTGGGCGCCTGCGGGAAGGAAAGAATCCTACAGTTGTGTCTTTTAGGAAGCCCTAGGGTGAGGGAAAGAATGTCTGCTAGTTGATGTGAGAGGGAATATAAAATTAAAAGCAGGGCTGATAGGACGGCTCATCAGGTAAAAGTGTTTGCTGCCCAGCGCCTGACAACCTGAGTTCAGTTCCCGGGTCCCACAGTGCAAGGCAAGAGCAAACAAACCCCCGCGACGTGTTCATCACGCTTGAGTCTTTGTGTTTCCTTTAAAAAGGAACATCAGAGGAAACTGATGAATGTCCGGTTAACACCAAGCCACCCCCACACGTGTGGACGAAACACTTTTGTGTTGTTGGCCGGGTTAGAGCCCCTGGCCTCAGCTTAGCAGGTCACACTCAGAGCCTCCAATGCACGTTGAGTCAGGCAGCGGCTGTCATCCTCCTCCGGTCTCAACCTCCACCAAGGTGACAGTAGAGACTGGGGAGCCCCACCCCCACCTCTCCACTTCTTACATTTTTTACATTTTATGTGTATGAGTACAAGGGACTGGTAACACACACTCAGGGGCCAGTTCTCACTTGTTTGAGACTGGCTCTCTTGCTCACTGCTAGTGTACACCAGACTAGCTGGTCCACAAGCTTCTGGGGGTTCTCCTATCCCTGCCTCCTGTGCCCCCAAAGGAGCCCTGGGATTACAGACTCCAGTGCTACAGTGTCGGACTTGTGACACAGGTTCTGGGACTTTGAACTCAGGTTCTCACGCTTGTGTGACACTTTCCCCCAGCCCCCTCTCTCTTCCTGGGACGGCTCTGAATGGCTGGTTTGGGCTCCTCACAACATGGCAGTCTCAGAATAGTCACAGTCCTTAGATACCAGGTGGTCGTCACTAGAGAAGTTCTGAAAGCCTTGAGGTAAGCCACAAGCTTCTGATAACCAAGGTCACATGGCCCCTCCACAAGGTCACATGGTCCTTTTACCATGCTCTAGTCCTCCAAACAGCCGCCAGAGGGCTTCTGTCTCTACTGTGGCAAGCCTGACTAAGGGTTTACACAGTTCCAGGGCATACAGTCCTTCAAGGTAGGGTGTCATGGTAACGGGGCAGCCGGTCACAGCACTGTCCATAGCTGGGAAGTAGAGAGCAATGAATGCCGGTGCTCTGCTCCTTTTCTTCTGTTTTCAGTCCAGGACCCCAGCCCACACCGTATTTAGCCTCATCAGCCTAATCTAAATAATCCCCACAGACATGCCCAGAGACCTGTGTCCATTGTAACTCTGACTCCTTTGATGTTGAGAGTCAATACTGAGAGGTCAACACTGTAGAGCAGATACCAAGCAAGAAATGTCACCGCGGAGAAATCAGGCTGATACCCTTTGAAGCCACATTTTACCATTAGAGGAGGGATAAATGGACCATGTGTGCCTCCTGGCATGATACAGGAATCAGCTTTCCCTGCTGTAACAAACACCCAAAGTAGAGAGAAAAGGTTTAGCCGGGCAGTGGTAGTGCACACCTTTAATCCCAGCACTTAGGAGGCAGAGGCAGGAGGATTTCTGTGAGTTCGAGAGAACAAGGTAGACTGGTCACATTGTTCACTTTAAGGGTACACCCCAATGACCTAACAACCTTCTGCCCCTTAGAGTTTTCATTAACCCCCAATAGTGCTGTTCTGGGGAGCAAGCCCTTATCTCCTGAGGACATTCAAGGCACAAACCACAGCCAGGTGTGGTGGCACAGGCCTGCAGCCCAGCACTGGAATTCAGGGTCAGCCTCAGCTGTCTGAGACCCTGCCTCAAAACAAACAACAACAAAGATCCCAAGCACAGCACAAGCTGACATCCATTTTCAGAAAGTATGGACTGGAGAGATGGCTTAGGGGTTGGGAGGGCTTGATGCCCTTCCAGAGGACCAGAGCTCAGGCCCCAGCACCCACACTGGGCAGCTTACCACTGTCTTAACTCCAGCTCCAGAACTAATATCCTCTTTTAGACCACACACACACACACTTGAAAATTTGTAAATAGATAACTATTTAAAAGTGTGGGGTGTGGGGGTGTGAGGCAATGAGGTTCCCAGGAGATGAGACAATCCTGGGGACAAGAATGACTGGGTTTCTAAGAGATGGCTACACTTGATGCACACCTTTAATCCCCAGCACTTGGGAAGCAGAAGAAAGAGGATCTTTGTGAGTTCAAGGCCAGCCTGGTCTACATTAGATTTCCAGGCCGGCCCAGACTGCACGGTGGGATCCTGCCTCAAAAAGATAATGATAACTAAATTAAATTAAAAATTTAAAGAGGAAGAGAAGCAGCTGGAAATCAGAAAGGCTTTCCCAGAACTATCAACTAAATGCCACCAAGGCCTTTCCGGATTCCAGCAAACAACCACAGAGACAAAGGACGCTTTCAAGACGAGCAAGGATGTCTGATCACAGCGGGTCTGAGCGCCAATCCTATCTAAGTGGCTAAGACTTATTTCGCTGGGTGTGATAATGGCTTTGTGGTTATTTGAGAAAACATCATCTTTTTGAGAGAGGGAATTACATGGATCACAACACATGAAGTTACTTTAGGGTTGAGGTTTAGTTTAAGCATTTCAATGGGGAGGAAGAGAGAGGGGAGAGTCAGTGGGAGGAAATCCCTGCTGTGATCCCGGGGCTGGGGGTTCCGGGGACACAGGCTTCATCTCACTGTTCCCTCCACGGTGTGTGCATCTGACATGTTGATCATGAAAAGGGAGATTTTAAAGAGAGCCACCAAGAAGGAGCCTTTCATCTCTCCCGCTGTTCCTGACAGCAAGGCCTGTACAGAGTCCTTTGTCGCAGTAACTTTGAGTTGCCCAGGCCGCTGCAGGAACAAACGCAGCCATTCAAAGTCACCTTTCATAAAGCCAGAGGCCAGGCTTGGAAACTGCTGTCCCCAGCTGCTATTGTTCGCTGGGCTGTTCATCGAACTGACAGGTCCCAGCACCTGAGGAAGAATGAACCCCCTTCCCCACAGACACAGGATGTCCCATCCCCAGGATTCTCTCCAATTTGTAGGGTGACATTAGTGTCAAATGGGCCCCATGGGTCACAAGCTGCATCAGGGAAGGCTTGAAGCCAACAAAAGGCAGACGGAATGCAGGACACGTCACAATCACGTGTGCAGCCCTTCCCAAATGAGGAAGGGAG